>NC_068432.1:7136000-7771500 GCF_023373465.1 Oncorhynchus keta
AGATCCACTGGTTGATGGTTATTTTTAAAACCCTCTTAGGCCTCACTCCCCCCTATCTGAGATATCTATTGCAGCCCTCATCCTCCACAAACAACACCCGTTCTGCCAGTCACATTCTGTTACAGGTCCCCAAAGCACACACATCCCTTGGTTGCTCGTCTTTTCAGTTTGCTGCAGCTAGCGACTGGAACGAGCTGCAACAAACACTCAAACTGGACAGTTTAATCTCAATCTCTTCATTCAAAGACTCAATCATGGACATTCTTACTGACAGTTGTGGCTGTTTTGTGTGATGTATTGTTGTCTCTACCTTCTTGCCCTTTGTGCTGTTGTCTGTTCCCAATAATGTGTGTACCATTTTTTGTGCTGCTACCATGTTGTCTTGGTACCATGTTGTTGTCATGTTGTGTTGCTGCCTTGCTATGTTGTTGTCTTAGGTCTTTATTCATGTAGTATTGTGTTGTCTCTCTTGTTGTGATGTGTGGTTTGTCCCAGCCCCCATCCCCACAGGAGGTCTTTTGGCTTTTGGTAGGCCTAGTTAAATAAACATGAAATAAAATAAATTCTTCAGGAAATACTAATATACATTTAAATATCCCTGAGGAAACCAATTTTCCCTCTCGGGGTGTTGGAGAGAGAAAGTGTAGACCCAGAAAACCATTAAGACCCGAGATCAAGTGTTAGATTAATGTCCCCAGGCGAAATGGGAATGAATAGCTGAAGAAACTGAAGACAAATACTTTTCAATTATGGCAAACAATGTAAAATAGCCCTAGTTATAACCTCTGTAGAGGCGATGGATCCATCAGGATTAGTTAGTTTGAGAGGAGGGTTTAGGTGGATGGTGATGTATTTCAGTATGTAGGAGGCACCTAACTGACACATCAATGGGAGAAAACGGCAATGAACACTCTCTGTCCGCATCTCAAATGACACCCTATTCCCTAAATAGTGCAGTAGTTTTGACCAGAGTGTAGGGCCCTGGTCAAAAGCAGTGCACTATAGAGGAAATAGAGTGCCATTTAGGACACAGCCTGAGTAGAGCCAGATCAAAGGGAAACGGGAGAGAAGGTAAAGGACACATGCAAAGTGACCACTCCCTCGCTCCAATTAAAAGAGTGGTAAAAGGAAGAGTGCAAATCACAGACGGAGAGAAAGCAAGAGGCTCGAGCAGCGCCGACGCCATTGACAGTCAAACCCCTCCCTCAGCTTTCTTTCGAAAACCATTTCATCGCTCTGTATTTGCATTTAAAAATCTGGTTTTCCTTCATTGACTTCAGCCTTTGATTTAACACACCACTTCATTGCCATAATATATCCTATTTAGTCAAATATGCTAATAATTATGCTAATTATGTTATTATATTAACTTTAAGCGCCATTATCCCTTACTGCTTGATCTTTTCTTCCATTGTCAGTATGTAGCCCTGCTGTCTCCCCTCTCATAACTGTTGCATTGGCTAAGACGTCAGATTTTCCTGTCGTCACTAAGAGTAAACACTGTCCACAGTTCACACGGCCGGGAGATAACCTTTCCAGTTCACACTTGTCCCCTCTGTCATTGATCCACCAAAAATAATGTGTATCTCTCGCTCTCTCTCTCTCTCTCTCTCTCTCTCTCTCTCTCTCTCTCTCTCTCTCTCTCTCTCCTCTCTCTCTCTCTCTCTCTCTCTCTCTCTCTCTCTCTCTCTCTCTCTCTCTCTCTAGCTGAAAGTGATGTTTGGTGGCGATGGGTCCCAGGATGCTGCTAAAAGGATGTGGAGTGGGATTGTATGGACGTAATGGGATTGTTCTCCCAGGCCCAATTATGGAAACTCTGTCCATGACGAAATAGAACAGGCGACTGAGGCAAAAGCAGACAATGTCTACACAGGGGAAGACAATGTAACAGATTAGCATAGCACGAGTCCTAAGAGAAGAAAATAAATCTGATGAAATGGCATTGTACCCAAACTGTGATCTATTTTGCCATACTGTAAAAGCAGGTGTATTATTTTATTTTGATGTTATTTAACATTTTATTCAAAGAGTTTATCTAGTCGAGTGTGCCGTGCACCACATCTCTTCAAATACATGTATTGGGTCAAATTGTTTCCAAGGTGGGTTGTTAATGTCGATTCATCTAGTATTTGACTGCCATTCTACCTTCAGTATCCAAACAACACAATAACCCTTTTCTCTGTTCCAGGGGCCAGTGCAGTGTTCCCCACACAGCTTTGAAAGCTGATTGTGGGGAATGATTTCCTCAGGCAGCCATCAGAGCGACAGAATGGTCTTCAAAACAGCCAGAGGAAAGATTGGGGGAAGGAGACTCTCTGCCGCTTTGGAAATGAGCAAAACACAATTTAACCATCTGCCGGAGCAGCAGATGTTACGATAAATTGCTGCAACTTTCAAATGTTCACTTTTTTTTTTAAAACCCAGATGCAGTTTGGAGGGCTCGTTGAGTTTACTGTATTCTGCGAGATTGAGAAATGTTTTTTTTTCTGGCTGTAATGTAAATTTTCAACGACCTCTCATGTGACAACTGCAGTGTCGTAAGATTACTAACGCAGAGGAGTAGGATCATTTGAAAACAACAAAGAAAACAATTATGGCGTAAACATAAAGGTACTCAAGCAGTAATCAACACACACTGACAATGGCCTAAGAGCCAAACAATTCATTTTTGTTATTTTTGCCTCTAAATGAAAACATTTAGAGTGTGGATCCTCCACAGATTAAACTCTAGCAATATTGGCCATTTACCTTATCATTTGCACTTATGACAATTTGATGTTTGTGATTGTGCCCAATCCCCCAAGTTTCTCTCACGTTATTCAAAAAGCCTGTTGCCATGTGAACCCCTAATTTGTCTTTGCTTAATAATTCACAAGAGTGTTCTGATTAATGCGAACCATGAAATATATTCAAAACACTTGTGAGAGCTTTGAAAGCAGCAATAACACAAACAGTGTGTTTGTGACTCTTGTGCCATGTGAAGTGGCTCTTTTAATGAATGATCAAACTCTAAATACTCCATTACTCTGTGGCGTTGCTCTGTCATTTGTCCAGATGTGACAAGTGACAGCTACCTTTTTGATGACAGGACCATGTATGGATTTTTTTTTAATTACATGAAAGTAATGAACGGAAAAGTGCAGATCAATGGACATGTGAGTGACACAACAACAATAGGAAACTCTGACAAAGAAACAGTTGCTAAGGGTAAGAGCGCAAAAGAGAGAGATGGACAGACAGATGGATGGTATGGGCCTTGAGAGAAATGGAGGGTATGGGTAAAAAGGCTGTGTTCAACAGAGGATGGAAGGAGAGGAAGAGAAAAAAGGAGAAATGTTGAACACAGAGAGAAATTGAGCTTGATAAGAAGACAGGTAAGGGAATCACTCGAGTGAGGGAGGAAAGGAAAGAGAGGAAGAGAGCTAGACAGGAAGACGAGCGAGGGAGGAAAGGAAAGAGAGGAAGAGAGCTAGACAGGAAGACGAGTGAGGGAGGAAAGGAAAGAGAGGAAGAGAGCGCAATAAGAAGGTGAGACGAAGGCTAATACAGAGAGAAAGAGAGCTAGACAGGAAGACGAGTAAGGCGAGGAAAGAGAAAACAAAAAAAACAGATTGACTGAAAGCCTTGCCCAAAAAAGAGAGATGGAGAAGAGAGAGTAGTAGAAAAACTAAAAGGTAAGTGGCCCTGCTCGAGGAAAATAGAGAGAGAAAGAGGGAGGTAGACAAAGAGTTTGATCGGGAGAGGAGAAAAGAAAGATAAAGCCAAGTAAAAACAAAAAAAGCTTAGCATTCATAAAGCCTTCATAATGCCTTAGCTTAGCATTCATAAAGCCTTCATAATGCCTTAATATGCTTGACATAAAGAGTTATACTACCCTATGTTTATATGCTCTTTATAATTGGCATTAAACATAACACCCACTCCATAACAACTGTCATAATTTATCAAATATAAATTAAGGGTTATTACAGGCATTATGACTCTTTATGTCATGCATATAAAGGATTTATGAATGTTTCATGAATGCTACATTATCACCATTCTAAGTAAAGTGAGGGACTCTCCTACCTGAGAGGTCCCTGTTGACCCCAAGGGCCATGCCGTCTCTGAGCCAGAGCACCATGCCGTGGTAACCAGGGATGGAGCAGGGCAGGGTCACCGGCTGACCTGCCACCACCACCAGGTCTGTGGGCTGCTGGGTGAACACTGCACTGGCCCCTGGAACAGAGAAAAATTTTATTGTGTCAAAACAGTGCAACTTTTGATCAACAGTTTCGATATGATTTCATCTTCTTCAAAGACATATAGTGTCATATGCCATTTAGCAGACACTCTTATCCAAAGAAACGTATAATAGCACAGGCATACTGTGCATTTTCTGATGGGTGGCCCCAGCAGGAATTGGACCCACAACCTTAGCATTGCATGTGCTATGCTCTACCAACAGTGCCACAGTAGCCTACTCTGCATCCAATGGGGTACCGTCAGGGTAGATGTTGAATTGATGAAGCATTCAATGTTTTTATGTCTATGACAATAAATCCTAATAGCAATGTTGCCACAGTAGGCCAGTGAAAATAAGTATACAGAAGCTATGGAGCTGCTAGTGGAGTTACAAACCCAAAAAGTTATTGAACGGGCTATGCAGAGATGAACGGACAGACTGATCAAACAGGTGTAAATCTTGCTGAGATTGAGGCTGCCCTACGTACACAGCTCAGGTGTCTATTCAGTGTATAGTTAGATAGCATCTATGGATGGTTGAATGAATGGGGATTGGTTTCGCGTAGTGAGAATGAGCACAGGAGATGGTACTGGCATCCGGCCACATCATCCCACATTCATTAATACTCTGACCCATTTTCACATAGGAATAATCACACTTTCATTAATACATTCATTAATACATTCATTAATACCTTCATTAATGACCCATTTTCACATAGGAATAATCACACTTTCATTCCCAGTCATTTAAGTTGATGTAAGACTTACAACACCAATGAGCCCAGATATTAGGCGAGCGTTTCTATTCAATTACCTTTTTAACAGAAAATGCATTACAGCAAACATTAATGGGGCGGCAGCGTAGCCTAGCAGTTAGAGCGTTGGACTAGTAACCGGAAGGTTGCGAGTTCAAACCCCCGAGCTGACAAGGTACAAATCTGTCGTTCTGCCCCTGAACAGGCAGTTAACCAACTGTTCCCAGGCCGTCATTGAAAATAAGAATATGTTCTTAACTGACTTGCCTGGTTAAATAAATGTAAAATAAAAACAAAAATAATAAAAAAATGAGCCCATGCGGCTGTTCAACCCAATCTGTCTTTGGCCTCATTCATTACCATCTCACCCCTCATCGCAAAAAATGACTTCCGTTTTGGTGGCTTCATTTTGGGAAGGCAGCGGAGTGGTGCATTGCTGACGGCAGCTAACCTCATTTAGAGAACACATTTTGAAAGGGTGTGAATATAAGCAGACAGAGGATTCAGTACAAAGCACATGCAGGACACAGACGGCTTTCATATCTTTTTGTATGAGGGTAGAGCCGAAAACATATATATATATTTTTTTCACACCAACAGTTTTCCCCACCAACGACCGATCCCTCTCGCCACAGAAGTTGAAGAACGACCACAGTACTACAGACATTGTTGGTGGAAAACCGGACCCCCCCATTATAGCGAATCTTTGTGTAAATAAAAAATTTTTAGAGGACAATCATGGTACCATTAATTGCTTATAATACACCATCGGATGTATGTCCTTGAACCGATTATTTTAAAATGTCACACAGAAGAAGCTATGAGGATAATTTTGTTGCTATTGGCAGCCTCCTGTATTCCAGCATCTCACTGAAGAAGTTAACACATAATTCGAGGTCTTGCTATTTTGGGATTCTACCATATGAATATCTCCAGTACTCCAGTCCAAACATTTATACAGGATAAGTCTTGACTCTATACTTAATTTAATGGTATATTTCTGTCTTTTAATCCAAAAGGTTGCTGGTTCGAATTCCCGAGCTAACTAGGTGAAAAATCTGTTGATGTACCCTTGAGCAATGCACTTAACCCTAATTGCTCCTGTAAATCGCTCTGGATTAGAGCGTCTGCGTAAATGACAAACATTAACAGACACAACAAACAGAGAACTGCTGTGTTTTATTAGTGTGGTAGAGAGGATTATATGTCCCACATGGCACCCTATCCCCTGTTTCAGCCCATAGGGCATGGTCAAAAGCAGTGCACTATATAGGGAATCGGTTGCTATTTGGGATGCAAACATAGAATTGTCTTTGGGTATATGCTTCACAAATGCAGAAGACACATTTCATGTGAATGCATTCAGTTATACAACTGACAAGGCATCCCCTTTTCCTTTTCTTTCCCTTTCCATTTTGACTGTCATAGCTCGTGAGATGTCTCATTTGTATATACTGTATATGACTTATATGGTAACCTGTATTTCTATCTTATATCTTTTGTTCATGTTATCAAGAGCACTTGCTGTAGTAATATGTGTTCGTTACTTGACGTAAACATGCAAAAGAGAAGATATTTTATTACTTGCTTTAAGATTATTTATCTACCAGTCATCCCCTGGTCCAGATCCAGACAATTGCAAGATGGATGGTATGTTGATTATTGATCGGGCTAAAAAGTTATAATGCTTTGCTCCCCAGACAAGCAAACATTTTCTCAGAGTCCATTAGTGGAATCAACATTCTGTAACATGAGGCATTTTTGGTGCTCTTAAGGGGAATATTTGTTTTGCTCATCCAGGCAGGGTAGCAGCATTTCACAGATTTAGGTAAAGGCATTGTTTAATTTCGACAAAACCATTGGGAATGAGTGTAGTTTGGAGGCTCATTGTCTATTCCCAAATTGAGTCAAACATCCAATCATTTCTGAATCAATCTACACTATATATACAAAAGTATGTGGACACCCCTTCAAATGAGTGGATTCAGACCCGTCTGTCCCCGTCATTGGAGAGAAGCTCTCAAGGCATCTCAGGACGGATATATGACGAGATGGCCAACACCACAAAAACAACATTAGCGGTGAATCTAAATTGTAATTGCTCTGTTATCTCTCCTTGCTTCCTCAAAAACGCATTGGAGGAGATCGTCTGAGGAGAGGAACCTCGGATCATCAATCTTTGGAAGAGGTGAGGTGAGAGAATGTGAGGAATCAAGGAAATACATTAAGATTCACAATTTTGAGGTGCATTCTATGTTCTGTTGACCTGGGACTCACGAGTATCTGATTTTCTGACTTTCCACAGCAAACGTTTTTTCCTAGTACTCCCACCAATGTCAAAAGGATGCCATCTCAGAATTCCCGAAATATGACTCTGGTTTGACAGTTTCCATACAAACTGACAGTTTGAGACTTCAAAGATAACCTCAGAAAGAGTGCAATCCACCAAGAGGGACTTAATGGCAAAGTCTGTTCACATTTGCATTGCATTTCTCAGAATCTGTGAGGGTGCAATGTAATGCTTCAATCGAGCCATGTACTCCTAGTGGTGCCACACAACAGGGATTCTGCAGAGCATGGCTAGCTCTAATGGGAGTCTGAATTGAACAAATGAATCTCATCATCACATCGCCAGCTTCTCAGTGGGCGAAAACACTCTCACTCAAATCAAAATAAATAAATATATTTTGTCAAGGATACTTCTTTCACATCAATTTTCCGTTTGCCTTAAGCTTTTCAATTTATTTTGCAATCAGAATGCCAAATTACATGAACTCCTCCAGCACAAAAGCAAACATTTTGCCTACTCACAAACATTCTGCATTAGCTGGGGACTGAATTTCTCAGAAGTCCAGAATGTTTTGTTGTTACGAGACAAAATATAACACTGAGTCATCACTTTGTTTTCGTCCATGTCTTACTCAAGACAATACCAAAGTCTACACCCACAGAAAGGACTCAAGAGAAACGTAAGCTGAATTCACAAATGAGTCATCTCAATACATTGTTGCTGTGCCTATCTGATGATAGTTACATTTGTCTGAAAATCTCATCTTGAGTCATGGCTACTGAGGATAATTCATTTTGACAGGGTCACAGAGATATGTTGTGGACAATTTCGCAGTAACAGAGTGACGTTGAGACTCTGTTTTTTCCCCTTTAAAATGAATTTCCAAACAAAATCGAATGATTGATCAGGTTTAACAAACCATACAATGATATGTACAAGGACCACATTGAACAATTTCCACAGAAAAGTGTACAAAAACACATCTACTTGAAGAACAGTGCAGATGCAAAGTTTGGCAACAGAATGGCAGTGTGTGCTGTTTGTGCCGTCATTCTCTTACCAAACCTTGATCTGCATTGTTCTTTAAACGTTTTGTTAAAAGTAGTCCTTGTTCATAGTTATAGGGTTTATTTAAATGTGCAATCATTGGTTTTGTTTGACATACATTTTACAGTGAAGAATCAGTCTCAGCAATACTCTGCTACAGTGGAATTGCCCTTGTACTACATGGTTGATGAATACTGTACATACAGTATTTGATAGGCAAATGCTTTTTTTTTCATTCAAATACCCAATGTCATATTACTTTTCATGTGGAAATACTTTACACATTTGATGACATCAGCTATAAAGATGGTACAAGATTTAAAGCAGCATTTAACACAAGCACATCGTTCCTAGTTGTGTTTGCCTATGCAATATGCACGGTATAACAGGGATCGATTTCTCCCGTTGGCCTCGGATTTACTGAAATGCAATTAGGTCTACGAGCAGGGCCTCATATTCCCTTACCTGTTGAGAACGCAGAAAAGAGGGGGCAGCTTTATTTAATTGTTGCAGTGGACTGTGAAAGGTTTTTTTCCGCAGCAAGATGGAAATGTGTGCCATAAACGGTGTCAGAGATTTAGTGCCAGAGTGCTGGGAACCATACAGTCTCATTACCGTCGTAGTCCAATCACACTGCTCTACGGAGAGGACCACTGGTGACGTAAAACTAAAACAGGAGAGAGTGAAATATGGGGTTGTGTGCCCTGTCGATTTGGTGGGGACTACATTGCATTGACTGTGGATGCTAGGCTAAAGCGCTAGTGTCACAGTAGCAGATTGAAAAGTATTATTACCTCCGTTTGGTACCTGTCAGTGCAATGTGAATTGTTAACAGCTATGCCAAAAAGGGTTACATTTCATTGTCATTCCGGGTACCCTTTGTAATTGTTATTGTCGGGAGGAGAAAATGTTATTCTATCTGAGGAAGAAAAAAAAAAGAGAAAAAAAAAAAGAAAACAGGCTTTGAATTAATCTGGTGTGTATAATGGAATTTTTTACAGAGGATTGCCACGGTCCACCTACAGTCTACAGTACTTTGAAATATGTTTTCTAAGGTTTTGACCAAATGTGTTTCCTGAATGCTTATCATCATTTTCAAGATAGAAAAACCAAATGATAAAGAATGAAAATGTGCCGCAGTGTGCCAAACATAAAACCATTACACGCTGCCATGGGTCCCCTGTGAAAAATATTATTGTTACTTGTCTGGTTGCAGACAGACCTTGGTTGGGTTTTGGGGGAAAATTGGACTTCCTTTCAATTCATCAAGTTACTTTATTAACTTAACTATCCCTTTGCTATGAGACTCGGAATTGAGAAAAGGTGCATCCTGTTTCCAATGATCATCCTTGAGATGTTTCTACAACTTGATTGGAGTCCACTTGTGGTAAATTAAATGAATTGGACATGATTTGGAAAGGCTGTCACGCTCTGCCCTTAGAGATCCTTTTTATGTCTCTATTTGGTTTGGTCAGGGTGTGATTTGGTGTGGGTATTTTATGTTCTATTATTTGTATTTCTATGTTTTGGCCGGGTAGGGTTCTCAATCAGGAACAGCTGTCTATCGAACCATACTAAGGTTGTCACGTACTGACCTTTATTTCCTTTGTTTTGTCATTATTTAGTATGGTCAGGGCGTGAGTTGGGGTGGGCAGTCTATGTTTATTTTTCTATGATTTGGGTATTTCTATGTTTCGGCCTAGTATGGTTCTCAATCAGAGGCAGGTGTCATTAGTTGTCTCTGATTGAGAATCATACTTAGGTAGCCTGGGTTTCACTGTGTGTTTGTGGGTGATTGTTCCTGTCTCTGTGTTTGCACCAGATAGGACTGTTTTGGGTTTTCACGTTTCTTGTTTTTGTATTCAGTTGTTCATGTGTACATTTACGTATTAAAAGAACCATGGACACTTACCACGCCGCATATTGGTCCTCTGATCCTTTTCGCGTCTCCTCTTCGGAAGAAGAGGAAATCTCTTACATAGGTAGCCCTTTTCCCACCACATAGCCTTTAGTGTCACAGTTTGTTTTGCAGTGTTTATTGTTTTGTTTGGCGTCTTTTCCAAATAAAGAGAAAATGTACGTTCACCACGCTGCACCTTGGTCCTCTTCTTTCAACGGCCGTGACAAAGGCACACACCTGTCTATATAAAGTCCCACAGTTTATATAGACAGTGCATTTCAGTGCAAAAACCAAGCAAAAACCGATACAGGATTGTGTCAAGCTACAAATTTGGGGAAGGGTACCAAAATATTTCTGCAGCATTGACAATACCCAAGAACACAGTGACTTCCACCATTATTAAATGGAAGACTTCTGGAACCACCAAGACTCTTATTTGATCAACGTACTTGAACTGTGTTATTGAAACACTATTGAATTGACAAAAGATCATTAGAAATGATTGTAAGATTGACAAAATATATTCAGGTAATCATGTTTCAACTCAATTAGAACAAGTACCTCCCAAATGAATCAATTGTATCAGTTCTAGCTCTTTGAGTTACGTTCATCCTAGCTAACTACTCAATTTAAAAAAGCTTTTATTTTATTTCCAATTAACAATCGTTTAGGGGAGATTTCAGTAGGGAGCTTTGTGCTCCCATCTGCTTCTGCTCCTCCACGAGCTTCTCCACCAGCGAAGCAACTACAACGACATTCTCATTAACGGTTACATAACATTTTTACATGTACAATAGTTGTTTATCTACCTTAGTTGAATGCACTGACTGAATGACCTAAATGTAAATGTAACTGTACAAATATATGGTTGCAAAGCATGCAGTAGGGGGGGGGGGTGGTAGGTAGGGTGGCACATAGATTAGCGGTTAGGAGTGTTGAGTCAGTAACTGAAAGGTTGCTGGGTCAAAGCCGACTAGGTGAAAAATGTCTAATTGCTCATGTAAGTCGCTCTGGAAAAGAGCGTCTGATAAAATGATAAAAATGTATAATGCTGGGTATTATATTATTTTGAGCTCTGCCCCCCCAAAATACATTTCTACAGTTAATTTCAACATTAATGAATCGGATATACATCAATTCCGACCGGATTAAATTCTACAAGAGGCATTTACATTTCGCCAAGATAGAGCAAAACTTAAGGGCAGCTGTCACGCCTTGGTCTTAGTATTTTGTATTTTCGTTATTTATTTGGTCAGGCCAGGGTGTGACATGGGTTTATTTTGTGGTGTGTTTTTGTATTTGGGTTTAGTAGGTATTAGGATTGTGGTTGAGTAGGGTTGTCTAGCATAGTCTATGGCTGCCTGAGGCGGTTCTCAATCAGAGTCAGGTGATTTTCGTTGTCTCTGATCGGGAACCATATTTAGGTAGCCTTGGTTTCACTGTGTGTTTGTGGGTGATTGTTCCTGTCATTGTGTTTGCACCAGATAGGGCTGTTTCGGTTTTCGTTATTTTCAATTCGTTATTTTTGTAGTTTCTGTATGTATAGTTTTCCCTTCATTAAAATATCATGAATCATCATCACGCTGCATTTTGGTCCAATCCTTGTTCTACCTCTTCGTCAGAGGAGGAGATAAAAGAGAGCCGTTACAGCAGCCAAGATATTTGGGGGGGAGTGTATAAACATTGCACAATAGTTTTTTCAGGCAACATACTGTGACTCCTGTGTCTTCTCCAGCTTCAATGAGGGTAGAGGGAAAAAGAGAAGAAAATGTATCTTGAATAACTTTTATTCTCTGATTGATCCACTGCACGGACAAAAGGTGCTCAAACGCGGCCCTAGGCCATTATCGCAGAAATAGAAAACATAAATTCAAATGCTGCCAATCAAATAAGTTTTACTTCATCTATACCCAAGATGAAAGCACATGAAGATCACACTTTTGTCCCTTTCTCTTACTACAACATGAGGTGTATGGGTGTTTCTACATGACTCTGTTCACTTTAAACAACACTGCAGTTACTTTGCGTACACAGTATGCATTAACTGTGGGAGGAACCTTCTGTCCTAAAGAAGTCAAGGTTTGTTGTACCTTTGGAGTATGGAAAGAAGAGAGTAGAGAAGTGCCTATGCTTGAGGCCTATTCCCATTAGTCTTTCAAAACACAGAGCTTTTAACAACAGAGAAGCTGGGAGTAATTGATAGATCGTCTGCAGGGAGGTGTGTAGTGGGGGGATTGAGCGTTTAAAGAAATGTGGGTAGAGAAGATAATCTTGCCCCTGAGATGTGGCAAAAGGCCAAGCCATTGTGTCGGCATAGAAGCCTGTGTATCCAACTCGCTGTTATGATTTCTTTTTATCTCTGTTGAACAAAACTACACAGTAATTTCTAGGCACCACTGCTTCAAGAAGATTAGTTACTTTGTGTAATAACAAAGCCACAGACAACAACCTTGAGCACTCTCAAAGCACCCACGGCAAAAAGCAATATAAAGGTGGCAGTTCACGACATGTTTCCCAGTTACGGTTTACTGTAAACTAATCTAACATATGAATTTGTATTTTTTCTTCTATAAAAGAAAATAAACATTGGTTGGGTTCTGCCACAGGTTATGATGTAGAAACACATTTCTGGAATGAAATCTCAGCGATTATTTAGGCTGTAATAATACATTGATTATTGTCAATATAAACCATAATCATTACAATCAATCACTTATTCAGAGGCAAAATAGACCCAAGTTGGTCCCTCTTCAAATGACGTGCACTTTATAGATGCTTCATATAGCCTTAATACAGCCTTCATAAACACCACATAAATGTGTCAAAAATCATCTATAACTGTATGTAATGCTCTATAAAGGGTTCATGAATGTGGCATAACTGTTTGACATAACCACCAATGTCAAATATGTCAAAGACCTGTGCTTTATAAAGGGTGACATAAGCACCAATGTCAAACATGTCAAAGACCTTTGCTTTATAAAGGGTGACATAAGCACATCTTAATAAAGGGTTTATAAATCATATTAAATTCACGATTCAAAGTATTTATAACCTTGTCATGTATCTTGGTAGAGCATTGCAGCGCCATGATAGTGGGTTCGATTGCCGGGACCAGCCATATGTAAAAATGTATGCACGCATTACTGTAAGATGCTTTGGATGAAAGTGTATATATTATATTATATTTGTAATGGGTGCGTGCTGGTGGCAGCGAAGTCAGGCGCAGGAGAACGAAATTGGTATAAACGGAGTCGTTTAATAAGTGCTCACAAAACTCGGAAAACCAAAATATACAAAATAATAAAAGTGGGTACAAAACCCGTCGCACACCAGAACATAACTTGCACATAACATACAATCACACAATCGCCGACAAGGACATGAGGGGAAACAGAGGATTAAATACACAACATGTAATTAATGGGATTGTAACCAGGTGTGAAGGAAGACAAGACAAAAACCAATGGAAAATGAAAAATGGATCAGCGTGTCACGCCTTGGTCTTAGTATTTTGTGTTTTCTTTAATTATTTGGTCAGGCCAGGGTGTGACATGGGTTTATGTTATATTGTATGTTCGTATTGGGGTTTGTAGTATGTGGGATCGTGGCTGATTAGGGGTGTTGTATAGGCTTGGCTGCCTGAGGCGGTTCTCAATCAGAGTCAGGTGATTCTCGTTGTCTCTGATTGGGAACCGTATTTAGGTAGCCTGGTTTCGCTTCATGCAGGCTGACAGCTCTGGCTGCTTTGAACAGACTGACAGCTTTGACTGCTCCATGCAGGCTGACAGCTCCTTGCAGACTGGCAGCTCCTTGCAGTCTGCCAGGATCCGCCAGAAGTGCCAGTCAGCCAGGATCCGCCAGAAGTGCCAGTCAGCCAGGATCCGCCAGAAGTGCCAGTCGGCCAGGATCTGCCAGTCGGCCAGGATCTGCCAGTCGGCCAGGATCTGCCAGTCTGCAAGGAGCTGCCAGTCTGCAAGGAACTGTCAGTCTGCATAGAGCAGCTAGATCCGCCAGTCAGCCATGATCTTCTAGATCTGCCAGTCAACCAGATTCTTCCAGATCTGCCAGTCAACCAGTCTCTTCCAGATCTGCCAGTCAACCAGTCTCTTCCAGATCTGCTAGTCAACCAGAATCTTCCAGATCCGCCAGCCAGCCAGGATCTACCGGAGCCTACTACCTGCCTGAGCTTCATCTCAGTACTGGGCTTCCTCTCAGTACTGGGCTTCCTCTCAGTACTGGGCTTTCTCTCAGTACTGGGCTTCCCTCAGTTCTGCCCCTCAGTTCCAGGGCTGCCCCCAGTCTGGGCTGCCCCCAGTCTCTTTCAGAGCTGCCCCTCAGTCACGAGCTGCTCCTCAGTTCAGAGGGGTTCTGGGTGAGGGCTACTACCTAGGCCATGGTCATCTCAGGGTGGATTATCCCAGGACTGGGGGAGGAACAGTACTGACTTTAATGGAGTGGGGTCCACGTCCCGAGCCGGAACCGCCACCATGGACAGACGCCCACCCGGACCCTCCCTATGGTTTTGAGGTGCGTTCCGGAGTCCGCACCTTAGGGGGGTTCTGTCACGCCTTGGTCTTAGTATTTTGTGTTTTCTTTATTATTTGGTCAGGCCAGGGTGTGACATTGGTTTATGTTGTGTTTCGTATTGGGGTTTGTAGGTATTGGGATTGCGGCTGATTAGGGGTGTAGCATAGGCTTGGCTGCCTGAGGCGGTTCTCAATCAGTCAGGTGATTCTCGTTGTCTCTGATTGGGAACTGTATTTAGGTAGCCTGGGTTTCGCTTTGTATTTTGTATTTCGGGTGATTGTTCCTGTCTCTGTGTAGTTTCACCAGATAGGCTGTAATTAGGTTTCACGTTCCGTTTGTTGTTTTGTATTTATTAGTTATTTCATGTATCGTCATTTCATTCATTAAAGAACATGAGTAACCACCACGCTGCATTTCGGTCCGACTCTCTTTCTACAAACGAAGAACGCCGTTACAGAATCACCCACCAGCAGGCAGAGGACAAGAGCATGTTTCAACAAGCAGGAGCCAAAGGAGCCAACAGAATGTTCAGCTGTCATGGGAGAGGCTGCACCACTGGAGAATTGGACATTTAGGAAGAACTTTGTAATCAAAAAATTAAATGAAATGCCTGGTTTAACATGTCATTAATGGATTTGTTTTAGAGGCGGCTAGTGATAATTCCGCTGGTTAATACATTTTGAGACATCATTAAGCCATTACGTTTATTTTAATGTTTTATTTACACATTCATTTAACTAACAAGCAGCCCCAACAAATTTTTTACATTGACTGCCTATGGCTAACCCAGGTAGAAGACTGGGCCAACTCCCTGTGCTTACCGGGGGCTATGGGAGACTCCCAGGCACGGCGTGTTGTGACATGGAGCGCACTGTGTTTCCAGTGTCTGTAGTGATGCCTCTAGCACTGGATGCCGTGCCATTCGAGCCAGGTATGGTTATGGCAGGCTGGCCAAGAGCTTTAAGTGCGCCTGCACGGTATTTATGGATGTGTTATAATGACCAAGGAATTACAGGACACCACATAAAGTCCAGAGCAACTCTCCTTGTTTATCTTGTTTATCGTGAGCCAAGGAGGAGACCAGAACCAGAGCCGGTGTTAGAGGTGAGCAAAGCAGAGACTGTGAAGGTTCTTAATGGGGAAAGGTTACTGTAGGTTGTGAGAGGGAGTTTAAATGGTGCTGAAAAGCTTGTGTTTGTGTCCGACAGAGCCAATATGATTTCAAATAGCACCTGGGACAGCGCTCCATACCCATCCTGGAGACCAGGGCTTGGTTACAACCTGCTGGGGGAGTGAAAATGTACCAGACCTCACTGTGCTTTAGCACAGCTCCTTGTTATATTGTTGTGTGCGTGTTTGTGTACTAAGGAAGATGCAACATTGTTCCAGAAGACCTTCACGGTCCAGTATTTTCATTAAGGTACCAGTGTCTCCGGTGTAACGTCCCCCCCAGGCACACAGCACGCGTATGCTTGGGATCAACTGTAGCACCAGTTCCAGCACCAAATGGGACCAGGCCTGTCAGTGCGCCCCCTGCCTGTTCAGCACAAAAGTCAGAGCCTCCTCCTCTACAGCGCTGCTGGAGTCTCCTGTCTGTTCAGCGCTATCAGAGCCTTCCTTCCCTCCTGCGCTGTTGGAGTCTCCCAGCCATAAAGTTCAGCCTAAACCAGCCTATTTACAGCGCTGCTGGAGTCTCCTGATCTGTTCAGCCCTAACAGAGGACAAGTTTGATTCCTCCATGACTTCCAGAGCCTCCTGCCATTCTTCAGCACCTGACATGTCACCTTTATAAAGCCCAGATTTATATCATATTCAACATAGTGGGTTGTGTCAACTTGACATTCAGTTATGCAAAGATGCTCACATTTATGAACCCTTTATAAAGCCTGACATAAGCAGTTAGGCTTTCTTCTGACCAAAATGCAGCCAGAGCTTTGATGCATGTCTTAATAAACAAATAAACAGAACAATAAAAACAAGAAACTGTAACGTGAATACCAAACAGCCTATCTGGTGCAAACAAACACAGAGCTGGAACAATCACCATGAAACACCAGAACTTGGCTGTCTGCCCAATCAGAGCTGCCAGTCTGCAAGGAGCTGTCAGTCTGCATAGAGCAGCTAGATCCGCCAGTCAGCCATGATCTTCTAGATCTGCCAGTCAACCAGATTCTTCCAGATCTGCCCCCAAGTCAACCAGTCTCTTTCAGATCTGCCAAAATAATAAAGAAAACACAAAATACTTCCAGATCCGCGTGAGAACCAGCCAGGAGACTCCCGGCCGCACTACCTACCCATGAGCTTCATCTCAGGTGGCAGCTTCCTCTCAGTACTGGGCCCCCTCTCCAACAAAGTCTGAGTCTGCCTGCATCGGGTCCTTAGATCCCGACCCTCGAACCGCCACCATGGCCTAGTAATCCCACCAAGGGCCCTACTGGACTGAGGGGCAGCTCGGGACTGCGGGGTAGCTCGGGACTGAGGGGGGCTCAGGGCTGAGAGGAAGCTAGGGCTGAGAGGAAGCTCAGTGCTGAGATTTGGTCAGTGCTGAGAGGACATTGTTTGAGAGGAAGCTTCAGTACTGGGGGTTTTGGCAGGTAGTTGGCTCTGGCAGATTGCTGGCTGGCTGGTGGTTCTGGCAGATTGGCTGCCTGGGCGGTTGTCAATCAGAGTCAGGTGATTCTCGGCTGCTCTGGCTGCTCCATACTGATTGGGAACTGCTCCATTTAGACTGATGGCTTGGCTGCTCCATGCAGACTACATTTTGGTTTACATCAGACTGGCGGCTCTTACGTTTATTTTAATGTTTTATTTAACATTCATTTAACTAGACAAGCTCTGGCTGCTCCATGCAGACTGATGGCTCTGGCTTCCATGCAGACTGCCTAGCCCTGGCTGCTCCATGCAGACTGGCAGCTCTGGCTGCTCCATGCAGACTGGCAGCTCGGCTGCTCCATGCAGACACAGCCTGGAAGCGCTGAACCAGGTCTGGTGATGCCTCTAGCGCAGTGAGATGAAGGCCATCTGGCAGCCCTATGTATGTGTTATGAATGGCGCAGGACAGGCGTGAGACTTTAAAGGACAGCGCAGAACAGGCATTTATGGATGTGTTAGAACAGGCGTGAGACTACAGGACACCACATAAAGTTTCAATAAATAGGTTATTAATGCGTGTTGATTTTCTAAGGTTCTCTCATGATCCACAGGTTACTGTAGGTTGTGAGAGGTATTTAAATGGGCTGAGAAGGAAGCTTGTGTTTGCGCTGGACAGGCGAGCGCACTATGATTTGCTGGCACTAGTGATACCTGAGACTACCGAAATGCACAGGAAGCCTGGTGCTGGAGCTGCCACCAGGGCTGGTGGTGTGGAGGTGGCACAGGATGGACCGGTAAATGATACTGGAGATCTTGACTGGGCTGGCACAGGACAGGCAAGGCTATTGTTGTGTGCACAGGAGGCCTGTGCGTGAGGAAGATGCAACATTGTTCCAGCCGATTTCAATTTCCATTTTGGGATGAGTATGGAGTGTCTCTTGGGTGCCATCAAATCCCAGGCTATTGAGCACACTCCGCACGCATATGCCTCATGCACCATCACAGCAACTCCCTCAAACTTGGCCTCCAGTGGGCCCATTAATTAAATGGGAGTCTCTGCTGACCTAAAACACCTGTCATCAGGCTATGTCATTGTTAGCAAAAACATTCCCCTGGTCATCAGTACTCCTAACACTGCCATACTCACTAATTGTGCCTAACCCCAGCCTTATTTACACTGACTTCTCTTCCTTACAATGTTGATTTTCCAACTCCATTCTCCTATAACCCTCTTCGAAGGACTGCTTGAGCGAATCCCAGGCGGACTTCACTCTCACTGGGTCCATTCCGCCCACCTGTCTATTTCCTCCCAATTCGTATAATCCAGACTTTGTTGCTCCTGCTGTCACGCTGCCTGTCACCACGCCACAGTTATGGTCCTTTTGTTTATAAAGTGATTCTAAGTGTTATGGTTTTCTTCCGTCCAAGGAGAGGAGGACCAAAATGCAGCGTGGTAATTTTGATGCATGTTTAATAAACAAATAAACACGAACAATACAAAACAAGAAACGTAACGTGAATACCTAAACAGCCTATCTGGTGCAAACAAACACAGAGACAGGAACAATCACCCACTAGATAACCCCACTATACCACAATCCCAATACCTACAAAAACCCCAAGACAAAACACACCACATAATTAACCCATGTCACACCCTGGCCTGACCAAAATAATAAAGAAAACACAAAATACTAAGACCAGGGCGTGACAATAAGGTTATAACATATTTGTAAAACATGTATGTGGTGCTTATGAAGGCATTATGAATGCTTTATGAATCCTTCATTAGCTGAACTTCATTTAAAGTGGGACCATAAAGGGTCATACAGTTTAATAAACAGTCTCTAAAGCTTTTATTTCTTAATGAAAAAAGGACCCAGGATAGGTCATTACTGCGATGGAAGACACCAAAATAAGTTGCTCGTTTTTTTGCACAGAATGACGGTGAAACTCAACCAATACCCGTTATCTCTAGCTATGGTGATATAACACCATAGAAGAAATCGATTGTTTTGATGATGGGTATGAACCCAGTCAGCGCTATCCGTTACAGTGATGGGTAGTGACACTTTGGTGATGACCAAAAAGGGATGTTATTAAATGTTGAGCTTCTTCTCATTTACAGATGGAGGCCATGTTGTGTCCTTTGAGCGCGGGTGGTGTTCACATGTGGACGTCGAAATCACAACATTCGATCTTAATACGTCAATGGCACATGCACTGTATCGAAGCACTTTGCCCTCAAGTTGTGACATTGGAAAGTGAAATAGGTATCAGTGCGTAAAACGGTGTCCAGTTTGAACACACAACAGTTGATGGACAGATATTTGTGGTGCGGGACTATATCCGATTACCTCCACCAAAACAAGACAAGGATGTTGTCTGGAAATGGCGGACCAATACATGCATTTTGTGTTCTTTCGACAGCTTGTACAGCTTATCTGTGTGGGCTAAAGACTGATATCGACATGTTGAAATACATGTGATTTGACTTTGTTTCGTACGGCACAGGATGTCATGATTTGTGTGGCTTTGCAAGTGAAGTGCGCTGGGCAGTTACAGAATGTTTTTTGACCGTGAAGCCCACCAAGTGAGCTTGATATTGCTTAACAATGACCTTAAGCTTCATCCTTGTAGATTGTCAACATAAAATCTGAAATAATGAACTGTATCTGGTTTTGGAGGATACATGATAAATGTCCAGCAACGTTAAAGAGAGGTAGCTAGAGTGCTCCACATCTGCAGTTGTGAATGTTTCATCTTAGCTGAGTGGTATTAGGCACAATACTGGCGACAATAAAGGCATTTGTAACTCAGTTATTTTCTAGTAGGACCTCTTTGCACTCGGCAATGACTTGTGGCTCTAAATCCATTTACCCTACTCCACCAACCATGAAGAGAATGCACACAAACACAAACACACAGGTGGCAGAGAAGCAAAGAAAACATTCAATAACTCCCTTATGTGATATGTTTATTCTCAATTTTTCCTCTCATCTTTAGGGACTTATATTTCTCCAGTCAGGCCTTTAGCCTCAAAATCACAGACCTGTGACAACAAGATTGTAGATGGACAATTCCAAAAACACATTCACTGGAAGACCTGTGCAGATACAAAGTTTGGTAACAGAATTCCGGTCAAATCTCCCTCAGTTTTGTATGTGATTCAAAGATGTCTACTGAAAGAATGGGGTGTAAGTTGACACCATGAGTATGACACCATGAGTATGAAAAAAATCTAGTTTGGTCATTGAACTAAAAAGATTCCAAAGCAATATATAACTGACACACCACTCTGCTTTGGTATAATAAGTTAAGTGCACGTGACAACGTCATAATCCTAACAGCCCTACTACCAAGCATGTATTACCCTGCTGTAAGTGAAGTGGGTTTACATCTGGACCAAATCTGAACCAATCATAGATGTCTATGTTTCACAAGTTTGGACAGGAAAGTATATCACAGTAGAGCTCAAAGGAGTACAATGCAGTACAGCTCAGCAGAGTAGAGATCAATACAGTAGAGATCAGTACAGTACAGTATAGTACACTACAGTATTGTCAAGTAGAGTGTAGTTCAGTACAGTACAGTATAGTTCAGTACAGTACATTATAGTCAACTCTAGTGTGCTCTACAGTCTTCTGTACTTAACTCGATTGCACTCTATTCTAATCTACTGTACTGTAGAGGACTGTACTCTATACTCTATACTCTACACCTTTCTTCACAGTACTGTAATGTAATGTACTGTACTGTGTCCAAAGTGGTGAAACACAGATGTCAGTAATTGGTTCAGATTTGGTACTGACCAGACCATTTCTGAACCAATCATGGACTTCTATGTTTGGAACAAATGAAGGCCAGACAAGACCTCTGTGGACATTGAAATCAAAACTAGTCCGGACCAAACCAAAAATGGTCCAAGACCAGGGTGGACTGACCAAATTTCAACTAGTTTTCAACATCCATGGAAGTCCAGGTGCTGCTCAGTGCTCTGTGGGTGAGGATGCTGGTTACAGTAAATGGAAAGAGGGGGAGGTGTCAGTAAGAGCTGGTAGAGGTGAACATGATTGGAGGGAGAGGGAGAGGTTGTTCAGACTTTTTTTTCTTTTCTTGCTTTGACCACCAGAGAACAAAAAGAGAAAGAAAACGGTTATAAGCTGAACATAACAGTATGCCAGTGGACAGGAGGACAGTAGCAGGTGACCCAACTGTGGTTTGTGGCTACTATGATTTCCCATTGTAGTCAATTCAATTACAGAAATTCCGTTCCCGATTTTTCTGACGTTTTAATTACTTGATAATTCAAACTAATTGATTGGGCTACATTTACTTGTTACTTCTGTGAACTGTAATTATCCCCCTCAAGAGGGAGAGAAATTAGATAAATATCTTAAAGATATATGGGTTTTTCATAATGGAATTTCGAGCACAAGCCAATGTTTCTAAAACTTACAGAAGGCAGAAAACACAAAGTATAAAATGTTGATATTAGTTGGCAGGGGTCTTCAGCTCGTCATTATTGTGTTTTGATGTATTTCCAATACCTTTTGTGACTTATTCTGGTCGATGTTTTCTAAGACCCCTTTTCCATCTGTTTGACAAGAAATCAAAGCATTTGCTTATGCCTAATGTTTAGGATGGAAAATGTTTGAAAAAAAGGTATATACAGTATGCTTTAATTATAATAGACTCTTAGCTTTCATTTTACACCCAATTTGACATGCTCCTATGAACTTCACATGTTTGTGCTCATGGAAATGAACTGACACAAACATTGCACATACAGGCTGATGGAACCACATATACTATACATCAACACCTATCCCCCCCTCCCAAACTCGGTCTCACTTTTCTACATTTTACATTTTAGTCATTTAGTAGACGTTCTTATCCAGAACGACTTACATTCAACTAAGGTAGTAAGAAAACCACATATCACAGGCATTGCTAGAAAAACTACTTTTTCTACTCAAAATACTTTCTCTCTTATTTCAGCATGTGCTCATTTATCAGGTTTTCAGTATTCTGCCTGCCTTTGTGTTCATTTTGCAGGCCTTTGACAGGCAGGCAGCACTCAGCGTGAATGCTGCTGCAGGGGGTTTGGCTAGTTCTTTTGTCTGACCTCAGCACCTCTCCCATGGCAACTCATGCAGGTGCTGTTCTGAGTCCACAATGGCACCCTATTCCCTTTATAGTACACATAGAGCTCTGGTCAAAAATAGTGCCCTATATGAAATAGGGTGCCATTTGGGATGCAGTCTCTGTGGAGGGAGACGGAGAGCTGCAGGAAAAAAACACTCTCGTTCCTCCATCCATCCCTCCCTTCTTCGCTTTATTCCCCTGGCTCCTCCCTCTGTCCTATCTTTCACTCTCCTCCCTCTGTTCGCCTTCTTTTCTCCCTCTGCTTTCCTTTATTCTCTCTCTCTTTTCCTCTGCATGCCTCCTTGATGTTAATCTTGCCCAAGGCACTGCCGAGGGCCACACTCCAGCTTTCAGATTGTTAGGGTTCTCTGTGGACTGGCTTGTGCAGTAGGTCTGAACACACACACACACACACACACGGTAGATACAACATCTAGTATCGGGTCAGACGCCCCTTTGCCTCCAGAACAGCCTGAATTTGTCAGGGCATGGATTATACAAGGTTTGGCATTCAAATGTTGCTCAATTGGTATTAAGGGACCTAATGTGTACCATGAAAACATTCCCCACACCATTACACCATTGCCACCAGCCTGTACCGTTGACACCAGGCAGAATGTGGCCATGGACTAGCGCTGCCTATGCCAAATCCTGTTTCTGATCAGCATGACACAACAGGAACCGGGATTCGTTGGACCAGGCGATGTTTTCAACTCCTCAATTGTCCAGTGTTGGTGATCGCGTAACCACTGGAGCTGCTTTTTCTTGTTTTTAGCTGATAGGAGGGTTGGTGTACCTAATATACAGACACATACACCGAATGAACAAAACATTAGGAACACCTGCCATGACAAAGATTAACCAGGTAAATCCACGTCAAAGCTTTGATCTCTCATTGATGTCACCTATTAAATCCACTTCAGTCAGTGTAGCTGAAGGGGAGGAGACTTAAGCCTTGATTTTTAAGCCTTGAGACAATTGTGACATGGATTGAGTATGTGTGCCATTCAGAGGGTGAATGGGCAAGACAACATATTTACAGTATGTGCCTTTGAAGGAGGTATGGTACTGTAGCAGCTGCCAGGCGCACCAGGTTGAGTATGTCAAGAACTGTAACCCTGCTGGGTTTTTCATGCTCAACAGTTTCCCAGCTTCCCATATCAAGAATGGTCCACCACCCGAAGGACACACAGACGACATGACACAACTGTGGGAAGCATTGGAGTCAACATGAGCCAATTCAATATAAACGTGACATGCAACAATTTCAAAGATTTTAGCGGAGCGGGATCGATTTGGAGGTGGAGGGTTAGTCATGGTCTGGGGCGATGTGTCACAGCATCATCAGAATGAGCTTGTTGTCATTGCAGGCAATCGCAACGCTGTGCATTACAGGGAAGACATCCTACTCCCTTATGTGGTACCCGTCCTGCAGGCTCATCCTGACATGACCCTCCAGCATGAAAATGCCACCAGCAATACTGCTCGTTCTGTGCGTGATTTCCTGCAAGACAGGAATGTCAGTGTTCTGCCATGGTCAGGGAAGAGCCCGGATCTCAATCCCATTGAGCATGTCTGGGACCTGTTGAATCGGAGGATGAGGGCAAGGGTTATCCGCCCCAGAAATGTCCCAGGAACTTCCAGGTTCCTTGGTGGAAGAGGGAGGTAACATCTCCCAGCAAGAACTGGCAAATATGGTGCAGTCCGTGCGAAGGAGATGCACTGCAATACTTAATGCAGCTGGTGGTCACACCAGATACTGACTGTTACTTTTTGACCCCCCCTTTGTTCAGGGACACATTATTCACTTTCTGTTAGTCACATGTGTGTGGAACTTGTTCAGTGTATGTCTCAGTTGTTGAATCTTGTTATGTTCATACAAACATTTACATATGTTAAGTTTGCTGAAAATTAACACAGTTGACAATTTTTTGCTGAGTTTATATTTTATTCAGCGTAAATACACACTTAATTCAGGTGATAATTATTGGTGTAAAGCACAAACAAACTTACATTTGTTTTATATATACATACTCAGTTTCCAAGATAACCACACAATAATCTTGGATGGCAGGTAACCTAGTGGTTAGAACGTTGAACTAGTAACCGAAAGGTTGCAAGGTCAAATACCCGAGCTGTCAAGGTAAAAAATATGTCATTCTGCCCCTGAACAAGGCAATTGTTCTGAACTGACTTGCCTCATAAAATAAAAAATATATAAAAAATAACCACACAATAATTATCACCTTAAAACCTCTTGAAGCTAGGGGGCAGAATTTTCACTTTTGGATAAATAGCGTGCCCAATTTCAACTTCCTGCTACTCATGCCAAGAATATAGGATATGCATATTATACATAGATTTGGATAGAAAACACTCCGAAGTTTCTAAAACTGTTTGAATCATGTCTGTGAGTATAATAGAACTTATGTAGCAGGCAAAACCCCGAGGACTAACTGTTCAGAATTTTCTTCCCCCTCTCTGTTTCCTGATTTGTCTTTGCCATGGGATATTTCATAGGAACCTATTTTCAGTTCCTACTGCTTCCACTGGATGTCCCCAGTCTTTTGAATTTGGTTGAGGTTATTCCTTTGTGCAATGAAGAAGTAGGCCAATTCAGAACTGGGGACACTTATGTGAGTTACGCAAGACGTGAAAAGCAGCGCTGGTTTGTTTTCTTTCCTGTATTGAATACAGATTGCCCCGTCTACAATTTGATAGATTATTGATGGACATTTTGGATATATATGGACAGAAAAAATCGAACAAAAGGACCAATTGAGAGTGTAGCTTTAATTGAGTATCTTACATGTGTGATTTAATGGACGTTTGAATTTTATAGCATTTTACTTGAATCTGGCGTTCTGCATTTCCCCTGGCAATTGGCCAGTTGAGACATTTGCGTCCCGCCTATCCCTAAGAGGTTTTAAGTTTCAAATGACTTGGTAACCATCTCTCACTCTTTTTCTCTCCCTCATCAGCATCTACAGGCAACTTCACCCTACACCACTTTGTGGGGCCAAGAGCCTGTCAGCTGTCTCACACATACATAGCAGGTGTTAACACATACAGTTGAAGTCAGAAGTTTACATACACCTTAGCCAAATACATTTAAACTCAGTTTTCACAATTCCTGACATTTAATCCAAGTAAAAATTCCCTGTTTTAGGTCAGTTAGGATCACCACTTTATTTTAAGAATGTGAAATGTCAGAATAATAGTAGAGAGAATGATTTATTTCAGCTTTTATTTCTTTAATCACATTCCCAGTGAGTCAAAGTTTGCATACACTCAATTAGTATTTGGTTGCATTGCCTTTAATTTGCTTAATTTGGGACAAAGTTTCCCACAATAAATTGGGTGAATTTTGGCCCATTCCTCCTGACAAAGCTGGTGTAACAGTGTCAGGTTTGTAGGCCTCCTTGCTCACACAAACTTTTTCAGTTCTGCCCACACATTTTCTATAGGATTGAGGTCAGGGCTTTGTGATGGCCACTCCAATGCCTTGACTTTGTTGTTATTAAGCCATTTTGCCACAACTTTGCTAGTATGCTTGGGGTCATTGTCCATTTGGAAGACCCATTTGCGACCAAGCTTTAACCATTGTCTGATGTCTTGAGATGTTGCTTCAATATATCCACATAATTTTCCTTCCTCATGAGACATATTTTGTTCAGTCCCACTTGCAACAAAGCACCCCCATAACATGATGCTGCCACCCCCGTGCTTTAAGGTTGGGATGGTGTTCTTCGGCTTGCAAGCCTCCCCCTTTTTCCTCCAAACATAACGATGGTAATTATGACCAAACAGTTCTATTTTTGTTTCATCAGAACAGAGGACATTTCTCCAAAAAGTACGATCTTTGTCCTCATGTGCAGTTGCAAACCGTAGTCTGGCTTTTTAATGGCAGTTTGGAGCAGTGGCTTCTTCCCTGCTGAGCGGCCTTTCAGGTTATGTCAATACAGGACTCATTTAACTGTGGATACAGGTACATTTGTACCTGTATCCTCCAGCAGCTTCACAAGGTCATTTGCTGTTGTTCTGGGATTGATTTGCACTTTTCGCACCAAAGTACATACATCTCTAGGAGACAGAATGTGTCTCCTTCCTGAGGGGTGTGACGGCTGCGTGGTCCCATGGTGTTAACCTTTCGTACTATTGTTTGTACAGATGAACGTGGTACATTCAGGCATTTGGAAATTGCTTGTGGACTTGTGGAAGGTCTACAATTGTTTTTCTGAGTTCTTGGCTGATTTATTTTTATTTTCTCATGATGTCAAGCAAAGAGGCACTAAGTTTGAAGGTAGGCCTTGAAATACATCCACAGGTACACCTCCAATTGACTCAAGTGATGTCAATTAGCCTATCAGAAGCTTCTAAAGCCATGACATAGTTTTCTGGAATTTTCCAAGCTGTTTAAAGACACAGTCAACTTAGTTTATGTGAACTTCTGACCCACTGGAATTGTGACACAGTGAATTATAAGTGAAATAATCTGTATGTAAACAATTGTTGGAAAAATGTATTGTGTCATGCACAAAGTAGATTGCCAAAACTATAGTTTGTTTGCAAGAAATGTGTGGAGTGGTTGAAAAACAAGTTTTAATGACTCCAACCTAAGTGTATGTAAACTTCCGACTTGAACTGTACCTGTACATTGCTGCTGTGACACTAATGACACAAGCTCAGACACCAACAAAAGTAGAAGCACAATCTTCCCTTTTCAACACTGGTGATACACACATCCACACACACACAGCACAAGCCTAATTAGGCTGGGGCACCACATGGGACTACAGAGAGGGGAATGTTTAGGGTTTTAGGTACCCATGCTACATTTTTCATTTCTAGAAGCTTTTCCTATTAATTTGTAGCTATAACACTTAAAATATGTTGGTATCACTTTACGTTGTAGCTCAGAATAATGGAATAATAACAAAGTAATAATCATTTCCAGTAATGCCTTTTAGTTACCAGTAACAAGAAAGGTTATTACAAAGTAAATCAGACTGTAGTTTCTACATCGGTTGATAGATGCTTATTTCATACATATGATTTTTCTGCTGTTTCCACATTGTTATTGTTCTGTTGAAGTCTACAAATAAAATACAAATGTACTGGGATATAAAATCCAGAAACAGATATGGAAATTATAATGCAATTGTGTTGTATTCGTTATAGTTTGGTGTGTACAGATGCTATACTGATGGCATAGTTTCAATTTAATACAATGTAACAGCAGGACTGGAAATGTAAGACCCTCTTGCCCTGGTCAACACAACACCCTGAAACAAGCAGAAGGATTACAAAAGGAATGGAGGAAATAAACAGGAAACCATTGTCTAGGAGGCCCTTGAGAACCACAGACCAGAGACCCCTGAGAATGCTCCTATTCCCCTTCCTATGGCCTTCGTATAACACAGGTGAAGATGACCTACAGGAACATTTCCCAAGGGATGAAAAAAGAAACATATATAATCACCAGCCTCCCCTCTGAGACTGAGTGGTCCGAGACCACTCAGTGCTACTCTAGTCACAGGTGCACACATACAGTGTTGAAATCAGGTCAATTTAAGATATGGAAATCACCCATAGCCATTGTGACACGTGAATCACATTCGGCTTATGGACAATCTGGTGTGACTGCATTACTTCTGCCTGCCAGAGCCATACTCGCAACCACCCTCCTGCATCCTCGCGATCCCCCTGTGTGTCAACAAGCAATTCCATTGCCATCAATGGCGGTGGTGGTAACGTTGCGGCGGTGACAGGTTGCTCACAGGCGAAGGCTTTCCTGCTCTGCTAATGGAGTTTATGCTCGGCAGAAAGGTCAAATCAGGTAAGATTAGGGCCTAATCTGCTGCTGACAGCTGTGACCTTATCAACATTGATGTCTCCGCACAGCCCCATACCATCTCTCGCCATCTCCCCTGTCACTGCCCTCGCAGCTCTGACTAACACTGAGGCTGCCGTGACCACTGAACTGACAGACTAACAAAGGATGCGGGTTGGTTTAGAATCCCTGAAGATGGCCTGGATTCGGTCCAAGGTCAAGGGTCAACACCAGGATTTAGAGTGTGACGCCAATTGACCCTGTGATATAACATTACAGGGATGATTCAGAACTGCTGAAATGATCCCCCATTCAAGGTTAGGGTTTGGGAAGGTTCTGTCTGTGTCTGCACCTCTTGTGTCAGGGAAGATGCTGTCATTTGGCTTCTGGGGTTATGTCAGATATTTGAATGCAAGTTATGTTATGTCATGTATTTTGTGTTATGTTAGGTTACATATTATGTCCTGTTAACAAATAACATAATACATCAAATAACATTCCACAGGAGATAAGCATGAGGCTCGGATTCATTCTTCAATTTAAAACCGCTCTTCGACAAGCCCAGGAACGGGCGGACCTGGGGGAAAACAGGTGTTTAACCTCACTTCCATATTTCAGGGAACATTAGTTATAGTCATACACAACAAGACCAAAAGTATGTGGACACCTGTTCGTCGAGCATCATGGGCATTAATACGAAGCGAGTGCAATGTTGGAACTTTGCTGTGGGGACTTGCTTCCATTCAGCCACAAGAGCATTGGTGAGGTTGGACACTGATGTTGGGCAATTAGGCCTGGCTTGCAGTCCACATTCCAATTAACCTCAACAAACCATTTCTGTACGGACCTCGCTTTGTGCACGGGGCATTGTCATGCTGAAACAGGAAAGGGCTTTCCCCAAACTGTTGTCACAAAGTTGGAAGCATAGAATCAACTAGAATGTCATTGTATGCTGCAGCGTTAAGATTTCCCTTCACTGGAACTAATGGGCCGCTTGGCATTGTGCATGGTGATCTTAGGCTTGTTGCTCGGCCATGGAAACCAAGACGAACAGTTCTTGTGCTGATGTTGCTTACAGAGGCAGTTTGGAACTCGGCAGTGAGTGTTAGAACCGAGTACAGAGGATTTTTATACGCTGGGTGCTTCAGCACTCGGTGGTCCCGTTCTGTGAGCTTGTGTGACCTACAACTTTGCGGCTGAACCGTTATTGCTCCTAGACACTATACACTTCACAATTTCAGCACTTACTGTTGACCAGGGCAGTTCTAGCAGGGCATAAATGTGTTGAACTGACTTGATGGAAAGGTGGCATCCGATGATGGTGCCACTTTGAAAGTTACTGAGCTCTTCAGTAAGACCATTCTACTAACAACGTTTGTCTATTGAGATTGCATGGTTGTGTGTTCAATTTTATACACCAGTCACCAACAGGTGTGGCTGAAATAGCCGAATCCACTAATTTATAGGGGTGTCCACATACTTTTGTATATACAGTTGAAGTTGGAAGTTTACATACACTTAGGTTGGAGTCATTAAAACTAATTTTACAACCACTCCACACATTTCTTGTTAACAAACTATAGTTTTGGCAAGTTGGTTAGGACATCTACTTTGTGCATGACACAAGTCATTTTTCCAACAATTGTTTACAGACAGATTATTTCACATATAACTCACTGTATCACAATTCCAGTGGGTCAGAAATTGACATACACTAAGTTGCCTGTGCCTTTAAACAGCTTGGAAAATTCCAGAAAATGATGTCATGGCTTTAGAAGCTTCTGATAGTCTAGTAGACATAATTTGAGTCAATTGGAGGTGTACCTTCAAACTCAGTGCCTCTTTGCTTGACATGGGAAAATCAAACGAAATCAGCCAAGATCTCTGAAATATTATTGTAGACCTCCACAAATCTGGTTCATCCTTGGGAGCTATTTCCAAATGCCTGATCGTACCACATTCATCTGTACAAACAATAGTACGCATATATAAACACCATGGGACCACGCAGCCGTCACACCGCTCTGGAAGGAGATGCATTCTGTCAGAAGAGATGAACATACTTTGGTGTGAAAAGTGCAAATCAATCCCAAAACAACAGCAAGATGCTGGAGGAAACAGGGACAAAAGTATCTATTTCCACTGTAAAACGAGTCCTATAATGACATAACCTGAAAGAAGCCACTGCTCCAAAACCGCCATTAAAAAGCCAGATTATGGTCAACAACTGCACATGGGGACAAAGATCGTACTTTTTGGAGAAATGTCCTCTGGTCTGATGAAACAAAAATAGAACTGTTTGGCCATAATTACCATCGTTACGTTTGGTGGAAAAGGGGGAGGTTTGCAAGCCAAACAACACCATTCCAACCGTGAAGCACAGGGATGGCAGCATCATGTTGTGAGGCTGCTTTGCTGCAGGAGGGACTGATGCTATTCACAAAATAGATGGCATCATGAGGAAGGAAAATGATGTGGATATATTGAAGCAACATCTCAAGACATCAGTCAGGAAGTTAATGCTTGGTTGCAAATGGGTCTTCCAAATGGACAATGACCCCAAGCATACTTCCAAAGTTCTGTCAAAATGGCTAAAGAACAACAAAGTCAAGGTATTGGAGTCACCATCACAAAGCCCTGACCTCAATCCTATAGAAAATGTGTGGGCAGAACTGAAAAAGTGTGTGCGAGCAAGGAGGCCCACAAACCTGACTCAGTTCCACCAGCTCTATCAGGAGCTTCCCACGTATTGTGGAAGGCTACCCAAAATATATGACCCAAGTTAAACAATTTAAAGGCAATGCTACCAAATACTAATTGAATGTACAAAAACGTCTGACCCACTGGGAATGTGATGAAAGCTGAAATACATCATTCTCTCTACTATTATTCTGATATTTCCCATTCTTAAAATAAAGTAGTGATCCTAACTGACCTAATACAGGGCATTTTTTTACTAGGATTAAATGTAAGGAATTGTGAAAAACTTTATTTGATTTTCTTTGGAAAAGGTGTATGTAAACTTCTGATTTCAACTTTATATATAGAGGACAAAACACACATCACGACAAGAGAGACAACACTAAATAAAGAGAGACCTAAGACAACAACTTAAAATGGCAGCAACACATGACAACACAGCATGGTAGCAAAACAACATGATAACAACACGGTAACAACACAACAAAACATGATACAAACATGATTGGGCACAGACAACAGCACAAAGGGAAAGAAGGTAGAGACAACAATACATCATGCAAAGCAGCCACAACTGTCAGTAAGAGTGTCCATGATTGAGTCTTTGAATGAAGAGATTGAGCTAAAACTGTCCAGTTTGTGTGTTTGTTGCAGCTCGTTCCAGTCGCTAGCTGCAGCGAGCAACCCAGGGATGTGTGAGCTTTGGGAACCTTTAACATAATGTGACTGGCAGAACGGAGTATGAGGGCTGCAGTAGATAGCTCAGATATGGGGGAATGTGGCCTAAGAGGGTTTTAGAAATAAGCATCAACCAGTGGGTCTTGTGTCGGGTATTCAGAGATGACCAGTTTACAGATGACTATGGAGTGCAGTGATGTGTCGTACATGGAACGTTGGAGGCAAATCTGATGGCGAATGGTAAAGTACATCGAGCCACTCGAGAGCACCCTTACCTGCTGATCTGTAAATTATGTCTCCGTAATCTAGCATGGGTAGGATGGTCATTTGAATCAGAGTTAGTTTGGTCACTGGGGTAAAAGAGGAGTGATTACGATAGAGGAAACCTAGTCTAGATTTAACTTTAGCCTGCAGCTTTGATATGTGCTGAGAGAAGCTCAGTGTACCGTCAAGCCAAGCTCCCAAGTGCTTGTATGAGGTGACTACCTCAAGCTATAAACACTCAGAGGTAGTAATCACACCTGTGGGGAGAGGGGCATTCTTATTACCAAACCAAACAGTATCATCTGCATATAAATGGATGAGAGAGCTTCCTACTGCCTAAGTTATATTGTTGATGTAAATTGAGAAGAGCGCGGGGCCTAGGATGAGCCTTGGGGTACTCCCTTGGTGACAGGCACTCTTTGAGAGAGGTAGTCAGCAAACCAAGCCAAAGACCCCTCAGACACACGGCCCACAAGATTGGAATTGTCTACCATAAAGCTTGGCCATGTCACGTTCTGACCTTTTTTTCCTGTGTTTTGTATGTAGTTAGTATGGTCAGGGCGTGAGTTGGGTGGGCAGTCTATGTTTGTTTTTCTATGTTTTGGTTATTTCTATGTTTCGGCCTAGTATGGTTCTCAATCAGAGGCAGGTGTCATTAGTTGTCTCTGATTGAGAATCATACTTAGGTAGCCTGGGTTTCACTGTGTGTTTGTGGGTGATTGTTCCTGTCTCTGTGTGTGCGCCAGATAGGACTGTTTTGAGTTTTCACATTTTCTTGTTTTTGTTAGTTTGTTCATGTGTACCTTCACGTATTAAAAAGTACCATGGACAATTACCACGCCGCTTATTGGTCCTCTGATCCGTTTCGCCTCTCCTCTTCGGAAGAAGAGGGGGAAATTCATTACAGAATCACCCACCAAAAGCGGACCAAGCGGCGTGGTAAAGGACAGCGACGACAGCAGCAGCAGCATCAACAACAGAGGCCACCATCACAGGACTCCTGGACATGGGAGGAGATACTGAACGGAGAGGGACCCTGGGCACGGGCTGGGGAAAATCGCAGCCCTAAAGCAGAGCTGGAGGCAGCGAAAGCTGAGCGGCGGCAATATGAGGAGCCAGCACGGCAGTGCGACAGGTACGAGAGGCAGCCCCAAATTTTTTTTTTTTTTTGGGGGGCACACGAGGTGTGGTACTAAGCCAGGTAGCAGACCTGAGCTCACTCCTCGTGCTTATGATAAGCAGCGCATTACTGGTCAGGCACCGTGTTATGCGGTTAAGCGCACGGTGTCGCCAGTGCGTGTCCATAGCCCGGTGCGCTATAGGGCAGCCCCGAGAGTGCCATGCGAGTGTGGGCATTGAGCCAGGGCGTATGGTGCCTGCTCAGCGGGTCTGGTCGCCGGTACGCAGTCTTGGTCCAGGTTATCCTGCGCCGGCTCTGCGTGCTGTGTCTCCGGGGCGCTGGGAGGGTGCAGTGCGTCCTCTGCCTGCGCTCCGCTCGTACCGGGCAACTGTGGGAGTGGAGCCTAGGGGAGAGGTGCATGTAGTAAGCACTAGATCTCCCGTGCTTACCCACAGCCCGGTTCAACCTGTGCCTGCACTCTGAAGGGTCCGGGCTAGAGTAGTTGTCCAGCCTGGGGAAGTGGTGCCAAGGTTGCGCACCAGAGCTCCAGTGCTCCCTCACAGCCCGGTCTTTCAGGCTCCTCCTAACACCAAGCCTCCTGAAGGTCTCCCCAGCCTGGTGGTTCCTGTGGCAGCCCCACGCACCAGGCTGTCTCTCAGTCTCCTCCCTGCAGGTGCTCCCGCCTGTCCGGCGCCGCTGCCGGAGCCTCCCGCCTGTCCGGCGCCGCTGCCGGAGCCTCCCGCCTGTCCGGCGCCGCTACGGGCGTCCCGCCTGTCCGGCCGCTGCCGGAGCCTCCCGCCTGTCCGGCGCCACTGCCGGAGCCTCCCGCCTGTCCGGCGCCACTGCCGGAGCCTCCCGCCTGTCCGCGCCGCTGCCGGAGCGTCCCGCCTGTCCGGCGCCGCTGCCGGAGCGTCCCGCCTGTCCGGCGCCGCTGCCGGAGCCTCCCGCCTGTCAGGGCCACGCTGCAGGCTGCCTCCCTCTGTCCGGCCTCCCTGCAGGTGCTCCCGCCTGTCCGGCGCCGCTGCCTCCTGTGGCAGCTCCACGCACCAGGCTGTCTCTCTGTCTCCTCCCTGCAGGTGCTCCCGCCTGTCCGGCGCCGCTGCGGAGCGTCCCGCCTGTCCGGCGCCACTGCCGGAGCGTCCGCCTGTCCGGCGCCACTGCCGGAGCCTCCCGCCTGTCCGGCGCCACTGCCGGAGCGTCCCGCCTGTCCGGCGCCGCTGCCGGAGCCTCCCGCCTGTCCGGCGCCGCTGCCGGAGCCTCCCGCCTGTCCGGCGCCGCTGCCGGAGCCTCCCGCCTGTCCGGCGCCGCTGCCGGAGCCTCCCGCCTGTCCGGCGCCGCTGCCGGAGCGTCCCAGCCTGTCCGGCGCCGCTGCCAGGAGCCCCTCAGCCCAGAGGCGCCAGAGCCCCTCAGCCCAGAGGCGCCAGAGCCCCTCAGCCCAGAGGCGCCAGAGCCCCTCAGCCCAGAGGCGCCAGAGCCCCTGCCCCTCTGTCCAGAGCTTCTGCCCCTCTGTCCCGAGCTGCCCCTCTGTCCAGTGGGGTCATTGAGAGGGGTTGCCATGGTGAGAAAGCCACGGAGGCGGACAATAAAGCGGACTAAGACAATGGTGAAGTGGGGTCCGCGTCCCGCGCCAGAACCGCCACCGCGGACAGACGCCCACCCAGACCCTCCCCTATAGGTCAAGGTTTTGCGGCCGGAGTCCGCACCTTTGGGGGGGGGGGTACTGTCACGTTCTGACCTTTTTTTCCTGTGTTTTGTATGTAGTTAGTATGGTCAGGGCGTGAGTTGGGTGGGCAGTCTATGTTTGTTTTTCTATGTTTTGGTTATTTCTATGTTTCGGCCTAGTATGGTTCTCAATCAGAGGCAGGTGTCATTAGTTGTCTCTGATTGAGAATCATACTTAGGTAGCCTGGGTTTCACTGTGTGTTTGTGGGTGATTGTTCCTGTCTCTGTGTGTGCACCAGATAGGACTGTTTTGAGTTTTCACATTTTCTTGGTTTTGTTAGTTTGTTCATGTGTACCTTCACGTATTAAAAAGTACCATGGACAATTACCACGCCGCGTATTGGTCCTCTGATCCGTTTCGCCTCTCCTCTTCGGAAGAAGAGGAGGAAATTCATTACAGGCCAAGTCAATAAAAATAGCAGCACACCATTGCTTAGAATCAAGGGTGATGTGACATCATCAAGGACCTTTAACCTTGCAGTGACACATCCATAACTTGAGTTTAAACCAGATTACATACCAGAGATAATACTATAGGCATCAAGAAAGCCAGGTAATTGATTATTGACAAGTTTTTCCAACACTTTTGATAAACAGGGCAGAATAGAAATATCCAATTGATCTCCCTTTTTAAATAATGGATGAACCATGGCTGCCTTCCAAGAACTGGGAACCTCCCCAGAGAGGAGAGACAGGTTAAAAAGGTCATATATAGGCTTGGCGATAGGGGCAGCAACCTTAAAGAAGAAAACGTCTAAACCATCTGACACATGTTTTTGGGGGTCAAGTTTAAGGAGCTCTTTTAGCACCTTGGACTCAGTAACCACCTGCAGGGAAAAACTTTGTAGCGAGGCAGGGGGAAAAGAGGGAGGAGCATCAGGGATAGTCGCATTAAAAGGGGTGGGAGATGAGGAAATGTTGTACGGGCAAGGAGGCATGGCTGAGTCAAATAGGAATCCTGACTTAATGAGGTAGTGATTAAAGAGCTCATCCATGTGCGTCTTGTCAGTAACAACCACATCATCAACATTAAGGGACATGGGCAGCTGTGAGGAGGAGAAAATATTCTTCAGGTCTTTAACCGTTTTCCAGAACTTATTGGGGTTAGACCCACAGAGAGAGTACTGCTCCTTAAAGTAATTCACTTTGGCCTTCTGGATAGCTTGAGTGCACTTATTTCTAATTTTCCTGAACGAGAGCCAGACAGCCTGAGAATGCGTGTGCCAAGCTTTTCGTCAAATGCAATTCTTGAGGTGGACTAACTCTGCAAGATCACGGTCGAACCAGGGGCTGAACTTGTTAAAGTTTTTAGCAAGTGTCTATGTGAAATCAGGACAGGACATTTCACTGAGCAGCCATTAGGAACACAAGCTGTAAAGCAGTGATCACTAATGTCACGGTCGTCCTCCTCTTCATCTGAAGAGGAGAGGCGAGATGGATCGGAGGACCAAAATGCGGCGTGGTATGTGTTCATCATTAATTTTAATAAATAAAACACTGAACACTGAAACCCTATACAAAAACAATAAACAAAATAACAACCGTGAAGCTAATGCGAACTGCGCTGAAACAAGCCATCAACATAGACAATCACCCACAAACAAACAGTGCAACCCAGGCTACCTAAGTATGATTCTCAATCAGAGACAACTAATGACACCTGCCTCTGATTGAGAACCATACTAGGCCGAAACATAGAAATCCCCAAATCATAGAAAAACAAACATAGACTGCTCACCCCAACTCACGCCCTGACCATACTAAATAATGACAAAACAAAGGAAATAAAGGTCAGAGCGTGACAACTCAGGTTATTACAGAAAACACCAGAACGATGACGATTCTGGATTATTTGTGAGGATAACATAGAGGAGAGTAGCCTTTTCTGGGTGTTTGGAGTCATACCTTTCGGGATTGGTCATAACCTGAGAAATATTTAGGGAATCCCATTGCTTTAGGACTTGGTAAGGTGGTTTAAGAATGTCCCAGTTTAGGTCACATAGCAGGGAAAATTCTGACTTAGTGTGAGGGGCCAGGAGAAATCTTAGGGCAGGTAGTGCTCAGGCCGGTGCTGATAGAAGACGATAGCACCCAGCAACAGTCAACACAGAGCTATTAGCAAGTTTAATGCTTAAAACCAGCAAATCAAATTGTTTGGGGACAGACTTTTTGGAGACAACCGAGCACTGAACATGATCCTTGGTAAAGATTGCAACTCCCCTACCTTTGGAAGATCTTTCTTTATAAAAAACATTATAACCAGAAAGGTTAACATCAGTATTCAAAACACTCTTCCTTAACCACGTCTCAGTAATGACCAACACATCTGGTCAACCATTTAAATGCCCAAGATACCGCCAAAACCCTGGTAGAGTGGGCGCGTACACCACTAGATAACCCTTGCCCCTTGCTGCTATATGCCAGGGATATAGCTTCCAAAATCCAGTGGGAGAGATGCTGATTAGTGAGCGCCCTACCACGACCTGGATTAGCATAACAGACAAAAAGCTGGCACTACTCCCTGAATTGAGTAACTCTCGCACAGCGTGCCCCACCCTTGGGAGGAAGCGCCTGTTGTGACCACTTTGCAGGACAACACCTGGCCCAGGGCTCCCTCCACTGGGCCAATGCCCGAAGACATGTCGGTGACACCTGAATAAACCAGTTTATGTGGCGAGATGCATCCAAGCACGTTGCTACTTGTGGGTACTGTCATCACAACGGGTGTTTAGGGAGGTTGGCAAGGCAGGACAGGATCCCGTGTCACCCCCCCATCCCCGAGCTGGGTGCGAGGGGGCTGTCTACTTCCCAGAGTCACGGTAGGACTAATTATGACACCTGCTTGTTGATAGTAGAGCTGGCCTTTAATGAGATACACATGGAAATGATCAGAGGCAACCAATTGATGGTGTTGATCTTTGTAGTTTCAGATCTCTGGAGACCTATGCAATTACAAAGTATTTGATAATCCCTTTACCTTTCAGTGTATTCAAGTCTTAACACAAATCACACAAGAAACACTGACAAACAAAACACAATTCATCTGCATATTGCAGGGGGAGGCAGTTTAGGCTGAATTAAATTCCATTCCCATGTGTCACTCCGGGACACTCCAATGTCATTAAAGTGCACTGAGGCAGGTTGAGGAACCGCATGAAACGTAACGAGGTACAGTGATTCTGGAACCATTTGCACTGACACACCTTACCAGCAATGATCAGGCTTCTTTCAAATAGAAATGTCAAGAGCAGTAAACACTCTCCTTCCTCCCCCTACCACCCCCCGCCCCCCGCCTCCCAACATAAACTACCCTCCAACCTTCTCTCACTCTCTGTCTATTTCTGACACACACACACGCGCACACACAAACACACAAATAAGCCACACTTGCCCTCCTCCACTGAACGGCCGGGTGGGTAAGACAAACCATGTCATAACCAAACTCATCAGTTCCCTGATAACCGTATTTGTCAGCGCGCCTGCCCTTGCTTCAGTAAACAATCATTCAACAGTGTAGGAGGATGAACAGCAACAGCCAGCGCCAACCTCTGGGTCCAGGTAGGGGGTAGGAGGAAGAGCACTGCTGGCTGTTGTTGTGCCCAAGTTGTTTTATTTACAACCTCTGCTGTGATTTACATCATATGGAACGTTTATAGAGCAAGAGCTAATGCAGCTATACCTGGGGACACTTGGAGTTAGTTTCATGGGTTTAATATGAAAATGTTGCTATGTGAGTGTCTTTGTTGAGTAGTTTGGTCGCAGCTCTTACTCTAAAAGGTATCAAAACAATACAATACAATAATACAGGGAACGTATCGCATTTCCAAGCTTTAGCCTAAACAGCTTTATATTTGAGAGTACTGTTGTTGACTAGAAATCTCATAGACTTTAATCTTTAAATCATTTAAAAACATGTCCTTGGAAAGAAAGAATTTGTTATTAAGGATGAACACATAATACAAAAGCGTTTAGCCTTTGTCAAATGGAACTTCTTGATTCCTGGCATTACATGGCATTGCAATAATGTTTCACTGGAAACAGAATTCTGCCCCTGGCAATAGAGCTAGGCTAGCGAACGAATACTTGTCAACAGATGCACACAACTTTTTCTTACTTTGCAGTTACATCTACAGTTGTTTCCAAAATGTGTCAAATACACTGCAGAGATAATTTGGTTATTTAAAAATGTGTGTCCTCACAGTGGGTTCGAGCGTATCTTCAGACATGGAGGAGGATTCAAACAGACAATGATGCTCTAATTAAATGTACTGATATTATTATATTAAATAATTATCTGCCTTTTCATCCAATTTTACCTTCAATTAATGTCCTCGTGAAAAAAAAGGGCAGGTGATTTGCAACATGTGCAATGCAACACCGGAAATATTAAGATACGTTTGTCGTCGTGACCAATGTTGGGGGAAATGGGTTACAAAAGTTATGTGTTACGTAATCAGATTACTTTTATGATTAATTTAGTAAAGTAACACACTGCTTTTTCAAATTGGGTAATATCATTAGTTACTTTGTCAAGCAACGAGTGTTACTTTCAGAATCATATCTCTACCGGGCGTGTTTCGATGATCCAATCTCAGCTTGTTTTATTATTTAATTCTCGAGCGAGCGGAGAAAGGCTGTTTGGAGAAATTTCACGACAGCTGTTGTCCATAGAAATGTATAGAGGACGCACTTCTGAACTATGCCATTGATCGCTTCTGTGATACCATAGAGGGCTTTCCCATCTAGTGGCAAATGTGCCCTTTATACTGTACATCCCCATGAGTAAGTGCGGTCTCCTAAACAAGAGTGGTGGCTCGAGAAAAAGATTTTGAATGAACAGATAGGATATCTGTATAGATGTTTGCCTTACAGTATATATGGCTAATCGAAAAGCCCATATGATAGCGCAGAACTTGTAGATTAGCACAGGAAAGCAGCGCCACAGATAAAAGCAGAATGTAGTGATCAATCCTGAGTTAGTAAGTAGCTCATCTTTGGTAGAACGCGAGCGGTTCGCCTTCCTCCCTCCAACAGTCAAACAAATGGTTAAATTAATGCAAAGTCATTTATACTCCTTGACTTATTCCACATTTTGTTGTGTTACAGCCTGAATTCAACATGGATTAAATATATATGTATTTTCTCACACATCTACACACAATACCCCATAATGACAAAGTGAAAACATGTTTTTAGAAATGTTTGCAAATGTATTGAAAATAAAATACAGAAATATGTAATTTACATAAGTATTCACAAACCTGAGTAAATGCATGTTTGAGTGTCGCAGCAGTCTAAGACACTGCATCTCAGTGCTAGACACGTTACTACAGACCCTGTGTCACGGATCCCTCCGAAACTTTCATTACGCATACCTGGCCCCTATTCCCAGTGATTAGTACTTGTATAAGTGTGCCCTTTGGTATCTATTTGGTGGTCGATTATTGTTACAATGTCTGTTGTTGCGTGTGAGGGAGTAAGTGTGCTGTGTGTTTTGGGCTTTCGTGCCCTTGTGGATTGCGCAGATGATTACGGGTCTCATCCTGGGGGTTAATCGTTGTGCGAGTCCAGCACAAACACGTCTTTGGCTTTAGAGTTCTTTAGTGAGCTAATCACCTTGTTCACCTCTGACTCAGAAACCTTACTTATGATGAAGACAGGTTGAGTGTCATTCACTGGTGCTAAGCTGAGCCCAAGAAACCAGTGTAATTGAAGGCTGTTGCTATTTTGACTGTGTCCTGTGTTAGACTCATTCACATTGATTTCTAGTCTTTTTGCAGTGTTACTATGGTCTTCCCTGTTCACTTTTTTTAGATTCTCCCAGATCAATTGATCATTTCCCGTCCAATTATTTTGATAAAAACGTTTGCCTTGAACTGTTTGATTCCTTTCATCACCTTACTGCTCAACATGATCTGTCATGCTCTAATTAGAGCATTAGAGCTATTTTTAGAGCATGATCGCGTTCTTTCATGCTCTTTTGGCCAGTTTTGGGTGAGATTTTCTTCAGGAAGCAATTTAATGTAGTCTGGATTGTGGGTAGGACAATGGATCAGTGCAGTTAATTCCCTTAATTGCGTTTTCAGAATAATTTAATTCACTCTTAGGCTTTCTAACAGTAGAGAGGTTAAACCTGTTCTTGGAAAGCTTTCTGGCTAGAAATGTCAGATTATGATCAGACAGCCTAGTAACCATATTAAATGATTTAGTCACTCTCTCTGGTCTATTACTGAACACCAGATCAATCTGTGTTTCAGAACAAGTCATCCTGGTGGCCCTGTAACTCGCTGTGTAAGGTCAAATGTATTAGTGACCTGTTTGAGTGTTTTCCTACAAGACTTGACTTCATAATTCATGTTAAAATCTTCCATTAAGAAGACCTCTTTCCCAAAATCACATTCCCTAAGCATGTTATTAAACTGATCAAAAAACACACTTTTGGTGGAAGGTGATCTACAGTATACAGTACATTCCAATTAAGGTAAAATACATTTGGAAAGAGAGTGTAATGTTTAGGCCAATACATTCTAGTTCATTATCACATGACCACTCAATTTGTTTACATCGGACTTGCTCTTTAATGTAAATCATCAGACCCCCTCTTCTTCCAATCCTGTCTCTTCTGAAAACATTGTAGCCAGGCAGAAACAAAGCAGCAGATGGAGAGTTTTTATGGAGCCATGTCTCTAAAAAGCAGATGAAGGTTGGAGTCTGTAAGAAGATGTTGAATTTGATCACTTTTTGGAATCTTCTGTGTTTTCTGACTGCTGGGTTTAGGCCGTTTGTTTCATTTTGATTATGGGCAGTTCGGTAGTGCAATTAACTACCCCTTCCACTTGCACTGGATGCAGTGAACGAATTAGAACAGCTTGCATGCCAGAAGCAGAGTTGGGGATCGAATAACACTCAGGGATTTCACCATGAGGCCAATGGTGACTTTAAAAAAGCTACAGAGTTTAATGTCTGTAATAGGAGAAAACCGAGGACGGATCAACAACATTGTAGTTACTCTACAATACTAACCTAAATGACAGAGTGAAAAGAAGGAAGCCATTGCAGAATAAAAATATTCCAAAACATGTATCCTGTTTGCAATAAGCCACTAAAGTAAAACTGTAAATGATGTGGCAAATAAATTAACTTAGCATTGTGTTTGGAGCAAATCCAATCCATCAACTCTTCATATTTTGAAGTATGGTGGTGGGTGTGCTTGTCATCGGCAAGGAGTTTTTTGGAGGATAAAAATAAACGGAATCGAGCTAAGCAATGGCAAAATCCTAGAGGAAAGCCTGGGTCAGTCTGCTTTCCAACAGACACTGGGAGACAGATTCACCATTCAACAGGGCAATAATCTGAAACACAAGGCCAAATGTATATATATATATTTTAAACCTTTATTTAATTAGGCAAGTAAAACAAATTATTTTATTTACAATGACGGCCTACCCCGGTCAAACCCAAACCCTAACCCGGAAAGCGCTGGGCCAATTGTGTGCAGCCCTATGGAACTCACAATCACAGCTGTTTGTGATACAGCCTGGAATCACGTTGGTATGAATGATTCAGTAGACAGGCGCAGGAATGCGTAATAGGGGTTTCTATTACACCCAAATTACGAGGTTCCGTGTAAAGCCACGGGGTTACCTCTTGTTCCAGTGCTTTTCTGAAGACAAAGGAATTCTCCGGTTGGAATCTTATTGATGTTTTATGTTAAAAACATGCTAAATATTGATTCCATACATCGTTTGACTTGTTTCTACGACCTGTAATGGAACTTTTCAAGTTTTTGTCTGGACGAAGTGCTCGCGCCTCATGAAGATGGATTACTGGGCTGAACACGCTAACACCAAGTGGCTATTTGGACATAAATTATGGACTTTATGGAACAAATCAGTCATTTATTGTCGAACTGGTATTCCTGGGAGTGCCTTCTGAAGAAGATCATCAACGGTAAGTGAATATTTATAGTGTTATTTCTAACTTCTGTTGACTCCAAAATGGCGGATATTTCTCTGGCTGGATTGGGCTCTGAGCGCCATTCTCAGATTATGCTTTTTCCGTAAAGTTTTTTTGAAATCTGACACAGCGGTTGCATTAAAGAAAACCCTCTGAGTTATATTAGATAGATAGCTCTGAATACACAATATGGAAAGAGGTTGAAAAGCCATAACACATGTTTTTTCAACAACAGGTTATGGTAAATAATATCAAAGGCTGCACTGAAATCTAACAGTACTGCTCCCAAAATCTTCTTATTATCAATTTCTTTCAACCAATCATCAGTCATTTGTTTCAGTGCAGTACATGTTGAGTGCCTTTCTCTATAATCATGCTGAAAGTATGTTCTTAATTTGTTTACAGAGAAATAGCATTTTATTTGGTCAACATTATTTTTTCCAACAGTTTGCTAAGCTTTTAGGTCTGCTGTTAGAACCAATAAAGGCAACTTTACCACTCTGGGTAGCGGAATTACTTTGGCTTCCTTTCAGTGTGTCAGATTTCAAAGAAACTTTACTGAAAAAGCATAGTCTGAGAACGGCGCTCAGAACCCAAAACAGCCAGAGGAATATCCTCCATTTTGGAATCAACAGAAGTTAGAAACAACACCATAAATATTCAGTTACCTTTGATGATCTTCATCAGAAGGCACTCCCAGGAATCCCAGTTTGACAATAAATGACTGATTTGTTCCATAAAGTTCCATCATTTATGTCCAAATAGCCACTTGTTAGCGTGTTCAGCCCAGTAATCCATCTTCATGAGGCGCAGGCACTTCATCCAGACAAATACATGAAAAGTTCCGTTACAGTCCTTTAGAGACATGTCAAACGATGTATGGAATCAATCTTTAGGATGTTTTTAACAAAAAACATCAATAATGTTCCAACCGGAGAATTCCTTTGTCTTCAGAAAACCACTGGAATGAGAGGTAACTCTGTCGGGAGCGCACGTCATGAGACCAAGGCTCTCTGCCAAACCACTGAATCAAAGAGGTCTCATGAGCCCCTCCTTTATAGTAGAGTCCTCAATCAAGATTCAAAAGACGGTTGACATCTAGTGGAAGCCATAGGAAGTGCAACTTTATCAATATCTCAATGTGTATTTGGTAGGCCAAGCTTTGAAAAACTACAAACCTCAGATGTCCCACTTCCTGGTTGGATTTTTCTCAGGTTTTCGCCTGCCATTTGAGTTCTGTCATACTCACAGGCATCATTCAAACAGTTTTAGAAACTTCAGAGTGTTTCCTATCCAATACTAATAATAATATGCATATATTACCATCTGGGACAGAGTAGGAGGCAGTTCACTCTGGGTGCGCTATTCATCCAAAAGTGAAAATGCTGCCCCCTATCCCAAAAAAGTTAATGGAAGCTTCTCTAATGTCAAACATGTCAAATGTGGTGTGGTGTACTGCAGGGCAGTTCTCTAGGTCCTCTACTCTTTTCTATTTTTACCAATGATCCTGCCACTGGAATTAAATCAAATGTTATTGATTTAATAAGTTAAGAAAAAAAATACAAACAAGTTTTAAGTAAAAAATAGATCGATAAAAGTAACATAATTAAACAGCAGCAGTAAGAAATGCATCATACTTGATTCCGACCTCTCTTTTAAAAAGCAGGTGAAATGGTCATTCAAATAACAAAATTCAACCTAGCTAATTTCCTATTCATAAAAACAAAATTATACTACAGATGTAGCAAAACTTTACTTGAATGCTATGATAATACCACACTTAACATACTGCTTGACGAGTTGGGCACAAGCTTGCTGTACAACATTAAAACCCATTCAGTCTGTCTACAAACAGGCTCTCAAAGTGCTTGATAAATAGCCATCATCACCGTTACATTCTCAGAAAGCATGAGCTCCTGAGTTGGGAAAATCTTGTGCAATACACCAATGCATGTCTTGTATTGAAGATTCTAAATAGCCTGGCTCCCGCTCCACTTCGTACTTTTGTCAAACAGAAAACCCAAACCCATGGCCGCATATCTACAAGGTCTGCCATGAGAGGTGACTGTATAGTTCCCTTAAGGAAAAACTCCTTTAGTCAATTCTCTGTGAGAGCTCCTGAGGTCTGGAACACACTACCATCAGACACAGACAACTGCACCACCTATCGCATCTTCACAAAAAACAAAGACAGTGCTAAAGGACAATCTGCCTGAGAATATATGGACAACTACAAATACCTAGGTGTCTGGTTAGACTGTAAACTCTCCTTCCAGACTCACATTAAGCATCTCCAATCCAAAATGAAATCTAGAATTGGCTTCCTATTTCGCAACAAAGCCTCCTTCACTCATGCTGCCAAACATACCCTCGTAAAACGGACTATCCTACCAATCCTTGACTTTGGCGATGTCATTTACAAAATAGCCTCAAACACTCTACTCAGCAAATTGGATGTAGTCTATCACAGTGCCATCCGTTTTGTCAACAAAGCCACATATACTGCCCACCACTGCGACCTGTATGCCTTCACTACATATTAGTCGCCAAACCCACTGGCTCCAGGTCATCTATAAGTTTTTGCTAGGTAAAGCCCCACATTATCTCAGCTCACTGGTCACCATAGCAACACCCACACGTAGCACGTGCTCTAGCAGGTATATTTCACTGGTCATCCCTAAAGCCAACATGTGCTTTGGCCGCCTTTCCTTCCAGTTCTCTGTTGCCAATGACTGGAACTAATTGCAAAAATCACTGAAACCGGAGACATATCTCCGTCACTAACTTTAAGCATCAGCTATCAAAGCAGCTTACCGATCACTGCACCTGTACATAGCCCATCTGTAAATAGCCCACCCAACTACCTCATCCCCATATTGTTTTTTTGTTGTTGTTGCTCTTTTGCACCCCAGTATCTCTACTTGCACATCATCATCTGCACATCTATCACTCCAGTGTTAATGCTAAATTGTAATTATGGCCTATTTATTGCCTAACCTCCCAAATCTTACTGCATTTGCACACACTGTACATATATGTTTCTATTGCGTTATTGACTGCATGTTTGTTTATCCCATGTGTAACTATGTGTTGTTTGTCACATTGCTTTGCTTTATCTTGGCCAGGTCGCAGTTGTAAATGAGAACTTGTCTACCTGATTAAATAAAGGTGAAATAAATAAATAAAATCAGACTAATGAACATAATCCTTAGTTGTGTATTTTATGTATTTTGTTTGGTTGCTTTTTGTGCTATTTCTCTGTCTGTTGCTTGTTCTATGTTGCTCTGCATGTGCTCACTGCTCATTGTTTGTCTGTATTGTTATTGTAATTGCTTTTAATAACCTGCCCACGGACTGCGGTTGAAAATTAGCTGGCTGGCTAAAACCGGCACTTTAAATTAAACATTGATTAATGTGCAATGTCCCTGTAAAAATAAAAATAAACTCAAACACTATTATTGCACACAGAGTGACTTTTTATGTGACTTGTCAAGCACACATTTGCTCCTGAACTTATTTAGGCTTGCCCTAACATAGGTGTTGGATCTTTATTGACTCAAGACATTTAGCTTTTCATTTTTTATTCATTTGTATACATTTCTAAAAAGATCATTCCACTTTGACATTATGAGGTGTTGTGTTAATATATTTTAAATTCAGGCTGTAAACACAACAAAACGTGGGAAAAGTCAAGGTATGTGAATACTCTCTGAAAGAACTGCTACAAGTAATATAACATGTTACTTTCCACACAAAGTAATATTGCGAAGTATTATGAAATATGTTACTTTCCTCAAGTAAACTAATGTACACAAAATGTCAATGTGAACACACTAACCTATGCTCAACCTTTTGACGGCTTATGCTTTTAGAGCTAAAATAAGGACATGTGCCATCCACATAAAATAAAAAGAAGAATTACATAGCATAGTGTAAATACATTCAGTGCACATGTTGTGGTTCAAGGTCTGGGGGTTTGATGTATAATGTATATAACATATTATATGAGGTGAAGTGCAGGACAACAGTGTTACTTATAGATGGGCTTCCCCATTGAGAAGCTGTATAGTACAGTATAACTAGTATAAGTAAACATGTTGATACTAATACCATCAGCATATTAGGTATGTTGAGGGAAAATGGGTCTTCCAAATGAACAATGATCCCAAGCATACTTCCAAAGTTGTGGCAAAATAGCTTAAGGACACCAAAGTCAAGGTATCGGAGTGACCATCACAAAGCCTTGAGTTCAATCCCTTAGAACATTTGTGGGCAGAACTGAAAACGTGTGTGCAAACAAGGAGCCCTACAAACCTGACTCAGTTACACCAGCTCTGTCAGGAGGAATGGGACAAAATTCACCCAACTTATCGTGGGAAGCTTGTGGAAGGCTACCCAAAACATTTTACCCAAGTTAAACAATTTAAAGGTAATGCTACAAAATACTAATTGATTGTATGTAAACTTCTGACCACCTGCGAACACGATGAAAGAAATAAAGCTGATATAATTAATTCTCTCTACTATTATTCCGACATTTCACATTCTTAAAATAAAGTGGTGATCCTAACTGACCTAATACAGGGAATTTATACTTGGATTAAATTTCAGGAATTGTGAAAAACTGAATTTAAATGTATTTGGCTAAGGTGTATGTAAACTTCCAACTTCAACTGTATACAATCCATATCTCCAGGTTTAAAAATCAATCTTTAACCTGTCTCCTCCCCTTCATCTACACTGATTGAAGTGAACTTAACAAGTGACTTCAATAAGGAATCATGGCTTTCACCAGGATTCACCTGGTCAGTCTTGTTTTTTTGTTTTGTACACTCAGTGTACGTAATGGCTATGTTGGGCAAGCTTTACAGCAATGAGGTGTGGGCTTTGGAAGGCTTGATAGATTGATGCTACAGATCAACCACCCATATATCACTGAATCTACGGCTTATTAAGGGAAATTCTAATTATGAGTATCTGTTACAGAGATTTAGCGGAGAGAGAGAAAGAGAGTGAGTGAGAGGATGTGTGTGTGTGTGTGTCTGTGTGTGAAAGACAGATACTGTGAAGAGGGAGTGTGAGAGGGACTGGGAAGGTCTGGCTGAACAGGCTTCGGATGCCATTATTAAGGACTGTGTAAATCGGTAATTTGGCACACAATTTGGGGTGATCAACTGGAGAGCAACAGGCTGTCAGCCTTTTCACAGAAGAATCTGTCTAGCCTCATATGTCCTTCTCTCATCCCCCTTAGAGAAAGGGCGGAACTAAGTAGGTCTGTGGATTTGATAGAGATATCTAATGTGGCGGTCATCATAGCAGCTTTGGTTCGGTAACTCTGTTATCGGGGAAACACATTTCCAAGGTAAAAAAGGGAGACTTTTATCTAAGGGCAAACTAGAGTATACAGTTCTCCTCTGCTTGAAGAAACCCAATTAAAACCATGGAGTCAACTTCATTCACAGGAGCGACTAAACTAGGGTATGTGCTTTGGCTTTGATGGTTTTGTAAGGATTAATGCACTCTGTAGGCCTATTTCATCTATTGCTTTTCAGTCTGTAGAGTTGTGTAAAACAAGCTGCAGTAAGTTAGCTCATGGACTTGGCAGCCACGACGACCTCCAGCTCAATTTCTACATGCCTTTTCAGCTCAAATGTACTGTATACCCACTAACTAGAACTACTGTAGCAGTCGCCGCCGTCTGTGAAGGAAGATCACGTGTCTTCTAAACGTCATTTACTCTGACACATAGTTATAATCTTAGTGAAGTACTTTTAAATTCATATAGTGTATATTATCAAAATATATTTATTTTTTTACATTTATGCTTATGACCAGTTTTTTAAAAATGTTTTAATCGCTCTGGATATGAGTGTCTGCTAAATGAAAAACAAACACACAAAATCATTATCATGATTACCATATAATTTAAGGCACTACACTGCAGTGAGGTCATGGGGCTTAATGTTGCTTATGTCACCCCTGCTCCCCCTCCCCTTCTCTGGCGCCAGGCTGCCCTTCATTAAACACACCTGTTACCATCATTGCGCGCAGCTGCGCAATATTGGACTCACCTGGACTCCATTACTTCGTTGATTACCCCTCGATATCTGTCTGTTCCTCACTTTGTTCCTGTGTCAGCATTGATGTCATTAATTTACCCTGCCCAGACGCTGTTCCTGTTCTGTTTCATGTCTGTGTTTCATTAAATGTTCTCTCCCTGTACCTGCTTCTCTTTTCCAGCATTGATCCTTCAGCTAAATAATCATAAAATGGTTAACCTTTTAGTCAAGCCAAAAGATACAAACCAACCAGCAGGGTTTCAAAGTTGCTGCTGCACAACTTTCAGACCACTCCCCAGGTTTAATACTTTATCACAAACGGAATAGAATACACTTGATTTTGTTTTGACAATGTCTCTGCTGGGTGAGAGTGTATCGCTTCAGGCCAAATAGCACTATGAGGGAAATGTAGGATTTTGGCAAACCTATATATTTTTTTCAAAAGGTATGTGTTTGAGTAGTAAACAAAGAATAGTATACAGAGTTCAAATACATGTAAAATAACAGAAATACTGTTTGCAGCTGCCTCAGGCAGACCATGACTAGAGACATATTCATAGCAAACATCTCTGCAGTCCGTGTTGATGGATAAGACAGTTTACCGAGCCACTCCTTTCTCCTACCCTCTCCCTGGCCTCTGGCTGTGGCTGCTCAGTCCTCCATGACATGTCCCTTGGCATAATCATGCACGGCACCCTGCATATGGGACACCCTGTACTCTAGCCCCACACACCACAGGGTCTCATTTCCTCAGCCATGCTTTCTAGTGACAAAGTGGTTTGAACAGCATCTAAGTTGATGTTACAGTGGGATGCTGAGAGAGATGAAAAGGGTTCACTAGTCACAACACCTGACCAGCCAAAGACAGCGCGCTACCTTGCCAAATATTGGCACAAGAACAAAGGCCAGGAGGCTGAAAAATACCTGACATGGTCACTGACATCATGAGCTGGCCACACTTACAGTGAATTCGTAAAGTATTCAGACCCCTTGACTGCACATTAAGTTACGTTAAAGTTTATTCTAATTTATTAATTTATTTGTAAAAATCTTCATCAATCTACACACAATACCCCATAATGGCAAAACAAAAACAGGTTAAGAGATGTTTGCTAATTTATTACAAATAAAAAACATAAATACCTCATTTACATAAGTATTTAGACCCTTTGCTATGGGACTCAAAATTGAGCTCAGGTGCATAGTGTTTCAATTGATCATCCTTGAAATGTTTCTACAACTTGATTGGAGTCCACCTGTGGTAGATTCAAATGATTGGGCATGATTTGGAAAGGCACACACCTGTCTATACAAGGACCCATGGTTGACAGTGCATGTCAGAGCAAAAACCAAGCCACGAGGTCGAAGGAATTGTTCGTAGAGCTCCGATACAGGATTGTGTCGAGGCAGAGATTTTGGGAAGGGTACCAAAACATTTTCTGCAGAATTGAAGGTCCCCAAGAACACAGTGGCCATCATTCTTAAAAGGAAGAAGTTTGGAACCACCAAGACTCTTCTTAGACTTCCAGAAGGACAACCATCTCTGCAGCACCCCACCAAACAGGCCGTTATGGTAGTAGCCTGATGGAAGACACTTCTGAGTAAAAGGCACATGACATGCCACTTGGAGTTTGCCAAAAGGCACCTAAAGAATGTCAGACCATGAGAAACAAGATTATCTGGTTGATGAAACCAAAATTGAACTCTTTGACCAGAATGCGAAGCGTCACGTCTCGAGGAAACCTGGAACCATCCCTACGGTGAAGCATGGTGGTGGCAGCATCATGCTGTGGGGATGTTTTTCAGCGGCAGGGACTGGGAGACTAGTCAGGATCGAGGGAAAGATACACAGCGTAAAGTACAGAGAGATCCTTGATAGAAACCTGATCCAGAGCTCAGACTGGGGTGAAGGTTCAACTTACAACAGGACAATGACCCTAAGCATACAGCCAATACAACAAAGGAGTGGCTTCGGGACAAGTCCTTGAGTGGCCCAGCAAGAGCCTGAACTTGAACCCGATCAAACATCTCTGGAAAGATCTGAAAATAGCTCTGCAGCAATGCTCCCCATCCAACCTGACAGAGCTTGAGAGGATATGCAGAGAAGACTTGGAGAAACTCCCCAAACACTGGTGTGCCAAACTTGAAGTGTCATACCCAAGAAGACTTGAGGCTGTAATCGCTGCCAAATGTGCCGTTATATAGCACACTGTATTACTTATACAACTAATATAAGGACAGGACATGAGACGGGAGTAGAAAATAACGTGGGCATTGTTTAATCATGCGTTTCACAGGAAGAACATTCCAAGCATTTCAACGTAGGTAAGCAAGGGGGGTTTACAGGTGCCCTAAAGGGACAAAACTAGAATATCAATACACAACAAATTCCTCCCCCTTTACCTTTGATGACTCATAAGGAAAAATAAAATGTTCACTGTTTTGCCTATTGTTTTCTTTTTAACATAAGTTCTCTTAATGTAAATAAATGAACTATTCAGAATAACCTTTTCTCAACTAGGGAAAGAGGGTAGATTGCCTCAGTTCCCAGACTTGACCCTGGGGTGTATTCTGCCTCCATGTCGGAGGTTAGTCTGAACTAAATAGTCAACCTGTCAGGGAGTTGTCTTTCTCTTGTAGGGTAATGACGACGTACAGGTGAGTCTACACTGTCTCTGAGTCTGAGTGGTGATGGTGTATGCCCAGACTGGGGTGCAACAGTACCCTGAGTAGAAACTGGCTGGTTCAGGTGAGTCTGGAGCACTTTCCACATTTGTAGGTTGCTGCAGTGGATGTTCAGGTAGGTCTCCAGTAGCGGATCTTCGTTTGCCACTTGACAAGAGTTATCTCTGAGGTTGGTTCCTGGCAACAGTTGATCCACGTGTCTCCTCCAGATGATGTTTTCCGGTGTGTGAACTGTGTAGGCCACAGATTTTTGGCTATCATGGGAAACGCTATGTCTCACGCAAACCCAACACCTATCATAACCCCGAGAACACCATCCCCACAGTGAAGCATGGTGGTGGCTGCATCATGCTGGGGGGTTCATCAGCAGGGACTGGGAAACTGGTCAGAACTGAAGGAATGATGGATGAAGCTAAATACAGGGAAATTCTTGAGGGAAACCTGTTTCAGTCTTCCAGTGATTTGAGACTGGGATGGAGGTTCACATTCCAGCAGGACAATGACCCGATGCATACTGCTGAAGCAACACTCGAGTGGTTTAAGGGGAAACATTTACATTTCTTGGAATGACCTAGTCAAAGCCCAGACCTCAATCCAATTGAGAATCTGTGGTATGACTTAAAGATAGTTGTACACCAGCGGAATCCATCCAACTTGAAGGAGCTGGAGCAGTTTTGCCTTGAAGAATGGGCTAATTCTTTCCATTTTTTAATAATGGATTTTATGGTGCTCCGTGGGATGTTCAAAGTTTCTGACACAAAGTACTTCTCCACAACTTTGTCGCTGACCTGTTTGGAGAGCTCCTTGGTCTTCATGGTGCTGCTTGCTTGGTGGTGCCCATTGCTTAGTGGTGTTGGAGACTCTGGGGCCTTTCAGAACAGTTTTTATTATTATATATATATATATTTTAAACAAGTAATTTGTTTCATTTCACTTCACCAGTTTGGACTATTTTGTCCATTACATGAAATCCAAATAGAAATCAGACTAAATTACAGGTTGTAAGCAAAAAAAAATGGAAAAACACCAAGGGGGGTGAATACTTTTGCAAGGCACTGTAATAAGTAGATTTTTACTGTCAGTAAAAGACATAAAGAAAGATATACAGATCTGGTCATTTCATTTGACCCAACATTACATTTTGCCATGGATGTAAATTAGGACGTAAATGGCTTTATGCTCTCAATCAAATTACACATACTGTATCAGGCAGTTGTACGATTTATTGTGTACACAGAGCAGTCAAGTTATAAAGTGTATAACAGAATCTACGATTAAGGGACTTCATCTTGGTGGTCATTGAGAGTCTCATCTGTCACAGTGACGAAGTGTCTAAATCCCTCATTCCTGTTTCCCTCAAACAGGAATTAGGATTTAGACACTTTATCACTGTTATTGTAATTGATAACATAAGAGGGAATGCTTTGCAGTATTCATCAATAAGATTAGATAACCCAAATGTTGAGGCCAATATCTCCAATAAACAATACATGTTTCTATCCTCTGTGATACACTTGGGTGGGGTTACAATCATCATCACCCTCAGTAATAGACTGTGTCAACCTGCAAAGCTTCAAACTAAACACATCTAAGAAAGTTCACCTGAGGACCATACTAGCAAATGATTCATTTTCAGCAGACTTCCCCCCTTCAAGATGAAACTCTACCACCATCATAGCGAATTATCATTTTCCGTCGAACTTCTCCTTTAAGGTGATCATCAGCCTCTACAGCTTTGCTCCTCCATAACAGTGCATTGATCCTGTGGTTTTACAAATATTGAGCAACCCGGCTTCTGAAATTGGGTTTGAACTTGAACTTTGAGTCAGCATATTCACACTGTCACATCTTTAATTATCAACGTAATAGCCAGGCCAACCTTGGCATTTATGTGACAGATGCCGCCAATAGGGGACAGGTTGATTTCCAGTGTTTGGCTGGCTTGCTAGCCTAAATGGGGTGAGGTTAGAGGGTGAGATAATACAGCAATATACAGCAGTGGGGGTCTAAAAGTGTACACCTAATGGGATGAAAATAACCCCTTTTTTCTAGGTACATAGTAATGCATTAATGCCTTGGACAGAGATGAGGCAAATTAAATATGTGGGCAACACTTTACAATAAGGTAACCTTGATAAAGGGTTTTTACAATAAGGTAACCTTGATAAAGGGTTTTACAATAAGGTAACCTTGATAAAGGGTTTTACAATAAGGTAACCTTGATAAAGGGTTTTATAATAAGGTAACCTTGATAAAGGGTTTTACAATAAGGTAACCTTGATAAAGGGTTTTACAATAAGGTAACCTTGATAAAGGGTTTTATAATAAGGTAACCTTGATAAAGGGTTTTACAATAAGGTAACCTTGATAAAGGGTTTTACAATAAGGTAACCTTGATAAAGGGTTTTACAATAAGGTATCCTTGATAAAGGGTTTTACAATAAGGTAACCTTGATAAAGGGTTTTACAATAAGGTATCCTTGATAAAGGGTTTTACAATAAGGTAACCTTGATAAAGGGTTTTACAATAAGGTAACCTTGATAAAGGGTTTTACAATAAGGTAACCTTGATAAAGGGTTTTACAATAAGGTATCCTTGATAAAGGGTTTTACAATAAGGTAACCTTGATAAAGGGTTTTACAATAAGGTATCCTTGATAAAGGGTTTTACAATAAGGTAACCTTGATAAAGGGTTTTACAATAAGGTAACCTTGATAAAGGGTTTTACAATAAGGTAACCTTGATAAAGGGTTTTACAATAAGGTAACCTTGATAAAGGGTTTTACAATAAGGTAACCTTGATAAAGGGTTATACAATAAGGTAACCTTGATAAAGGGTTTTACAATAAGGTAACCTTGATAAAGGGTTTTACAATAAGGTATCCTTGATAAAGGGTTTTACAATAAGGTAACCTTGTTAAAGGGTTTTACAATAAGGTAACCTTGATAAAGGGTTTTACAATAAGGTAACCTTGATAAAGGGTTTTACAATAAGGTATCCTTGATAAAGGGTTTTACAATAAGGTAACCTTGATAAAGGGTTTTACAATAAGGTAACCTTGATAAAGGGTTTTACAATAAGGTAACCTTGATAAAGGGTTTTACAATAAGGTACCCTTTAAAAATGGTTTATAAAGGACTTATAATTGCATAAACCGTTCATGAACTCTTTATGAAAAATACCTTATTGTAAAGTGTTAACCGTGTAAACATATAAGAATACTTGTAAGCAGCACAGGGCTACAGTATAGTGTATTCATTGTCTTGGTCAATGTAGACTAGTTCGGCACATACAGTAGCTCCAGGTGGCAAGAATATGGGAAAATCTAAGCTGTCAACATGTCAATTGTCAAGGGACTAGACAACAAGCTAAGGTTGGGAGTCATATTTTCCTTCATATGTCAGAGATGTGTCTTTTAAGGCGTCATCTCTCCTGATGTCTGTCATAAGATTGATAAGACTGTTGCATGGTGTGTATAAAACACAAGACATGCAGTCTGAGCTTTTCATGTTCTGTTTGATTGAAGCTGTCAAAAACAGACAGTAAAACGAGCATGGATGTGCCCCAAATGGTACCCTATATCCTATAGTGCACTAATTTTGACCTGAGCCCTTTGCAATACATTGGGAATAGGGTGCGATTTGGGATGCAAGTCATGTTTGCTTGTAGTCTTTATCAATATGTTTCTCCAATAAGGCATTTCCCTTCACTACGGCTGTCTGAATTCAATTAGAGGGTGGAATGTTGGTAGAAAAGCAAAGAAAAGCATTAATTTCTATGACATTCTATTTTCAAAAGGTAAATCACTGTCAACTTCTATATCATTCACTTGTATTTTCTGTTTATCCTAAAAATATTTCTCAGCCGCAAACACACACACACACACACACACACACACACACACACACACACACACACACACACACACACACACTGCAAGAATACATTACATTTCCCAAACCATTGTGCCACGTCTCTTTATTGAATTTCCCATGTGGTCATAATATATGACTTTAAAGAAACTAGGCGCCCTCTTTACCAGTGAAATTTCATATACTTTATCTGCTTTATGACGATTTTCCCAAACCTTCAAATCAGCAGAGATTTCCTGTAAAAGCAGCTGCTCAATTTGGGGAGGCCTTTCAGAGTCCTCCTGGGAAATTAGGTTTTATTTGTTGGGAAACACAAAGCCAGAGAGCAGTGACTTTTGATTGTGTTGTGATTTAATTTAATCTTCAAGCTCATCATTTTGACTTCACTCGAATGTGTGCTTGTTCCTCCTTGTGTGGATTCATTCACAATGCTTTGACACTCTTTCCAGCAGCTTGCAATTATGGTATGGTTCTTTATAAATAATTCTCTCAAAAACAATATTTCAAAACAAGAACGTTCTTTTCATTTGCGGAAGTCACCCGACGGGGTCCTTGCATACATAATAACAATATACATCAGATGGAATACATTGAACTGTGGTTGTTTTGGTGGTGCAAACAAAACTGAATTCATTAAAAAGTTGAAACACAAAGAGCCCAGGGTGGAAGAAAGCCAGGCGAGTTGCAGCACTCTTCATGGTCAATTGCAACACTACGGGCTCTAATTTACAAACCTAACGCAATGGTAAATCTTAGCACTGGCAGTGGCTCTATAGGTCAGGGGGTGTGTCCGATTTTCTTTTTGCTATCTTAACAGCAGGAGTTAATGGCGTGAAAGGGCTGGTTGTAGATGTGCCGAGGCTTGACCCCTCACTGGCCAATCAGAACATGCTTCATGGCTTAATACTATATGTGGTTGCGTATTTGTGTATTTGTGTATTCACAGTCTTATGTACTGCATTGTCATCAACTCCAATTCGAAGTTTGTTATATCCTATAGCCTACAACAACAAAATAACTAAATGTAGGCCTTTCCCATCTTTGCTAAAAATGTTAAACATGTTAGCAGCCGACGTTGTTCTAAGTGATTCCATGGCTTCAATATGGAAATATATACATAGCATTTACACTGATATAGGGGCTAGGCCTGCTGTAAATTGCATTATGTCTGAGCCAAGGTCATGACAAACGTTCTGAATAAGCAATATAACATTCACAATTGATAAGGCATAAAAGAAAGTGAATCATTTTAATTAAATTCTATTTAAAACAAAACATTTTTTTTTTTTAAATAGGCTCTCTAAATACAGTTACATGCACCATAATTGCTCCATGTGGGAATACAGTCGGTTATTAAGGCAATGTAGACTATGGAGGGTTTTACGCACATCCAAACTTTTCACAAGGGCTGGACAAAGATGCAATATAAAGAGAAGGGAGATGTCCACTCACTGTTACACTGCGCACAAATGTAATGTTTTATAAACACTGTGGAAACATTTTACAGATTGTATTTGTACTTCTCCAGAAATAAATTGCACGGGAGCCATCGTCAAGAACGATGAAGGATGATGAATCATTCTAATAAGTTTGGTTTGTAATCAAATTAAATGAAGAACAACCCATTTGTTTTTAAAAACAACAATACTATTTCCAAGTAGGATGGGGTCAGAAGTATAGGGAGGCAGGTAGTATAGTGGTAAAAAGAACACTGAGCCATTAAACGAAAGGACTAGATGAAACATCTGTTGAATTGCCCTTGAGCAAGCCACATAACCCAAATTGCTCCTGTAAGTCATTCTGGATAATATAATACACTGTATCTTATATTCTGAGAAAATGGCAACCAAACTCTGTGTATGTTTGGTGTGACGTTTATGGAATACTCTCCAAACCTCTCAGCCATTATCAGCTAGATTTCAATTTCCCCCTCCCCAATCAAACCTCCCCCAGAAAGTGCTAGCAAAATTATTGGTTGGGAAATATTGCTTTGCTAAAAATATTGTGTAAACAATGATTGAAATACAGTATATTGCACAAGTGATTTTATACATTCAAATATAACATGGGGAACCTGTTTTCTTTTTTTAAAGGAGATAGGAATGTACACTAAGGGTACAAAACCTGATTGACACCTGCTCTTTTCATGACATAGACTGACCAGGTGAATCCATGTAAAAGCTATGATCCCTTATTGATGTCACTTGTTATATCCACTTCAATCAGTGTATATAAAGGGGAGGCGACAGGTTAAAGCAGGATTTTTAAGCCTTGAGTCAATTGAAACATGGATTGTGTATGTGTGGCATTCAGAGGGTGAATGGGCAAAAAGGAATGTGCCTTTGGACGGGGTATGGTAGTTTGTGTAAAGAACTAGTACGCGACTGTGTTTCTCACGCTCAACAGTTTCCTGTGTGTATCAAGAATGGTCCACCAAAACAAAGGACATCAGCCAACTTTACACAACTATGAGAAGCATCAGAGTCGACATGGGATGCCCGACGAAATGAGGCTGTTCTGGAGGGGATGCAACTCAATATTAGGAAGATATGCGTAAGGTTTTGTATAGTCAGTGTATTTGATATGCCCGTACAAAAATAAATAATACTTTAAAACAAAACATACATTAAAAACAACAACAACAAAGTATAACAAAATCACAACTTGTCTTCAAAATTAATGTAACAATTATAATATTACATTAGGCTAATATTAAACACTTACAAAATTAGATACATTTGAAACAAAACTAGTATAGGCACTTTAAGAGTAGAGGGAAATTGCAGTGTCTCTATGTAGGTAAAGAGAGGCTGCCACATTTGGTAGAATTTGTCAGAAGAACTTTGTAGGGTATATTTAATCTTCTCCAATTTACTAAAGTGTAAGACATATTTAATGAATCCAGAATGAGAAGGAGGAGGAGCTGACATCCACTGAAGTAAAATCAACCTTCTTGCCAACAAATAAAAAAATGCCAGAGTTATGTTTTGGCAGCATCAAAGTATCAGGTATTAACTCAAATAATGAGGTTATGGGCAGTGTAATACTTTAGATATGTTAGCAAAGAAGGGAGGCCAATAGTTATGTCGCAAACAGGGTCAACATCAGGATAGCTCTTCGGGAGTCTGAGTTCAGTCCATTGAGTGTGGTGGAGGATTTTGCACTGGATCAAACAATGTTTAGCACAAGTAGAAGAGGAGTGGACACCGTACAGAATATCTTCCCATGTGTCATCACCTAGATCTTTTTCCCATTAAGGTTTTAATAGCTGCAAATGAAGGAACGCTTACAGTGCATACGGAAAGTATTCAGACCACATCACTTTTTCATTTATTTGTTACGTTACAACATTATTATAACATTTATTAAATTGTTATTTTTCTTCAAAAATCTACACACGGGCCTCCCAGGTGGCACAGTGATCTAGGGCACTGCATCGCAGTGCTAGTTGTGCCACCAGAGACTCTGGGTTCGTGCCCAGGCTCTGTTGCAGCCGGCCGCGACTGGGAGGTCCGTGGGGCGACGCACAATTGGCCTAGCGTCATCCGGGTTAGGGAGGGTTTGGCCGGTAGGGATATCCTTGTCTCATCGCGCACCAGCGACTCCTGTGGTCGGGCCGGGCGCAGTGCACGCTAACCAAGGTCGCCAGGTGCACAGTGTTTCCTCCGACACATTGGTGCGGCTGGCTTCTGGGTTGGATGCGCGCTGTGTTAAGAAGCAGTGGCGGCTTGGTTGGGTTGTGTTTCGGAGGACGCATGACTTTTGACCTTCGTCTCGCCCGAGCCCGTACGGGAGTTGTAGTGATGAGACAAGATAGTAACTACTAATAATTGGATACTCCGAAAGTGGGTAAAAAAAAAAAAAAAAAAAAAAAATCTACACGCAATACTCCTTAATGACAAAGCAAAAAAAGTGTTTTGTTTGCATATTTATTCAAATAAAAAAAACGAAAACATGACATTTACGTAAGGATTCAGACCCTTTACGTCGTAGTTTGAGGAGTGGCTTCAGTACTTTGGCATCGATTACAGCCTTGAGTATTCTTGGGTAGGACACTACAAGCTTGGCACACCTGTATTTGGGGAATTTCTCCCTTTCTTCTCTGCAGATCCTGTCAAGCTCTGTCAGGTTGGATCGGGGGCGTCACTGCACAGCTATTTTCAGGTCTCTCCAGAGATGTTAGATCGGGTTCAATCCGGGCTCTGGCTGGGCCACTGGGTGGGTGGGAGCAGGAGTCCTCTCAACACTGCCGCTCCGAGCTAGCTGGTTACTGTGTGTTTGTGTGTGGGTGGGTGGGTGGGTGGGAGCAGGAGTCCTCTCAACACTGGCTCTCCGAGCTAGCTGGTTACTGTGTGTTTGTGTGTGGGTGGGTGGGTGTGTGGGAGCAGGAGTCCTCTCAACACTGGCTCTCTGAGCTAGCTGGTTACTGTGTGTTTGTGTGTGGGTGGGTGGGTGTGTGGGAGCAGGAGTCCTCTCAACACTGGCTCTCCGAGCTAGCTGGTTACTGTGTGTTTGTGTGTGGGTGGGTGGGTGTGTGGGAGCAGGAGTCCTCTCAACACTGGCTCTCCGAGCTAGCTGGTTACTGTGTGTTTGTGTGTGTGTGGGTGGGTGGGTGGGTGGGAGCAGGAGTCCTCTCAACACTGGCTCTCCGAGCTAGCTGGTTACTGTGTGTGTGTGCGTGGATGGGTGGGTGGGAGCAGGAGTCCTCTCAACACTGGCTCTCCGAGCTAGCTGGTTACTGTGTGTTTGTGTGTGCGTGGATGGGTGGGTGGGAGCAGGAGTCCTCTCAACACTGGCTCTCCGAGCTAGCTGGTTACTGTGTGTGTGTGCGTGGGTGGGTGGGAGCAGGGGTCCTCTCAACACTGGCGCTCCGAGCTAGCTGGTTACTGAGTGTTTGTGTGTGTCGCTGTGTGTCAAGACATGATGGATCCGTTTGGACAGAGGGGTGCCAGCACTGCCACATGGCATTAAGCTCAGTGGGGAAAGAGGTGCACACTTGGAGCCCACACAGGGGGCGCAGCGATCAAAGGGGGCGCAGCGATCATTATACTGTTTGACTTTCTCACTTGACTAACACAGACAGAGATGTAGGTTTCTGTGTGTGTGCATGACAGAGGCTAAACACATAGCAACACAACAACAAAATGACAAATCGCAAGTATGCAATTTTAGATACATTTTGCTCTTGAATATTTCACTGGTCAACCCAAGGCCTACACTTAAATCAAGTTCTACAAAGTTGACTGATGTGTTCTTGATAAATTGACACTTTTTCCAGACAAAACTAACAAACCTTCTATAAATATGTCTCGAATACAATTCTTTGGCTCTTGACTATGGTACTAATTGACGCAATTAAGGCCTACACTTACACTTCCATCAAGTTCTACAAACTTACTGTCGACTTTATCAAGATCGTGTTTGATAAACATGAAAAAAATTCCCACCAAATAATGACAAACAGCAATACATCTCTTATATAATTCTTTCAAGCATAATTACATCCAATCTCACATGTTGCTACCACATGGAGTGTAAATCCCCTAGAGCTAACTAGAGGAAATGAGCTCATCACGTTAATTGCCTCTGCTTCACACTAACATCCATCTACAGGTTTCCAATCATTGTTGATCTAATATTAGAAATAGATTTCAGTGAGTTAATTTCTCATTGAGCGCAAATTCATCATTAATATGTTAATATGAACAACTTGTTTCCTAATACCTGCAGTTTTGCTGTATAGGCTCGTTGACATCAAATCGGTCTCTTACCTAACCCTCCTCAGCAAGCAATCAGAACTTTCTCCACAGACCGTGGGTGAAATGAGCTACTGTAAAATTACCCTTAAAGAGGTCTTTAAAAATGTATCACAGCAAATGAATAATGAAAAGCTTTAATAAGAACAGTGTGGCTTTTTCCCTGAGTGCCCCGATATTAGTCCAGTCAATGACCAGTCGCATAGCTGTATATGCAAAGTCCTGTAGAGGGGATATGGGACGCAAAACTGGGATTAACAAAAGACAGGAAAGCAATCTACAGCCAGGCTTTCATCTCAGTAGGATGCCCAGCAGTGGCCACGGGTAACTGTAAAAAGGAACAGGGTGGGGGTTGAGGGGGGAAAAACACACAACAACAAAAAAAGTTTGAGGAGATAACCCTGCACTTTATTTACTTCAGTGCTTTCGTATAGCCTCTTCCTATTCACTTTCTACGACACTTCAGTTATCATTAGTTCATCTGTATTCACCTGGGGATTCTCCTGTGTATTTCATTTCCTCCATCGCTGACTCAAGTGCCGCACTGGGGGATGATTTGAAGGGGTTTGAACTAGGAAAGGTTGAAGAATAGGAATCAACAATAAAGTCAGGTATGAGTTAGAGCGTTGCATCTTTGTTGTTCGTGTTCATTCACCCAGCCATGTTGGGTTTGCGGTTGCAGTTCATCACTGACTGTACGTGTGACTGGTGATTTGATGAGGTGAAAACCTCCTATTGATCAAATTCCGCGGATATACTTTGAAGTCATACCTCTCTATTGACAGAGAAACCCCATCCAAAGAAAGAGTAACACACGTATGGGGGGGGGGGGGTTGTCGATTGGTCCTCACTGTGTGAAGAGTTTTGTTGATTGCATCCATACCCATTCCCAATTCACCATTTAGAGGAATGTTTGCTGGGTTATCCCATAACGTGGCATGTTTAATTTAGCCATACACAGAAATGGCATGGTAAATGAGCCATGCCTTTATGCAAATTTTTCCACAGAGCGAGAGTGACTGCTGAGAGCAATACTGTAACCGAACACTCAATAGATTTGTTGCTTTTTACTCTGTGATGATGTTTGGATACATTTAATGATCCATTGGTAAAGAGGAGTATGTGTATGTTTGTCTAGCGTAAATACTATCATGAAGCCGCATGAATGAGGACTGCACGGTTGGGTGGCAGTATACATTTTTATTTTCTAACTCAGAGCTCAATAAGTGACATTTGGAAGTGTGAATGTCTAAAAATGTCATGTTCGTAGACAGGGGGAGTGAAAGTTAAGTTGTTCCACTATTTCCCCAAGTCCCAGTGATTCTGGGTCAAGTGAGATAGACTGGACATGACTGAAGAGGACATCAGGTAGGATGCCTTTTAAAATAGTATTGGCTGTTGTGCTCTTTGTTCTGTTTACTTGGTGGGTTATTCACACTGACTGATGCATTGAGACATCCCACAGAGATGTTAGAAGTAGCCATTCTGTTCTGCAGCTTCGTTGCGTTCTGTGACGGGGAGCTATAGCATAACTCTGGGGTAGTGAGGAGTGTTGCTATAATGGTTTGTGCATCAGACAGGGAGGATGACTGGTGGTGCATGAGGAGAAGCATGCACCACCAGCATGCACCATGATTGTTCAATTACTTCCCTTTCCTCTGAAAACCCCACATCTCTTTGCTTCTCCTCATGCACCACCAGTCATCCTCCCTGTCTGATGGACAAACCATTATAGCAACACTCCTCACTACCTGCACTCCTCTTGGGTGATTGTTCAATACTTCCCTTTCCTCTGAAAACCCCACATCTCTTTGCTTGTCCGACACATCCTATGGGGCTGCTGTCTATACTAGTAGGACAACAGAGATCAGCCGAAGGATAAGGGCCTTGTCCTTGTTTTGGCATTTATTTTTTTCTTCCTTTACATTTTTTTTCGGGAAAACTACAGTCTGATATTACTGCTTAACACTGATACCAAAATAATGCTGTGTTGTTATTTGACTGCTCCCACCAGCGGTATTGTGGAAGGAAGGAGGGAGGGGCCGCCGCTGTAAATTTTTATTTTATTGAATTTGTGGAAGGCTTTTTTTCTGAGGATATGCTGACCATAGGCAGGTTGCTGTTCCATTTGATTAACATTTTAAATGGGGAACAACACAGAGGCCTGTCGCATGGACCGGCTAATTGGAAAAGACGCCTGGAGGGATGGGCCGTCTTCCCCCCGGGCTCTACAGTGCTGAGCTGCCGGTGCTAGGCTAGAACTGAAGGCACTACCAAGCAGGAATGTCAATTTCCATTAGCCATCAGGTTTCATGCTAAGCTGCGCTGCATGCTTGGCCAACCCCCTGTCAAGCTCCGGGCCTCCTAACCCTAATTGACAGTCTCTGGGCCAATCTCCAGTGGTGGCCTATAGAAGGCCCGGACCAGGCTGTAGTGACGGTAGCACAAAGGAACGGTTTTCAAGGATTTGTTGGGTGTCCTGACCGTCCTTGCAATGGACTCTCACTCAGCAGCCACAACACAAGCTGCCCCTGCCACTGAGTTTGTAGACTTGCTTTACTAAGTTACGTGTCAGCAAAAGTATTACTGTCTGTTCTTTCCCACTTTATACAATTATTGAATTCTTTATAGTTGGCTGTATTAGCAAATTGGATCCACAGTTGAGACGTCAGCTCAGCAAGGGCACAGGAACATTTCTCTGACTAAGGACACAGCTTTTGTGGGGCTGAGTTCTCAAACATACTAGAAATAAAGAATGAAGAACCCACAAATTAATATGAATTGGTTATGTGAATAAATCCACATACCGTAGTAGTCAACATGGAATTATTCTGGATGTACTCGAGAAGGTCTCTTATTTTTGTTGTTATTTTACAAGAAAATAAAGGTATAAGTTAATAAAGGTATAAGTTCCAAGCCAGAGAGGGAAATGTATAAATAAACCCCTTCTCATTACTGGCACTTCAAGTTGTCATATTTCTCGAAATAAGCTGTGAGCTCTGTCTACTGTGTTGACCTTGGTAAGGCAACACATTTCTCACCGATTTCTTTGAGCCAGTGGCGTAGGTAGAAATTGCTGTGTGGCATAGGTAAAAGTGGCTGGGCCAAGAAGTACCAGACGAAATACACTGACATATTTAAGTGAACATTTGTGCAATCACATTGCATAGTATAACACATAACACAGGGTAGATGTGACCAAAAACAGACGACACATTACCCTTGACAAACAAGCCCGTTATTATTGCCAAGTAGGCAGCGCAAGAGTGCAACTACACATCCGACAATAAACAAACATAATAAAATACACAACGTCTATCACCTACATATTCAGAGAGAGAGAGAGAGAGGGAGAGAAAGAGAGAGGGATAGCGACAGAGAAAGAAAGAGAGAGATTCTACAGCTAAGCAGTGCAGTGATACACGGATAATGAATGAAGTGTTTAGTCCGACAGTCCTCATGAAATAATCAACATATCATCAGATGGACAACTCCTACTCAAAGCAGCAATCTGCAGTACAGGCACAACGGGTGGATTCAGGACCATGGTCAGCGCATCAGCCTGACACCAGCTTGGCACTGGTTTGGAATATGCGCAAACAGCTTATTGCACAAAATAAGTGAGGAAGAATTAGAAAGCCCCGAAGGTGTTTGCATTAAGACCAAAAGCGCACACTTTTTGCCATATGAAAACAGCCACACAATAAAATACAAAACACTTTAGGCCTCTATCTTGAACTGTATGGCAGGTATGAAATTAATAGCTCATTTTGAATAAGGCATGAAAACATGAAATAATTCTACATAATACCACGGGCGGGTAAGAATACACTAGGTCACTTGAATCTGCAGGTATGAATACACTGGCCTACCATGAAATCATCATACATAGCCTAATATCACAGCAGTTATGAATACACTAGCTCACTTTGATAGTGATACCATATGATAGCGATAAAACCAATTACATCCCAGGAACCTCCTGCATTTTTCAACATTTCTGATTAGTCAGGAGACAATACACGAAAACAAACACATTTAATTAATTTCATGTGAGATATACTGTATATATATATATATATATATATATATATATATATATATATATATATATATAGTATATCTCACATTAAGTAAATTAAATGTATATATATATATATATATATATATATATTTACGACGGGCTTGTAGTAACGGCTGGAGCGGAATGAGTGGATTTGTATTACACCCAACAAACACATGTTTTCCATATGTTTGATGCCATTTCATTCACATCGTTCCAGCCATTATTGTGAGGTGTCCACCCCTCAGCAGCCTCCGCTGATATATATATATATATATATATATTTATGGGGTTACAAAAAATGGTAAATGTAATCCATTACGTTACCAGCTAATTGTAATCAGATTACAGATACTTTTGAAAAACTAGATGATTACTTCGAGGATTACTTTTAAATTCATAAAGTATGTTTGCGAAAATAATTCTTTGACACTTCTCTGTTTTCTCGATGACATTCAAATCAGCATTGAAAAAAGGCACAAGTTTAAGTTTGTTCCACCTGAGCGAGTCTGACCACAAGTCAGAGACCACTATGATGACACACCAAATTTGTTTGATGGATCACGGGAAAAGAGCAGGAATAGGCTTTTGAAGGCTACAGTCCAAGCTATGTCTTCCAATGGTGCGACTGCTGTCGGCATCCAAAGATGATCAAACTTGAATAAACACTTGGAGGTAAGGATGACAGCAGTGGTGTAGCCTACGGCGATACGGATATCACTTATTGTTGATATCTACATAGCGCATTAATGTGAATCACACTGCTGCTCTCTCATTTAGCTATGTGCGTCTTATGGATTGTGGTTGTTGTGGATGGCAGTTGAGAAGTCTATATGTGTATTTGAACCCAATAATGGTTGAATTCGAGAAGTTTAATCTGCCTATCAATCATTGTTTTTGAAACCAGTGGACAGCCAGTGAAAAATGCACTCTTGCAACAGCTGCACAGTGCAGATCCCAGCCTATTGAATAAAAGTGGGGCTTTTATTGCTCAATCTATTTCATGCTGATAAAAAAAAATCCATAGGCCTAATGGACGCATGCTCTAACTCGCACACTTTTGATAGACTTAAAGGGTCATTTTTAGACTTATAAATAATATATATATATTAATGAAAATATATAATTTAATCATATTATTATATGTAGTAGAAAGCGATTGGTTAGATAGAAGAAGCCTACACAACCAATCCCATAAAGTAACATTTAACAATGCATGTCCATATATAGCCAGCTACATAAACTTTAACATTGATTTATCCTGCAATAGATTTTTGTCTTCTAAAGCGTCTTAAGGGGAAAGTATTCTAAAAGTAACAAAATATAATCAGATTACGTTACTGAGTTTGGCTAATCCAAAAATGACGTTACTGATTACAACGGATTACATTTAGAAAGTACCCTACCCAACCCTGTATATACTGTATATGTAGAAGGGCCTAAGCATTGTCACAAGCGTAAACTTAATATCAACCATTTCAGTGGGTTATGTTCATTTTTTTTGGTAAACTATGTTTTGGAGCCACCTCTTTTCTAGCAGACATTCAAAGCAGAGGTGAAGCCACAGCAGGGCCAGGTTGGGCAGAGGCCCTGCCAGTTTGAACATTGGCCCACACAATGAGGCTGGCTGTAACCATATATGAAATGGTTGATATTAAGTTTACGCTTGTGACACTGCTTAGACTTTTTTACTAGGCTCTGAACCTGTAATAGCTTAACATATTTCTGGGTCAGGGCCTTAAGCGAAAGTCATCTTGACAAACAGCAGGATGACTCTCAGTTTCTGTTTCTATTTCTGCTCTTATGTTTTATCTTAATATCAGTGGAATAGTATCACACACTTGTCATGTCTGGTCCCGCTCCCCTTCTGTAGCGCTCGAGGTTGCCAGGCTGATTATCATTATTCACACCTGCCACCATCGTTACACGCACCAGTGCTTCATCGGACTCACCTGGACTCCATCACATCATTGATTTCCTCCCCTATATCTGTCACTTCCTCAGTTTCATCCCTGTGTCTGCATTGATGTTGTTTTGTTTTGTTTCATGTCTATTTATGATTAAATCCTCACCCTGTACTTGCTTCCCTTCTCCCAGTGCCTGTCGTCTCAAGACCGTTACAACACTAGCAACTAGAAAAGAAACCTGCTGAGAAAGAAAACCGTTTTGAGACTCAGTAATGGACAGGTTGCTTCAAATATGAGAATACATTTTATCAAGGCAAATTAGACCAACATTCTGGAGATTAGGGGCTGGTTTCCTGGACCCAGATTAAGTCATATTCCTGGACAAAAGGGCATGCTCAAATTAGTATCTTCGTTGAAAGTGCTTTTTAATCCAGGATTAGGCTTAATCTGTGTCTGGGAAACCAGCCCCAACAATTATAATTTTTTAGTTGATCGATTGGAAGTGGAAATTAGTGTGTGTGGACATTTTAGAGAGGGATTACAATTCAGTTACACATTATTTGATGATGACGATCAACTGCAACTGTTGATTAGGTTAGGGTCTGGTTTGGGGTTAAATTTAGGGCTATGGTTATGGTTGGTGGATAGTAACTATCATTTTTATTGTTAATTGAACATATATTACTCATCTGTAAGGGGACTCACCAAATAAAGTGTTACCTGATATTCTGTGAGACACCAGACTGCAAACTCACAATCCTGAGTTAGTTTTTTAGACAAACAGCAGCTCTGACACTTATGTTTGTTGAACTAAACTCAGGGGGCATGTCTAAGTTTATATTATTCAAGAATTAATAGGTATATATAATACATAAAATGACCATTGAACAGCAGTAAACACAACAGATTGTACATTTAATCAAACCTATTATTTGGAAAGTAAAGCACATTCTTGGTAAAATGGTAGGCTAACCATGTAAAAAAAAAAATATACAGTAGTTGGGATAAATTGCATCTTTTGGGGACATACAGACTCGAGAGGTGAGTAGCCCTTTCCTGCAGTCAAATTACCTAGTGGCCTCATGGGTGGAATAATCTTAATATTTGTCATAATTTCATAAATAATAAACAGTAGATCAAAAAATCTGCCGGAAATCTGCTTATTTTATGTCAAACGGATGTGTTATATTTCAGTCTTCTGTGATGTACATAAAGTGTAATATTACAAAAAAAATTCAAAATTGAATACAACTCAAATATATAACTGACATGGTACGGGTGACGTCTTTATTTTAAACCCATAACCATGTATGTGAGGTGACAATTTTATTTTGAAGAATATTTATTTAAGGCAACTAAGAAACAATCTGTTTGACCCTGATTTAGCCCATTGCAGTAATTAAGGGGAAGACAATGGCTCAGTTTGATGAAAGCTCTTTGCGAGAGGGTAGTTTGTTGAACAACAAGTCTGTTGAAGTGGTCGCATATTAAGTACCAATCAAAAGATTGGAAATAATTACTCATTCAAAGGTTTTTCTTAATTTGATATTATTTTCTAAATTGTAGAATAATAGTGAAGACATAAAAACTGTGAAACAACACATATGGAATCATGTAGTAACCAAAAAAGTGTTAAACACATCAAAATATATTTTATATTTGAGATTCTTCAAAGTAGTCACCCTTTGCCTTGATGACAGCTTTGCACACTCTTGGCATTCTCTCAACCAGCTTCACCTGGAATGCTTTTCCAACAGTCTTGAAGGAGTTCCAACATATGCTGGGCACTTGTTGGCTGCTTTGTCTTCACTCTGCTGTCCAACTTATGCTAAGCCAATTAGGTTGAGGTCAGTTGATTGTGGAGGCCATGTCATCTGATGCAGCACTCCATCACTCTCTTTCTTGGTCAAATAGCCCTTACACAGCCTGGAGGTGTGTTGGGTCATTGTCCTGTTGAAAAACAAATGATAGTCCCTTTAAGTGCAAACCATATAGGATGGCGTATCACTGCAGAATGCTGTGGTAGCTAGGTTGGTTAAGTGTGCCAGCAAAGCACCCCCACACCATCACACCTCCTCTTTCATGCTTCATGGTGGAAACTACACATGCGGAGATCATCTGTTCACCTACTCTGCGTCTCACGAAGACATGACGGTTGGAACCAAAAATCTCACATTTGGACATCAGACTAAGGGTCAGATTTCCACCAGTCTAATGTCCATTGCTCATGTTTCTTGGACCAAGCAAGTCTCGTCTTATTATTGGTGTCCTTTAATAGTGGTTTGCAGCAATTTGACCATGAAGGTCTGATTCACACAGTCTACTCTGAACAGTTGTGTTGAAATGTGTCTGTTACTTGAACTCTGTGAAGCATCTATTTGGGCTGCAATCTGAGGTGCAGTTAACTCTAATGAACTTATCCTCTGCATCAGAGTTAACTCCGTGTCTTCCTTTGCTGTGGCGGTCCTCATGAGAGCCAGTTTCATCATAGTGCTAGAGGGTTTTTGTGACTGCACATGAAGAAACTTCACATTTTGACTGACCTTCATGTCTTACAGTAATGATATACTGCCATGTATTTTTGCTTATTTGAGCTGTTCTTGACCTAATATGTACTTGGTCTTTCACCAAATAGGGATATAGTCAGTATACCACCGCTCCCTTGTCACAACACAGCTGATTGGCTCAAACGCATTAAAAATCAAATAAATTCCACAAATGAACTGTTAATTGAAATGCATTCCAAGTGACTACCTCATGAAGCTGGTTGAGAGAATGCCAAGAGTGTGTAAAGCTGTCATCAAGGCAAAAGGTTTGAACTTTGAACATTCTCAAATGTTTTGGTTAGTACATGATTCTATGTGTTATGTCATAGTTTACAATGTAGAAAATACAAAAAAATAAAGGAAAACCCTGGAATGAGTAGGTGTGTCCAAACGTTTGACTGATACTGTACTGTAGATGTTGACTTATATCAATTACAAGCACAATAGACAGCATACATGGTTAATATTTGCCATTTATCTCTGCTAGATCACATTTATCAATAAAAGCACTTTTTTTTAAACAAAAATCAATTGTAATCAAGACAGTGGTGGAATAAATCATGTTTATCTTGAACAAATATAAATGAATCAAGGTTTTCATCACCATTGACGTTAATTGCTTCGAACTAAGCAAATCGGAAGGACAAATTGTATACATAGTATTTCATGGAAACGATAAATGAGCCCCATTGAACACAAATTAAGGCCAGTCTACACACCACATGCGAGAGAGTTTTACTGTGTGTGTGTTGTAAATGTATTTCTTGCACTTGATCCATGTACTGTGTCTTCCTATCCTTCTTGGGCCCACACACACATCACAGGGCTTCTTCTTGTTGCTACCGGCTGCAATCTAAAATTATGAGAACACTCAGACACACACACAAGTAACAACATCACTCACACCTACTTCCGGTATTGGAGTTGTTGGGTCTGTGGGTCAGGCAGATCGGGCGCCAGCATCGTCCTCCTGAATCCTCTTCACGATGGCTGCAGAAGCTGGGGTCGTTAAGATATGTTGCCTCCTCTGGATTTGAGGTCGTACCAATGCCTTGCCCAGCTCCTCGAGAAAGAGCCGTCTCCTCTGGAGCTTCCCTCTGTTCCAATCTGGGTTAAATGCCATCCAGATGGCAAAAACGCTTTGTAAGTCGAGATGGCCAGCGTAGGGTTCTTTTTTTTGCAGCTTGTCTAAATTGTCCACCCCTCCATTTGAGGCATTGTAATCCATTATGATGTCTGTTTTCTGGTGTTCCTGGCCACAGATACTCCCATCCCTATGCAGCGTACTCATGAGTACCACATGTTTGACTTTCTTTGACACGTAGAACACTAGGGATGTGTCGGCCATGAACAAAAACTTTGAGGAATTGATAGGGATGTTCCGTGTATTCAACCGTTGAAGTGGGAGCTCTGGCTTGTTTGTTTCGTACTGTTCCTGATATTGTCCGGTTCCTGTTGAGGAGCTCCTGTCCCAGCTTGTGCGAAGCAAAAAGTTATCGCATGTAATGTTGTGGCCACGGTGTACCTGTGTCCTGTGTCACGTCCAGAACAACCCACATCCCTTGGTTCTTCTCAGGGGCTCCTCCATCTGGCTTCCCCGTATACACTTGCAAGTTCCACGTATATGATGAAGTGGCATCACAGGCAAACCAGATCTTGATTCCATATTTTACAGATTTAGATGTTATATACTGCCTGAAGGGGCAGCAGCCCCTAAATGGCATAAGCTGCTCATCAACAGTAACATTTGGCCCAGGGTTGTAAAACAAGGGAAGACGGTCCACCCAGTTGTCCCACACTGACCTGATTGCAGCTAGCTTGTCTCTCTGCCGCCGAGCTGGTTTGGTGTCTTGGTTATCGAACCGGATCATCCTGGAAATAATTTGGAAGTTTTCCAGAGACATTGTTGCATGGAAAAGTTCTCTGCCATTTTCTTTATCCCTCAGGGATTCTGTGGATTCCCAATGGATCTTAAAACACCAACAAGGTTAGGAACCTCAGTATGGATGTAAATTAGTTTGGTCCATCTCTTTCCATCTCTCTCCAAAAACATGCCTTCCCTTCAAACTAGTGCAGTCCGGAAGGATCTTCTAGATGGTGTCTGGGATGAACAGTTTAAAAGAAGACTTTATGTGCTGCACATGAGTAACCACCATCCGTGTCGGCCCTGGTTGCATCCTTATCACATTGGCAGCCATGAGGGGTGACTCATTCCGATGGGCAAGAAGACCATTCAATTTCACAATTTTTTGATATCCATATATCTCCTCCTGCAGGCTGCTGATGAGCTGGTTGCTGACAGGCTGGTCCTGGGGCTGGCTGCTGACGGGCTGGTCCTGGCTGTGGGTCAATCTCATCATCTTCTTCCAACTCACTGCCAGACTCCGGATTGACAGACATGATCCTCATTCTGAAAATTCTTCATCTTCCAAAGCGGAAGAGGCTCCTTCCACACTAGCTTCTCTCTTTGCAAAAAAACATCTGAGTAGAGATTCTTTTTGCCATACTGATTGACTGTGATAAGGAGCCACACATGCAAAGCTATTTATTTGTTGTGTCCCTCCCTCAATTTCCACCTGGCTGGAGTAGAGGGTGGGAAAATATTTTTTTACATTTTACAAGGTATCGAAATATTGTACTGTAATAACGTCGTGCAGGTTCTCGCAAGACATTGTGTAGTTTAACACACTACAAAGGGTGTGAGAAAAGTGGCAGACAGGCAGGCACACAGACATGTTCTTCGTGCTATGTTGAAACAGCAGGCTAAGGGAGGAGGAAGACAGAGTGAAGGCACACAGCAAACCTATGTTTCATTTTGACTTGTTTTCACCTACACTCGCAGTGTTCCACACTTTTATTACCCTCGATCCAGTGGATATAAATGTGTAAGAGGGGCGCACAGTGTATTTTACGTGTTCTTCACAGAAAATGAGCCAAGGCCAATGAGTCTCAGGTTGAAAAAAATAATTAAGTGTATCATTTTTATTTTAGTAAACATTGAAAATTGGTTCGACAGACCCGAACATCAAGGGTTAATTGAAATGCATTCCAGGTGACTACCTCGTGAAGCTGGTTGAGAGAATGCCAAGAGTGTGCAATGCTGGCAAAGCGTGGCGACTTTGAAGAATCTCAAATCTCAAATAAATGTTGATTTGTTAAACACTTTTTTGGTTACTACGTGATTCCACATGTTATTTAATGCTTTTAATGTCTTCACTGTTGTTCTACAATGCAGAAGATAGTACAAATAAAGAAAAACCTTGGATTCAGTAGCTGGCCAAATGTTTGACTGGTACTGTATGTATTTTGACCGATCTCTACACACAAACGTTTCATAAACATTTTAGACGTAGTAAATCATGAATATATTATGAGTTGTCAATATGTAAGTAGTTCGTAACGAGATGTACAGTACCAGTCAAAGTTTGGACGCACCGACTCATTCAAGGATTATAGGGTGTGCCTTGATAAAAGATGATTATTGTAATCAGCGAGGAGAATCAGCTGTTAGAGGATATGTACAATGGTCCTGGCTAAAATGCAATATCTCGTTCCAATCTGTTGTTGTGATGCGTGTTTGCCATTAACGCAGCACAAAGGCTGTAAACACCATGTTGAACGATGAACTGACTTCAGGTTCCGCATCCCACATCGCCCAGTGCTGCAGCTCCAAGACTTCGATTTGAGAAATAGGTCGTAGGAATGCGTGAGAAAGATATGGTAAGGAGGTGCTGATTGGATGTGTACAGTCTTTTGAATGCGCTTTTCCATTTGTTTGTGTTCACTTGCAGATTCCCTCAAAATGAATCAAGCAAGAGAGGAACAATACATTTCATTGAGTCCATTTGATTTGGGGAATATGACAATTGGATCGAAACCCATGAAATCCCTCTGTCTGCAAACCTGACATCAGAACTGAACCAAAGCTATTATATCTATTACAAAAGCTCTGTGCTTTGAAAATCTAATGTTGGGACATTAAACTAACAGAAAGTCAATACATGGAGTTTGAGGTTATACAAAGCAAGTAACCATGTTTTTTTTCAGTTGAAACGAAAGTGCATTTGACAATACATGTTATTGATCTATTGTTTTCAGCAAATGTATTTTAGATGAAAAAATAACCAGATATTTTGACAGTTAGTCTCTAATGTCTTCTCTTATCCATGGTGCGGAAGTAAACATTTGAATATGCCAGTAATATATCTGTAATAAAACATTAAACAACCTCAAACTCTGTAACAAAATGGTCTCTTAGAAACCACAACCCTACAATAGAGATAAACATCTACAGCATATTTTCCATTTCACCATATTTCTACACAAAGCCTATAGATAACACTTGGCCCAGGCAGCAATAACAAGCTCAGGTCCCCCTTAGCCTTCTGTCAGAGCCACTGTCCCCCCTGGGGAAGAAGAGGTGACACACTGCCAGCCCCTGATAACTGACAGCTTCATCAGCTCCGCCACACACACCTGTCAGGACCGAGCCTGAGCCAATGCTGGCCCTCGTTCAACAGCGGTCAGGCTCATTACCGCAGAGCCACACTCTCTACACCGCCTTTTGTCCTCTGCTCTACTCCCTTAGTGATATCAACATGGACGACATGGGCAGTGTTCTATTTTTCCTTTCTACTGTTCCCTCTCTGGGTGGTATTAACATGGAATGTACAGGGTCAAAACCAGGTTGAGGCTATGATTCTCTTGTTGAATATTTCTTATGCAAAGTGAGGAAGTATATTTGAATACATTAGCAAATGAGTTTCACTTTGTTGCCATGTGTAAACATTGTTTGGTGGGGTATATGACTAAAAATGTGAATTATTGGAGCACAGTACATACATAAATAGACCATTTGGTTAATATGGAAAAAGCGGGTTTCATTGAAGCTGCATCAGGTGTGTAGTTGTGGGAGATGCACATAAAATCCGTATGGTGCTTTACTAGGATGAATACATTTAAAAAAAAGTTAAATATTAAATGGTCACTTCCTATGAAGAAAAATTGATTGATTTTAGATTTGAAAAGCAGTGAAGTAGACTAAGAATTTAAACACTTTAAGTTTTAGTCTAAGTTGTTGTGAAAGTGGTAAAAAATGTGATTGTTTTACATTTTTTGGAGAAAATGTAGTTGAATGCAGTGAATTAAACAGCTGTGACGTTTGATTGAAAGAGGACATTTCTGTTATACGTTCTGTACTTACGCTCTCTGTTTATATATAAAAGGGATGTTTGGATCCTGGATGCTGATTGGTTGATAGCAGGGACTTAATCACCACAATCACCATGTAATGACTTTTAATAGTTCCCTTTAAATTGTCAATGCACATCCACTGTCCCACAGCCCAGCCAGGCTGTTAATCAACTTCATCTCCCTTGGCAAATGTGTCCAGACAATATTTCCCAATGCTACTAGCCTAGCATTTGGTTTGCCACAGTTGGGGTTTGTCTAAACCTTAATATATGCATCAGAATCTCAGACTGGCTTTTGCCGGTACTATTTTGTATGATTGCAGGATGAAATAAAACTAATTTACTCATTAAAATAACGTTAATGAAATCATGTCATAAATCTTTTTTTAATATGTTGGCATCCATTTTATAAAAGCAATGAGGCTTTCAAACCTGAATAACACCCTAAATAAAGGCTGTTCACCTGGGCCAAGCCTTCACCTTGAGCCTAAGAACAACCCTTAGTCGGGAGTTATTCACATGATAAGTCCTGGGTTCTCATGCCTTGTTGCATAAGTCTAAGTTGTTGGGAAAGTGGTCAAAGTAGCTGATTTTTGTCAAAAGTCTAATTGTTTACTAATTAGGTCATGCTTAGAATGTACTTCCCTGGTGATATAATTTGACATTTCTGTCATTTCCATGGCAGTAAATTCAACAGTGGGAACTTAATGAAAGTAGTTGATACAGTTACTTAAACAGCTGTACCTCTTGATTGGTAGAAGTTATTTCAGATTTGTGTCAACATTTCTTTTTAAAGTTACAGTGAATAGAATGTTGGAATTCTGGGAGCTTTTAGAAAGGCAACCTTTATAAGTTGAAGAAATCCCATCAAATTGTAATAGTTTAAAAAGTACAAATGTTGTACTATAGCACACTATTCCAGACAGGTCTACACGTTTTAAAGTTTGAATGGCATTTCTAGCTTGTAAGAGGAGTAGTGTTCCAAAGAATATGTATAAAAAAGTCTGAAATAATTCTTACAAAATTTAAAGTGGGGACTCTTGCTTTCATAAGTGTCATGGTCATTTCCCTCTCTCATTTTGCAAAGCTATCTGCAGTATTTGATGTTGCTGCAGTATGATACTTCCAAAGCTATCTGCAGTATTTGATGTTGCTGCAGTATGATACTTCCAAAGCTATCTGCAGTATTTGATGTTGCTGCAGTATGATACTTCCAAAGCTATCTGCAGTATTTGATGTTACTGCAGTATGATACTTCCAAAGCTATCTGCAGTATTTGATGTTGCTGCAGTATGATACTTCCAAAGCTATCTGCAGTATTTGATGTTGCTGCAGTATGATACTTCCAAAGCTATCTGCAGTATTTGATGTTGCTGATGTATGATACTTCCAAAGCTATCTGCAGTATTTGATGTTGCTGCAGTATGATACTTCCAAAGCTATCTGCAGTATTTGATGTTGCTGCAGTATGATACTTCCAAAGCTATCTGCAGTATTTGATGTTGCTGCAGTATGATACTTCCAAAGCTATCTGCAGTATTTGATGTTGCTGCAGTATGATACTTCCAAAGCTATCTGCAGTATTTGATGTTGCTGCAGTATGATACTTCCAAAGCTATCTGCAGTATTTGATGTTGCTGCAGTATGATACTTCCAAAGCTATCTGCATCTGCTGCAGTATTTGATATTTGATGTTGCTGCAGTATGATACTTCCAAAGCTATCTGCAGTATTTGATGTTGCTGCAGTATGATACTTCCAAAGCTATCTGCAGTATTTGATGTTGCTGCAGTATGATACTTCCAAAGCTATCTGCAGTATTTGATGTTGCTGCAGTATGATACTTCCAAAGCTATCTGCAGTATTTGATGTTGCTGCAGTATGATACTTCCAAAGCTATCTGCAGTATTTGATGTTGCTGCAGTATGATACTTCCAAAGCTATCTGCAGTATTTGATGTTGCTGCAGTATGATACTGCTATCTGCAGTATTTGATGTTGCTGCAGTATGATACTTCCAAAGCTATCTGCAGTATTTGATGTTGCTGCAGTATGATACTTCCAAAGCTATCTGCAGTATTTGATGTTGCTGCAGTATGATACTTCCAAAGCTATCTGCAGTATTTGATGTTGCTGCAGTATGATACTTCCAAAGCTATCTGCAGTATTTGATGTTGCTGCAGTATGATACTTCCAAAGCTATCTGCAGTATTTGATGTTGCTGCAGTATGATACTTCCAAAGCTATCTGCAGTATTTGATGTTGCTGCAGTATGATACTTCCAAACCTATCTGCAGTATTTGATGTTGCTGCAGTATGATACTTCCAAACCTATCTGCAGTATTTGATGTTGCTGCAGTATGATACTTCCAAAGCTATCTGCAGTATTTGATGTTGCTGCAGTATGATACTTCCAAGGGTAAAATGAAAGTCTGTAACACTTTCTATGAATCGCCTGTGTGTTGTGCTGTTATGAATACATAGCACCACTATGTAATGCATTATTAAGTGCGGAGTTCAATCCTTTCACGCTTGTAGACAGCGCATATTTTAAAGGAAATGTTACCCTGTTCGTGGAGATTGCATTTAAGGTAAACTGCAGATGTCCACTCAATTAGAAATTACCTTTAAATGTCAAGCATGCTAAAATGCGGATCTAGTGAGGATCGGAAACGATTCCCAGGCCATAGGCTGTTTACGCTTTTAAATGGAGCACTGGGTCTAGGAATCTTGTGAATGCTCATAACACATCTTTGGATACACTATGGGGTGATAGACATTATGATGAATGCATTCATAATACATTCTACAGACACAGAGTCAACAACTGGTGAAGACTCATGCACATGTTCTGTGTCTTTCCTCTGGGACCATTGATCTGAAAGAACTACATATGAAGCAAATATGGTATACATTTCACATGTTGGAAATTGATTTAGCCTACACAACGCTTTTCATTAGTGCATGAAGGAGGGGAAACAAAGAGATGATAAAGAACCTTTGACCCTCTGAAGTAGCCATATCGAGTCATGAGATGTCTTTGTGTTTTAACATGACTATTCGTGCTTTTTTTTTTAACCAAGTCTACATTTAATCAACATAAATTTCCGGCCACACGCTTGATTGCATAACGATTTCTGTTCCACCAGGATCTTCATTTTAGTCTATACATGCAAATCCTACTGTGACACCACCTATGTCTGTTCCTGTCATGACTCCCATTCAGTCTTGCTTCATGGACACTGACTTGTATAATTCCGCCATTACTCTCCCCATTGTTACTTTGCACAGCACATTAAACACTCGTATTGAACCATCACTGAAGCATGATACATGGATTTGTTTTTTAATTTGGTGGGCACTAAAGAGAGAGAAGGGAAAGAAAAAATATAGCCTGTTTTTAAAAAAACAAAAAACCTTCGGATTCTATTAGAGATTTGAAATCACAGGCGCTCAACAGTGTTTCATCCGGTACATTAGCTTGTTAAATTCACGTAAAATGCTACAGAAACATTTCTACATTTACACAGAGATAAGGCTGGGCCTCCTCCGTATATCATTGTATTTTGTTCTCCTCCACTAGCCGTCGCCAGGTCCTGTGGGTTTTCCAGGTGTGTGGCATTAAAGAGGTATTTCTATTACATTTGCGGGCAAAGAGGGCTTGAATTATTACCGCCCATGTATCTCTCTTGAAAAAAATGCACAAAATGGATGGAGCTGACTTGTATAATTCTCAACGATAATATTGTTGTGATTATTGGTACGTTCATTATTCAAATATGCTAGTTATGCTTACAAACACGGCAACGAATCCTTAGGATAATTGAAATATCAAGAGGGAAACCATGCTTGAAACCGACTATGCCACAGGTGCCACAGGACCGCAGCCTTTTGAGAGGTTGGCGTGCTTGTACATCACCCACCCAAATACTCTGGCGTCTGCAGGATTTGAAGGGTCGACTCAGGATACGAGGGCCTTCTTTGTGGGTCACCATTGCCAAAACAGAAATTAGCACACACAGCCAATGCCAGCTGGACACGATGGCAGCAATAACATACACTCGATTGTGAATGCAAACCCTGAATACATTCGAGAATGTTGCATTAATGTCATGTGTTTGTCTGGTAGCACCTGTTTTTGCATTGTACAGTGAGCCGCAACAGAAGCCAGCCAACCAGTCAGCACGTACAGCATCTCAAACAGTTCCCAGCCTCCCAACTTCTCTCCTCTCCTCACAAGGTGAGGTTTTGTAAAAGCAACAGGGAGCCTATCGCTCAGAGCAGCTGTTATCAGTCTAGAGCAGGATGCAGAACAGTAAAAACATCCTCCACCCTCCACCCCAAGCCAGAATATCACCCTCTTCCTAGCCGAGCAGTCAAGTGCCCTTCACCTCGGAGACAGCTAAGGCTTGGCAACACCATCAGAATCTTGCATTACCTCCAAAGCTGGCTCTGTGAATGGTTGCAATTACCGCCATTAGCATGCTTAATTAACAGATTGCTGTCAGCCAGAGCAAAGTGACATTGCCCTCCATTTTCAGTCCATGTGGCAGTGGCGGCCGATTGGCTGCTCGACAGCTCTCGGGTTGGAGGTTCATTACTGAAATGGTGAGAAAAACACTTCTATTTCTCTTAATGCCTCACCTCAAGCTTCTTTATACATTTTTTATCACATTTTTTTTCATTTACAGAGGGTTACAACGAAAACAAAAAGGAATTACCTTAACCCTCCAATAAGCTGCCTTCACGAAATGTGTATCACGAAGACGGTCCTGATGTAAAGTTGTTAGATCGGTTTATTTAATGAAGTATGAATGTGTGACGACATTACCAGGCCTTTAGCTGACCGTTAACTGACCCATGACACCACAGTGGCTGGTTTTCAGTAGACATGCTGCACATCTCTTCCAACGGTGAGCTCTGCTAGACATCACATTAGAGTCCAGGTCTAATAGGTTTTTAATGAACCCCAAATTACCCCTACGTACCAAACACATCATAGACTTCGCATGTCTTTGTAAGGGAGAAAAGTACAATAGTAGAGCTCATTGTTTGTGCTTGATTTAAGTCGAGTAGCTCAAGGCCAAACACCTTGAGCTAAAAAGCTAACCTAAAATGATTTATAATACTCTTACAATCACCAGCCGAAACCAAAAATGTTTAAGTCTAGAGAAACATAATTCAACCAGTGATAATTTTGACAATACTTTTTTAGATGTAGTCTATTCTTAGACAATTTGACTAAAATATCATTGTCTGATTTAGTCTAATTATTGTCAACATGATGAAAAACAGTGGGCTATCTTCACTTTCATTTTAGTCACATCTTTGTAGTGACTGGGTGTATTGATACACCATCCAAAGCATAATTAATAACTTTCTCAAAGGGATACTCGGCATCTGTTTTTAATTTTATTTTTTACACGTGTAACAACTGGTCTTTGTGGTTGAATCTGTGCTTGAACTTCGCTACTCAATTGTGGGATCTTGCAAATAATTATATATGTGGGGTACAGAGATGAGGTTGTCATTCAAAAATCATGTTAACCACTATTATTGAACACAGAATGAGTCCATATAATTTATAATATGATTTGTTAAGCATATTTTTAATTATGAACTTATATAGGCTTGCCATTAAAAAAGGGGGCTGAATAGTTATTGACTCAAGACATTTCAGATTTGTATTTTTTATTAATTAAAAACATGTAACTTTGACATTATGGGGTATTTTGTCTCAAGCAGTGTTACAAAATCTAATTTTAATCCGTTTTAAATGCAGGCTGTAACACAACAAAATGTGGAAAATGTAAATTGGTGTTCATTATTTTATACATTCCGAAGGCACTGTAAAGGTGTTTGATTCATATTTTTGTCACTATTAAACAGGACGAGCAGGAAGTCAACCCACCATCACCAAAAAGGAATATCACTGACTGTGAAAGATGAGTTTGTTCTGTTTAGTTTGACTCAGCATGCTATTGTTCCTCGCAGACTTGTTTAATACCAATCAGTATGCTTGTTTAATTGAAACCACCAATTTGATGAATTATACTATTCCGGATGAAAATGCAAGCCGGTACATATTTGGTGCCCTATCTGCCTGCGCCAAAGCGAGGGGTGATATTTTTACATGATTACCACAGAGCCTCATTGGCATCGCCCACTGGGTGCCCCTTTGCGCTTCCCCCGCCCTCATCAGCCTTCATGCCAACCCCCTCCGGCTCCTCTCCCGACCTCTGTTGCTAGCAACTTACATCACTGGGATTTGCCAGAATCCCCCATGAAGAGGATGAAAACTGATCCCCACTCCTTACTCCAGTTAATTACAACACAGCTGCCATTTATGTAAATGTTTGTATGCTGCCCACACCGTCTGCCAATTTGCACAGAGACAAGGCGGCCGGGCATCGTCTGGCTCCTCCAGGAGACCCAGGTTAAGCCATTCAATTGTTTATCAGCTGCTTGATTTTAAGAGGGAAGAGGTTGACGTCCTGGTTAGTTTAGCTGTCCGCCCTTGTTCGGGACCGAGCCCGTCTGAGCCTGTCTTTGGTTGACCAAATTAATATTATCTACAGTGGATCTGAAGAGCAAACGGACAGGACTTAATGAACGAAATAAATCATATTTTCCAGGTGGCTATTTTACAGGCGTGATATTTGAATAGATCGTGGTTAGTCATTAGCGAGACGAAGGAATTTAATAACCTGGATACCATGTGAAGTAAAAAGCATGGGAAGCTGGAAAATAAAATGCTTCGAAACCTGCGATGAAGGGTTGATTAAAAAAATATGTATCTTTTTATGTGAGTCAACTATAAATAACTACCAGCAAAATATCTTGACAACCCATGAGCAAACAGCAACACTTTAGACCCAACATTTTCAGTTTGTATAGATTCAGAATGTCTTTGTGTACCTAAAAACACTCACATGTTCCCTATTACATGTGTAATGATACATGCTTTTGGGGGCTAAAAACAACACATTCTGAATCAGTTATGCTACCTGAGTCAACAGATTTATGTGAAACATACGGATAAATCATTGGAATGTACTGATGAGCCTCATAACACTGGAGGAAAAAGAGGCAGAAAGATTACAGATGAGGGAAGCAATAAATCAATAGCATCTGACGCCACAGCACATCGAGGAAACAATAGCTGTACATCTTTACTGACTTTATTGTCCCATTGGAGAGATGTTGTTGCAGTATCATGTCCATGATTAGTAGACAACAAATTGACACTACAAACGTCTTAACAGTTACAGTACATACAGTGTATACCGATGAAAGAACACCAGCTTGCTGGCCTTACTAGGTGGGATAGGAAAATTAGCCCGAGCTATTTAGGAGGGACATCACACCTGGCACAAATTATTGTCTAGTTCTGTTTTTCCTGCCGAGGGGTGCCCTATACCTGCACCCAGAGTAGTGAAAGTCCAGTTACAGGGGGTGGCTAAGGTATAAAAGGATCCCCCCCAACACACACACACACACACAGCACCCACATACGACACACACACACAGCAACACACACAGGCACACACACGGGCACACACCCTCCAACTGCCCCAGCTGTGCTTGGTGCAAGACGGAGAGTAGCTAATGAGCCAAACAAATTGTTTGACAATTCCCATCTGTTCCCCCTCTTAAGAAACCCTGTGCCAGCTCCATAGAAAATCCGGGTCACTGTTGGCCAAGCTCCTTCACTCATTCACTCTTTCCCTCAAACCATGGCTCCGGTGGTTACTAGGGCTAACCCAATCTGGACAACAAACAAGAGCCACCTCGATCCGACTCGGTGGAGAGCAAAGAACCTGGATCGGTTTGTTTGGAACAAGAAAAGATTTGTTTGGAAGCGTTGTGGAGTCGAATAACGCTTTGCAACATAACGAGCAACATAACATCTGTCTAAGTTTGTATTCATAATAAATCATGTTGCTTCCCATATGGGAATGGTGAAGCACATTTCCCAGGTCCCGTGGAACACATGCAGACAGATTACACGGTGTGTGTTTGTGTGTGTGTGTATAAGTGTGAAGCTCGCAAGGTTGGTTGTCAGTCTCCAATGCTCTCTCGGCCTCCTGGTTGAAACATAAAAGGAACAAACTGGGTAAAGCCATCCTGTTATTTTCAACACTCTTTAAGCATCAGGAACATTCTGTAAGTGACATCTACATCTGATTCTTCATACTCGCTAAACAAACACGAGACAGGGCATTCAAAAGCCTGAGTGACAGTAGTCTCCCCCATTCATTTCTATTTTAACGACGACAGAGAGAGAGAAGAAGCGGCAGCCCAAAGGAGCACAACTGTCAGTCGTGGCAGCCGTTATTGTAACACAATTCATATTCCTGGAGAAAGCTGCTTTGAGTGAGTGTGTGTTTGTGTGTGAGCATGTAACACTATACAGTATGTATGTGTATATGAGTCTACTGTAAGTGTGAGTGTGAGTGTGCACTGTATGTGTGTGGGTGTGTTTGTGTGTGTGCCAAAGCCGTATAGGTGTGAGACTGGAATCCCAGGGTCACGGCCCTCCATCGCCATCGCTCATTACATTGCATTATTTGGCAGTTGCTGCATTAAGTGAATGGCATTAGATGCATGTATGTCAGCTTCCTCAGGAAAGTAACCTGCACGGAGGAGGGGATTTCAGTTGATTGGATACCAGTTTATTTAAATGTAACATTTAGCCTTTTGTGTTAATGTTATTATGCTTTTTATAGGGGACTATTCTAACCCTGCAAAGTTTCACCTAACCTTATCATTTGCAGACCATGGTGTATAAGTTCAGGCTGTCCTAGAATGGACAACATAACAGATACCAACAGCAGGTATTATCCAAACGAGAGTGGCGGAGGGCAGCTAGTGATAGACTGAGACTTCACCTCAGGGAACGGATTGCCTTGAGACGACTCATTGGGAAGATCTCAATTGCATACTCCTCATGTCCTTCTCTTCATCTCCTTCTCAAAGCCCATTGGAGGAGAAAGTCATAGGGGCGGGACCTATGGCTTCCTCATCCAGTGGGTTTTGAGAAGGAGACGAGGAGTGAGGACGCGAGGAGTATGCAATTGAGATCTTCACAATATCTTGTTTTCAAACTGCTAACACTCTACCACTGTGCTGGGAACAGGCCACCTAGCAAGTGTATGAAGTTGGCTTTTGCTAGCCTAGATATGTCCCCAATCTCCGAACATAACTAGCTACCAAGAATCAATCAAGTTAGAGTAGCTAGCTTTTATAACTAGCTTAGCTGGCATTCCTGCTGGCAAGATTGGTAGACTTTAGAAAATACAGTACAGGAAATACAGTACAGAAAATAATACAGTACTGAATAAGACTCACATTCCTTTCAATATTTTACCCAGATTTTAGCAGAGACACGGGGAAACATATTTAGTTTATTTAGAAAAAAATAACCACCAGTCAGAAGGATACAGACCGCTCAAGAGGTATGCTTAGATATGCAGAAAAATAAACATATATATTTTTTTACATAGAATTAAGCATAAGGATTGTGGCTCTAGACTGCAGGAAAAAGCTGTTTCAGGTGTTTTGAAAAAATGTTAAATTCTTACTTACTGATGGGTGGGGCTAGCCTTTGTGACCCCTCAAATGTGTGGGGTGCATGACGCCCCTGAGAGGGACAGACAAGAGAATTGAATTTGCTCGCCAGGGCAGGCATAACCGCACTCTTGGCTTGTGCTCCCCGTTCATTTAGCACACTTCCCTTCTATTTTTCATTAACAACATCTGCTTTTTTGCATTAGGGAGAACTACACAGCAAAGGATGCATGATCTGTGGCTTGGAGCTTTGGAACCAACATTCCCCTTTCTCATATTGGTCTTTGACATGACAAGAACCATTGCCAACTATGTTGACTATGGATGTTTATCATTGTAATTGTCTGATTCTAACTTCAGTAGCAAACATGTTCATGAAATAATACATTGATCTAAGGGTTATAACATATTTATTGCAGTGTTATACATGCTTTACAACATAGGGTCCAAGTTGGAGGACACCAGCACTGCTATAACAAATGACCCAATGTCTAACACTAAATACAATTATGTCTTACATAACTTAATTAAAATTATCTTAATTGTGCAAAATTAGCTTTCAGCTTCCCCAAGCTGGGTCTAAGGTCCCATTCCAAATGCCACCATATTCCCTTCATAGTGCACTACTTTTGACCACAGCATTGTGAGCCCTGGTCAAAATAAGTTCACCATATACAATTTGGAACAGAGACTTTGGTCAGTGACTAAAGGCAAACTGAAAAATCCTAAAAAGTTAGCCCATTCTCAATACTCCAGGGACTGAGAAGATAAGGGGCTAAAAGATGGTGATGTCTGTGGATGAGCTGTTGATCCGTGTGTCTTATCTACCCTCAGCTGTCAAGTGGGAGGACTCATGTCTCTGGGTGTAAGAGACTGAGGAAGCTGCAGTCCCCTCAAGGTTGCACAGTCCAAACCGTGCCGTGGCTATAAATCCTATCCAGCACCTCTACTCCAAAAGCCTGGCAGTTGAGAATGAGCAGGTGGGTGTGTGGAATGCATGGCTATTACATATGCTGGATTCATGTCACTATTCCTGCACAGTGGCGCTCCCTGTCTCAGCACAAGTCAATGGAGGAGCTCTCTACAGATGTGTATTTACAAGGGCAGAGGGGATGGGGAGGAGGCTCCAGACTGCAGATAAGAGTATAAGGGTACATTTGAAGTCTGAAGTTTACATACACCTTAGCCAAATACATTTGATCCCAGTTTTTCACAATTCCTGACATTTAATCCTAGTTAAAATTCCCTGTACTAGGTCAGTTAGGATCACCACTTTATTTTAAGAATGTGAAATGTCAGAATAATAGTATAGAGAATCATTTATTTCAGCTTTTATTTCTTACAATTTGGTAGCATTGCCTTTAAATTGTTTAACTTGGGTCAAATGTTTTGGGTAGCCTTCCACAAGCTTCCCACAATAAGTTGGGTGAATTTTGTTCCATGTAACTAAGTCAGGTTTGTAGGCCTCCTCGCTCACACATGTTTTTTCAGTTCTGCCCACACATTTTCTATAGGATTGAGGTCAGGACTTTGTGATGGCCACTCCAATACCTTCACTTTGATGTCCTGAAGACATTTTGCCACAACTTTGGAAGTATGCTTGGGGTCATTGTCCATTTGCGACCAAGCTTTAATTAACTGATGTCTTGAGATGTTGCTTCCTATATATCCACATAATTTTCCTACCTCGTGATGCCATCTATTTTGTGAAGTGCACCAGTCCCTCCTGCAACAAAGCACCCCCACAACATGATGCTGCCACCCCCGTGCTTCACGGTTGGTATGGTGTTCTTCTGCTTGCAAGCCTCCCCCTTTTTCCTCCAATCATAACGATGGCCAAAAAGTTATATTTTTCTTTCATCAGACCAGAGGACATTTTTCCAAAATGTACGATCTTTGTCCCCATGTGCAGTTGAAAACCGTAGTCTGGCTTTTTATGGCTGTTTTGGAGCAGTGGCTTCTTCCTTGCTAAGCGTCCTTTCAGGTTATGTTGATATAGGACTTGTTTTACTGTGAATACAGATACTTTTGTACCTGTTTCCTCCAGCATCTTCACAAGGTCCTTTGCTGTTGTTCTTGGATTGATTTGCACTTTTCGCAACAAAGTACGTTCATCTCTAGGATACAGAATGCGTCTCCTTCCTGAGCGGTATGACGGCTGCATGGTCCCATAGTGTTTATACTTGCGTACTATTATTTGTACAGATAAACGTGGTACCTTCAGGCGTTTGGAAATTGCTCCCAAGGATGAACCAGACTTGGGAGCAAGTTGGCTGATTTCTTTTGATTTTCCCATGATGTCAAGCAAAGAGGCACAGAGTTTGAAGGTAGGCCTTGAAATACATCCACAGGTACACCTCCAATTGACTCAGATGATGTCAATTAGCCAATAAGAAGCTTCTAAAACCATTACATAATTTTCTGAAATTGTCCAAGCTGTTTAAAGGCACAGTCAATTTAGTCACTGGAATTGTGATACAGTGAATTATACGTGAAATAATCTGCCTGTAAACAATTGCTGGAAAAATGACTTGTGTCATGCACAAAGTAGATGTCCTAACCACCAAAACTATACTTTGTTAACAACAAATTTGTGGAGTGGTAAAAAAACAAGTTTTAATGACTCCAACCTAAGTGTATGTAAACTTCTGACTTCAATTGTATATGCTCCATCCGTTTGACTGACATGAACCATTACTCTAACTCATCCGTTTGACTGACATTAACCATTACTCTAACTCAAGACCACAGCTTCGCAGTTACCTACATATGTGAGGAGGGAGGGAGGGTGCGAGAGAGAGAGAGGGAGAGAGAGAGAGATTCATCAATGTTCTGATGAAGAGAAGCTGAGGGTTCTCTTGAATTGAGGGAAAGCAATAGGAGAGAGAGCAATAGGAGGAGGAAAGGGAGGAGTGGGGGGAGAGAAAGAGGAGGAAAGCATCAGTGAATTACGCTGTTGAAAAATGTTGAATATATTTATTTTTACTCAGAAATGTGATGCAACTCAATGACAAAATTACATTCACAACAGTTTACAGCAGAGGAAGATTTTCCCTCTGGTAAATAAATATCCAATTTCTACAGACTGCATCATCAACAAAACATTTACATTACATTTAAAACCATGTGTTAATGACAGTGTTGGGGTCGTACCTAAAAAAAAGTAATACATTACCTATTACTAATTACTGCCTTACACAGTTACACATTACTTTACTTATTACTCCCTGGGAAAGTCATTAGTTACACTACTAAATCTGATTCTCCTGCACTGACTCTATGCACACACTGGACTTTGGGGAATTAGAAACACAATGCAATATTGTAGATTCATACTGAAATGTTGGTTGATTTTGTCAGAAAAGGCTCTAAGCAGAGAAGGAACGTGGAGTCATTCTGAACCACAGAGAATCGGTCTCCAATATGCTGTTATTATTTTGAATATGGAATATGTTGTACACTAAAGTAAATTCACGATGATGAAATTAGTATTCAAGCTGCAGTCTATGCACAACTTCCACCACAGAGCAATATCCTGTTAAAACTGCCCATTTTGTAATTGTCAAGTAGTCCCTCCAAGCCCCAGGGTGATTATATGACCAGATGTAAATGCCATATATCCATGAAATCACACAAAGGGATGTTGTTGTATGAGAACACCTTATCGGTCTGCTCTTTTCATGTATAAAGCGAGTGGGTCTAAAAAAGACAATGGAAGAAATTACAACCATTCTTTCCCCTGGAATAACATGAGCAAGTGAGAACATAATTACAGCACAACAATCAGCCCTAAATGGAACATCACAATACCTAGCCTGGCGGTGAGGGGATGGCTGCCCGAGAGAAAACAAAAGTTTGTTATTTGATTGAAAAGATGTGCAGGTTGTGAGCTTGGCTTTACAAGCCGGTTGAACCGATATCCCCATTAAAGTGAATGAAGCCAAAGTGAAGCACATTATCTCATGTTCGGTCATTTAAGTCCTTCAAAGGTCAGACTTGCGGGTAAAAAGATCAGATGAGTCTTAAGTTCATAGAAGAGTAACTGCACTCGACACTCACGATATCTAACACCTTACAGTTGGGAATTAACACTGTGAACATGGTTCTACTTTTGGGTCTTATTAGAACAGACAGACATGTTTCCGATATATGTTTTCACACTTACAAAGTACAAAGAGTTGCAGGGGGAGTAAAAGTGGTTTGGGAATAAAAATGGTAATATATCCTGATGGTAGTAAAAAACAGTTTATGAAGGTAAACATGCCAAGATATTTTCAGAGATCTAAGGCTACAAGAGTAGCGGAAAGCTGAAATTTTCAGTAAAAATAGTAGAACTGTGTCCTCTGTTAACAGACATCCACAGACCGCCTACGATCCTTAGCAATCACATTATGTGAAGTGCTAAGACACATCAGATTTGAAAAGACGAAGTAGAAGGGACGAGGGGGAGCACATCGCCGGCGAGGTCTGCCAATAAGCTCACTTTTTATATCATTTTCATGTGATGATGGCCTTTATTTGTCAGCTTCCAAACATTCCTGGAAACAGAAATCTGTTTTTTTAACCATGATGTTCCGGGCCAACATTTACGGATGCCCATAGAAAAAGGAGACAAGAAGAGAAATAAAACAGAGCTTGCCAGGAACCCACTTTTCCTATCAAAGAATTGCTTCCTGTGGGGTGTGAAAATAGGGACTTAAAAGGAACAAAGATGCATTTACAAACAGTGGTTCAACTCGAAGACATTACCTGAAGCCATCTTGTCATTCTGAAAGGCACTGATTTTTGTCTTTGTCTTTTTTGTCTTGCCTTGTCTCTTTTCTAATACAAGTTAATCATTTTAACCTCTAGTGACACCCCATCCCGTGAACGGGACCATTGTCATCATCTGACACTAATTAGCATAACGCAACGTACATAAATCTTCCTAGAAAATATTCCTATTCATGAAAATCACAAGTGAAATATATTGGAACACAGTATATTTTATATCGATAGCCTAGCATAGCATTATGCCTTGCTAGCAGCAGGCAACCTTGTCACGAAAACCAGAAAAGCAATCAAATTCAATCGTTTACCTTTGATGAACTTCAGATGTTTTCACTCACGAGACTCCTAGGTAGATAGCTAAAGTTCATTTTTTAGGCGAAATAGCTTCGTTTGTTCTTCACGTTTGGCTGAGAAATCGACCGGAAATTGCGGTCACGACAACGCCAAAAAAGATTCCAAATTAGTTCCATAATATCGACAGAAACATGGCAAATGTTGTTTGGAATCAATCCTCAAGGTGTTTTTCAAATATCTATTCAATAATATATCCACTGGGACAATTGGTCTCTCAGTAGAAGCGATTGGAATAATGGCTACCTCTGTACTTTACTCAAGATTTTCTCCGGGAGCATCATGTGACCACTTGCGCAATGTAGCCCCCTACGGGTATTCTTCAACATAGATGCGTAAAACTACATCACAATGCTGTAGACACCTTGAGAAATACGTAGAAAGCATAAGCTGGTTCATAGCACATTCACAGCTCAATAGGGACTCATTGGCACGCATCGCATTCAAAATATGGGGCACTTCCGGATTGGATTTTTCTCAGGCTTTCGCCTGCAACATCAGTTCTGTTATACTCACAGACAATATCTTAACAGTTTTGGAAACGTTAGAGTGTTTTCTATTCAAAGCTGTCAATTATATGCATATTCTAGCATCTTGTCCTGACTTAATGTGTTTGAGCCAATCAGTTGTGTAGTGACAAGGTAGGGGTGGTATACAGAAGATAGCCCTATTTGGTAAAATACCAAGTCTATATTATGGAAATAACTGCTCAAATAAGCAAAGAAAATTACAGATTTTCATAGGCGGGCCCGTTTTTTCATGCTTGAGTGTTCACAATTTTTTGTATTGTGTAATAGTAAAGACCACAGGCAGCTTGTGAGTTTCAAGTTTGAGGAAGCTTACAATTTACACAACCACTTATATCATCGATCTGTGTGCCAGTTATTGTTTTGTGAACATTTTTGTGGAATAGTCTCATTTCAATAATAATGTTTTCATTTCTCAAAATCATTGTCAGGTGGTTAATCATAAAAATCGGAAGTGAAATGATCAAAATCTATTTTATTTATTCAACTAGGCAGGTCAGTCAAGAACACATTTTATGTACAACGCTGGTGCGCCGCCCTATGGGATTCCAAATCACAGCCGGATGTGATGCAGCCTGGATTCAAACCAGGTACAGCAGTGATGCCTCTTGCACTGAGCTGTAGTGTCTTAGACCACTGCGCCAGTCGGGAGCAGTAGTAGGCCATCATCAACTAAAAAAAATACATAGACCTAAACAGTAGAAAATATCCTGATGAAAATTAATCACATTCATCTTTCTCCACCTGTCTGCCTCCCTTTCCATCTGTCTTGACTTAACCTATTGCTAGTGAAGTTCAACATTGTACCAAATCATCACAGGGTCCGTCCCGAAATGATCGCTAACAAACTTACAACATTGTATCAACTAGCCTATTCCGGACCATCAACGTTTCCTGCGCCAGTGAGCTTGGGACAGAAAGCAGTTTTTTAATAACTTTCCACTGGATATATTGGATCATCAGATCATGATATTTTCCTCTTTCACACCGAGGCTTGGTGATCATCAAAGCAGGGAGTGTTGGAAAGATTTTTCAACTACTGATGAACTAAATAAATCTGACTTTCTTGACCTGTGTGAGGCAAAGATAAAAGGAGTGGTGTACATTTGTGATTTAAGACTATCAGAAATAAGTCATTGACAAGTGGGCACTTTCCTACATATGCTTTCTGGAGAGAGACACGCCATACTTTTGCCACACCCCCCTCCCCTTCTTCTTGATGCAACATTTATACTCAAGACACATAATTTTTGCACATATTTTAGACGCTTTTCAGTGACAACCGCATCTCAATCAGCTAGACCTATTCTCACACGCACTACCCAAATTGCGGGCTTCCCAAAAACACTTGTGGTTTGAAACAATCCACAGCAACAAAAAAAAAAAATGTAAAGAAGCTACTGATCCTCTGTGGCTAAGTCATGCTCCCTCCCTGGTGAAGTATTTTGAATTATTTTATTTTGACAGAAGTAATTATATAATTTTGTCAAAATATCAATTTACTTCAGGGCACTGTGCACCTGGCAACGTTCCTTTCCAATTTCAGAGATCTATATATAATGATGACATGCTCATGTCTCTGCCCTAACTATGGGAATCTTTGTCCCAAAGGCGGGAAGGCAGGCGACATGCTTTGGTCTGCATATTATTCCCATAGAAACGCATTGGCATTACACTGGACGATTTTGGCGAGAGTGAGCCCTCTCGCTTTGCCTCTTCCTCTCTGCTGAAACTATATCACTGGAGAAAGCATTCAAGTGAGAGAAACAGTGCCCCTCTCTATGTAGCTCATGTATCTGATGCTGTCTGCCCTGAAATAATATGACATGCCATGCTCTTTTGGTCCAGATAGCATCAGATACAGTACATGGTCTACACATACTGAGACAGAGGAGTGCTGTTTCACTTGCTCGGATGCTTTCACTGAGATTGATGCGTCTATCTGTTGGAGAATGTCTCATTCAAATAAATTATCAATATTTCAATATTTTGGGGGGATGGGCAAGGATGTATGGTGGGGCGGGTCAGCTCTGGTTACTAGCTCCTAACTATGCAGTACAATGTTTAAAAAATATATTTTTTAAAGTACATAAACAATAATACAAAAATGTATAAATCAAAAACAACAAGAAATCAAGAAATGTCAGAACCAATCCAATTAAAAAGCCAAATAGCACTGTAACAGTAATCCAAAGGCAATCTGTACTTTTACACTAAGTATACCAGACATTGGGAACACATTCCTAAGATTGACTTAATTTTTTTGTGTTGCCCACTCACCCTCCGAATGGCAAGCATACACAATCCATGTCTCAAAAGTCTTATAAAATCCTTGTAGTTAAAGGGCTTCATTGCCAAAAATGATGAATTATCCCTTTAAATACACAGTACAAAACTCCTAGCAAAATGGATAGAGAGTCAGCAATATAAATGTATATGTATGTGAATGGTGTGTATAGACAGTATGGACAGTATGTGTATCCAAGGTGTCAGGGTGGAGAGAGGGGTTAATAAATAGAGACAACCTTGATCAGTAGTCATGATTGGACTGCAAGTCCTTCGATGTCACACAAGGGCCGATGCGATGACCACTTCCGTGGCAGACAAGACAGGCAAGATCAGAGGGACTGGAGAAAAAGGGGAAATTACTGTCATGCAGGCAGCTTGAGCTAGATTGGCAGGAGGGTACACAGAGAAAGTAGATGAATCAAAAATAGATATTGCATGAAGATGGGCACCTTATTTCTGCATTGCGGAAAAAGCCAATCACAGGGCATCGAGCTGATAGCCATTTTGTGGAGACTGACGAGGCACAGGGAGTCAGGGAAAGAGCTACACTTAATAAATCAAACCTGACAACTCCTTCTGCATGGACCTTCAGCACAACTTTTTCTACTTCCCCCAATTCTCCTCTCATTCGTCTGCTGCACTGACAGAATAACACCACTAACCTGCCCCCTTGAGCACCGAGAGCTAATATAAACCATCCCCCAAATAACAGCCTTTTTCACAAAAGGAAAGTACAGACACATTTGAAGATAGTTACTCACTACATGGTAGTGCCACAGATGTAGGATCTTAATTTAATCACCTTCTTGCAGGATAACTTTCCTTCAATGCATAAAATGTTTAACTTGCAGTGCATTTGAGGTTTAAAAATGCTTCTGAAGTTTGTAAAATCCACTTTGAATTGTCAGACTTGAATTACCCTTAAGAAAAATGTATCAACCCCTACAAAAATGTCTATTAGTTATAAACCACAAATTAAGACCTGCCATCTGTACAACAAGCAGCCACCTCTGCACCACACACACATCATTGTATGCGCACATAAAAACACACACACACACCATGTAGTGATAAATATACAATAGGCGAAAGCCAGTCATGATAATGTACTGTTTGTCACAGAAAGTGTTTGCTAATGCACATCAACACCCTCATCCCAGACACCAATTCGCATACTACCCCAATAGATCCACAGATGACACAATCTCTATTGCACTCCATACTGCCCTCACCCACCTGGGCAAAAGGAATACCTATCTAAAAATGCTGTTCATGGACTACAGCTCAGCGTTCAAAACCATAGTCTCCTCCAAGCTCATCACCAAGCTCAGGACCCTGGGACTGAACACCTCACTCGGCAACTGGATCCTACACTTCCTGATGGGCCGTCCCCAGGCAGCGAGTGTAGGCAACAACACATCCGCCACACTGACCATCAACACAGGGGCCACACATGGGTGTGTGACTAGTCCCGTCCTGTACTCCTTGTTCACCCACGACTGCGTAGCCCCCTCATGACTCCAACGCTATTATAACGTTTGTTGAAGGACACGACCATGGTACGACTGATCACCATTGACGATGAGGCAACCAATAGGGAGGAGGTCAGAGACCTGGCGGTGTGGTGCCAGGACAACAACTTTCCCTCAACTTCATCAAGACAAAGGAGACATAAGAGCTGATCATGGACTTCAGGAAAGGGAGGGGTAAGCACGCCCCCATTCACTATAGTGGAGTGGGTCGAGAGCTTCAATTTCCTTGGTGTCCACATCACTAAGGGATTAACATGGTCCACACACACCCACACAGTTGTGAAGCTGGCACGACAGTGCCTCTTTCCCCTCATGAGGCTAAAAAGATTTGGCATGGGCCCTCAGATCTTCAAAAGGTTATACAGATGAACCATTGAGAGCACTGTGACAACTGCAAGACACCTGACCACAAGGTGCTACAGAGGGTGGTGAGTATGGCCCAGTACATCACTGGGACCGAGCTCCGTGCCATCTAGGACCTCTATGCCAGGCGGTGCCAGAGGAAGGCCCAAATAATTGTCAAATACTCCAGCCACCCAAGCCATAGATTGTTCTCTCTGCTACCGCAAAGCAAGCGGTACCCGAGTCTGGAACCAACAGGACCCTGAACAGCTTCTAGCCACAAGCCATAAGACTTCTAAACAAGACTGCTAAATAGCTAATCAAATGCCTACCTGGACAAACAGCATTGACTCTTTTTTGCACTAACTCTCTTGCACTGATTCTATGCACACACACCGGACTCAACTTTCATACTTACACTGACACCCCAACACACACACACACACACACACACACACACACACACACACACACACACACACACACACACACACACACACACACACACACACACACACACACACACACACACACACACACACACACACACACACACACACACACACACACACACACACACACACACATAGCATGCGCACACATGCGTGCTAACGCCACACATACCCTCACACACACTTTTCACATCACATACGGTGCATCAAAGCAGGGACCGAGAGACTGAAAAACAGCTTCTATCTCAAGGCCATCAGACGGTTAAACAGCCACCACTAACATTGAGTGGCTGCTGCCATACATGTAAAAAATGTATCACTAGCCACTTTAAATAATGCCACTTAATATAATGTTTACATACCCTACATTACGTATCTCATATGTATATACTGTAATCTATACCACCTACTGCATCTTGCCATCTTTATGTTATACATGTATCACTAGCCACTTTAAACAATGCCACTTAATATAATGTTTACATACCCTACATTACTCATCTCATATGTATATACTGTACTCGATACCATCTACTGCATCTTGCCTATGACGTTCTGTACCATCACTCATTCATATATCTTTATGTACATATTCTTCATCCCTTTACACGTGTTTGTATAAGGTAGCTGTTGTGAAATTGTTAGGTTAGATTACTCGTTGGTTATTACTGCATTGTCTTAAGTAGAAGCACAAGCATTTGCTAACCATGTGTATGTGACAAATACAATTTGATTTGATTTGCTGCTACTGTCTATCATCTATCCTGTTACCTCGTCATTTCCCCCTTTCTGTATGTACATAGCTACATTCCCTCAATTACCTCGTGGCCCTGCTCATTGACTTGGTACTGGTACTCCCGGTACATAGCAATGTTATTTTTACTCGTTATAGTTGGCCGTTATTCACTGTGTATTTATTCCTCATGTCACTATTTATTTTGTTTTATTAACCCATTTCACTGTTCGTCTACAACTGTTGTTTGCGAAGCCTGTCACAAATAAACTTTGATTTGTTTGAAAAGTAATGCATCATTATTCTTAAAGCAGCATCATTCTGTGTATGCAATTACTCAAAATGTTGCTTGCAATTAGATTTTGTTTGCGGGATTGCTTGTTTTTTTTCATTAAAATACGCCCTGCTTCCAGCAGAGACCTCCTTGTGCCGAATCGGCATTCAAAATTGCAAATTTGTGATAATGGTAAAGTTTTTCCCTGCCTCACCAATTCCTATTGTGAATGCATGGTGTATATGATGCTCATTCTGACAATCAAGGAGTGTCCCTGCACCTCAGGGAGACGCTATGAAATCAGCCAAGCAATTACCCACACAGATGTTTTACTAGAGAATATTAAAGCAATGCTAATCAAGTACTGAAAGTTGACAAATTATCCTCCCTAACCCCCCTCCATATCTCTCTCTAGCTCCCATATCTCTCTCTAGCTCTCTCTGCCCAAACTAGCAAACAGGCCCGAAAACATCAAACACTTTGCATAATACTTTACATGCCTTCTCTGAAAAAAGGTTATGTTTTCTGTTCAGCCAAAAAGGTTGATGAAAGGATCCCAGGATCGCGGCTAGAATTTCAGCCAGGCCTCTAACGCACACACAAATGCAAACTCCACATACTCTCAAAACAGGCATTGAGGGCCTCTTTAGTTACTATTTGTTCTTTGCATTTCTCTCTAAAATTACTTTACTTTTAAACTGCAAAGAGGCTTAGGTTGCTGCCTCTGATGGAGTGTGACAGTGGATGAGGTTGTGATGTGACCAGATTGCTAGTCTTGGCACACCAGCTCTTAAGCAGCATGGATGGAGGGGATGGGTGCGGACATGTGAGGGGAACAAACAGCCTAAACGCAGAGTACTCGTTCAGAACTGCGTCTCTCTCGTCTTCTGGCAGCCCATCTTCTGTGATTACTGCACTTCCAGCTCTCCTCTTCTCTGTGGGGTCTCCAAAGGACTTTGAAGGACAGGTACCTTCAATAAGACCAGACATGTTTTTGGGAGAGAAGAAAAAGAAACAACAACGATGCTGTGGGGTTCTGTGTACCATTGTAACTTGTACACACAGAAATTGATCATGAGCACGTGTGTAAAGTAAAGTCTAAATATTTTCACGTGAAAGTGTTCATTGCAGTGATAACTACATTCCAGTGTTACTCCAGTGTTCCAGTGTTACTTGCAGTTTTACTCATCAGCCAATAATAAAACATGGGAAGAAAGACAAGGCTCCAAATCAACAGGGAAGAGACATGCCTCATCTGTGTGTGAATGCATGCAAAACTCCTTTCATCCTTCAGCTAAGCAAACCAAGATAGGAATGTGCTTTGTGTTGTAATTTATTTTATTGTTTTATCTTTATTTAACTAGGCAAGTGAGTTAATAACAAATTCTTATTTTCAGTGATGGCCTAGGAACAGTGGGTTAACTGCCTGTTCAGGGACAAGCTGTACCTTGTCAGCTCGGGGGTTTGAACTCCAACGCTCTAACCACTAGGCTACCCTGCCACCCCTAATGTAGACCGAATGTAATGTAGACTTCTTATTTGATGCTCATATAAAAAAAAATATAGCAGAGAGCAAACAAATACAGATTTGGTTAAGACTTAGAAAATATTGCCTGAATATTCAGCGAATAAACGTCCTGAAATCATTGCATGGAATAATTATTCAGACCAAAACTTTCAGCAGTCAAGTCTGAATGACGCTTTCACAAGAAGGTTCTACAAAGCTATATGGATTTTTTTTAAGAAGGTCATTCCAAGGATCATTTTGCCATTTGATTAAGAATTTTAAGATCCCTTCAAACAAACAAAAAATATATTTGATTAAATATTCAATTTGGCCTTACTGCTATTAGCCCATACAAAGGCATTGAATAGCAGATTCACTACATGGAGTGTCTGTCCGATACCTGAGAAAAAACAGGAAACATTTGTTATTTTTTGTGTGCATGTATTCAACACGTAATTTGTGGCACGAAACAGTCTCCATAATCCATTCATTTTTTCAACTGGTACCCAGGGACCTTCAGACTAGTCTTGTGATGCCTGTGGGCATCCTAAAGCAAAATAACCAACTTTTTGGGAGTCTCCCCTTTCTATTAGTGTAGCCCAAACTGTTCGGACGCTACAGACAGAAGTTGGCAGATCGGCTGTGTCAAGATGCTTATGGGGGTCATAGAGCAAAACGGAGAACACCATTGTGTTTGTGAGAGTCTCATCTTTCCATATATGGGTCATAATAGTTTGGTAGGCCATTTTGTCTCATGGTCTAGCAATCACCACTCTAGTAGCTCTGTCACCTTTCGCCACAGATGTAGATGTGCGACATAGGCGGATGAGGTAGAGTGAGAATTTGGATTCAATCCAAATGGAGTGAGCATTTGGATTGGAACCGGTGATTTGATCAGAGGACATGAAAATAGAGCTCTTTGGGCACTTACACCAGCATTTTGCATAATCATGATGATGTGACACTTTGCTTCATGATAGTTCAATGTCTTGAAAACTTGACTGATGACATGCAAAACATTTTGGGACATCAACTTTGGACTAATGAAAAAAAAACGAAATATAATTTTGCATTGGGTTTTCCTTTTAGCAGTTTCATTTGAATTGTCAATGCGCATCCACTGTCCCATCGCCCAATCCATAAACTTAATCTCTCCTGGAAAAACATGACATTTCCCCATGCTACTAGCCTAGCATTTAGTTTGCAACTGTTGGTTTTTGTCTACTCTAAACCTTGCTGCCTGCCTCTCTGACCTGTGCAAAAATGTTGCCGTTTTTGTTGTTGCGATCTCCACCGTGCCAAATGAAAATGAACGTGACGAGATTAACAGCTTCTCTGAGCCAAGCAAATACATTTATCATTGGAAAGGATTTATCCAAAGGCATAGAAATAAAGATAAAGCAAACAAAAATGCTGTATTTTCAGCTGCTTGATGTGATTGTGTTAGCTTTAGTTGGCAAGCTAGCAAAGGAGAAGTAGCTAGGCTCCATAGAATAGAATGGACATCCAGCACATTTTGCTAGCAACTTCAGAATCTCAGAACTACCAAATGAAATAATTAAAATTTCAGCATATTTTTTTTCCCAGACTTCAGATACACACTGCATGTACACTCTAAGAAATAGGGGTTTAGCTTTCCCTATGGGTAACCCCGTGGAAAGTGTTCCATATGGAACCCAAAAGGGTTCTCCCCGGGGACTGTCGATTAATAACCCTCTTTTTTTTCTAAGAGTTTGTTTAAAAAGAAAACGTAGCCACAGTTGCTACACCCCGCTACACCTACACTAATACAGATGTAATATCCTAGGAAGGCATCAATAGATAATACAAAGTCAAAATAAGAGTTTCTTGGAAAACTGTTGACAATAGAGCAATGACAATATAACTCCTTTTCTAATTGTATATAGCTTTGTAATGTATCAAAGACAAAAAAACAGCCTCAACAGGAAATAAACATGGTTTATAGCCTTAAAAACATTTTGATTCCTTAGGGGTTATGCCTCAATATTGACTATTCCCATTTAGTTATTGTACGCTTGTCTTGTACAATTATCGGTAGTACTTCACAATAACTCCTTGTAAGAAAGCATTTATAATGGAATAGTAAATCATTTTATCACCATTACTCCGTTCATAAGATTTTTAATAATATAGGTCCTTAATAATATAGTAAGCACCATGATAAGGTCTGTTCAACGTTGGTCCGACCAATCGGAATTAATGCTACAAAACTCCATGTATTGCATATGTATGTCACAACTTCCACCGAAGTCGGTTGCTCTCCTATGTTCGGGCGGCGTTCGGCGGACTGCATCACCGGCCTTCTAGCCATCGTCGATCCACTTTTCATTTTCCATTTGTTTTGTCTTGTTTTCCTACACACCTGGTTCTCATTTCCCTCATTAAGTGTTGTGTATTTAACCCTCTGTTCCCCCCATTTCTTTGTGTGGAATTGTTTGTTGTAAGTGCTTATGCACATGTTTTCTGGTGCGCGTCGGGTTTTGTACCCATGTTGGTAAATTCTTTATGCTGTTGGTTTCAAAATTAAACTGCTCCGGCTATTACCTAATTCTGCTCTCCTGCGTCTGACTTTACTGCCACCAGTTACGCACCCCATTACAGAATTCCACACCTGATTATGGAGTCAACAGGAGCCGGTACCCCGGTTACAGGAGTCGAGGAGTGCGTCAGAGAACACGCAGCGATGCTACAACATCTCTGGAAAGTGATGGACCTCGTCCAGACCATGGACCACTTGGAGAGACAGGGAGTCCCTCCAGCGCCTCCACCAGCATAACAGGGTTTCCCACTACTCGTCCCTCCGGATGCATCTCGCCCTTCCCAGGGAGTATGATGGGACGGCAGCATGGTGCCAGGGGTTCCTGCTACAGCTGGACCTATACCTGGGCACCGTTTATCCGGCTCCCTCGGGAAGGGAGAGGGTGTCCGCCCTCGTCTCGTGCCTCTCAGGGAGAGCCCTGGAGTGGGCTAACGCCGTGTGGGGAGAAGGAGATGCGGCGTTGGATGACTTCACGGAGATCACCCGTCGCTTCCGGGCAGTCTTTGACCACCCACCCGAGGTTAGAGCGGCGGGTGAACGTCGGGTGAATGCCCTGAAGAAGGGGACGAGGAGTGCCCTGAAATTTCGGACCCTGGCCACAGGAGCGGGATGGAACGACAGGGTCCTTATCGACCACTACCGTTGCAGCCTGCACGAGGATGTCAGTCGGGAGTTGGCCTGCAGGGATACCATCCTCACCTTCGACCAGCTGGTGGACCTGTCCATTCAGTTGGATAACCTGCTGGTCAACCGCGGACGTCCAGAGAGGGATCTGTCAATTTCCTCTTCCAGCACCACAGCTCCGGTGCCTATGGAGTTGGGAGGTGCTGAGCTCAGGGAGGCCGGAGGAGGCGCTTTCACGTGTACCATCTGTGGTCGCAGAGGTCACACTGCTGGTCGGTGCCGGTTGGTACCTCTAGGGGTCGAGGTAGCAGGCAGGGCACTCTGGCGTTGCCCCAGGTGAGCATGCACCACTCTCATCCAGAGCCCTCTGTTGTACACCTGTTTGTGCATGTTTACTTTCCTGAGTTTTCCCCGCATTCCCACCATAAGGCGCGGCTGGGAATTTTATCGACAGAGCATTCGCCCATAGGTTAGGGATCCCTATTGTTCCAGTGGTTAGGCCTTTCCCAGTTCACGCTCTGGACAGTCCGGGGTAATTAGGGAAGCTACCATCCCATGGGCTTGGTGACGCAGGGGGATCACGAGGAGAGAATCAGTCTCTTCCTCATTGACTCTCCTGTGTTTCCCGTGGTACTAGGCCTTCCCTGGTAAGCTCGTCATGACCCCACCATTTCATGGCAACAGAGGGCTCTCACGGGGTGGTCGCGAGAGTGCTCAGGGAGGTGTTTAGGGGATTCCGTTGGTGCTACTACGGTGGAAAGTCCAGACCAGGTCTCCACTGTGCTCATTCCCACCGAATATGCCAATTTGGCTCTCGCCTTCTCCAAAAAGAAAGCGACTCAATTACCACCCCATCGACGGGGGGATTGTGCGATAAATCTCTTGGTAGACGCTGCACTTTCCAGGGGTCACGTGTATCCCCTGTCACAGGCGGAGACGGCGGCTATGGAAACAGGAGGAGTGTGCATGCATGACTGTAAGTCTCTTTTGATAAACGTGTCTGATAAATGACATATACAGTATATTAGGACTATATGACACATTTATATACAGTGCGTTTGTGATAAACATAGGGGTCCGATATTTGGCTCTAGCTTTTGAACGGTTGGGTCTATTAGGTACTATGACCCCATTCTGAAAGGTTAGACCAAAGAGATCCTATTAAATTACTTCTAATTCCTAATTCTATGGGTAATTCTATGGGTAAGACTTGTAATTGTCTTCCTTTTCCTAATGCTGTGCAGGACACGTTAGAATGGGACTGTGACTAAAATGCATTTGAAACAATGCAGATCTTTTTTTCTACACTAGTGGAGGTTCGTCAGAAGGGGAAGGGGAGGACAATCCTCCTCAGTGAATTTCATTTTTTTTTATTGTAAAACATTGAAAAAGTTATTATTTCTAGATAAAACTATCTTAAATATATTCACATGTAACCAAATAATTAATTAAAACACACTGTTTTGTAATGAAGGTCTACGGTAGCCTAAACAGCCCTCTGTAGAGTAGCACCATGGTGTAGATGGAGGACAGCTCTTGGTTTATTGACTTCAATACAAAACCTAGGATGCTCTTGCTTCTCCCCCCTTCCATAGACTTACACTGTAATTATGACAACTTTAGGAGGTTGTCCTCCAACCTATCAGAGCTCTTACAGCATGAACTGACATGTTGTCCACCCAAAGGATCAGAGATTGAATCTAGTACTAAAAGAATAAGCTACAGCTAGCTAGCACTGCAGTGCATATAATGTGGTGAGCAGTTGACTCAGAGAGAAAGACAATACTTGAACAATTTTCAACAAATGTATTTCTTCAAAAATGAAGGCGAGGGATATTTTTTTTCACTTTCAGTTTCACTTACTTAGCTAGCAAATGCAGCTGGCTAGTTTAGTTACTCAAACACCAGGCTCAAACAGAGGGATGCTATGTTAGCTAGCTGGCTATGACTATCCAACACAACACTGGAACTATTCCAAGTCAAGATGAGCTTTTGGTTTAATTTATTTATTGCCACCAGGGCCTGCTGGTGTAACTGCTTACGGACTATACAGTGTAACGTTACTGCATGATTTTAGCGGGTTTACTAACGCATTAGATCTATTAGCTATGTTGACTAGGACGTTACTTTAGCTAATATGGGGACAATGATATAGTGTAGCGGTTATGACATGGTTTGGCTTGGAAAGTTTTTTTTAGCTTGGTCACATACAGCCAATGTGTTGTTCATTGAAGTCCACAAATGAAGGGGAAAGGTGAAAGGGAATATAACGTGGCTGCTATGAAAGTGACCATGTTTATGAGTGATCAGGTGTGTATTCATTCCGCCGATTCGGTTAAAAAACATTTCTGAAACGGAAGAAAACAAAACAGGGATAAAATACCTGAATTTGTCCAATAGAAACTCTCGTTTGCAACTTTTGGGCTAATGGTTACACCCTAGATAAGCTAGATGCAGGCAAGAGTGTGCAAGGCAGTATTTAATGTGTCACTGTCTATCATCTGAAATGTTTCTCTCGACCTGTGTGCACCTACGTTGTAAACTGTAATTCAATTTTCTGATCCTAGAGTGTGTTTTCTGCTCAGTCATTGGCTGCTTTAGTGAGGGCTAATTGACAACCCCCCTGGGAAGACAGTGACTAAAAAAGGTCAGCCTTTCTTCAGAGGACAGCCTTTCCATCCCTTATTGAAAGGTCAAAATCGTACCTTTAAAAGGTGGCCTAAGTAGCAGTGATAAAGAAACTAAAAATAGGCACAGCTTGAGTTTTTGTAAAAAAAAAATAGGCAGCTTTTCTAAAATACCCATCAACATGAGTCCGTTGGAGTTTCCATTTGAACAGGCACAAGACATCAGGGTGAGGATTAGTCATGTGAATGAACACACCTGACAGCATGTCTCCACTGACCTTTCAACCACAATGTAGTGGTGATAAGGGTCACCTTTATAGATGAACTCTTCAAATTAAGTGTTCAGTTTTTAAAAAATCCATCAGCCATAAACCAAAATCCATAAACTTTATATTCATCTAAGCTATACATTTGGTAGAGACAAACTGGGGACACAGCACATGCCTAACCACTGTAAAGGGAAAGTAGATGAGTCACAAACCAGGAAAGAAGCATCTACCTATATACACCTTAGCCAAATACATTTCAACTCAGTTTTTCACCATTTCGGACATTTAATCCAAGTAAAAATTCCCTGTTTTAGGTCAGTTAGGATCACCACTTTATTTTAAGAAAGTGAAATGTCAGAATAATAGTGGAGAGAATTATTTATTTCAGCTTTTTTTTCACATCACATTTCCAGTGGGTCAGAAGTTTACCTGCTACAAAATACTAATTGAGTATATTGCCTTTAAATTATTTAACTTGGGTCATGCTTCCACAAGCTTCCAACAATAAGTTGTGTGAATTTTGTCCCAATCCTCCTGACAGAGCTTGTGTAACCGCACACGCTTTTTCAGTTCTGCCCACACATTTTCTATATGATTGAGGTCAGGGCTTTGTGATGGCCACTCCAATACATTGACTTTGTTGTCCTTAAGCCATTTGCCACAACTTTGGAAGTATGCTTTGGGTCATTGTCCACATGGAAGACCATTTGCAAATAAGCTTAACTTCCTGATTGATGTCCTGAGATGTTGCTTCAATATATCCACATAATTTTCCATCCTCATGAAGCCATCTATTTTGTGAAGTGCACCAGTCCCTCCTGCAACAAAGCACCCCCACAACATGATGTTGCCACCACCGTGCTTCACGGTTGGGATGGTGTTCTTCTGCTTGCAAGCCTCCCCCTTTTTTCCTCCAACCGTAACGATGGTCATGATGGCCAAACAGTTCTATTTTTGTTTCATCAGACCGGAGGACATTTCCACAAAAAGTACGATCTTTGTCCCCATGTGCAGTTGCATACCGTAGTCTGGCTTTTTTATGGTGTTTTTGGAGCAGTGGCTCCTTCCTTGCTGATTGGCCTTTCAGGTTATGTCGATATAGGAATAGTTTTACTGTGGATATAGATACTTTTGTACCTGTTTCCTCCAGCATCTTCACAAGGTCCTTTGCTGTTGTTCTGGGATTGATTTGCACTTTTCACACTAAAGTTTTTTCATCTCTAGGAGACCAAACGCGTCTCCTTCCTGAGCGGTATGACGGCTGCATGGTGTTTATACTTGCGTACTACTCTTTGTACAGATGAACATGGTACCTTCAGGCATTTGGAAATTGCTCCCAAGGATGAACCAGACTTGTCAAGCAAAGAGGCACTGAGTTTGAAGGTAGGCCTTGAAATACAGTACATCCACAGGTACACCTTCAATTGACTCAAATGATGTCAATTAGCCTATCAGAAGCTTCTAAAGCCATGGCATCATTTTCTGTAATTTTACAAGCTGTTTAAAGGCACAGTCAACTTAGTGTTTGTAAACTTCTGACCCACTGGAATTGTGATACAGTGAATTGTATGTGAAATAATCTGTCTGTCAAAAATTGTTGGAAAAATTACTTGTGTCATGCACAAAGTAGATGTTCTCACCGACTTGCCAAAACTATAGTTTGTTAACAAGAAATCAAGTTTTAATGACTCCAACCTAAGTGTATAGAAACTTCCGACATTCAACTATACCTATCACTCCTTAAGAGGTTTTCATCTGTCTCCCTCACCATTCACACTTCTTTATTTCCCTTGTTGAAAACCCAATGTCCAATATTCATCCCTACAGGATGTTTACCGGAGACGGCTCAATTACCAAACATGAAACGCAGCCAAAAAACAGACAATTGGTGCTCTGTTAATAACTATCTTCAAATGTTCCATCCTCCACCCACAAAACTCTCCTCTCTACCTGTTGAAGGCAGAGAAATTACAACGAGTTAATTAAAAGCAAAGCGAAGGTTCTATTTATCATTGTTTTCTCGAGGCACCACCATCTCCCCCGATCACTGCCTGGTTGTTAATTAACCGATGACATCGATTCACAATGTTTTCTGCGGAAACACAGCGATGAGGGGAAATGACTCTCTCCCGTCCTGAGTAACAGCTTTGGGGGCAGACACAGGTGGCAGCCTCCATAACACAGACATGGGGAACAGGGGACAGGGGTGTGGTCTCTGGTGTAGTTTGGACGGATGATGGATGGATGGACAGACAGACAGAAAGAAAGAACTGTTTTAATCTTAAAGATAAACACCAAGACAACCCCCAATTAAATGCTATTGATGTCTCCATCTTGTATCGGGTTGTTTTGTTATTCATGTTCATCCGTGCTTCTTGCCAGTTAGTTCCATGTTGTTTATTTTCTAATGATTTCTCACTCAGGTCAGCCGAGTGCATCCACTACAAAACAGGCTTTGCAGACATTAGAATTGTTTGACCTCTATTGGAAAGAGAGATTATCTTGCAAGGTTTTTGTCCAGACACTGACAATGACATGATCAAACAAGCTTATTAGAATGGCCTTGTGAAAGTTTTTTTTTGTATTGACTTTCCCGAGATGTTTTTCAGCAAGTGAAACTTTCAGATCCTAGAGCGTGTTTTATGGTCTGCCATTGGCTTCTTTAGTGATGGCTAATTGACAACCCTGTTGAGAAGAGAGTGGCTAAAAAGGTCATTCTTTCTTTCAGAGGAAAGCCCTTTCAGCGCTTATTGAAAGGTCAGAATCCTACCTTTAAAAGACTGCCTAAGTGGTTATGATAAATAAACTAAAAAGAGGCACAGCTTGAGTGATTGTAAAAAAATAAAACACCCTTTTCCATCAACATGAGTTCGTTGGAGTTTCCATTTGAACAGGCACAAGACATCAGGGTGAGGTTTAGTCATGTGAACGAACCTGACAGTATGTCTCCACTGACCTCCCATTTTCAACCACAATGTAGTGGTGATAAGGGTCACCTTTACAAATTAAGTGTTCAGTTTTTCAAATATCCATCAACCGTTAACCAAAATCCATAATCTTTATATCCATCTAAACTATAGGTTTGGTAGAGACAACCTGGGGACCCTACTCATGCCTCACCACTGTGAAGGGAAAGTGGATGGGTATTGAGTCACTAAACAAGCAAGAGGTTTTAGTCTGTCACCCTCACCCATCACACTCCTGTATTTCCCTTGTTGAAACCCCAATGGCCAATATTCATCCCCACAGGATGTTTACCAGAGACGACTCAATTACCAAACATTAAGTGTGGGTCTCGCCTAAGAACAGAGAATAGGTGCTCTGTTAATAACTATCTTCAAATGTTCCATCCTCCACCCACAAAACTTTCCTCCGATCCTGTTGGAGAGAGAGAAATTGCAACAAGCTAATTAGAGGCAAAGCTGCTCTTTATCATGGCTAGCTCCAGGCGCCACCAACTCCCCCCGATCACTGGCTGGCTGTTAATTAACCGATGACATCGATTCACAATGTTTACTGCGTAAACACAGCGATGAGGGGAAATGACTCTCTTCCCGTCCTGAGTAACAGCTTTGGGGGCAGACACAGGTGGCAGCCTCCATAACACAGACATGAGGGACAGGGGACAGAGGTGTGGTCTCTGGTGTAGTTTTAACCTGAAAGATAAACACCAGGACAACCCTATAATTAAATGGCATTGATGTCTCCATCTTGTATCGGTTGGTTTTGTTATGAATGGTCGTCTGTACTTCTCTCCAGTTAGTTCCAGGTTGTTTACTTTCTAATGATTTCTCACTCAGGTCAGTCGAGTGTTTCCACAACAAAACGTGCTCTGTGGATAACTCTTGACCTCTATTGGAAAGACAGACTTTCTTGCGAGGTTTCGTTCAGTGGTAATCATCCAAGCACCAACAATGACATGATCAAACAGGCTTTTTAGAATGGTCTTGTGAAAGGTTTATTGTACTGAATTAAAGTGTATCTCCTATTTCTCAATCATGTAACACCTGAAAACTGTTCAATACATAATTTTTTTAATGCCCAAGGTAAATTATAATATTTAACATGTCAAATATGTGCTGTATCAAACAACATTTGTTTTGACATGTTTTCTTCATGTACATTGTTTAACCTCCAGAACTAGGAGTTATCTTCAAGACTAATGGCATTTTTGGAAAGAAGAGAAAAAGATAAAAAGCCAAGAGTATTTTACCGAAAATAATTTGAAATACATTTTCAGTCATTTTGAATAAATGGTAATTTCGTTGTCACTGAACAGAAGCCTTCATTCAAGTGTTCATGTTTTTGTCAACTTCATTCTAAACTGATGTGAATGCAGTCGGGGCATGGGCAAGGACATTTTAAAGGATCATTTATTTCAGAGAAGATTAATCATTATTTTTTGGGTTCTTTATAATTTTGGTTCTTGAAATTAATTACAAAGTGAGCAGAAGAACTCAAAACAACATTCCCATGATGAAAATACTGTAAATATTATCAAGCTGAATATGGAATAGTCCCCAATTGGCAACATGCAGGTCAAATTCGGCCTGAGGGTGGTTTTATGTCGCCCCCAAGTATTCTTCGCAAATAATTACATACAGTTGAAGTCGGAAGTTTACATACACCTTAGCCAAATACATTTAAAATCAGTTTTTCACAATTCCTGACATTTAATCCAAGTAAATATTCCCTGTCTTAGGTCAGGTAGGATCACCACTTTATTTGAAGAATGTGAAATGTCAGAATAATAGTGGAGAGAGTTATTTATTACAGCTTCTATATTTTTCATCACATTCCCAGTGGGTCAGATGTTTGCCTTTAATAAGATTAACTTGGGTCAAATGTTTTGGGTAGCCTTCCACAACCTTCCCACAACAAGTTGGGTGAATTTTGTCCCATTCCTCCTGACAGAGCTGGTGTAACTGAGTCAGGTTTGTAGGCCTCCTTGCTCGCACATGCTGTTTCAGTTCTGAACACAAATTTTATATGGGATTGAGGTCAGGGCTTATGTGATGTCCTCTCCAATACCTTGACTTTGTTGTCCTGAAGCCATGTTGGGATTGATTTGCACTTTTCGCAGCAAAGTACGTTCATCTCTATGAGACAGAACGCGTCTCCTTCCTGAGCGGTATGACGGCTGCGTGGTCCCATGGTGTTTATACTTGCGTACTATTGTTTATACCAATGAGCGTGGTACCTTCAGGCGTTTGGAAATTGCTCCCAAGGATGAACCAGACTTGTGGAGGTCTGCAACTTTTTTTCTGAGGTCTTGACTGATTTCTATTGATTTTCCCATGATGTCAAGCAAAGAGGCACTGAGTATGAAGGTAGGCCACAGGTACACCTCCAATTACCTCAAATGATGTCAATTAGCCTATCAGAAGCTTCTAAAGCCATGACATCATTTTATGGAATTTTCCAAGCTGTTAAAAGACAGTCTACTTAGTGTATGCAAACTTCTGACCCACTGGAATAGTGATACAGTGAGTTATAAGTGAAATAATCTGTATGTAAACAATTGTTGGAAAAAAATTGCTTGTGTCATGCACATTGTAGATGTCCTAACCGATTTTCCAAAACTATAGTTTGTTAACAAGACATTTGTGGAGTGTTGCCTATCTGAATGATGAGGGTGAAGAAGTTGATTCAATTTCAAACAACAATTGTGTAATGATGAGTTTGTGTTATACCTATTTATCGGCGTTGGCGCCCATTTGAATCATTTGAACGCACGCCCTGCAGGTTGATACCATTCTCTTTTAAATTCACTTTGCAAAAATAAGCTGTTACAGGACTGTTTTATTTCCTCTAACTCTATTATTAAAATAAAAAATATGCCATGTGTTGCAGTAGGCCTTTAGAATAATGCAAAACATATCCTTGACTCTATCCAAGTTGATGAGTGGAACTGTGGAACCCTGACCTGTTCATCGGACGTACTACCTGTGCCAGTCCTGCTGTTTTCAACTCTCTAGAGACAGCAGGAGCGGACATTTACTCCTGAGGGGCTGACCTGTTGCACACTCGACAACCACTGTGATTATTATTATTCGAAGCTGCTGGTCATCAACATTTGAACATCTTGGCCATGTTCTGTTATAATCTCCATCCAGCACAGCCAGAAAAGGACTGGCCACCCCTCATAGCCTGGTTCCTCTCTATGTTTCTTCCTAGGTTCTGGCCTTTCTAAGAGTTTTTCCTAGCCACCGTGCTTCTACACCTGCATTGCTTGCTGTTTGGGGTTTTAGGATGGGTTTCTGTACAGCACTTTGTGACATCCGCTGATGTAAGACTTTATAAATAAATGTAAGGCTTTATAAATATTTTTTATTGATTGAACTTGATTGATGAGTGGGAAACAAACAATGCCAGTCAGCCTCCACAGCCAGCCCATCGAAACTACACCTAAACTATACCAAAACTAATTTCACACATAAGCCTATAGACAAGATTAAATTGACAATAATCTGGTGAGTGACAATATTAGGCCTATCAGTTGTCAAATTTTACATGAAGAGATGGGTGTGCCTTATAATTGACAGATGCAGGGAAAGGAGCATTGGTTTATCATATCCTCCTCCTTCACAGTCACATGCAGGTAAAACATGATTTCTATATAGTATCTGAAATAGCATATTCTGTGGTTTCTTTCACAATTACCTTTGTCAATTAAGAGGGTGTGAACGATGCTGAATGGATTTAGACAATGAAGAGTTCTCCAGTAGGTGTACCAAAACATTCAAGGGCCATTTTCTCAAAAGTGGGGATACAAGTTTATTAACTTTCAAAGCCGAAATACTTGTTAAATAACACTGTCATGTTGAAGGTAGAGCGTGGCCTTTGTGTTCATTTAAAAGATTGTCATTTTAAGAAAAAGTTTAAGTTAATCTGTTTACGTGATAACATAAAATGCACAGAAACACAACTGTCACGCATCAGACACTAATTTTACAAGTCAAATAATTCCAGGGAATATCAAATCATAAGGACTATTAACAAGTACACACATGACAATACAAACACATGGCATGCCCCCCAAACCACATTACTGTAGTCACTTCCACCCCAAAAAATCAAGCCATGAGGTCAAAGGTATTGTCCATAGAGCGCCGAGACAGGATTGAGTCAAGACACAGATCTGGGAAAGGGTACCAAAATATTTCTGCAGCATTAAAGGTCCCCAAAGAACACAGTGGCCTCCATAATTCTTAAATGGAAGAAGTTTGGAACCATCAAGACTCTTCCTAGAGCAGGATGCCCAGCCAAACTGAGCAATCGGGGTAGGAGACTCTTGGTCAGGGAGGTGACCAAGAACCCGATGGTCACCCTGACAGTGACCGAGTTCCTCTGTGGAGATGGGGGAAACTTCCAGAAGGACAACCATCTCTGCAGCACTCTACCAATCAAGCCTTTATGGTAGAGTGGCCAGACGGAAGCCACTCCTCAGTAAAAGGCTCATGACAGTTTGCCAAAATGCACCTAAAAACTCAGATCATGACAAACAATATTCTCTGGTCTGATTAAAGCAAGATTGAACTTTTTGTCCTGAATGCCAAGCGTCACGTCTGGAGGAAACCTGGCACCATCCCTACGGTGAAGCATGGTGGTGGCAGAATAATGCTGTGGGGGTGTTTTTCAGTGGCAGGGACTGGGATACTAGTCAGGATAGAGGCAAAGATGAATGGAGCAAAGTACAGAGAGATCCTTGATGAAAACCTGCTCCAGGGCTCTCAGGACCACAGACTGGTACAAAGGTTCACCTTCCAACAGGACAATGACCCTAAGTACACAGCCAAGGCAACACGGGAGTGGCTTCGGGGCAAGTCCTTGAGTGGCACAGCCAGAGCCCGGATTTAGCTGTGCAGCAACGCTCCCCATACAACCTGATAGAGTTTGAGAGGATCTGCAGAGAAGAATGGGAGAAACTCCCCAAATACAGGTGTGCCAAGCTTGTAAAGTCATACCTCAAGCAGACATGAGGCTGTAATCGATGCCAAAGGTAATAATAATATATGCCATTTAGCAGACACTTTTATCCAAAGCGACTTACAGTCATGTGTGCATACATTCTACGTATGGGTGATCCCGGGAATCAAACCCACTACCCTGGCGTTACAAGAGCCATGCTCTACCAACTGTGCTACAGAAGGACCACAGGTGCTTCAAGTACTGAGTAAAGTAATACTTATGTCAATGTTTTTTTTCTTTTAATAAATTAGCAAAAAGTTTTAAAAACCTGTTTTTGCTTAGTCATTATGGAGTATTGGGTGTAGATTGATAAGGGAAAAAAACAATTTAGTCAATTTTAGAATAAGGCTGATGTTGAGTAAGGCCTATGGCAAGGTGTCCCTTTGTCCCACGTGAAGTTATCTTCTTGTTAGCCTGTCGAATGGAACAGGGGGGAGTTAACACAAGATGCCTCAGAACTCCACTGTCATCTTAATGGTGTGAGTGTCCAGAGGCTTGTACTGAGTTGGAGGTCACAGCCAAATCTTCAGCCAAGGTCTTTTAGTAAGGCTGCGAATGGGGATTCAGAGTTGTGACGGACAGATACTTTTTTTCTGCATGGCAACAACAACAGGGTGGCCTAAGTGACTTTCAAGTAGAAATATGAGAGGCAAGATGTGGGCATTGATGTTACATGTGTTTCTCAGTGTGTCTCACATTATGGAGGAAGAAGAGAGACATTCAGATGTGTTTTTGATTGTGCTAGTGGGACTTCAGGGATACCAACAATGAAACTGCAGCACTGAGAAGGTGCCACATCGAGTTTATGATTTGGAGCACCGACTTGAAGAGAGGGGTTGCTGAAAGAGCACTAGCAGGGGGAGGAAGTCTCTCGGGGCAAAGAAAGTCTGTCACTTTGATGAATTCACATGCAAGCAAGGCAACCTGGGAAATGGAACCAGTGAATGTGTCTTCTTTGAAACTCTGTGTGAGTGAGAGAGCGGGACATAAAAAAAACACAGAGATAAAACGACTGCATATGTAGGGTCTTAAACCCCTTGGATGGGCAACGAGCTTGGTGTCACAATTTTCTCTATTTTTCGCTCTTTTCCTCTCCCCCTCCTTCCCCCTCTCTTTTCCTCTTGCTGCCCCCTGGGAGCACGGAGCTTGTCATTCCACGTAAAGCTCAAAAAGCCATGACATGACAAAGCTGTTTTCACTTGTGGGGTCTTTGAAAATCATTGACAGACAATGGCTCCCGGTATCACATGTCACTCAGGACTCACGATGCCTCAGACAGTTAATGAGTGGAAAATCTTTAGCACAAGTGGTTCAAGTGGACTCAAAATGGGAGAGAACTGAGGAGTAAGCAGCAGAACAAGCACAAATGGCAGTCTGCTCACCTCGGTTTCCTCAACTATCATCAGCCCCTTATGCGGTACAGTAACATATTGCTGTGTAGTGATTTTCGCAGATTGATCTGCGATAAGGGGGAGGACTCCATTGACATCTTGCTGTCAGTACAAGTGCTCTCTCCCCTTTGCTTAACCTGTCTGCCCTGGCAGCCTACAGCCCTCCAGTTCAGTCTTCCCACCAGGCCTGGAAGATGGCTCTATCATCAAATTATTATGATGTGTGTGTGTGTGTGTGTGTGTGTGTGTGTGTGTGTGTGTGTGTGTGTGTGTGTGTGTGTGTGTGTGTGTGTGTGTGTGTGTGTGTGTGTACTGTATGTGTGAGCATGTCTATGTTAGCTTGTGTGAGTGTGCGCACATTTTTAACTGTGTGTGCTTTTGTTTGCTGAGCTCAAAGACGTGCAAGAGCCCTCGCCCACACTTCCTCTCCAGCAGAGACAAATCCCCATAGAACCTGGCCTCCAGATTACATCATCCCGGTCCCTGTTTGCAGCGTCTCAGGACAGCAGCGGGACAGCGGGCTTGACACCAGCCAGGAAAAAAAGGCCTCTCGGAATTAAAAGTCATTTAGCTGAAAATTGAACTCAGAACTGTAGAAAAATGATATTTATTTAGAAAATATATTTCCCTCTGAACCAAGGAATGGATTGGCAGAAGATGGAGAATAAAAACATCCACATTGAGGCCACTGTTTGAGTTGCTACTTAATCCTGCTCGTGTACAGGCCTGTATGTCCTATCAAGAACCACTTATTTACATTATTCAGAGTTGGGGTCTTTTCAACCAAACTTTTCATAGCACAGCTTACTCAGTGTCTTTTTGTACACAACTGCTGCCTGCAAACACACATGTCATATTCTAAACTAGACACATCCAGCTGTGAGGGTCTTCCTTGTTGTTTTTACATGACCAAAATCCATTTTGACAAGGGGGAAATAATAATGTTTATAAAATACAATACTGCAATGTAGGTTCGATAAAAACTGAGCCCTTACACTCAAAATAAGTGTCCTGTGACCATATTAGGACAGCTTTAGTCTCAGCTGTCATAATAGGGTCACTGTACAAGTGAACATTTCTCAAGTAATACAATTAGTTTCAAGTCAAACTCCAGTAAATCTCCAGTTGGCTTGCTTTTTCTGAAGCAGATGTTGTCACTCAGAGTATGAGGCCTTGTGGAGGTAAAAGGTTGGTGAATGGACAGTGCCCAGCCCTCTCTACCGGTGTCTGCCCATTCCCTCTCAGATGGAAGGAGGTTGGCATGTTTGATGAGTAGAAATAGAGAGAGAAAGAGGGGAGAGATAGGGGGGCAGAAATAGAAAAAGAAAAGGTACGACATGGTGGACGAGGAGACCCCCTTGCTGCTGTGCAAACAGCTAAATTAAAGCCCCCCCATTTGATTGTGGGTGAGGCAGATCCACATGGAGATCAACTGTATATGATGCCAGACAGAGGTTGGTGCACAGACAGAGGTCTTGCTGTCAGTATATCTCCACTGCTAGTCACATTTATTTGTGGAAACATAGAGGGAGACAGGCAAATGGGAAAACAGTAGGAAGGGTGGATGCAGGGATTGAACCTTGCATGGGCTCTGGTGGGGAGTACGATATGTGACTAACACTCCCCCTAGACCACGGGCTCTGCATTGCTTGTCACATTTGTTGTGACTCAACTGCTAGTCACATCTGAAGGCTTGGTGGCTGGTTGGTGGCTGGTTACCTGTGATATGTGGACATAGAGAGGGTTTGGCTATATCTCCGCTGGTTCTTTGTTACCCAATTGTCTGTCTGTCTGTTAGTTTGTTTGAAGTTGTTTGTGTGTGGTGGTGGTGCTGACTGGGGTGAGTGGTTGATGTGGGGACAGAGGACGCCTGCTGTCCCTCCTCCCTGGCAGCCCACTGTTGTCGACAGCCCTGTTTGATGTCAGGAAGTAAAGAAACACGTCTAAGACACCTCCATTGTCATCTTATCATGTTTTTCTTCCCACTGTTAAATGGCCGTGGCTTGGAGGACACTTGGCGTCTTGTTGCAGCCCTGTCATCTCTCCCCTCTCCCCCCCATCCACAAAGCTACATGGTCTCCATTGGCAGCATGCCGGACACGCTGTCATGGCGATGACGCTGTCACAGAGCCCAAGTTTTGAAGTGAAATATGGCGGTTGGTGTGGCAGCCCACTGTTGACCATCCCAGCAGACAGAAAAGGTCCCGCCCCGCCGCTCAACCTATCAACATCAGACAATGGGGAGCGACATCTGTGTCACCTCTGGAGCTCTGCTGGGACTGCCAGCCAAGAGCACCAATGAACTTTGATCTTATTGTCAAAATACACTGTCAACAAGAGGACTGACGAATGGGAGTTGCAGACAGGAGGGAGATGGGGGGACTACTCACATCTTTGCAAGTTTTTTTGTCTTTAGTTTATAGTTCTCCAAGACGTGTATTTGCTAAAGTGCTGATGAGCCCTCATAAAAACTCATATTAGTCAAGCAAACATTTTTGGGATATTTATTTTACTACCAGCTCATATACAGTAGACACACTTACAGCAATTTATTCTACTCGCATGATTAGGCAATACTTGCGCCAACATAGTCATATACATTTTGCTTGAGAAAAGGCATCGACGAGATCCAAACATAGGAGCTTCTATTTTTAAAGTGTTGGGCAATCCCATTATTTTCATATGTTTTGTGTTTTTATTGGATTGGATAGATTTAAGGAGTAATAGAGAGGAAGGAAGAGAGAGAATTTCATGCTCGCTATGGTTCATAGTACATATCAATCAGAGGTAGTGGCTTAGACCACAAGACCACCCCAGGGCACAAATCCCTGTATTTAAGGCATTGTTCCCATTACAACAGTGGAAATCAGTGTTGCACAATCTATGGAAAATGAACCTTCCTCAGTCGACTGCCAGAAAATGCCAATGACATCTACTGTAAGTAGTTAGTAAGGGATGGATAAAATCCTTTACTGATGAGGTAAACATTCCTTTGGCATGGCACGGAGCAAAAACCTCTCTGCAACTACAGTCTGCACTCAAGCCTTGCCATGGTTAACTCTGCCACATTGACATGATTGGTAGTCATAAGCTAAACAGGGAGAAGACTGTATTTTAACAATGCAACAGACAGTTAAATGAGCTCAAACCTCAACCGCATACACACTTAGATCATTTAGAAAAATATCTAGTTAAAGGGACAATCTGGGATTCGAACAACAACAAAGTGGACACCTGACACTTTTTTTTGGTAAACAGCTTAGATTTTGGGTTCTGATTAGATAAGACAGTTGAACTAAGCTCATGAATCATTTATAGGTCATATTCTTCCAAAAGAAATGGCTATATACACTGTATTTAATTTACAAGTAAAATAAAAGATGTACCAATCCCAGGTTGACCCTTTAACTTTCTGTGACTTTCAAAACCAACGTATCAATCAAGGACCAAACTAGGAAAATAAAGTGTAAGTTCATGGCTGAAGCATGATTACCTTTTTGACAGCTGTAACCCACATATTGTTCTATGAAAATAATTGTATTTAGAAAAGGGAACTTCACATGCTCATTATTCCCACATAACATTATATAATGTCCGTTTCAGTGTCAAGTTACTCAGTCGTAGCCCGCCACATTTAGTCATACCCTGCGGTAATAGCAGCTTTGAGTCTTAAGTGAACTGGATGTCATCATTGTAAAAAGCCCTCCTTCAGTGTTTAAGGTACCAGGACAGTATACAGTATTTGAAGCTAGAGCTCTTATCAGTTCTCTATTTTTCCACTCAGCTTGGCAACACGTATCTGACGGTATGTAACATTTTTTTGACATGAACATAGTATTTACAAAAGTGTTTCTTTACTGTGTACAAAGGAAGTAGAATAAACGTATCACAATTCACTTGTAGCATTGGGAACAAACAAAGACAGACTTCTCTGGCAGCTGACAAGGAATGAAAACAAATACTGTTACTCCACTGGTTTTCTCCCAGTTGGAGAGCTTAATAAAGTAAATGAAGTAGTTCATTGGATAGCGCTGCAACAAGATTGGTTAATTATACTTATCATCCAATGTATTGAATTGGATAGCAAATAGAACTTTACTACTGTCTTACTGCCCTGTACATTACAAAGAATGTAAAACTTAATGGTCTAGACCATGGATGGGAAAATCCAGTCCTCTGGGACCTGATTGGTGTCACCCTTTTGCCCCAGCCCCAGCTAACACACCTGACTCCAATAATCAACTAATCATGATCTTCAGTTTAGAATGTAATTTGTTTTAATCAGGTGTGTTTGTTAGTGAAACTGGAGGTCAAGCAATTTAAATAAATAATCATAAAAATAATGGATATTAAACATTTAGGTACATATAAGTGTCTTATATCAGTTGAAAGATTAAAGTCTTGTTAATCTAACTGCACTGTCCGATTTACAGTAGCTATTACAATGAAAACATGCAGTGTGATTGTTTGAAGACGGCACCCCACATCAATCTATTTTTCAGCTTGCACAGGTTTCATAATTTCAAAAATAGCGATTAAATATTCACGTACTTTTTGAAAATCTTCCTCTTATTTGTCATCCAAAGGGTCCCAGCTAAAACATGTAGTGTTAGATAAAATGTTTGTTAGATAAACATGTTTGTTAGATAAAATCCTTGTTTATATCCCAAAAGGTAAGTTCAGTTGGCGATTTGAGTAATCCACTCGTTCAACCGCAGAGAAAGGAATCCAAAAGTCCACTTCTAAACTTTGTTTCAACAAGTCAAAATATGTTTCTATTTACTCCTCAGGTACCCTAAAATGTAATCAAACTATAATCTTTCTTACGGAAAGCAGTATGTTCAATTGGAAACCGATTATAGCAGGTGCTTCCTGTCTTCATGGCGCACAAACACAGATTTCCAAGACTGTGTCCCTGTACTAAAACTGATATTTCTTATTCTTGAAGTTTTTGAAGTTACAAGCCTTAATCCTTGAACATAGACTGCTGACACCCTGTGGAAGCTATAGGAATTATATCCAGGGAGCAAATTTTTAATATGACCTTATACTTTCCATTCTAAGAGGATGGTCTCTCAAAATAAAATTCTGGTTGTTTTTTCATTGGATTTTCTCCTACCATATCTATTGTGTTATATTCTCCTACACTATTTTAACATTTCTACAAACTTCAAAGTGTTTTCATTCCAATGGTACCAATTATATGCATATCCTGGCTTCAGGGCCTGAGCAACAGGCAGTTTACTTTGGGCACCTCATTCAGGAAGACATTGAGAAAAAAGGGGCCTAGTCCTTAACAGGAAATTTGTGGAGTGGTTGAAAAATTTGTTTAAATGATCCAATCTAATTGTATGTAAACTTCCGACTTCAACTGTATACCAGACTCTCAGACAGTAGGCTATACATATGCTGTAGGTTGAAAGGGGAAACTAGAGGACACACACTACCCTGAACATCTTCCATTTAGAGACTTTACTCTGGAATCCAAGCCGTGGATGAGCTCAAGCCCAGCTTCCTTGGCAGAAAAGCCAAGTGAGCATTGAAGATCAGTGTCAATGCGAAGGATGATAATTGTGCCAAAATCGGAGCCATCTGGTCTCAATCTCCACCCAAATCCCTACGCACAGCTTGCAATCCGTTCCCCCAAATCCTTAAATCCTCACAATCTGCCAAAACTCAGTATATGGCACCCTTAATCCTTGATGCAACCCACCACCGCTGCAATCCCTCTCTCCTCTGCAGCTCCACACACTGACCCAATGTATCCATTGAAATCCCACAGAATACCCCCTACGCAGGGAGAACTAAGGACATCAAGGTTTTCCGGTAGCTGGTGAACCACTTTTTTTTCTCTTTCTTTCAAGGAAAGGGACATGAAAATAATGTAGATTGTTGGTCGTGAGGAAGAAAGAGGAGAGAATAAAGCATGATTGTATGCTGCTCTTGAAAGTGGCAGATGAGGCGTTCTCGCAGTTGTGTCATGATAGTGATTCAGATATCACTTTGAATAGAATGTAATAGGAAATGCTAACAAGTTATTATGTCTAGATACAGCAATGCCCAACCTGCTTGTTGAACAACTCATTCCAAAATCATGTGCATTAATATGGATGTATTCCCCCCTTTGCTGCTATAACAGCCTCCACTCTTCTGGGAAGGCTTTCCAATAGATGTTGGAACATTCCTGCTGCGACTTGCTTCCATTCATCCACAGGAGCATTAGCAAGGTCGAGCACTGATGTTGGGAGATTAGGTCTGGCTCGCAGTCATTGTTCCAATTCATCCCAAAGGTGTTTGACAGGTTGAGGCCAGGGCTCTGTGCAGGCCAGCCAAGTTCTTCCACACTGATCTCGACAAACCATTTCTATATAGACCTCGCTTTGTGCAAGGGGGCATTGTCATACAGGAAATGGAGTTCCCCAAATTGTTGTCACAAAGTTGGAAGCACAGAATGTCATTGTATGCTGTAGCGTTAAGACATACCTTCACTGGAACTAAGGGGCCTAGCCCGAACCATGAAAAAAAGCCACAAACCATTATTCCTCCTCCACCAAACTTTACAGTTGGCACTATGGATTGGGGAGAACTGTGTTCTCCTGGCATCCACCAAACCCAAATTCGTCCGTCAGACTGCCAGATGATGAAGCTTGATTCATCACTACACAGAACGCATTTCAACTGCTCCAGGGTCCAATGGCATTGAGCTTTACACCAATACAGCCGACGCTTGGCATTGCACATGGTGATCTTTTGCTTATTTGCAGCTGCTCGGCCATGGAAACCCATTTCATGAAGCTCCCAATGAACAGTTATTGTGCTGATGTTGCTTCCAGAGGCAGTTTGGAACTCGGTAGTGAGTGTTGCAACAGAGGACAGAACTTTAAAGCGCTATGCGCTTCAGTACTCGCCGGTTCTGTTCTGTGAGTTTGTGTGGCCTACCACTTTGCGGCTGAGCCGTTGTTGCTCCTAAACGTTTCCACTTCACAATAGCAGCACTTACAGTTGACTGGGGCAACTCTAGCAGGGCAGAAATTTGATGAACTGTTGGAAAGGTGGCATCCTATGACGGTGTCACATTGAAAGTCACTGAGCTCTTCAGTAAGGCCATTCTACTGCAAATGTTTGTCAATGGAGATGACATGGCTGTGTGCTCGATGTTATACACCTGTCAACAAAGTATCTACCTGAAATAGCCAAATCCACTAATTTGAAGGGGTGTCCACATACTTTTGTATATATTGTGTATGTTTGCTTTGAAGAATCTGTGTGTCACCATACAACATAGCTAGATAACTCTGGTAGACATTGTTAGAAGATAACTTTCTCAGCAACATAATGAGAAAAGAATGCTGCTCTTCTTAAAGAGGGTTGATCATTAGCACATGAATGATGGAAGCTTTTTATGTTTGGCCTTCTGGTAGCCACTCAAACAACCACCTGCTGGCCTGAAGTAAGGACCTGATGCCCAGCTGGCACTGACATTTGTGTTGCATGAAGAGAAGAGTTGCCAGGGTCGACTTGACCAAGCCAAGTGCCAACAGAAGTCATAGAGAAAAAGTGGGTCCTGGGCAATGTTCCCTGTAATTTTTTGGGCACTGAGCAAATTTCAGGTCTGCTGAGTGCAAACTTTCGGTGCATTTCGGTGCAATTTCCAGTGCGTGTTTACTGAGCCTTAACCCTCTTTAAGTTACAGTTTTAACAGTGGCCAAGTAGGCTACTTGGCTACTTTTACATGAATCCAACCAATTATTGACTGCCTTTGGCAAGCTCTTTATTTCAAATTGAAATACTTTATCAGAATGATGTACACTGAGTATACAAAACATTAACAATACCTGCTCTTTCCATGACAGACTGACCAGATGAATCCAGGTGAAAGATATGAACCCTTATTGATGTCACTTATTAAATCCACTTCAATCAGTGTAGATGAAGGGGAGGAAATAGGTTAAAGAATGATTTTTAAGCCTTGAGACAAGTGAGACATGGATTGTGTATGTGTGCCATTCAGAGGGTGAATGGGCAAGACACAGATTGTAAGTGCCTTTGAACGAGGTATGGTAGTAAGTGCCAGGCACACCGGTTTGTGTCAAGAACTGCTGAGTTTTTCACGATAAACACAATCCTGTGTGTATCAAGAATGGTCCACCACCCAAAGGGCATCCAGCCAACTTGTCACAACTGTGGGAAGCATTGGACTCAACATGGGTCAGCATCCCTGTGGAACACTTTCGAAACCTTGTAGAGTCCATGCCCGACGACTTGAGGCTGTTCTGAGGTCAAAGAGGGGGAGAGCGAGCGAGTGCAACTCAATATCAGGAAGGTGTTCCTAATCGTTTGCATACTCAGTGTATATGGAACCATGTTTTTTATTGTATTCCTCATAGCACTCATTTGATTGCGCACCTGACTTAGCCTGGAATTTTTCCCATTAATTTGGAAGGGTTTCACCTCTTTGTAGCCTCTCGAACCATTTTGTTATCACCATTTGCCGGGTGTAGCATTAAACATCCCACTACATTACAGCTGGCATGCCGATTGTTCACAATAACTTGCCGGTTTGACTCAACTATTCATGGATATAGCAGGGGGAGTCAGGGAGCTGAGGACAGGAGGTATTTGATAAAACCACAGTCGATTGCAAGTGCCACTTCCCCTGTGATGGAGGAGATGAAAGGCAAAGGCATGTTAATTATGCATCTGTCTGAAATAGATAACACTCTGAGGAGACATGTCCTGATTCATTTCCAATAATCTTCTTCACATCTGTATGGGGATTCAAAATATATTATTTATTGATGTACTTTCATTGTGACGTTGTATTATGAATGTGTCACCATTTTGCTTTGATTATGGGTTGATCAACCCTGATGTACAGTATATGTAGCGTAGAAAATGTGCACTGTAGGGAATGCACATCAGCCTCCTTTAAGTTTGCTTGCAAATTGAAAATGCATGTAGATGATATAAAGCAGATCAGTGAAACTCTGTGAATGTAAAGCTTTTAATAAAAGGTCACAGCACGATAGGATCATCCCCTGTAATGATATTCATAAATGGTCTGAATGGCACATGTGTGAACCTTCTAAACAACCAAGGTTTGTAGGAGCTCTTCAGTAATCCCACCAATGCCATGCTATTACATATTTATTATTACCCTTCAAACATGGGGTTACGCATATATGTCCTTGCAACGGAAGACCGCAATATACATCATTACAACACATCATTGCTTCTCAAAGCGATCCTTGTCTCAGTGGAGGACACAGGCCCATTTCAATGTTATTTCGTACAATTAGAATCTTATTTGAATCTTAAGGCAACTGGCTGAAGTCAGCTCAGTGTACTCATTATCACTTGACACTTAATCCCTCACACTGCACACTTACAAGTGTGAATATTAAAGCTATATTAAATACTAATGCTGGACCTTACTGTAATAGATTTCCATTAAAAAAAATATAAATACTACTTTTTATTTAACTTGGCAGGTCAGTTAACTTATTAGATATAGGCACTCTTCTAATTTTTGGATAAAAAAACGTTCCCGTTTTAAACAAGATATTTTGTCACGAAAAGATGCTCGACTATGCATATAATTGACAGCTTTGGAAAGAAAACACTCTGACGTTTCCAAATCTGCAAAGATATTATCTGTGAGTGCCACAGAACTGATGTACAGGCGAAACCAAGATGAAATTTCAAACAGGAAATGCCCCAGATTTTGAATGCGCTTTGTTCCAATGTCTCCTTATATGGCTGTGAATGCGCAAGGAATGAGCCTACACTTTCTGTCGTTTCCCCAAGGTGTCTGCAGCATTGTGACGTATTTGTAGGCATATCATTGGAAGATTGACCATAAGAGACTACATTTACCAGGTGCTCCGGTTGGTGTACTCCGTTGCAATTATTGCGCAATCTCCAGCTGCATGTATTTTACCATTTGCTTCAGAGGAGAAACCAAACTGCCACAAATGACTTATCATCGAATAGATATGTGAAAAACACCTTGAGGATTGATTCTAAACAACGTTTGCCATGTTTCTGTCGATATTATGGAGTTAATTTGGAAAAAAGTTTGGCGTTGTAATGACTGAATTTTCTAGTTTGTTTCTTAGCCAAACGTGATGAACAAAACGGAGCAATTTCTCCTACACAAATAATATTTTTGGAAAAGCTGAACATTTGCTATCTAACTGAGAGTCTCCTCATTGAAAACATCCGAAGTTCTTCAAAGGTAAATGATTTTATTTGAATGCTTTTCTTGTTTTTGTGAAAATGTTGCCTGCTGAATGCTAGGCTTAATGCTATGCTAGCTATCAATACTCTTGCACAAATGCTTGTGTAGCAATGGTTGAAAAGGATATTTTGAAAATCTAAGATGACAGTGTTGTTAACAAAAGGCTAAGCTTGTGAGCCAATATATTTATTTAATTTCATTTGCGATTTTCATGAATAGTTAACGTTGCGTTATGGTAATGAGCTTGAGGCTATTTACGCTCCCGGATACGGGATTGCTCGACGCAACAGGTTAAGAGGAAATTCTTATTTACAATGACAGCCTAAGAACAGTGGGTTAACTGCCTTGTTCAGGGGTAGGTTGACAGATATTTTACCTTGTCAGCTCAGGGATTCAATCGAGCAACCTTTCGGTTACTAGCCCAACGCTCTAACCACTAGGCTACCTGCTGTCCCATAGGCAACATTTTTATATCAACCAATAATTTTTCTAAGACTTCTGGAGTCGCCTTCAAGGGGAGGGGGTAAACTGAAAACTAACTGTTTTTGGCAGAGAGGCTTAGAACTCTGTTTGTTATTGGTCTATTATACAACGGGTGGGTTAAATCTTGGATGCTGATTGGCTAAAACCGCCTTCCAGCCACGGTCTAATCCACAAGTTTCCACCGCGTAAGGCTATGAAGCTGAAATGCCTTTTTATTCTTCCATCTTACTGTGAAATCCAATGTTTCATCAGCCAAACCAAGCAATTTTTTAACTTCCTCGCCTCTTTAAAAATGAACCTAGACATTATCTTCCCTTTCTTTTAGACTAGCATTTTGTTATCAACAGCAGATATTTTTATGAACCTTGCTGTCTGTCTCTCCGACCTTTGCAACATTGTTTCCATATCAAAATTCGATCTCCACTGTCCCATTGAGGATCGAGTAGCATAAAAATACACGATCAAGTAGCTTAAATGTACTTTTTTATGCTTATATCACTCGGATCGGACTGGGTCTGGATCTGACCAGGTCTATACGGAACAAGTATCCGTTCGGGTCCATTCGGAACGGGTCACTATATGTAAAAAGGGTTTTTAGGGATATCGTGTCCGGATGATAAAGCCCCACGTCCATTTCAAAAAGGTCCAACTTTTTGGGACCTGTGAAGGCCTCTACAGTTGAAGTCGGAAGTTTACATACACTTAGGTTGGAGTCATTAAAACTTGTTTTTCAACCACTCCACAAATTGTTAACAAACTATAGTTTCGGCAAGTCGGTTAGGAGAACTACTTTCTGCATGACACAAGTAATTTTCCCCAAAATTGCTTACAGACAGATTATTTCACTTATAATTCACTTTGTTACAATTCCAGTGGGTCAGAAGTTTACATACACTAAGTTGACTGTGCCTTTAAACAGCTTTGGAAATTCCAGAAAATGATGCCATGGCTTTAGAGGCTTCTGATAGGCTAATTGACATACTGTAATTTGAGTCAAGTGGAGGTGTACCTGTGGATATATTCCAAGGCCTACCTTCAAACTTAGTGCCTCTTTGCTTGACATCATTGGAAAAAAAAATAATAAAAAAAAATTGTTATCCTTCCCAAGGCTGGTTCATGCTTGGGAGCAATTTCCAAATGCCTGATGGTACCACGTTCATCTGTATAAACAATAGTATGAAGGTATAAACACCACGGGACCATGCATCAGTCATACTGCTCAGGAAGGAGATGCATTCTGTCTCCTATAGATGAACATACTTTGTTGCGAAAAGTGCAAATCAATCCCAGAACAACAGCAAAGGACCTTGTGACGATGCTGGAGGGAACAGGTACAAAAGTATCTATATCCACAGTAAACGAGTCCTACATCGACATAACCTGAAAGGCCACTCAGCAAGGAAGAAGCCACTGTTCCAAAACCGCCATATAAAAGCCAGACTTCGTTTTGCAACTGCACATGGGGACAAAGATTGTACTTTTTGGAGAAATGTCCTCTCGTCTGATGAAACAAAAATAGAACTGTTTGGCCATAAAGACCATTGTATGTTTGGAGGAAGAAGGGGAGGCTTGCAAGCCGAAGAACACCATCCAAACCATGAAGCACGGGGGTGGCAGCATCATGTTGTGGGGGTGCTTTGCTGCAGGAGGGACTGCTGCACTTCACAAAATAGATGGCATCATGAGGGAGGAATATTTTGTGGATATTTTGAAGCAACTTCTCAAGACATCAGTCAGGAAGTTAAAGCTTGGTCGCAAATGGGTCTTCCAAATAGTCAATGACCGCAAGCACACTTCCAAAGTTGTGGCAAAATGGCTTAAGGACAAAGTCAAGGTATTGGAGTGGCCATCACAAAGCCCTGACCTCAATCCCATAGAAAATCTGTAGGCAGAACTGAAAGAGTGTGTAAGCAAGGAGGCCTTACACACCTGAACCAGCTCTGTCAGGAGGAATGGGACAAAATTCACCTAACTTATTGTGGGAAGCTTGTGGAAGCCTACCCGAAATGTTTGACCCAAGTTTAACACTATATAGGCAATGCTACCAAATAGTAATTGAGTATATGTAAACTTCTGACCCACAGGGAATGTGATGAAAGAAATAGAAGCTGAAATAAATAATTCTCTCTCCTATTATTCTGACATTTCACATTCTTTAAATAAGGTGATGATCCTACCTGACCTAAGACAGGGATTTTGCTAGGATGAAATGTCAGGAATTTAAATGTATTTGGCTAAGGTGTATGTAATCTTCCGACATCAACTGTACATTGAGGACTGAGGGTGAAACTTCTGGGCATTTCTTTCAGAGGTCAGAATGTAGTCTTAGTTATCGAGGACTATGGCTGCATCCCAATATTTCTCCTGAAATGGGCACTCTTTCACTACTTCTTGTTAATCTAAAATAATTGGATTGGTGGAGGCATGGGCTAGGGGTAGTGTACACGCTATTTTTATATAACAGCCATTTCCGTTTCAATAAGTGAGGTCTGATCTACCCATCCCGGATCCGGGAGCATAATCATCGCCTCAAACGAATTTGCATAACGCAGCGGACAGACATCTTCCTACAAAATCTTCCTATTCATGAAAATCACAATTGAAACATATTGAGACACAGCTTAGCCTTTTGTTAATCACACTGTCATCTCAGATTTTCAAAATATGCTTTACAGCCAACGCTAGACAAGCATTTGTGTAAGTTTATCATGCTATGCTAAGTTTATCATGCTATGCTAGGCTCTGCTGGCAGCAGGCAACATTTTCACGAAAATAAGAAAAGCAATCAAATTAAATCACTTACCTTTGAAGAACTTCAGATGTTTTCACTCAGGAGACTCCCAGTTAGTTTGCAAATGTTCCTTTATTCCAAAAATATTATTTTTGTAGGCGAAAAAGCTCCCGTTTGTTCATCACGCTTGGCTGAGAAATCGACCGGAAAATGGCAAACTTTTTTCCAAATTAGCTCCATAATATCGACAGAAACATGGCAAACGTTGTTTAGAATCAATCCTCAAGGTGTTGACGGATATATTATCGAATATATATGTTGAGGCAATTGGTTTCTCAGAAGAAGCGATTGGAAAAATGGCTACCTCAGTATTTTACGCAAATTTTCTGCGGGAGACATCATGTGACCACTTGCTAAATGTGGTCCCTTACGGCTATTCTTCAACAGAAATGCGTAAAAAAACGTCACAATGCTGTAGACACGTAGAAAACGCAAGCTCATTCGTAGCTCATTCACAGCCATATAAGAAGTCATTGGCATGAGGCGGTTTCAAAAAATGCTGTACTTCCAGATTGGATTTTAATCTGGGTTTCGCCCTTTAACATCAGTTCTGTTGCACTCACAGACAATATCTTTGCAGTTTTGGAAACATCATAGTGTTTTCTATCCAAAGCTGTCAATTATATGCATAGTCGAGCATCTTTTCGTGACAAAATATCTTGTTTAAAACGGGAACGTTTTTCATCCAAAAATTAAAATACTGCCCCCTAGTCGTAAGAAAGGGTACACTTTGTGAGAATGGAGAGATAATTTGGACAGGCCGCATGACCCTGAAAATAATAGAACATTCATAGCCTCCAGTCATTTGCTCAACAAACTTCACCTGGAATGCTTTTCCAACAGTCTTGAAGGAGTTCCCACATATGCTGAACACATGTTGGCTGCTTTTCCATCACTCCGCGGTCCAACTCATCCCAAACCATACTTCATGGTTTGAACCACATATGCGGAGATCATCTGTACACCTATTCAGCATCTCACAAAGACACGGCGGTTGGAACCAAAAATCTCAAATTTGGACTCATCAGACCAAAGAACAGATTTCCACTGGTAAAATGTCCGTTGCTTGTGTTTCTTGGCCCAAGCAAGTCTCTTCTTATTATTGGTGTCCTTTAGTAGTGGTTTCTTTGCAGCAATTCGTAAATTAATTCCTGATTCAAGCAGTCACCTCTGAACAGTTGATGTTGAGATGTGTCTGTTACTTGAACTCTGTGAATAATTTATTTGGGCTGCAGTTTCTGAGGCTGCTAACTCTAATGAACTCATCCTCTACAGCAGAGGTAACTCTGGGTCTTCCTTTCCTGTGGCGGTCCTCATGAGAGCCAGGTTCATGATAGTGGTTGATAGCACTTGAAGAAACTTTCAAAGTTCTTGAAATGTTCCTGATTTACTTACTGACCTTCATATCTTAAAGTAATGATGGGCTGTCATTTCTCTTTGCTTATTTGAGCTTTTCTTGACAGAATATGGACTTGGTTTTTTACCAAATGTGGCTATCTTCTGTATACCACCCCTACCTTGTCACAACACAACTGAGTGGCTCAAATGCATTAAGAAGGACATTTATTCCACAAATTAACTTTTAACAAGGCACACCTGTTAATTGAAATGCATTCCAGGTGAATTCCTCATGAAGCTAGTTGAGAGAATGTCAAGAGTTTGCAAAGCTGTCGTCAAGGCAAATGGTGGCTACTTTGAAGAATCTATAATGTATTATACATTTTCATTTGTTTAATACATTTTTGGTTTCTTCATGATTCCATATGTGTTATTTCATAGTTTTGATGTAGTTGTTTGATCTACTTGTCTACAATGTAGAAAATAATAAAAATAAACAAAAACTCTGGAATGAGTAGGTGTGTCCAAACCTTTGACTGGTACTGTACTTGGCAGAGGGTTCCAATGGATTGGGGAGACAAAATTACCTGTCATACAAAATCAATCACCAACGCATTGTCTTCCCCATTCAATAGTTAAATGACTTCAGTGCGACCATGATAATTACCATATCATCAGCGAGTGTGTTCGTGCAAACTGTTTCTTGCCCAATGGTCTATTTGATTCACGTTTTTTAACATGAAAAGATTCCATTCTGCAATGTTCTCTTTGAAAACCTGTTTTTTGAGAACAGATGGATCAAAGAAAGGAAAACAGCAAGTGTATTGTAATTGGGCAGAAACTCAGTGCTTCAGTTTGTCACCTGTGACTAATAAGAGTCAAGCCGAAAGGATGGCAAAGCATGGCTAATTCCCTGGATCAACAGACATGACACCAGAGCTAGGGCCTTGAATACAATAATTAGTCCTTCAAGTTATAAAGGGGTAATAACTAGGTTATGTCAGTTTGAAGAAATCATTAATATGTTAATGACTCTTGGTTGAAATGGTATGCTTGTTGGATAGTCAGTATGAAGCAACAAAGTAACTATTACAAAATAACAAAGGAATACGGTGTCCATATTAGGACAGCATCAGTGTCAGCAGAAGTTGCCTCAGTATACCTGTTTATGAAGTTGATTTGTATTCTGTAGGTACAGACTGTATAGAGTGCTAAATGGATACCTTCTCCAATGACACCCGACACGAGCCATCTTTCTAAATAACCGAGGCATTGCAGTGAGGAGCTGCTGGAGCCTGTCTAAGGGAAGTGAGCTAACTGTTGGATTATTAGCCATTGATTCATATTCATATGGTGGAGCGAAGACAGAAGAAAGGCATCAAGAAAGGAAAAGTGAGACATATTCTCTTAGTCTCGCAGGACATTACTAGTGCTTAATTGGTCAATTGGGAGGTATCAGAACAAAATGTGAGCATGGGAGGGGGGTGTTCTGGGGAGTTCTAAGGTACCTGAACGCATGAGAAAAATCTGCATTATAATAAAGCATTGCATGCATATCATCGCATTTCCATCGTGGCATAGAGCAGTAGAGTAGAGGCACAGTTTCACACATGTCGAACATTTATAGTAGCCTAGAGTCCAGAAAATAATTGGCCTTTTAAAAGCCTCTTAAGGATCGTATCCTTTTTTTTTTTTCATTTTCGCCTAAAATGATAAACCCAAATCTTACTGCTTGTAGCTCAGAACCTGAGGCATATTCTTGATAACACTTGAAAGGAAACACTTTGAAGTTTGTGGAAATGTGAAATGAATGTCGGAGAATATAACACATTAGATCTGGTAAAAGATAATACAAACCAAAAAAAGATGCGTTTTATTATTTTAAATTTGTATCATCTTTGAAATGCAAGAGAAAGGCCATAATATAATATTGCAGTTTAGGATCAATTTAGATTTTGGCCACTAGATGGCAACAGTGTGTGTGCAATGTTCAGATTGATACAGTGAAGCATTGCAATACTGGACAATATTTTGTATCAAGTCTGCCCAAATGTGCCGAATTGGTCAATTGATACATTTTCAAGTATATAACTATAGATAACATACAAAAAGGATGTGGTAATACAAAATTTAAGTTTACACACTCCTATGAATGTCATACATGATGGATCATTAGCTTATACACTAACTTTCACACATCTAGATGGCCGGCGGGGTGGGTGTGGAGCCAGAGACAGCAGGGGTTCAAACTGTAGAACCCAGTTCCTTCATTTTAATATAAAAATTGATTTTATCAAACAAAACTATGCTACATTTTATCTCTGGGACCCTCTGGATGACAAATCAGAGCAAGATTACTGAAAGCACATTATTTACCTTGAATGTATCGAACCAGTTGCCGCAATATATTTTTTGTTGCGTCATTCTGGCAACAATGGTTGACACTAAAGTAACCCCACAAGCTATGCTTGAAGAAGAACCACTGTAGGTGTGTGGAGACTTATTGTAGGCTACCATATGAGGAGGAAATTATAGTCATAAAAATGCTTTCCATTTTCACTGACTCAACCAAATTGATATGCAGCTCACTTGCTGGTGATGGCCAATGCGCTCATGCCAAAAGTCTCTCTCTCCCTCTCTCCTTTGTAAAACAATATTTTGAAGTTGATCAAATATTTTGGTTTTCTGTTTTCAGCAGGAGCCATTTGCTTTCCAACATGTTTTCCCTCGATTGTATTTGAAATATTGTGAAAAGCCTGCATGCTGTTTTTTCACTGACAGATTTGCCACGCGTTCCCAACTGTAGGCTATTCCTTGTTATTGGGCTACAATCCACAGATAGAAGCTATTGATCCTCTGTGGCTAAATTACAGGCCTTCTCACGGTAGGCTATTCTGAATGATTTCATTCATTTCTGAACAGACATCGGATATTCTATAACTTTGGCAAATATATTTCAATTTATCTGGGGTGCTGCAGTTCCTTCAGAACCCTGTGATTCTATAGGGAAATAAATCATGAAGTGCAACACTGGAGAGATGAGAGTTGCTGGCTCATGTCTATCAGAGCAGAGAGGGAGAAAGATCATAGGCAGTGAATCTCACTCTTGTTATGTGAGAGATACCGGCGTATTTCTCACAGCCACAGCCATGCGTTTTTATCAAACATAGGTTACAATGTTGAGCAAACCATAAACCGGGCTGGCCCAAACCAACTGTTAGAATATTAGGCCCATGCTGAAAATCTACTTTTTCACATAGTTTTTTTGTGGGGGCCGGAGAATTTACATAGAGTCATCCTCGAATGAACTTTGATAGTTTTTATTATTAAAAAAAAAATCTATTATTAGAAATTCCCTCATGAAAATTATTTTTTTCATGCCAGGAGAGGTACCAGATCCGGCCAAATAGGTTCCGGAACAAAACAGTCCAAAACGGAAAGGTGCCGGATCCTGTTCCGGCAGGTTCTGGATCAAATTAAACACTGGAGATATCATTCCATCAGATTCTCTTTCAGTCTGACGTTCATAACTGTTCCTCCTCCACTTCCCACACTGATAAGCTCACTACTCATCAGGCACGAGCAACACAAAACAATCACTTTCCTAATTGGCAACAACACCTAGGTCAAGGAGAGCATCTGCCCCAAATGGAGTAATTAACAAATGCGTTTTCCATTTTTTTGTGATGAAATGGTTAACAGATACATTATCAATTTCATCATATCTGTAACGACGTTCGTTTGTCGAAAGAGAGTCGGACCGAAATGCAGCGTGGTTGTTACTCATGTTCTTTAATGAATGATCGCGATACATGAATTAACTTATAAATATACAAAACAACAAACGGAACGTGAAAACCTATACAGCCTGTCTGGTGAACACTAACACGGAGACAGGAACAATCACCCACGAAATACACAGTGAAACCCCGGCTACCTAAATATGGTTCCCAATCAGAGACAACGAGAATCACCTGACTCTGATTGAGAACCGCCTCAGGCAGCCAAGCTAAGCTACACCCCTACTCAGCCGCAATCCCAATGCCTACAAAACCCCAATACGAAACACAACATATAAACCCATGTCACACCCTGGCCTGACCAAATATATAACGAAAACACAAAACACTATGACCAAGGCGTGACAAGATCTAATTTAGCACGCACTGTGTTGCTAAAACTTGACTCTTCCATCTTCATTTGTACTTGGTGTGGAATACATGATCAATGGGGAATATGTGTGTCCTTCTCATAAAACAATATCACCAGCCGCAACACCTTATTGAACATCCCGTGATATCAAATTTACATTATATCTGTTAACTAATTAACCACAAGAAATGGAGAGTGCATTTGTTCATTTGTTCATTTGGGGCAGATGCTCTCCTTGACTAAGGTGTTGTTGCCAATTAAGGTAGTGATTGTTTTGTGGTGCTGGTGCCTGATGATTAGTGAGCTTATCAGTGCGAGATGTGGAGGAGGAACAGTTATGAAGGTCAGACAAAGCGAATCTGATGTAATGATATCTCCCAATAATTTCCTGCGAGACTATGGAGACTATGTCTCAGTTTTCCTTCCCCTTGATGCCTTTCTTCTGTTTCGCACGCATAAAAATTAAAAGCCTAGTGGTGTTAAGCCTCGGAAAACAGAGGAAACTTCCCGCTAGCCATGATTGGCTGAGATAATGGATGGGCTGGACATGCTGAGAGACGAGTTCAGATTGGTCTGCCATGTCGCACACTTCTGTCTATAACATGAGCTGCTCAGTATATGTAGATAATACCTTCTAACTTAGCTTTTTTGAAAGATATCCCGAATATCTGAAAAAGTGTTGCTCTCCACTTTCTGGAGGACAAATATTTGAAATCAGTGGAATGCACGGTGGAAGCAGAGTATGATAACTAAGGAGATGGAGAAAATTCTGCCGTTTGATTGCAAATATGCGGAGAGAGTTGAAAAAAGAGCAAACAGAAGGTGGTTGTATAAAACACCTGTCTCCAGATTACATCTTCAAACTAAGGGCAACCATGACATCAGTGATAGAGAGGGAGAAGTGTTCATCCATGTATATGGCAGGGTCTAAGAGGGTTTAGATATACATTTTTATTATAAGTTGCGATTATACTTAATCGTTTAACCAGCTAGCTACATGTCTAAACAAAAGACTCCACTATGCAAGTAACCATTTCCCTGAACCATTTACACTTTCTGTATCCTGTGCATGAGACAAATCAACTTTGAATTCATTTGATATAGTGTGTGTTTACCAGAGACGGTAATGTGAAGAACACAACCTTCACCAAAATCAAATTAGGATATAATGATAGGCCAACGAGACAGTGTCAAAGTTCAAAAGTTCTCCGGTACGTTGTCACACTCACAACCATAAGCTATTTTCTGTAATTAGCTCGCCCTTAATTAACTTGTAACTAATAATTTTGTTGTAATTTTTTTCACATTAGCTAGCAAATGTAATTTTTCACATTTTGTTAAGTTACAGCTGAAACAAAAAAATCCTCATCAATCTACACACAATACCACATAAAGATAAAGCAAAAATAGGTTTTTAGATTTTTTTTGCAAATGTACTAAAAAAACTAACAAACAAGACCTTATTTACGTATGACCCTCACTCATATGACGCTCAGGTGCATCCTGTTTCCATTGACAATCTTCGAGATGTTTGTACAACTTGATTAGAGTCCAGCTGTGGTGAATTCAATTGATTGGACATTATTTGGAAAGGCACACACCTCTCTACATAAGGTCCAAAGTTGTTGATGCAAGTCAGAGCAAAAACCAAGCCATGAGGTCGAAGTAATTGTCCGTAGAGCTCAGAGACAAGATTGTGTTGAGGCACAGATCTGGGGAAGGGTACCAAAAATGTCTGCATAATTGAAGGACCACAAGAACACAGTGGCCTCCATCATTCTTAAATGGAAGAAGTTTGGAACCACCAAGACTCTTCCTAGAGCTGGCAGCTCGGCCAAACTAGACAATCGGGGGAGAAGGGCCTTGGTCAGTGAGGTGACCAAGAACCTAATGGTCACACTGACAGAGCTCCAGAGTTCCTCTGTGGAGAAGGTATAACTTTCCAGAAGGACAACCATCTCTGCAACACTCCACCAATCAGGCCTTTCTGGTAGAGTGGCCAGACGGAATCCATTCCTCAGTAAAAGGCACATGACTGCCCACTTGGAGGTCGTCAAGAGACACCTAAAGGACTCTCAGACCATGAGAAACAAGATTATCTGGTCCGATGAAAACAAGATTGAACTATTTGGCCTAAATTCCAAGCGTCAAGTCTGGAGGAAATCTGGCACCACCCTTACGTTGAAGCATGGTGGTGGCTGTGGGTATGTTTTTCAGCAGCAGGAACTGGGAGACTAATCAGGATATAGGGAAAGATGAATGGAGCAAAGTACAGAAAGATCCTTGATGAAAACCTGCTCCAGAGTGCTCAGGACATCAGACTGGGGCAAAGGTTCACCTTCCAACAGAATATGAGCCTAAGCACACAGCCAAGACAACGCAGGAGTGGCTTTGGGACAAGTCTCTGAATGTCCTTGAGTGGCCCAGCCAGAGTCCCGACTTGAACCCGATCGAATATCTCTGGAGAGACCTGAAAATAGCTGTGCAACGACACTCCAGCGACACTCCTCATCCAACCTGGCAGAGCTTGAGAGGATCTGTAGAGAAGAATGGGAGAAACTCCCCAAATGCAGGTGTGCCAAGTTTGCAGCATCATACCCAAGCAGACTTGAGGCTGTAATCACTGTCAAATGTCCTTCACCAAAGTCCTGAGTAAAGGGTCTGAATACTTATGTAAATGTGATAATTTAGTTTTTTTATCTTAAATACATTTACAAAATGTCAAAACACTATCATTATGGGGTATTGTGTGTAGATTGATGAGGATTCTTTTCTTTTATACATTTTAGAATAAGCATGTAATATACATTTTTCGAGGGAAAAGTCAAGGGGTCTACTTCACAAATGTACTATATATGGCCATTATTTGAACTGGCTAGACAGCTAACTTAACATTAGCTAGCTAGCTAACAAGCTAGAAACTTATCAGAACATTTTTCAGAAAGTTGTTTTTAGTTGCCTGGTTTGCTAGATAGACATATACTCAATTCATTTTAAAGGGATGGGTTTATTGGTGGTAAAATACACCAGTTATGTTATTTTGGACCACAAGGCTGTTGATGTCATGCACCATGTAGTTCTTGTGTTTATTCTTTTTCATAACGACAACAACAGGTTCAATGTTGGATGACAATAGAATGTTCATGATGTCACTGTGACAAATGTCTTCAGACATGTCGATAGATAATATAAACCAGCCTTTAGTCTTGAAATCTTTGTTTTTTTTAGTACATAGCCTCACATTTGAATCCTTAAAGAGATGGGTGAGGTTAAAGCTAAAGAGGGTGTGAGTGGGTGTAGACAAAGAATAGGTACCAAAACATTCAAGGGTCATTTTGTCAAAAGAAAGGTTCCAAGTTTATCAACTTTCTAAGCAGAATTACTTTCCCATTGTTCCTAAACTGTAGTGTATGATAAAACATTTTCTAGCTCTGAGTCTCTACTTTTATCCAACGTAAAAAAAGCACTATTTTAAATTTTGTTACACAAGACGGAATCGAGCCAGTCGGTCACATATGAATGATTTATTCAAACTGACAGACTTATAAATAACCTAGTTATAACCCCTTTATAACTTGAAGGACTTATTGTTGTATTCGTGTTCCTAGCTCTGGTGTCATGTCTGTTGATCCAGGGAATTAGCCATGCTTTGCCATCCTTTCGGCTTGACTCTTATTAGTCACAGGTGACAAACTGAAGAATTGTTTCGGACCAATTTCAATATGCTTGCTATTCTCCTCTCTTTGATCCACCATCTGTAAACAAAAAATATATATAATGGTTTTCAAAGAGAATATTTCAGAAAGCAACCTTTTCATGTTTAAAAAAGTGAATCAAGTAGAGCATTGGTACATGCACACGAACACACTCGCTGACTATATAGTAATTATCATGGTTGCTCTGAAGTCATATAACTATTGAATGGGGAAGACAATGCTTTGATGACTGATCTTGTATGGCAGAGGAGTTTGTCTTTTTCATCCATTGGAACAACCTGCCCAGTATGTCAATGTCAGTATTTCTATTAATTAGTAACAATGAAGAAAATAACCCAAACTCAACTTTTGAAACCATATGATCCTTTATATATCACGGAATTGACACAAAACACTGAATTTCTTGTTATTATTTTCAGCGCCACACGGCCTGTGTCCAAATTATCTTAGCATCCTCCCAAAGTGTGCACTTGTTCACTTCCCTCACTTATTGAAAAGGAAATGTCTGGTTAAAAAAACAGGGTGTAAACTCCCACTAGCCCATGCCTTCAGCAATCCAATGCTTTGAATTAATTTGAGGTAGTGAAAGAGTGCCCATTTCAGGAGAAATATTGGGACGCAGCCATAGTCCTCACTAACTAAGACTACTTTCTGACCTCTGAAATAAAACCCAGAAGTTTCCCCCAGTCCTCAATGTATTTTTACATTTTTATTTAACCTTTATTCAACCATTTGGACCTGTTCCAAAATGGACCTGGGGCTATACTATCCGGACCTGATATGCATAAATGATATATTTTCTATATAGTGATCCGATCCGAGGACAATTAGACCAGTTCAGTATAGACCTGGGAGAAGCAGGGAAAAGTCAATTTTTAAACTACTTTATTAACCGGATTTGATAAAGCCTGAGTGAGAGGAGGTAGAGAGAGGTAACTCTGTAGCAGGGGCCATGCTGTGTGTGTACACTACTGTGAGTGTGAGCAAGTAACACGGGAACAGGAGGAAGGGAGGGAGAGAGGAGAGACTGAAATCAACAAAGCCGATTCGCACTATAGTAGACTAATAGCTGCCATAGCTAGGTTCTTTATCATACAATATTATTACGTAGTACTGGTCTTGACTGCATTAAATCGAGAGATGCTGGCTAGCTAGCTAGCTTGGCTAATTGATGCTCCATGCTCTTTCTTTCTATCTCTTTCCTTCAACTTCTAATTCCGTCATCTTCATTCAATATTCCATTGATAATATATCTCCTCACTTTATGTCACACGGAGGCTCTATGACTTTAACCTATTGACGCTTTGATGTTTTATGATTGGCCAACAACAACAATAATTGATACTTCACTCTTGTGAAAAGAAAAGAGCAGCAGCATAAATGATACAATCTCTCTCTCTATTGCAGCAGTCACATTCAGATCTGTATGGGTCCTTCCGGCCAAGTCCAGTTAAAATCACACAGACCCGTGACAATCATATCAGATCCGATCCAGACCTGTGACATTTTTGGAATTCTGGATCCGGACCCACTTTGGTCCCGGATCGGGTCTCGGGTATTCAGGTACCGGTAAATCCGTAAAGACCTCTACCTCAATGTAGTCCCAAGCAGGGACAGACCTAATCGATACTCCAGACAAGTGGATGGCGATGGAACTTGTGTGATTTGCAGTTGCTGTCTCTCCCACGGTAACCGACTGAACCGGTTGCTCGGCCCCCACAGTCCACAACTCTTTGTTATTTCAGAATGAAGTTAGGTCTGCTGACTCCGCTCCAGCGCTGAGGCTCCCAATGAACAGCCAATCAGGAAAGGATCTAGCTGAATTGCTTTCTGACCGGCACTGCCCCTGACACTGGTCTACACTTATTAACCACGATACAATGACCTTTGGTATTCAATTTGAAAGGCAGAGCATACTATGGCATTCGAAACGCTTGTTATAAAATGTAAAGTTACCATTCTGAAAATACTCCATTCTTTGACTGTCCGGAGAATTGTTTACACTTCATTTCGCTGACAAGCTTAAGTCATCAGTAGAAATGGACTGGCAGTTTGGCCAAATGCCATGTCCAGTTGGCCATGTCTAAATCGTTTTTTTGTGTGCATAATAATAATAATTTGGTTAATAATTGGTATCTTTGTGTAGTGTGTTAAAAATGCCTGGGTCGATTTCTGGTTCCAGTCTGTCCACAGTTTATATGGTCTATATGCATCGGCCCTGGTTCAAATATTTAACAAATGAGTGCATCGGTCCGTGGGACCCCAAACTGATCCAAATGTAGCATGCAAAAGTCAGAAAAGGTATTCACATGTTAACAATCGCCGGTTTCACTAACATTTTTGCTCAAATTACTTTCGCTCTACTTTACGAAAATACCTCTAATCTTTTGTGGCAACTGCATCCTCGCCTTAAGTGTCGAACTAAGCATGTATATGACAATCAAAGTCAACAATATCCGTTGCTAAATACAGCTGGTCAAACTAGAAACATTTGGGAGGATATGACAACAGAGCACCACTTGAGTCATGACTGCAACATTGAAGGACCTTGGAAAATCAAGTTCATCCCATCACTCATCAGATGTCTCTGCAAAAACAAAATGAATGCTCGCTAGCTACGTTTTTCCTCGTTGGACCTGCTTTTACAATGTTTCCAAATTTGGTTTGTGTGGTTCTTGGTTTAGCTTTCTGTAACTTTGTAACAAGTACGGTCTGCATGTGCAGTACTTCATATAGAGTCATGATTAGGTGTCTCATATATCTGTCCCAGAGACATCCAAATGTCCCATATATCTGGTTTTAATGCCCATTCTAGAATGCCAATCAGAAATGAGTTTTCAACAGAGATGTGGTATAAAATTGTGATGAATAATCTCTCTCTCTCCATTAGGCCTTTTAGTGCACAGCAGTCAGCCACTTCTATTTCGATACCAGCACAGTACTTCTCAGCCAGCCAGAACCCCCTCCTCCCCACTTCCTCCACTTTCTTCTATACCCTCCCTCCCAGACAACCCGGTTCTGCCGCTTTGGGCTGGGACCATTAGGCGGTGCCCAGAAAGAGTTCCCAATCTGGCTGAGATGGCCAGGATACTAGTGCATGGGCGGGAGAGTACTGTCACATGTTCAAAGTTGCCTCGAAGGGGAATGCATTGACCAGCAGCATAGTGATTGAGCGAGAAAAATGAAGTAGCGATGTGAATTATATAAGGAGACATGAAGCAGTATGCCTACAATTGACACAATATATGAAATATATCTGCTGCATATCTCGGTTAATACACTGAGGGGAGTGAATGAGATGTCTTAGAACAGCTGTGGGGAAGTGGCAAACGTACAGGATTTCGATACGGTGAAGTCCTCTTGAAAATGTAGGCTTATGCATATATTACACTGAACAAAAATACACACGCAACATGTAAAGTGTTGGTCCCATGTTTCTAGAGATTAAATAAAAGATCCCTGAAATTTTCCATATTCAGAACAGGCTAATTTCTCTCAAATGTTGTGCAGAAATGTGTTTACATCCTTGTTAGTGAGCATTTCTCCTTTGCCAAGATAATCTATCCACCTGACAGATGTGGCATAGCGAAAAGCTGATTAAATAGCATGATCATTACACTTAAACCTGTTATGGCAAGGCGTTCCCCGAGGAGAACTCCACCCCCCCCCATTCAGCTGAAAAGGTGGCGCAGGGATTTCAAAAATATTCTTTAGAAATATTTAACTTTCACACATTAACAAGTCCAATACCTCAAATGAAAGATAAACTTGTTCTTGTTCATTTCCCCATCATGTCAGATTTTTTGTTAGACCACCACCAAATCATAGGAAAAACGCAGCCATTTTTTCCAGCGAAAGATAAAATCAGAAAAGCAGGATTAGAGATAAAATTAATCACTAACCCTTTGAAAATCTTCATCAGATGAAAGTCATTTGACATGTTACACAGTACATTTATGTTTTGTTCGATAATATGCATTTTTATATACACAAATCTCAGTTTACATTGACACCATGTTCAGAAATTCCTCCAAAATATCCGGAGGAATTATAGAAAGCTACGCCAGATAACAGAAATACTCATCATAAACTTGGACTAAAGATACATGTTCTACATATAATTAAAGATACACTGGTTCTTAATGCAACCGCTGTGTCACATATTTTTTAAACGTTACGGAAAAAGCCTAACATTGCAATAATCTGAGACGGCGCTCAGACGTAAACAGTATTTCTCCGCCATGTTGGAGCCAACAGAAATACAAAATTACAATATAAATATTCCCTTACCTTTGATGATCTTTCATCAGAATGTAGTGCAAGGAGTCCTAGTTCCACAATAAATTGTTGTTTTGTTCCATAATGTCCAATACTAGTGTCCAAGTAGCTGCATTTGCTATCACTTTCAGCTCACGTGCCCAAAAACTGACTGCTGGTCCAAGATAACTCGCACAAAAACTTCCAAAAGATATATTCCAGGTTGAATAAAATGGTCAAACTAAGTAGAGAATCAATCTTCAGGATGTTATTATCATATATATCCAATAACGTTCCAACCGCCGGATCATACGTTTTCAGCTGGAGCCAAATGGAACAGCAGTAGTTCCAAGATGGCGTAGCAGTCAGACGCATGTTTTGTCTTGTCCCGTCCTGTCTAGTGTAAATATAGTTTTCTTCGTTTTTTTTTCTGTATATATTTCGTACATATTTTAATCTCACTTTCAAACTAGAGCTGAATATACTCTCCTGCAACCCGCATCACCCAATGTGGTACGGATCCGCCTTTTCTATACTTTACTTTAGAACCGACCATCAGAAGCTAGCCAGCTAACTAGCTACTAGCTCGTACTCAGTTAGCCATTGCTAGCGGTCTTCTAAGCTAACTAGAACACCAGCGCGACATCAACCCAGAGCATATCAGACTGCTCTTTCTCTACCACATCTCCGGATTCCTACCGCAAGCTCTGAACCTTTACACCGGATCATCGCAACTAGCTAGCTGCAATTCCAGTGGCTACTCTGGCCAACGTCTCTGGCCCAAAACAAGCTACAGTTAGCCTTGAGCTAAGCCCACCTCCCGACTAGCCGAAGAGGCCCAACGATACCTCTTTTGCCAATTGGCCTGGACCCTTTACTGCCGACACGGAGCGCCGCCGATCCATCACGACTGGTCCGCCGACATAATCGTCCGAGGTGGTTTCAACAGGCTTTTTCGTTGCGACATCGCCAAAGACCCATCTGCTGGCCAAGGCCCGCGAGCTTTCTGAAACGCTGTGTCTCCAGCTCACCCAGCGCACTAGAGCTCCTGTAGCATAATCCTGGGCTACAATTACCCGGGCCCACGACCGGTCTGTCGATGTCACCGCAAGAAGAGGAATAAACAGACTCACCCCATCGCGACGTCCCCCAAAGGTTAGCTCTCTAGCCCTCGCTATCTCCCTACTTGCTATTCGGCCTGCTAACGGCTAGCTTGTCTAGCCCGGGCCTACGAACTGTTAGCTTGTTAGCACAGGCCTGCTAACCATCTGACTCACCTCATCCCAAACACTTCTGAACCCATTTACTTTCTACGTCTATTTGATTTTTATTTGTTTATACCTTCCGGAAACCTGCCTCACCCACTGTGATACGGATTCGCTATCACTTTTAATTTTTATTTATTTTTATGACACACTCAAGAACCTCCAGACGCTAACCAGCTAACTAGCTACAAGTTATTTAGTCATTGTTAGTTTAAAAAAAAAAAAAACCTGGATAACACTCGCCAGCCCAGCTTCCCTGCCCATCCACCGCTGCCCCCTGGACACTGATCTCTTGGCTACATAGCTGACGCACGCTGGACTGTCCATTAATCACGGTACCCCATTCTGCTTGTTTGTTTATCTGTCGGCCCAGTTGCCTAGTCAACGCCATTTTACCTGCTGTTTGTTGTGCTAGCTGATTAGCCTCGCCTACTGTTTTTAGCTAGCTTTCCCAATTCAACACCTGTGATTACTGTATGCCTCGCTGTATGTCTCTCCCAAATGTCAATATGCCTTGTATACTGTTGTTCAGGTTAGTTATCATTGTTTTAGTTCACAATGGAGCCCCTAGATCCACTCTGCATACCCCTGTCACCTCCTTTGTCCCACCCCCCACACATGCGGTGACCTCACCCATTACAACCAGCATGTCCAGAGATACAACCTCTCTCATCATCACCCAGTGCCTGGGCTTACCTCCGCTGTACCCGCACCCCACCATACCCCTGTCTGCGCATTATGCCCTGAATATATTCTACCATGCCCAGAAACCTGCTCCTCTTATCCTCTGCCCCCAACGCTCTAGGCGACCAGTTTTGATAGCCTTTAGCCGCACCCTCATACTACTCCTTCTCTGTTCTGCGGGTGATGTGGAGGTAAACCCAGGCCCTGCATGCCCCCAGGTACCCTCATTTGTTGACTTCTGTGATCGAAAAGTCTTGGTTTTATGCATGTCAACATCAGAAGCCTCCTCCCTAAGTTTGTTTTACTCACTGCTTTAGCACACTCTGCTAACCCTGATGTCCTTGCCGTGTCTGAATCCTGGCTCAGGAAGGCCACCAAAAATTCAGAGATTTCCATACCCAACTATAACATCTTCCGTCAAGATAGAACTGCCAAAGGGGCGGAGTCGCAGTCTACTGCAGAGATAGCCTGCAAAGTAATGTCATACTTTCCAGGTCCATACCCAAACAGTTTGAACTACTAATTTTGAAAATTACTCTCTCCAGAAACAAGTCTATCACTGTTGCCGCCTGCTACCGACCCCGTCAGCTCCCAGCTGCGCCCGGGACACCATTTGTGAATTGATCGCCCCCATCTAGCTTCAGAGTTTGTTCTGTTAGGTGACCTAAACTGGGATATGCTTAACACCCCGGCAGTCCTACAATCTAAGCTAGATGCCCTCAATCTCACTCAAATCATCAAGGAACCCACCAGGTACAACCCTAACTCTGTAAACAAGGGCACCCTCATAGACGTCATCCTGACCAACTGGCCCTCCAAATATACCTCCGCTGTCTTCAACCAGGATCTCAGCGATCACTGCCTCATCGCCTGTATCCGCCACGGAGCCGCAGTCAAACGACCACCCCTCATCACTGTCAAACGCTCCCTAAAACACTTCTGTGAGCAGGCCTTTCTAATCGACCTGGCCCGTGTATCCTGGAAGGACATTGACCTCATCCCGTCAGTTGAGGATGCCTGGTCATTCTTTAAAAGTAACTTCCTCACCATTTTAGATAAGCATGCTCCGTTCAAAAATGCAGAACCAAGAACAGATACAGCCCTTGGTTCACTCCAGACCTGACTGCCCTCGACCAGCACAAAAACATCCTGTGGCGGACTGCAATAGCATCGAATAGCCCCCGTGATATGCAACTGTTCAGGGAAGTCAGGAACCAATTCAGTCAGGAAAGCTAAGGCCAGCTTCTTCAGGCAGAAGTTTGCATCCTGTAGCTCCAACTCCAAAAAGTTCTGGGACACTGTGAAGTCCATGGAGAACAAGAGCACCTCCTCCCAGCTGCCCACTGCACTGAGGCTAGGAAACACGGTCTCCACCGATAAATCCATGATTATCGAAAACTTCAATAAGCACTTCTCAACGGCTGGCCATGCCTTCCGCCTGGCTACTCCAACCTCGGCCAACAGCTCCGCCCCCCCGTAGTTCCTCACCCAAGCCTCTCCAGGTTCTCCTTTACCCAGATCCAGATAGCAGATGTTCTGAAAGAGCTGCAAAACCTGGACCCGTACAAATCAGCTGGGCTTGACAATCTGGACCCGCTATTTCTGAAACTATCTGCCGCCATTGTCGCAACCCCTATTACCAGCCTGTTCAACCTCTCTTTCATATCGTCTGAGATCCCCAAGGATTGGAAAGCTGCCGCAGTCATCCCCCTCTTCAAGGGGGAGACACCCTGGACCCAAACTGCTATAGACCTATATCCATCCTGCCCTGCCTATCTAAGGTCTTCGAAAGCCAAGTCAACAAACAGGTCACCGACCATCTCGAATCCCACCGTACCTTCTCCGCTGTGCAATCTGGTTTCCGAGCCGGTCACGGGTGCACCTCAGCCACACTCAAGGTACTAAATGATATCATAACCGCCATCGATAAAAGACAGTACTGTGCAGCCGTCTTCATCGACCTCGCCAAGGCTTTCGACTCTGTCAATCACCAAATTCTTATCGGCAGACTCAACAGCCTCGGTTTTTCGGATGACTGCCTTGCCTGGTTCACCAATTACTTTGCAGACAGAGTTCAGTGTGTCAAATCAGAGGGCATGCTGTCCGGTCCTCTGGCAGTCTCTATGGGGGTGCCACAGGGTTCAATTCTCGGGCCGACTCTTTTCTCTGTATATATCAATGATGTTGCTCTTGCTGCGGGCGATTCCCTGATCCACCTCTACGCAGACGACACCATTCTATATACTTTCGGCCCGTCATTGGACACTGTGCTATCCAACCTCCAAACGAGCTTCAATGCCATACAGCACTCCTTCCGTGGCCTCCAACTGCTCTTAAACGCGAGTAAAACCAAATGCATGCTTTTCAACCGATCGCTGCCTGCACCCGCATGCCCGACTAGCATCACCACCCTGGATGGTTCCAACCTTGAATATGTGGACATCTATAAGTACCTAGGTGTCTGGCTAGACTGCAAACTCTCCTTCCAGACTCACATCAAACATCTCCAATCAAAAATCAAATCCAGAGTCGGCTTTCTATTCCGCAACAAAGCCTCCTTCACTCACGCTGCCAAGCTTACCCTAGTAAAACTGACTATCCTACCGATCCTCGACTTCGGCGATGTCATCTACAAAATGGCTTCCAACACTCTACTCAGCAAACTGGATGCAGTCTACCACAGTGCCATCCGTTTTGTCACTAAAGCACCTTATATCACCCACCACTGCGACTTGTATGCTCTAGTCGGCTGGCCCTCACTACATATTCGTCGCCAGACCCACTGGCTCCAGGTCATCTACAAGTCCATACTAGGTAAAGCTCCGCCTTATCTCAGTTCACTGGTCACGATGGCAACACCCATCCGTAGCACGCGCTCCAGCAGGTGTATCTCACTGATCATGCCTAAAGCCAACACCTCATTTGGCCGCCTTTCGTTCCAGTACTCTGCTGCCTGTGACTGGAACGAATTGCAAAAATCGCTGAAGTTGGAGACTTTTATCTCCCTCTCCAACTTCAAACATCAGCTATCCGAGCAGCTAACCGATCGCTGCAGCTGTACATAGTCTATAGGTAAATAGCTCACCCTTTTTCACCTACCTCATTCCCATACTGTTTTTATACTGTTTTTATTTATTTACTTTTCTGCTCTTTTGCACACCAATATCTCTACCTGTACATGCCCATCTGATCATTTATCACTCCAGTGTTAATCTGCAAAATTGTATTATTCGCCTACCTCCTCATGCCTTTTGCACACATTGTATATAGACTGCCCATTTTTTTCTACTGTGTTATTGACTTGCTAATTGTTTACTCCATGTGTAACTCTGTGTTGTCTGTTCACACTGCTATGCTTTATCTTGGCCAGGTCGCAGTTGCAAATGAGAACTTGTTCTCAACTAGCCTACCTGGTTAAATAAAGGTGAAATAAAAAATAAATAAAAAAAGAGAAATGCGCCACAGGACAATGGCATTCTGTCGGGACACTGACTATTTCCCCACCCATTCGGTCAAAGTTCACAGCAAATGCTCCATTCCACGTTCTACTGAATAAGGACATCTAGTGGAAGGCGTAGGAAGTGCTTCCAGATCCATATCTTGTTGGGAAAGGAGGGAGCGATGACGTCAAAGTTGTTCCAACTTTCAGAATTTCACTTCTTGTTTGGAAGATTGCCTGCCCTATGAGTTCTGTTATACTCACAACCATATTTCAAACAGTTTTAGAAACTTCAGAGTGTTTTCTATCCAATAGTAGTAATAATATGCATATATTAGCAATCTAGGACAGAGTAGGATGCAGTTCACTATGGGCACGTAATTCATCCAAAGTGAAAATACTGCCCCCTATCCTCAACAACCTTTAGTGAGCATTTCTCCTTTGCCAAGATAATCCATCCACCTGACAGATGTGGCATAGCGAAAAGCTGATTAAATAGCATGATCATTACACAGGTGCACCTTGTCCAAGGGACAATAAAAGGCTACTCTAAAATGTGCCTTTTTGTCACAAAATACAATATTGAGGAATCATTTAATTGGCATTTCTCTACCATAAGTCACCTCCAATGTTGTTTTAGAGAATTTGTCTTTTCGTCCAACCGGCCTCAAAACTGCAGACTACCACGTGTAACCCAGCCAGCCCAGGACCACCACATTGTGCGTCTTCAGGCGACCTGCAGGATCATCTAAGACCAGCCACCCAGACAGCTGATGAAAATGTGGGTCTGCACAAACTGTCAGAAACTATCTCAGGTAAGCTCATCTGTGTGCTCGTCGCCTCACCAGGGTCTTGACCTGACTGCAGTTCAGCGTCATAACAGACTTGAGAGGGCAAATGCTCATCGTCGATGGCCACTGGCACGCTGGAAAAAATGTGCTCTGCATGGATGAATCCCAGTTTCAACTGTACCGGGCAGATTGTAGACAGCGTGTATGGTATCTTGTGGACAAGCGGTATGCTGATTTCAACATTGTGAACAGGTGGTGGTTGGGTTATTGTATGGGCAGGCATAAGCTTCAAACAACAAACAGAATTGCATTTTACCAATTGCAATTTGAATGCAGAGATATTGTGACGAGAACCTGGGGCCTATTGCCGTGCCATTCCTCCGCCGCCATCACCTTATGTTTTAGCATGATAATGCACAGCGCCATGTCAAAAGGATGGTGGCTTCTTTAAATAGTACCTACAAAACACCAGTCTCAAAGTCAAACAGTGAAGAGGCGACTCTGGGATGATGGCCTTCTAGACAGAGTTCCTCTGTCCAGTGTCTGTGTTCTTTGCCAATCTTAATCTTTTATTTTTATTGGCCAGTCTGAGATATGTTTTTTTTTCTACTCAACTCTGCCTAGAAGGCCAGCAACCCGGAGTCGCCACTTCACTGTTGACTTTGAGACTGGTGTTTTGCTAGGTACTATTTAATGAAGGACCGACGATTTGAGGCGTCGGTTTCTCAAACTAGACACTCTAATGTACTTGTCCTCTTTCTCAGTTGTGCACTGGGGCCTACCACTCATCTTTCTATTCTGGTTAGCGCCAGTTTGCGCTGTTCTGTGAAGGGAGAAGTACTCAGCATTGTACGAAATCTTCAGTTTCTTGGCAATTTCTCGCATGGATTAGGCTTCATTTTTTAGAACAAGAATAGACTGATGAGTTACAGAAGAAATTCCTTTGTTTCTGGCCATTTTGAGCCTGTAATCGAACCCACAAATGCTGATGCTCCAGATACTCAACTAGTCTAAAGAAGGCCAGTTTTGTTGCTTCTTTAATCAGAACAACCGTTTTCAGCTGTGCTAACAGTTGCAAATATGTTTTTTAATGATTAATTACCCTTTCTTTTCAAATGTTAAGCTTGGATTAGCTGACACAATGTGCCGTTGGAACACAGCAGTGATGGTTGCTGATAATGGGCCTCTGTACGCCTATGTAGATATTCCATTAAAAAAATCTGCCGTTTCCAGCTTCAACAGTCATTTACAACATGAACAATGTCTACATGGTATTTCTGATCAATTTGATGTTTTCTTATTAACAAAAAATGTGCTTTTCTTTCAAAAACAAGGACATTTCTAAGTGACCCCAAACTTTTGAACAGTATTGTAGTTTTGACAAATATCCACTAGGGATGCTGTTTATTGTTTTCTTGCAGCACAAGCAAAAACACCATTATCATTTGGAAACTCATTGTTATATTTTGTAATAAAAAAACACAGACTTGCAGATCCCTGCTGTATGTTTAATTGTTGCGATTCGATTTTTAAAAGTCCAATGTAGCCATTTTTATATCAATAATTTCTGGGTAACAATGAATTATCTTACTGTAATAGCATTTTAGTAATAAAACGATTTCTCAATATAGAATTTTGCTAGGACTGCCTGGGAGTGGTCTAAGTGGGGAGGGGTAAACTAAACTACCTGTTATTTGCAGAGAAGTTTGGAACTCTTTTTGTTATTGATCTATTAACCAATTGACCCCATGCAAACCTGCTGATTAGGTTGTATTTTCATCCAGCAACTATCAGGAAATAACACTAATCATATATTTTCACACTGTCATAGTGTTAGTTCCATCAGCTGATGTACAATATGATATAAAGCACAATAAAAACAGAATTGACAGTACTGTGCCTTTAAATGTGGCTTTTGGGGATAGATAGAGTGGTTAGAAGTGGACCTCATGGCAATGAAAGAACATAACAGAGCTATAGGCTTCTCTGGAAGCCTGTGTATCATCTTAATCTCTGTGAAAAGGTATCAGTCTGCTGCCTACTCTTATCCAGTATGAACACTTGACTGCTCCCCTTCTCCTCAGACTGACAAAGTGCTCTGCGTCTGAAATGGGAAAATAAAGAGGAGAGCTGTCTGGCCCTAGCTGCCATCGTCTCACTCTTAGATCCCTGTTCACTTTCGGTTGAGCCGTCTCACCTGTCCCTCTAAACCATCCGCAACCAAGCATAATTTAAAAAGACAGACAGCCTACCCCTCCCTTAAAATCCCCTTGCTCATTCGCCCAGCAGCCACGCTCTGCTCCGACATATTGAGTGTACACTCCCTTGCTCCCTCTGGGAGCTATCTGATCTGACATTAGGCCTTCTATAAGGTAAGGCTACTTTAAACGACATTCTGCTTCAAAAGCTTTGCTGTTTATAAATTCTACTCACCACGAGTGTCGGTGATCTGATGGTGGGGTGTTTAGCTCCTGGGCGGAAGCCAAGCAACAGTGGCAAAGGGATGAGTCCGGTGCGGCTGGGAGATTTGTGACGGATGTTATCTGTGAATGAAATCCACGACTGTAGCGAATTCGCCAAGCAAGCATGTCAAGATGAACTCCCTTGTTCAATGTTAATTCACCCAGCCCATTATGAGTGCATCCCTTTATCCATGAAACATAACTCTAATCTTCCGTTTTTGCATCCAATGTATTTTGGAAGGCGTGTATTCAGCCCATTGACCTTTTCAAGGTTATGAAATTGGATATAAACCTCACTTTGACAGAGCTCAACCAAAAACACAGTCAACCGGGTATCAAACTATACCGTGCTTTACAGTATACTCATATTAACCCATCACATTAAATGACTCGTGTGTACCATCTACAAAAGTCACTGCTGGCACCAATCAATCTTGAAAGTTGGCAGAGATCTGCCACAGTGTTTCTGAAGCCTTTGACTTTCCAGAATCAGTCGAAAAAACTTTGGGAACAAACTTTTCCTCTGAAAGGGTCATTATTAGAGGCCTTCTATTAGAAAGGCTTTTTGCTGAACACAGTCTTCCAGCTTCAGCTGAGGTTCAAGTGGCGGAGTTCAAAGAAACATGCCGTGAACAATTATTATAAGCTTACATGGTGATTGCTTGTGTGCCCCATCAAAAACATTGCATCAAAACCCCACCACCACCACCCCAGCCATCCCCAAGCCTCCAGTTTACCATGCAAAATAACGAGGCTGGGGTAATTGAGCACGGCTCAGATGGGTTTCTGGTGCCTCACAGGCGTTAGATCACAGACAAACACCAAGCACTAATGATAAGAAAAGCTCCTCCGCTGAGACTCTTCAGGATAGGGAGACTGGTCACTTCACTATCCAGTTAGCTATCAAGTTAGCTAGCCGGCCATTAACGATCCAACAATAGAGCCCAAAGGGAGGGTAGCTAACCTAGCGATGCTATAGTTGCCATATTCATGGGAGTGCCGCCCCAATGCCTTTGTGAGGGATGCATAGTAACAGCAGGGAAACACACATCATTATCTGAAGGTGAGCAGCTTCCCTAGGTCTCTCCAAGCCCCCCCATCCCTCCCCTTGCCAGAGTCCATGTGTACGGGTTAAAAGGCTCATTTACTTTTATATTGCAAAAAAGCTCATGGTTGTTGAACCTGATTCCCCCCATTCATACAATTGCATGTGTTGTGCAATCAGAGGGTCTCTCCACCTCCACAAGGCTGCAAAGGAAAGAGTGTGTGTGAGAGAAGAGGAGAAATACAGAGAAAGAAAGAGAGTGAAAGATAGAGTCATGTCTGTCCAGGTGGAATAGGGGCAGTGCCAGAAAATTCTGTCAGACACGGCCTCCCTTATCAGATCATCAGCTCAATTCTTCAAAGGTCCTCCTGTCCCGCAACGCAAAATACATCTTCCATTCTGCAGGGCCTGTGCAGGACATAACAGCTCTGTCAATATCTACGCTGGCTTGTTTACTCCAGCATTTTTCAAATGCTGCCCGGAAAATGCAATGTAACAACAGTGTGCAGCGCAGATATAGATCTGCGGTGACAGGTCCATGATTAATAGCAGCAATAGTATAGGAAAAATGATGTTGATGTTTCCGCAAACTACTTCGGCAACACTTTGGCAGAGGAGGAATGAGTGATGAAATCATTGTGCGAGACAACATCAAACTCGCGGCGTACCTGCTCGGCATGCAGTCACATGTACGCTGAGGTACAAAGCACATCCAAAGCAATCCTGCCACCTCTATGCACCTCTCTGAGCAGGTTGTTGGCAGCTCCTCCAGCCCTCTGGGAATGCAACAGCACTTTTGCTTGATTTACAATAAAAGGTAGAGAGATCAACCGATCGTAAAATATGTAACTGTAACGATGGGAGAATAATTCAGAGAGAAGATAAACACCAAATTGTTAACATAACCTTTCTTTCCATAACTGCCATTTTTGTCTGATGGATATCCACCGATTGATCAGCTGATGCTAGATATAGATTCCCTATTGATCGTTGGAGTGATTAGTGGCAATTATGGGTTCTATCTTCTCTCTGGAGACCTGGAGTTGATGAGTCAGTTACGGTGAGACGATTATGTGCATGCTTCCCAAATGGCACCCTATCCCCTGTATAGTGCACTACTTTTGACCAGAGCAATATGGGCCCTTGTCAAAAGAAGTGCACTCTAAAGGGAGTAGGGTGGCATTTGGAACTCAACCTGTGTTGGGCGGCTCAGGAGTGGGGCTTTCTGTTAATTGTTTCCTGTGCATTAGGCATCAGGTTGAAGTGGATTTATCCATCAGCAAACAGAGGGAAATGCACTTGGAGCAGTGTGGAACCCACTGCACAGTGCTAAACTACACTTCCATGACCTTATTTTAATTTGCTGTTTCCTTGTTTATGCTCTGGTCCGTCACTGTGTTCCCATTTATGCATGTGATAAAGAACAGTATAGAATAGAGAGAGATGGGATGCACAGGTGTGTGTCAGGGTGCTATGGGGTCAATTCAATTTCAGTGCAACCGATTCAGGGAGCCAATTTAAATTCTCAATTCAAAAATTAAGGGACAGTCGTTTTAAATTCAGTTTTTGAAATTGAATAGGCACCAAATTCTGGTTTGTACACGTTTGTGACTGATCTAGTCAGGTCATGTTATCTCTTTTTCTCTTTCTATGCGTTGGTGCCACAGATTAAAAGTAATGTGAGAGTGCTGTCCAATGTGCTGAAGGGGTACTGTCTAATGTACAGGTGTTGTCCAAGGTGCTGAAAGGTGGACTGATTTACTCAGCATTATACAGTGCAAATTCTGAACAAAATAGTGCCTCTATCTGGCTGTGCATCATTCCTGCCATAGACTGAGGGTGATGTCAAAGGTTCTGCAAGCACATATTGCCTGTGTAACAAGTCACAAACTGAATATGCAAATCAGTAACAACAAAAATAACTACAGAGCATACTGACAAGCAGCTTTGAATAGCATGACAATGTTTTGAAATATACATATTCCACACGGCACATTTCTGAAGCGCCGCGTACATCATTAACTGTCGTGCTGTCAATTCTGAAGGGAGTAAAGGGCTGTGGAGCAGTATCTTGCCAGTTGCCACTACATCTCAAAGCAGTGTATTTTCTTTCATACATTCACGCAAGTATCTGAATAGTGAGGCCACTGCAATCACTGCAGTGTCCATAGGTTAACACAGACTGCCAGAGGGTATAGTGGCAAGCAAGTCTTTAACCAGAAAGATCAAGCCGAGTTCACCACAACGTATCGGGGGCTGTCCTTTAAGACGGATGAGGCATAAAAAAGTACAATCACGCTCCATTGGGAAAGTCAATGGGACTTTCCTGTGTAAAAGACGAGGTGAAACTGTGATCAAAGGTGGTTTGGTATGAACGTACTGTACAGTATGTAGAAACTGCTTCTCCAATGGAAATCCCCAATCACGCTTGCAGGCAATGTCATGGTGATGTTGGCGAGCAGAAACTCGTCATCGGGTCATCTAACAGTCATCTTGTGCCAAACTGTGCATGTGCTGACCTTCAAATCAATGGCACTCCTTCGACATAGTTATTATTGACGAAAATGAAAACGTGTCAGTTTGTCACTTTCACGAGGTTGGAGTAATAACATGTTCAGCTACTTAAGAAATTGGACGAAGCTAGGTTGTGCCTTTATATTTCGAGAAAAATTAACAAATATTGGAATAATTCTTCACTTCTCTCATTGACTTCTCAAACCCCAGTCTGGTCTGCTTTGCAAGCTTTCCAGGAAGTCTTGCAATGTTGGGCCACTGGGTTTAGAAATTGTGCTCATGCCCCTAGGAAACTCATCCAAAGCCAAAGACTGTAGCTAGAAGTGTGAGTGGGTGTTGTCTCATAGTATGCTCACCTGTGCCAGAGCTAGACTCTGAGGTAATCTCTTGGAATCCCCAGGGGCTAAACCACCTATCTATTTTTAAGATAATGATTTTAGCTCTCTGATGGTCAACTTTGCAACACGACAGGTGAACGTCTTTCCACGTGGCTTCCTTACCTAAACCATTTAAGTGTCTCTGGTTCATTCTAAGACAACGGTATCGTGATTACTTTCCACTTGACAGTGTGCCATGGACAACAGTCCATTTGCTGCTGGATCGTAGTATAGTGAGAAAGTTCCTGAATGCAGCACGCTCCAGACATGGCATTGCCATTTCATTGCTCTTTTAGAGTTATGTTCAAAGGCTTCACCACCCCTCCCCATTGGGAGTACAGGGGGACTGTGATCTCAGCGTGATAATCCTTGTGTGGCGAGTTGAGTTTGGAGAACATAGGTGGGGATGGAGTGGGGTAGAGAGGTGCTGCTCAGTGCTCATCACTGCTCCCACCATAAATGTTACTGCCAGGAGCTCCCAGAATGAAGGATTTATGTGAAGATGAATAAGGAGAGGTGAAGGAGTGTAGAATGGCTGTTTAATCAACACACTTGAACCTTTAATCAAGAGTCAGTTGTGTTCATTGGATGCTTTTAATCGATGTGAGAGGTCCTTTGAAACCTTCTGCAGTACTCTGATACTGATGGCAGCCTTGTCCCCCCCACCTCCCTCCTCCTCATCTTCTGTTTTCGATAACCACTCTGATTCTGCTGACAACAATGGATGCAAACTACAACGCTTGATCAGTGTATCACAAGAGAGAAGCAACGTAAAGGAAGAGCACTTGATCCCCCCCCCCAGTCGACTGAGAACAAATATATATGGCTGTCGGCAGCAAGCACTGAGGATTGGCTTGGGCTCACCTGCGAACTGATTAGGAGCCTTAGAATGGTAAAGCAGGATCCAGCAGTGACTGCCAGATGAATTAGCAGTATATACAGTATGTTGGTTAATTATAGGGGCTTGAAGTTGTCCAAGCTCTGATAGCTTGCAGTTTGGAGAAAAAAATGCTTGTAGAGGAGAAGAGATATTAACCCATAGGTGAGCCTACTGCTTAGAGAATGAAGCAGCAATTTGGGAACCATAGAAAATGCCCCCAACCTCTCCAGCTTTCAATTCACTGAGGGGAGTAGATGGGGTAAAAATCCTATATTAACTTCCGACGCTGGCTCACACACTCATATACTCATAAAACTAAGCAATAAAGCTGACACCCTCTTGAGGTTTGATGTACAGTCTCTGAAGAGTGCTGCTGAGAGCGCTATTAAAAGCTTTATTACTGGTGTCAAATTCAAATTAGTGGTGCGCCGCGCACTCTGTTTGTCCAAAGCGAAAGGCGGAGTATTTGTACAGTCATACACGACTGGTTCCGCACACCCAACCTTAACATTAGGACCAGCAATAACATTAGGGGAATTACCATTTAGACTAGCAGAGATATATGACTGAGCAAGTGAAATAGGAGTTCAACAGTGCAACAGAGGAATTGGACAAATCTTGGAGAGTATATCAGGAAAATGGGAGAGGAAGTCAGTTCAGGGGAGGGTGAGTGTATTGAAATGGAGAGATTTATTGTAAAACCTTCTGTTTCCAACACCCATTTGCATTCATAGGCCATAGCTTTGGAATTACTGTGAAAATGATGTGTAGGTAGAAACACATACAAACACACACACATACACACCTTATCTACACACGCACGCACGCACACGCACACGCACACACACACACACACACACACACACACACACACACACACACACACACACACACACACACACACACACACACACACACACACACACACACACACACACACACACACACACACACACACACTTGCATACATGCACAAACATGTACACACAGTCACAAAACACATACACACACATCATTTTTGCATGCACTTGTGTGACAGCATTGCATATACGAGTGTGGAGTTAATAATTCATTTTAGAAATCTTTGAGAAACAACTAAATGACAATGTTAAAAATGTTTACAAAACTATCCTTGATACTTCAAAAACATCTTTAGATAACTAATGTGACTTTTCTAAAGACAGACATTCTGGTATATCAGAGTGCAAGGAGAAATAAATGCTTAATCTTGTTGCTTTCTGCAAGTGATTCTCTGACACACTGATGAATGATCCCAGCATGTTTAGATCAATGCAATGAGAGATAGATACAAATTCAACACCGTAAGCAGGATTTCGATTCAAGCACACCTGCTCATTCAGAACAAGCAAAGACAAAATCCTTTCTTGCCAGACGTGAGATGCAGACATAGAAAGTCAGGGACATTTCACAGTTTCAAAGGACACAGAAAAGGATTCATATCGATTAAAAAACACTGATGTAAATCTCAATAACCAAAGCAATTTATAGCTCTCTGAGATTACACCACAGTCCCACAGTAGACAATTCAAGTATCACTCAGAGCTACTGTGGAGAAGCTACAGCAAAGGCATGTCAAACTGCAGCCAAACTTACAGTAAAGCGGTCCCTCCAAGTCACAGACGTAGTATCAATTACAGAGCTTCCACCATCCATACGGATCAGTCAGAGTCACAGAATGGAGAGAGATGGGGAGAGAGTGAGAGATAGACAGAGAGAAGGGAGAAAACGCAGCTCACGGATCAGTTAGAGCCACAGACGGGAAAGAGACAGAGACAGATAAAGAGAGAGAGAGACAGATAACACTGTTTACGTACCAAGTCCAGCCATCCAAGAGAACAGAACCAGCCAAGGGATCATCATCATTAAAGAGAAGTAACGGGGGGAGAAGTCTGCTCTTGTGTGCCTACCGTCTGTGAGATGTTGGTGACGCTGAGACAAAGTTAGTAGCAGAGGTATAAAGAGAGTTGTGCGTCTGTCTGTGTGTGAGAGGCTGGCACTGTAGCTCTCTTCTTCAGCTGCTGCTCTCTCAGTGAGAGAGTGTGCGTATTCTCTCCTGGTCTCTTTTTATATATCGTCTCCTATTTCCCAGAAAATAAAATCTTCAGTCTTCCCTGCTGCCGGTGGCTCAGCTTCATTCTAGCTTTACTCACAGTTTCACTCTCCCTCTGTCTCTTTCTTTCTCTCTTTCTCTTTCTGCCGTTCACACTCTCAGTGCATCAGTGTGTTGCTCTACAATTGCGTCTCCCATGCTCTCCCCTTCCTCTTTCTCTCTTTCTCACTTGCGTTCTTGCTCGCCAGTAGAGAAGGGACACAGTCAGTGGAGATGTTGCTCCTCCCTCTCTCTGTCTGCTTGCCTCCCAGCCTCCTAGCCTCCCTTCTTGCCTGTCTGTCTGTCTATCTGCTTGCCTCCCAGCCTCCCAACCCTCCCTTCTTGCCTGCCTTCTTGCCTGCCTGTCTGTCTGTTTGTCTGTCTGCTTGCCTCCCAGCCTCCCAGCCTCCCTTCGAACCTGCCTGCCTGCCTGCCTGCCTGCCTGCCTGCCTGCCTGCCTGCCTGCCTGTCTGTCTGTCTGTCTGTCTGTCTGTCTGTCTGTCTGTCTGTCTGTCTGTCTGTCTGTCTGCCTGCCTGCCTGCCTGCCTGTCTGCCTGCCTCTCAGCCTCCCAGCCTTCCTGCCAGTCTGTCTGTCAGTCTGTCTGTCTGTCTGTCTGTCTGTCTGTCTGTCTGTCTGTCTGTCTGTCTGTCTGTGTGTCTCAGCCCCGTCGCTGCTTTTCCTAGAGAAAAACTCTGTGGAAGAGCAGGCTAGGTAGGAACAATATCATGGGATAATGATAGAGCGGCTCCCTATAGACCTACTTTATAATATAAAAGGCCACTTACAAATCACTCTAACCTCTGGTCTTTGTAAACTAATATTATAATTGTTCAGGCAAAAAAATATTTTGTTGTGAGGGAGAGACATTATATATGCCATATTCAAATATAGTATGACATATACCACTGGAGTTCTTTTGCAAAGATATAAAATAATGCTAATGATAATAATAATTCTCCCAACTCTTCACAATGTAATATATGTATTTTTTCCTAAAAACTCAAATTCTGAAAACTGTCTTCTGTAAACTGTGCATAATGTGTGATTTAATAGCATACATAAAAAATACATAAGATTTTGTTTTTAAATCAGAAGAGGACTATGAAATAAAGAGAAAATACACACTCAACAAAGGAAATTGTATTCTCTTGGAATATAGTTGAAGAAGTGAATATGTTTACAGAAGCACACTAGCTGGCTTCACAAAGCTCAAACCCTGCAAGGTACTGTTGAACACAATGTGTCTGCCTTCAAGAGACTGATATGAACGCAGACAGAGAGAGAGCGAGAGAGAGAGGGAGAAAGAGACAGCAACACGTGTTGTGTGTTCACCTAAAAATAAGTGCCTTTTAGTTGTGCCTGCATTTTAACAAGCTAGCTTTGAAATATCAAAGGATAGGAGCCCTAAGCTATTCCCTGATCACTTGGGCTGTTTGTTTTCACACAAGCAGAGAGAGAGAGAGAAAACATCTAAACAAGTAGAATGCTGACATCTATTACAGGTTTTATTGTGTGAAACGACATAATTGGGCAAAGCGTTGCAGCAGGGTATCATGTCATATTTTTTAAGGCCATTTCTTACCCAACATAACTATCTGTAACAGCTTAAACCATAAACCCAAATGTAAAGAGATGACTGAAGGAAAATAGCATCACAAGAACATCACAATATCTAGCTATTTCCTCTATCAATGCATATCAATGGTGTCTTTTAATAAATATTTTGATGTTGCATTGGTTAGATAGAGAAGAGACAGTGGGAAAGACATAGTGTGTGTCACACAGGCAGTGTGCCAGATATGAACCCACACTGTCACTCGCAAACATGAGTGTGGCACTGACCGCTGGACCACCCGGCCCACATGCATATGCACAGACACTGTGACTGAGTACATCAGGAAGTGTATAGGGGATGATGTTCCCACTGTGACTATTAAAACCTAACGAAACCAAAAAAACGTGGATAGATGGCAGCCTTCGCGCAAAACTGAAAGCGAAAACCACTGCATTTAACCATGACAAGGTGACTGGGAATATGGTTGAAAACTAATAGTGTAGTTATTCCCTACAAAAGGCTATCAAATAGGCAAACCGTCAGTACAGAGACAAGGTGGAGTCGCAATTCAATGGCTCAGACACGTGACATATGTGGCAGAAAATCACGGACCACAAAGGAAGAACCAGCCACTTCGCAGACACCGACGTCTTGCTCCCGGACAAGCTAAATGACTTCTTCTTGAGGATTAAACAGTGCCACCGAAGCAGCCCACTCCTAAGGACTGTGGGCTCTTGTTCTCCGTGGCCGACTTGAATAAGACATTTAAGCGTGTTAACCTTCACAAGGCTGCCGGCCCAGACGGCATCCCTAGCCGCGTCCTCAGAGCATGCACAGACCAGCTGGCTGGAGTGTTTATGGACATATTCAATCATCTTCAAGATGTCCAGCATTGTTCCTGTACCCAAGAAAGCAAAGGTAACTGAAGTAAATGACTATTGCCTAATTGCACTCACTTCTATCATCATGAAGTGCTTTGAGAGGCTAGTTAAGGATCATATCACCTCTACCTTACCTGACACCCTAGACCCACTTCAATTTGCTTACCGTCCCACTGCACACTGCCCTAACCCATTTGGACAAGAGGAACACCTATGTAAGAATGCTGTTCATTGCCTACAGCTTAGTATTCAACACCATAGTACCCTCCAAGCTCATCATTAAGCTCGGGGCCCTGGGTCTGAACCCCGCCCTGTGCAACTGGGTCATGGACTTCCTGACAGGCCGCCCCCAGGTGGTGATGGTAGGAAACAACACCTCCAATTTGCTGATCCTTAACACAGAGACCCCACAAGCGTGCATGCCCAATCCCCTCCTGTACTCCCTGTTCACCCATGACTGCATGGCCAAGCACGCCTCCAACTCAATCACCAACTTCGCAGACGACACAACCATCACCACCTGGGGGCAGTCCGTCAGGAAGACCCAGTTGCACATGGTGGGGTTAAGACCCAGGGCCCCGAGCTTAATGATGAGCAGTGTGTTGAAGAAGGCGCAACAGAGCCTCTACAACCTCAGGAGGCTGAAGAAATTTGGCTAGACCCCTAAGACCCTCACAAACTTTTACAGGTGCACAATTGACAGCATCCGGTCGGGCTGGATCGCCTGTAATGGTAACTGCAGTAACCACAGGGGTCTCCAGAGGGTGGTGTGGTCTGCCCAACGCATCACCGGGGGCACATTGCCTGCCCTCCAGGCAGGACACTTACAGCACCCAATGTCACAGGAAGGCCAAAAAGGTAATCAACCACTTGAGCCAAGGCCTGTTCAGAAGGTGAGGTGAGTACAGGTGCATCATAGCTGGGACCGAGAGACTGGAAAAACAGCTTCTATTTCAAGGCCATTAGACTGTTAAATAGCCATCACTAGCCGGCTACCACCCGGTTACTCAACCCTGCACCTTAGAGGCAGCTGCCCTGTATACATAGACATGAAATCACTGGCCACTTTAATAATGGAACACTAGTCACAATAATAATGTTTACATACTGCTTTACCCATCTCATATGTATATACTGTATTCAATTCTACTGTATTTTAGTCAATGCCACTCCGACACTCTTTCTTGAACTGCACTGTTGGTTAAGGGCTTATAAGTAAGCATTTCACGGTAAGGTCTACACTTACCGTCTGCGCATATGACAAATACAGTTTGATTTGATTTGACATTGCTCACTTGATATTTATATATTTCTTAATTCCATTCTTTTGCTTTTAGATTTGTGTGAATTGTTGTGATTGTTAGATACTATTGCACTGTTGGAGCTATAAAAACAAGCATTTCCCTACACCCGCAATAACATCTGCAAAATGTGTATGTGGCCAATAAAATGTGATTTGATTTGATCAATGTTACAAATTCACACTCTAATATATCAAATCAAAATCAAATAAAATCGTATTTGTCACATGCGCCGAAAACAACAGCTGTAGACCTTACAGTAAAATGCTTACAAGCCCTTAACCAACAATGCAGTTTAAAGAAAAATATGTGAAAAAAAGAAATAAAAGTAACAAATAATTAAAGAGCAGCAGTAAAATAACAATAACAAGGATGTATACAGGGGGGACCGGCACCGAGTCAATGTGTGGGTGTACAGGTTACTCGAGGTAATTGAGATAATATGTACATGTAGGTAGGGGCAAAGTGACTATGTATGCATAAATAATAAACAGCGAGTAGCAGCAGTGTAAAAAAAAGGGGGGAGCAACTCAAAAAGTCTGGGTAGCCATTTGATTAGATGTTCAGTAGTCTTATGGCTTGGGGGTACATGTTTACAATGCATTGCTATTCACCATTATCACTGGACTATTTGTTGAACTTGCTCTTGCATAAGTCTAACCTGAGTTAATAAATTAACGAAATATATACAGAACTATCTGGACACACATTCACATTAGTGGATTTAGCTATTTCAGCCACATCCGTCGCTGACAGGTGTATAAAATTGAGCACACAGCCATGCAACCTCCATAGACAAACATTGGCAGTAGAATGGCCCGTGCAGAAGAGCTCAGTGACTTTCAACGTGGCACCGTTATAGCATACCACCTTACAATCAAGTCAGTTTGTCAAATTTCTCCCCTAATAGAACTGCCCCAGTCACCTGTAAGGTCTGTTTTTGTGAAGTGTAAACGTCTAGGAGAAACAACAGCTCAGCCATGAAGTGGTAGACCACACAATCTCACAAAATAGGACTGCAGAGTGCTGAAGAGCGTAGCGTGTAAAAATCGTCAACAACCGAGTTCCAAACTGGAAGGAACATCATCAGAAGAACTGTTCGTTGGACGCTTCATGAAATTGGTTTCTATGACTGAGCAGCCGCACAAAGCAATAAGATCACCATGCACAATACCATGTATCGGCTGAAGTGGTATAAAGCTCACCGCCATTAGACTCTGGAGCAGTGCAAACGTGTTCTCGTTAGTGATGAATCATGCTTCACCATCTGGCAGTCCAACAGACGAATCTGGGTTTGACGGATGCCAGGAGAACGCTACCTGCCCGAATGCATAGTGCCAACCGTAATGTTTGGTGGAGGAGTAATAATGGTCTGCGGCTCTTTTTCATGGTTCGGGCCAGACCCCTTAGTTCCAGTGAAGGTACATCTTAATGCTACAGCATACAATGGCATTCCAGACAATTCTGTGCTTCCAACTTTGCGGGGGCAGTTTGTGGAAGGCCCTTTCCTGTTTCAGCATGACAGCATACACAAAGCAATGTCCTTACAGAAATGGTTTGTCAAGTTCGATGTAGAAGAACTTGACTGGAACCCTGACCTCAACCCCATAAAACACCTATGGGATGAATTGGAACGTTGACTGCGAGTCAGGCCTAATCGCTCAACATCAGTGCCCAACCTAACTAATGTTCTTGTGGCTGAATAGAAGCAAGTCCCCGCAGCAATGTTTCAACTTCAAGTGGAAGCCTTCCCAAAAGAGTGGAGGCTGTTAGAGCAGCAAATATTTTGGTTGTGTAGTATATATGAAATGAATAAACCAGTAAATGCAACATCTCTCAATCCAAATCAATTGCGTTGTCTTATCTAAATCACGGGTCGATGGTTTCAAACAAGAATCCAACATACTGTAACCATTAGCATGATAGTGGTTAAATATTACTGTAATTTAAGAACACATTTACAATTAATTATAGATACAAGGTTCATAGTCTGTACAGTCACCTCAATTAAAATATTTTGAACTGGCCTAATGATTTTTCAAATGTGTCTTCCTGTCTTCAATGTTAGCATGAAATTGAAACAATTTATGCTGAGACTGAAGCTGACCTAAGATGGACACTATTTTATTTGTTTACCTTTATTTTACTAGGCAAGTCAGTTAAGAACAAATTCTTATTTTCAATGACGGCCTAGGAACAGTGGTTTAACTGCCTTATTTCAGGGGCAGAACGACAAATTTGTACCTTGTCAGCTCGGGGGATGTGATCTTGCAACCTTTTGGTTGCTAGTCCAACACTCTAACCACTAGGCTATGCTGCCACCCCCACCCTACATACTATCTGTCTGATTACCTGCCATTAGATTATATATTATTGGTATTTTTACTTTTAGATGTGTTATGACGTTGGCCTCTTTGGGTATAGCAAGCCCCATCCCCCTCTCTCTGCCTCCCCCTTGCCTCCTTCAACTAGGTTGCTGTGGTCAGAGAGGTCGTAAATTCCTGAGAAAACCCTGCCACATGGACACACAGTATAGAGAGTAGATTTTCATGGAGAACAAAGGAAATCCTTCCACCTCACAGGACTTGTGGTATGAACAAATTTCATGTTCCGGAGAAAGTATAAAAGATCGGTGAAGAATCCAGCTACGAACTAGTCCGTTTGTCACAACTTGGGGAACCTCATGGGAGACGGTGTGGCCACATTACCATAACGCTGTTTATATAATAGCCTCACATATGAGGATTACATCTAATTGTTGTTTAACCTCTTGAAGCTAGGGGGCACTATTTTTATGTTTGGAAAAATAACGTTCCCAAAGTAAACAGCCTATTTCTCAGGACCAGATGCTTGAATGTGCACAGATTAGGATAGAAAACACTCTAAAGTTTCCAAAACTGTCAAAATGTTGTCTGTGAGTATAACATAACTGATATTGCAGGCGAAACCCTGAGAAAAATCTAACCAGGAAGTGGCTTCTATTTCGAAAACTCATGTTCCATAGCCTCCCATTGCTCCACTTAAAGGGATATCAACCAGATTCCGTTTCCTATCGCTTCCTCAAGATGTCAACAGTCTTCAGACATTGTTTCAGGCTTTTATTTAGAAAAATGAGCCAGAAAGATAACATCGCGTCACATGAGTTTTGCTCGCGCAACAGAGTTTGGACAGCTATTGTTTTTCCCTCTCCTACTGATAAAGACATTTGCGGTTGAAATATTATTATAATATATTTTAAAAACAACCTGAGGATTGATTATAAAAAAAAAATTCTGTGGACGTTACGGATATTATTTGGAATTTTCATCTGCGTTGTCGTGACCTCTGTTTCCTGTGGATTTCTGAACACAACGCGCCAAACAAACGGAGGTATTTTAGATTTAAAAAATAATCTTTATGGAACAAAAGGAACATTTAATGTGTAACTGGGAGTCTCGTGAGTGAAAACATCCGCAGATCATCAAAGGTAAACAATTAATTTGATTGCTTTTCTGATTTTCATGACCAAGTTACCTGATGCTAAGTGTACTTAATGTTTTGTCATGCGATCAATCAACTTACACAAACGCTTGGATTGCTTTCGCTGTAAAGCATAATTTCAAAATCTGACACGACAGGTGGATTAACAAAAGGCTTAGCTGTGTTTTGCAATATTGCACTTGTGATTTCATGAATATAAATATTCTATGCTTTTCAAGCAGATGTAGGAGGACAAAGGTTGTAGACAATTGCTGAATCTTTTAACCACGTGGTTAAACTCTTAGACTATCGATACTGACAGAATAACAACAAGTCTTTGATATTAATTACTAGTCTGAAGCTAGTAATTCGGTATCATTAAATGCGAAGAACAACAACCGCAGAAACATTCATTCTATAACTAATGTCACTCTGAACTATCCCCTCTAACCACAACCGCGAGATAGAGGGAGAGAGACGAACAATTCTACAAAACAAACAAACTTTTCACCAGCGATAAAGACGACACACTGAGCGTAAATATATATATATTGATTGCAATTGTTCCCGAATGAGTGAGCGTTCATGGGTAAAGGATTAGCATTTCAATTGTTATAATTATCACTCTGTAGTGACTTCTTAGTCGACTCCCACTCCCCCTTTTGTCTAACAAGCCGCCATGCCGGTTTAGCCCACTAGGGCACATTCTCCTATAATTTCATGTAACCACATTTACCTTGCTTGTTTGTTTATGCATTTCTGTGAATTACTTAGTTAGTAATAAATAAATTATTTAAGACAATTGATGTATGGATGACTCATAGTGAAGACTGGGTTCGTGCAGATAACCAACAATTTACAATGTTTGGAATGAGACTAACGTGAAGTAAATAATTCATTAATTCGAAGACTAATTGATCAGATAAAATATCTGAAAAGTTATTTTAGAAAATGATAACTTTGTAATCTGAATATTTTTCCCTGGTGCCCCGACTTCCTACTAATTACGGTTACATGATTACTCAGTCTAATCGCGTAATAACTAATTACAGAGAATTTTTGATAAAAACTATCAGTCTTCAGTTAATGATAGTAAAGACACGACAGATGACAGGTATAATATATTATGATTAAGTAACATGCCCCCCTATCATCTCATAATGATCCTGACGTAAGAAAACATGGAGGGTCATTCCATGTCATTTCAGCAAGCCATGACACCCACCATCTCAGATTTTTATGAAATAGTTTCTGTAATTAGAAACAGATAACATTATCATTCCTGCAATGTTATTTTGTTGAAATCAAATTTGATCTCTGAAAAATTAAGCTAAAAATTTGCACCCAAATTGGCCATTTTAATTTACAGCCTTAATACAATATTCAATATTTGTCCTCGGGGCAACATTGAAAATTAGGCCTTGTTCTCAATTAGGCTCCACTGATTAAATAAGTTAATAATGATAAAATAATAGTACTTAACATCTGATTGTACTAAACTTTTTTTCTAACAATAAGTAAGACATGAGGAATCCAAAATAAATTGTCAAAATCCACTCACAGACCCCCCACACTTGATTTTCAGTCTATGAACAAAGATTGACAGCAACCCATGCTTTGGTTTTGTTTACCTGGCAACTGTTTCAAATGCCACATTTTTAGCATTTGCTGCACAAATTCAATGTTAATCAATGGTTTATTAGCATTTTCACGCTTCTTAGATGCAACTTTAGCCAGTTAGCTTGGGTGCTTGTTTGGGACAAGTATGCATGGGCAGGCAAGTTGCAGAAGGACGAGGAGGCTACAATTCCCCCTTCGTCTATCAGTGCATTTTTGACTGCCATCTGGCTGAAAAAGTTTGACATTTATCTAATGTTCCATTGTTAGATTTTTGCTCATCTTGTTAGATCTTATCTTGTTAGATTTTATCGTATCTTGCGCTGGATAGCAGTAGTTGTTAATCTTGTTGTTGTTGATGTGCATAACTGAGGGAGAGAGAGCCTAACTTTTCATGGTTGTTTGATCAATAGGACTGTAAAGTTCCCAAATGTAAGATGACTCATGTGGTGTATAAATATTTTGCAGAAATCCATTCAGGTGTATTTTGTGGCTTTTGGCGAATGCGTTCTAATGATCTTAAGTTGCGCTGTTGCAACTGTCTGTAACCACACAGTCCAGTTCAAATGATGACATGCCCGTGTGGCAAATAGCTTGTTTGTATAAAGGCATACTGTAGCTTTGATTGGCTATAGCCCACTGGTCTGTGTAAACTCCGGACAGGTGTTTTAATTTGGTTTAACTGACTGCAGTGTGTATTAATTGTTCAAATCAAGGCCGCTTTCCCATTATATATTGTTATAGGATTTTCACTAATGCCTTAGTGTACGTAATTCCCAAACATTCTAAGAATTTATGAAAACGTGAAAAGGACCATTTTTAAATGGTCATTTGTCGGAAAATGTTTAAAATCGTTTCATATTCTTCCTGAGGGTGTATTTGAACACGATTTCATGTTGCTAAAATGCTGTTAGTTCCACTTTGAATACAACTTTTCACACACATAAGTTATTTTCAAAGACATGGCAAACAGCAAGCGCACTGCAATAAAAATTACAGTTCCACTCACCAGATGATGATCATTTGAAACTTAACTTCTTGCTGAAAGTTATTTATGAAAAGGGAGACGCTAACAAATTAGCAACAACATCCTCTTTGATAACACCTGCTGAAGCCGCTGCAAACTAGCCGACAACAAAAGCTAGCTAGCTAGACCGTGGGAAAACTACTGCTTGTTATTATGTGGCCTTCAAGAAGGCAGAAGTTTCCATACGTTTTTGTAAAAACGGTCCAACTCATTGAGTCAAAATTTGTTTGGTTGATTCGACTGTTACTCCAACATTTTGCCATAATAGAGTTTAATGGCAGATGCCTTTATCTAGCTTCTGATAGCCCAGCCAATGGCTGACTTAGCCAGCTAGATTTATCTCCTCAAATACCAGAAAATACTAATATTTTATCTTCAGCATTGACCCTTTCTTTTCTAACAAAAACTGAAGATATTAAATCAGAGCATCATTGAAAATAATAATATAATTAAGCAATAAGGCATGAAGGGATGTGGTATATGGCCAATATATCATGGCTCGGGGCTGTTCTTAAGCACAATTCAATGAAGAGTGCCTGGATACAGCCTTTAGCTGTGGTATATTGGCCATATACCACAAACCCCTGAGGTGCTTTATTGCTATTATAAACTAGTTACCAACGTAATTAGAGCAGTAAAAATACATGTTTTGTCATACCCATGGTATACAGTCTGATATACCACGGCTGTCAACCAATCAGAATTCAGGGCTCGAACTGCCCAGTTTATAACTCTCAAATCCTCTTGAGGATTTCAACTTTAAATAAATGTGAATTCCCGGTGACCATTATTTTACAATGCAGAGTTAGAGTTTTCTATGGTGCCTTCGGCTACAAACGGCAATGGGACGTATAAACACAATATGTGGGCAGACTTTTGTTATTCCTCTCTAGCTTCTGTCTTTAAGGACCAATTTCAATGGAGTCAGAATTTCTCCTCTGAATCTAGGAGAGACTATCATATGCTTGCAGTTAAAGCAACTGAATAACTCCACAGACTACTTCCTGAACCTGCATGAATATACCTGCATTGCTATGATTACACTCGACAGTTAAGATAATTACAGTAAGGTTGTTTTGTTTTACAGGGGCTTTTTATGCTAAACCATTATAAATGTGCTTTAAGCAGGTTTATATGACAACACGAACACATTATCAACAAACACGAACGTGTGAAATCACAAATGATGTTTTTTCTATTCTATTTTATTTCACCTTGTTTTTCATGAATATGTATTGTGTTGTCCAGAGTTTAACATTGGAACACTATCAAACATCTCTTTCCAGTGTACAGTATATATTGTATCTTCAGAGTCATCCACTGTGTTAAAAAAATATCTGAGCAATTGATGAATGGTTCAACTCTGCAGAGAGATCTGTTCGACAAGAATTCAGATTTTTCTTTGGGTCAAAGTGCTTAAGATGCCAAACTGGTTACCAATTTCCATGTTTGTCATGTCAACTAAATTATGCATACAGCTTGTAGGCTTTTACCTCTGAAATAAATGAGGACATAATTTATTCCATGTTTTTTTCTGGGGGCTTTGTCTCAAGGTGCTAAGAGTATGTATACATGCATACAGAATTCAGGGAAAGTAGCCTAGACCCTTCTTTATGCAATCTCTGAAAGGAGAACAACATATTTACATGTAAATACCAAAAGGTTACAGACTTTCCTGTAGCTGTAGTTGAAACACCTACTGTAGTGTGAAGAAAACACATTATAGTATTTATACCCTTTGACTTATTCCACGCACAGTATTGTTGTGTTACAGCCCAAATTCAAAATGGATTAAATGCACAACACCCCATAATGACAAAGTGAAAACGTACTTTTGTGAAAATGTTTTGAAAAGGAAATGCAGAAGTCTAATTTACATAAGTATTCACACCCCTTTGCTATGACACTCCAAATTGAGCTCAGGTGCATCCAATTTCCTTTAATCATCCTTGAGCTGTCACAACAACTTGATTGGAGTCCACATGTGGCCAATTCAATTGTTTGGACATGATTTAGAAAGAAACACACCTGTCTATATAAGGTCCCACAGTTGACAGTGCATGACAGAGCAGAACTTATACCATGAAGTCCAAGGAACTGGCCATAGATCTCCGAGCTAGAATTGTGATGAGGCATACATCTGGCGAAGGGTATAAAACCATTTCTAGAGTGTTGAAAGCTTCCAAGAGCACAATGGTCTCCATCTTTGAAAAATATATATTTAATTTAACAGAGCTTGAGAAAATCTGCAAGGTCTTATGGGAGCAAATCCCCAAATCCCCAAATCCAAATTTGCAAAGCTGATACAGACATACCCAAGACCACTCAAAGCTGTAATCACTGCCAAAGGTGCTTCTACAAAGTATTAACTCAGGTGTGTGAATATGTATGTAAATGAGACATTTCCGTATTTAATTGTCAATACATTTGTAGAAAAACATTAAAACATGTTTTCACTTTGTCATTCTGGGTATTGTGTGTAGATGGATAAGAAAAAAATATACTTGAATTCAGGCTGTAACATCAAAATGTGGAATAAGTCAAGTGGTACTGTATCAAGTGGTACTGTAAGTCAAGGCACTATCTCTTCTAGGGATGGCCATTTGAAATTATTTCACTATTCAAATAATATCATTATATTTTTTGGGATATCCAGATAGTCGAAATGCATGCGTTTTAAAGAGAACATTACATTTATTTGAAACTTCAATGGAGACCTGCTTGCGCAACTCAAGAGAGCCGGTGTGCTGCAATCTGCTTGTTTCAGCAGAAGGGTGGGGGAAGGGCGAGAGAGGAGCAGGGGCCGGTATGTGTGAAAGTCTGTGTGTGGTGTGGAGGGAGAGGGAAAGGGAGAGGGAGAGAGAGAGAGAGACAAACCGACTTGTGTTTGTTAGACAAACTTGTTGCTGCCATTAGGTTATCTATCATACCATCTGGTAGTGCCTGTCTTGACTGCATCAAATTGTTTTAAAGAATCTAGACAGTTACAGTAGCCAGCTAAATCAGCCAGCTAGCTACTGTAGCTTAAGTAGCAAGGCTAATTGAGGCTATTTTGCTGTTCTTCCTATCAAATCAACTTTATTTGCTACATGCGCCGAATAGAGCAAGTGTAGACTTTACCGTGAAATGCTTACGTACAAGCCCTTAATCAACAGTGCAGTTCAAGAAGAAGGAAATATTTACCAAGTAGGCTAAAATAAAAAAGTAACACAAGAAGAATAACAATAATGAGGCTATATACAGTGGGCACCGGTACCGAGTCAGGGTGCAGGGGTACAGGCTAGTTGAGGTAATCTGTACATGTAGCTGGGGGCGAAGGGACTATGCATAGGTAACAAACAAACAGTGAGTAGCAGCAGTGTGCAAAAGGAAGGGGGAGGCATTGTAAATTGTATTGTAAATTGCATTGTAAAATGTCAGGTGACGATTTTTATGAATTGTTCAGCAGTCTAATGGTTTGGGTAAAGAAGTTATTGAGGAGACTTTTGGTCCTAGACTTGGCACTCCGGTACTGCTTGCCGTGATGTAGCAGAGAAAACAGTCTATAACATGGGTGACTGGAGTCTCTGACCATTTTATCAGCTTTCCTTTGACACCTTTTGAATATCTGGGGACACATGCCAAATATTTCCAGTCTCCTGAGGGGGAAAAGGTTTTGTCGTGCCGTCTTCACGGCTGTCTTGGTATGTTTGGACCATGATAGTTTATTGGTGATGTGGACACCAAGGAACTTGAATCTCTCGATCCGTTCCACTACAGCACTGCCAATGTTAATGTGGGCCTGTTCGGCCCGCCTTTTCCTGTAGTCCACGATCAGCTCCTTTGTCTTGCTCACATTGAGTGAGAGATTGTTGTCCTGGCACCAGTTCTCTGACCTCCTCCCTATAGGCCATCTCATCATTGTCGGTGATCAGGCCTACCACTGTTGTGTCGTCAGAAAACCTAATGATGATTATGGAGTCGTGTTTGGCCAGGCAGTCGTGGGTGAACAGGGCATACAGGAGGGGACTAAGTACACACTCCTGAGGGGCCCCAGTGTTAAGGATCAGTGTGGCAGATGTGTTGTTGCCTACTCTTACCACCTGGGGGGCGGCCCGTCAGGAAGTCCAGGATCCAGTTGCAGAGGGAGGTGTTTAGTCCCAGAGTCCTTAGCTTAGTGATGAGCTTTGTCGGCACTATGATGTTGAACGCTGAGCTGTAGTCAATGAACAGCATTCTCACATAGGTGTTCCTTTTGTCCAGGTGAGAAAGGGCAGTGTGGAGTGCGATTGAGATTGTGTCATCTGTGCATCTGTTTGGGCGGTATGCATATGCGAGTGGGTCTAGGGTTTCTGGGATAATGGTTGACTCTGTAGCACTTCATGTCTACAAACTGAGTGCTACAGTTCGGTAGTCATTTAGGCAGGTTACCTTTGTGTTCTTGGTCACAGGTACTATGGTGGTCTGCTTGAAACATGTTGGTATTACAGACTCAGACAGGAAGAGGTTGAAAATGTCAGTGAAGACATTTGCCAGTTGGTCAGATGCTCGGAGTACACGGCCTGGTAATCATATGTTGATGATGTAAAGAACATTTGCTGTGTTATGTGGTGTCTAATGAGGAGCAACCAGACACTACACTTGACGCATTTATGAAATGTCTTATTCCAGTTAATAATAATCACGTACCCATTAAGAAAATGACTGTAAAAACTGTTAAATCCCCTTGGATTTGTGAGTAATTGAAAAATTGTATGGTTGAGAGGGATGAGGCAAAAGGTAAGGCAATTAAGTCTGGCAGCCCAACTGATTGGTAAACGCACTGCAAATTAAGAAATGATGTGGCTAAACTAAATAAAAATAAACTACAATATGAAACAAATACAAATTATATAAAGGATGATAATAAAAAGCTTTGGGGCACCTTAAATTAAGTTTTGGGGAAAAAAAGCCAACTCGGCTCCTTCATTCATTGAATCAAATGGCTCAATCATCACAAAGCCCACTGATATTGCAAACTACTTTAATGACTTTTTCATTGGCAAGATTAGAAAACTTAGGGATGACATGCCAGCAACAAACGCTGACACTACACATCCAAGTATATCGGACCAAATTATGAAAGGCAGAATTTTACTTTTGAATTCCGTAGTCAGTGTGGAAGAGTGGAAAAATAGTTGTTGTCTATCAACAATGACAAGCCACCAGGGTCTGACAATCTAAACTCAGCAAAAAAAGAAACGTCCCTTTTTCAGGAACCTGTCAATCACAGATAATTCGTAAAATCAAAATTACATCACAGGTCGTCATTTTAAAGGGTTTAACACTGATTCCCATGATTGTTCAATGAACTATAAAGTAATAATTAACATGCACCTGTGGAATGGTTGTTAAGACACTAACAGCTTACAGATGGTAGGCCATTAAGGTCAACGTAGGACACTAAAGAGGCCTTCCTACTGACTTTGAAAAACGCCAAAAGAAAGATGCCCAGGGTCCCTGCTCATCTGCGTGAAAATGCCTTAGGCACGCTGCAAGGAGGCATGAGGACTGCAGATGTGGCCAGGTTAACAAATTGCAATGTCCGTGAGACTCCTAAGACAGCTCTACCTTGGATGGACAGCTGATCATCCTCGCAGTGGCAGACTACGTGTAACAACACCTGCACAGGTTTGGTACATCCGAACATTACACCTGCGGGACCGGTACAGGATGGCAACAACAACTGCCTGAGTTACATAAGGAATGCACAATCACTCCGTCAGTGCTCAGACTGTCCGCAATAGGCTGAGAGAGGCTGGACTGAGGGCTTGTAGGCCTGTTGTAAGGCAGGTCCTCACCAGAAATCACCGGCATCAACGTCGCCTATGGGCACAAACCCACCATCGCTGGACCAGACAGGACTGGCAAAAAGTGCTCTTCACTGACGAGTCGCAGTTTTGTCTCACCAGGGGTGATGGTCGGGTTCGCGTTTATCGTCGAAGGAATGAGCGTTACACCGAGGCCTGTACTCTGGAGCTGGATCGATTTGGAGGTGGAGGATCCGTCATGGTCTGGGGCGGTGTGTCACAGCATCATCGGACTGAGCTTGTTGTCGTTGCAGGCAATCTCAATGCTGTGCGTTACATTGAAGACATCCTCCTCCTTCATGTGGTACCCTTCCTGCAGGCTCATCCTGACATGACCCTCCAGCATGACAATACCACCAGCCATATTGCTGGTTCTGTGCGTGATTTCCTGCAAGACAGGTATGTCAGTGTTCTGCCATGGCCAGCGAAGAGTCCGGATCTCAATCCCATTGAGCACGTCTGGGACCTGTTGGATCGGAGGGTGAGGGCTAGGACCATTCCCCCCAGAAATGTCTGGGAACTTGCAGGTGCCTTGGTGGGGTAACATCTCACAGCAAGAACTGGCAAATCTGGTGCAGTCCATGAGGAGGAGATACACTGCAGTACTTAATGCAGCTGGTGGCCACACCATATACTGTTACTTTTGATTTGACCCCCCTTCGTTCAGGGACACATTATTTTGTTTCTGTTAGTCACATGTCTATGGAACTTATTCAATTTTATGTCTCAGTTGTTGAATCTTGCTATGTTCATACAAATATTTTCACATGTTAAGATTGCTGAAAATAAACGCAGTTGACAGTGAGTGGATGTTTCTTTTTTTAATGAGTTTAGATGGAAAATTACTGAGGATAATAGCAGACGATATCTTCAATTTAACCCTTGTGCCCTCAGGCCTGGAGTGAAGCTAAATTCATTCCGCTACCCAAGAATATTAAAGCCCCTTTTACTTGCTCAAATAGACAACCAATCAGCCTGTTACCAACCATTAGTAAACTTCTGGAAAAAATGTGTTTGACCAGATACAATGGTATTTTACAGTAAACAAATAAACAAACAGAATGTCTGCATGTTTATAGGGAAGGACATTCAACAAGCACAGCACTTATACAAATGACTGATGATTGGCTGAGAGAAATTGATGATACAATTATTGTGGGGGCTGTCTTGTTTGATTTCAGTGCAGCTTTTGACATTATTGATCATAGTCTGCTGCTAGACAAATGTTCTGTTATGGCTGTTATGGCTTTACACCACATTCTTTTGGAGAGATTGGAAACCCAAATTGGTCTACACGCACAAGTTCTGGCCTGGTTTAGATCTTATCTGTCGGAAAGATATCAGTTTGTCTCTGTGAATGGTTTGTTCTCTGACAAATCTACTGTAAATATCGGTGTTCCTCAAGGTTCCATTTTAGGACCACTATTGTTTTCACTATATATTTTACCTCTTGGGGGATGTCATTCGAAAACATAATGTTAACTTTCACTGCTATGCGGATGACACACAGCTGTACATTTCAATGAAACATGGCGAAGCCCCAAAATTGCCCTCGCTAGAAGCATGTGTTTCAGACATAAGGAAGTGGATGGCTGCAAACTTTCTACTTTTAAACTGATGATGCATAAAAATTAATCCATGCTTTTGTCACTTCTAGGTTAAACTACTGCAATGCTCTACTTTCCGGCAACCCTGATGAAGCACTAAATAAACTTCAGTTAGTGCTAAATACGGCTGCTAGAATCCTGACTAGAACCAAATAATTTGATCATATTACTCCAGTGCTAGCCTTCCTACACTGACTTCCTGTCAAAGCAAGGGCTGATTTCAAGGTTTTACTGCAAACCTACAAAGCATTACATGGGCTTGCTCCTACCTATCTCTCTGATTTGGTCCTGCCGTATATACCTACACGTACGCTATATTCACAAGACGCAGGCCTCCTAATTGTCCCTAGAATTTCTACGCAAACAGCTGGAGGCAGGGCTTTCTCCTATGGAGCTCCATTTTTATGGAATGGTCTGCCTACCCATGTCAGAGACGCAAACTCGGTCCCAACCTTTAAGTCTTTTCTGAAGACTCATCTCTTCAGTGGGTCATAGGATTGAGTGTAGTCTGGCCCAGGAGTGGGAAGGTGAACGGAAAGGCTCTGGAGCAACGAACCGCCCTTGCTGTCTCTGCCTGGCCGGTTCCCCTCTTTCCACTGGGATTCTCTGCCTCTAACCCTATTACAGGGGCTGAGTCACTGGCTTCCTGGGGCTCTCTCATACCGTCCCTGGGAGGGGTGCGTCACCTGAGTGGGTTGAGTCACTGATGTGGTCATCCTGTCTGGGTTGGCGCCCCCCCCTTGGGTTGTGCCGTGGCGGAGATCTTTGTGGGCTATACTCAGCCTTGTCTCAGGATGGTAAGTTGGTGGTTGAAGATATCCCTCGAGTGGTGTGGGGGCTGTGCTTTGGCAAAGTGGGTGGGGTTATATCCTTCCTGTTTGGCCCTGTCCGGGGGTGTCCTCGGATGGGGCCACAGTGTCTCCTGACCCCTCCTGTCTCAGCCTCCAGTATTTATGCTGCAGTAGTTTATGTGTCGGGGGGCTAGGTTCAGTTTGTTGTATCTGGAGTACTTCTCCTGTCCTATTCGGTGTCCTGTGTGAATTTAAGTGTGCTCTCTCTAATTATCTCTTTCTTTCTTTCTCTCTCTCGGAGGACCTGAGCCCTAGGACCATGCCTCAGGACTACCTGACATGGTGACTCCTTGCTGTCCAAATCAATCAAATCAAAACAAATCAAATCAAAAATCAAATCAAATTGTATTTGTCACATACACATGGTTAGCAGATGTTAATGCGAGTGTAGCGAAATGCTTGTGCTTCTAGTTCCGACAATGCAGTGATAACCAACAAGTAATCTAACTAACAATTCCAAAACTACTGTCTTATACACAGTGTAAGGGGATAAGGAATATGTACATAAGGATATATGAATGAGTGATGGTACAGAGCAGCATACAGTAGATGGTATCGAGTACAGTATATACATATGAGATGAGTGTGTAGACAAAGTAAACAAAGTGGCATAGTTAAAGTGGCTAGTGATACATGTATTACATAAGGATGCAGTCGATGATGTAGAGTACAGTATATACATATGCATATGAGATGAATAATGTAGGGTAAGTAACATTATATAAGGTAGCATTGTTTAAAGTGGCTAGTGATATATTTACATCATTTCCCATCAATTCCCATTATTAAAATGGCTGGAGTTGGGTCAGTGTCAATGACAGTGTGTTGGCAGCAGCCACTCAATGTTAGTGGTGGCTGTTTAACAGTCTGATGGCCTTGAGATAGAAGCTGTTTTTCAGTCTCTCGGTCCCAGCTTTGATGCACCTGTACTGACCTCGCCTTCTGGATGATAGCGGGGTGAACAGGCAGTGGTTCGGGTGGTTGATGTCCTTGATGATCTTTATGGCCTTCCTGTAACAACGGGTGGTGTAGGTGTCCTGGAGGGCAGGTAGTTTGCCCCCGGTGATGCGTTGTGCAGACCTCACTACCCTCTGGAGAGCCTTACGGTTGAGGGCGGAGCAGTTGCCGTTCCAGGCGGTGATACAGCCCGCCAGGATGCTCTCGATTGTGCATCTGTAGAAGTTTGTGAGTGCTTTTGGTGACAAGCCGAATTTCTTCAGCCTCCTGAGGTTGAATAGGCGCTGCTACGCCTTCTTCACGACGCTGTCAGTCCCCAGTCCACCCGGCCGTGCTGCTGCTCCAGTTTCAACTGTTCTGCCTTATTATTATTGGATCATGCTGGTCATTTATGAACATTTGAACATCTTGGCCATGTTCTGTTATAATCTCCACCCGGCACAGCCAGAAGACTGGCCACCCCACATAGCCTGGTTCCTCTCTAGGTTTCTTCCTAGGTTTTGGCCTTTCTAGGGAGTTTTTCCTAGCCACCGTGCTTCTACACCTGCATTGCTTGCTGTTTGGGGTTTTAGGCTGGGTTTCTGTACAGCACTTTGAGATATCAGTTGATGTACGAAGAGCTATATAAATAAATTTGATTTGAAAAATAAATTTGATTTAATATTAATAACATGCATGTAAATCTCTATTGGCTGAATGTGGAGGAGAGTTTCACTTCATCACTACATTTATTTATGAGAGGTGTTGAAAGCACCAAGCTGTCTGTCTAAACTACTGGCACACAGCTCGGACCTACCCCACAAGACATGCCACAAGATGTCTCTTCACAGTCCCGAAGTCCAGAATAGACTATGGGAGGCACACAGTACTCCATAGAGCCATGACTACATGGAACTCTATTCCACATCAAGTAACTGACCTAAGCAGTAAAATTACATTTAAAAAACAGATAAAAAAAACACCTTATGGAACAGCGGGGACTGTGAAGCAACACAGACACATGCATACAACACACAACATACGCACAATACATACACATGGATTTAGTACTGTAGATATGTGGTAGTGGTGGAGTAGGGGCCCGAGGGCACACAGTGTGTTGTGAAATCTGTGAATGTATTGTAATGTTTAAAAATTGTATAAACTGCCTTAATTTTGCTGGACCCCAGGAAGAGTAACTGCTGCTTTGGCAGCAGCTAATGGGGAACCATAATAAATACAAATACAAATCCATCTGGCCCTGCGACCTTGTGAGTGTTGACCTATTTAACCTCATAGAGCTCCCCGCTACTTTGTACAATTTCCACCTGAAGACATACCCAAAGCTAACAGGCACAGAACCAAGGATATGCATATTCTTGGTACCATTTGAAAGAAAACACACTGAAGTTTGTGTAAATGTGAATTGAATGTTGGAGAATACAACACAATAGATATGGTTTAGTTAAAACAATGGAAAAAAACATACGTTTTTTATTTTTTTATTTTTGTATCATCATCTTTAAAATGAACAAGATAAAAAAAATATATGTAAGAGGGCAACAGTACTTGTGCAAAGTTTCAGAATGATAACTTCCAAAATGAGTGTGCGACATGAAATTTATCATGAAGTCACCCAGGTGTCCCACACAAGTAGCCCAAATGTACTCAAGTGGCCAAATTGGTGGTTTACATTTTGAAACAAATAACTATATACTAAATACCAAAATGGTATTCTAACATACACCCCCCCCCCCAAAAAAAATAGAGAAAAATTAATGAAGAAAAGGGGGAAAAAATAATTGATTGATAAAAAAATATATATATACACATTTACAAAATAACATGGGTAACTATTTACACACTTTCAATATTTGGAAGACCCTCAGTCCTCTATCAAATCAAATCAATTTATATAGCCCCAGCCTAAAACCCCAAACAGCAAGCAATGCAGGTGTAGAAGCACGGTGGCTAGGAAAAACTCAGTAGAAAGGAAAAAACCTAGGAAGAAACCTAGAGAGGAACCAGGCTATGAGGGGTGGCCAGTCCTCTTCTGGCTGTGCCGGGTGGAGATCACAGTGGTTGTAGAGGGTGCAACAGGACAGCACCTCAAGAATAAAAATGCACAGTTTAGGGTTCCATAGCCGCAGGCAGAACAGTTGAAACTGGAACAACAGCAAGGCCGGGTGGACCAGGGACAACAAGGAGTCATCATGGCAGGTAGTCCTGAAGCATGGTCCAAGGGCTCAGGTCCTCTGAGAGAAAAAGGAGAGAAAGAGAGAGCAGACTTAAATTCACACAAGACAGGAAAAGTACTCCAGATATAACATACTGACCCTAGCCCCCACCCACTTTGCCATATAACCCCACCAACTTTGCCAAAACTCTAGACAATATTCTGCTGCTGATGCCAGATGCCATAGCAGTCTCTTTCTGATGTAAAGCAGGGGGTCACTGAGCATGTGGTGCATGTGATGGAAACTTCATCTTGCAAACAACACAGCTCCACGCCTCCATGCTGTGCCCTTTTGGCCCTTAGGCACATCCATGCCTGCACAAATATATTTGGGCAGATGAACACTTGTGGCAGGAGCAGAAGGGACAGGGCTTGGTGCAGTGGTGCTGTAGCCAGCAAACTCCTTGATGCTCCCTCTAATGTAGACTGATTGGAGGAAGCATGCTGGCTGTGTTGAGATGTATGGGTTTGCATTCTACACAATACCATTTCTGAGTCTGTTAAAGCAGACCACCATAGTCCTTGTGCCCAAGAACACAAAGGTAACCTGCCAAAATGACTAACGATCCATAGCACTCACATTTGTTGCCATGAAGTGCTTTGAAAAGCTGGTCATGATTCACATCCACACCATCATCCCAGAAACCCTAGACCCACTCCAATTTGCATACCGCCCCAACAGATCCACAGATGATGCAATCTCTATTTCAGTCCACACTGCCCTTTCCCACCTGGACAAAAGGAACACCTACATGAGAACACTGTTCATTGAATACAGCTCAGTGTTCAACACCATAGTGCCCTCAAAGCTCATCACTAAGCTAAGGACCCTGGGTCTAAACACCTTACTCTACAACTGGATCCTGGACTTCCTGATGGGCCAGCCCAAGGTGTTAATGGTAGGCAACTAACTACACATCTGCCACGTTGATCCTCAACACAGGGTACCCTCAGAGGTACATGCTTAGTCCCCTCCTGTAATCCTTCACCCATGACTGCATGGCCAATCACGACTCCAACATCATCATTAAAGGGCGGCAGGGGCGGCAGGTAATCTAGTGGTTTGAGCGTTGGCCAGTAACCAAAAAGTTGCTAGATCAAATCACCCAGCTGACAAGGTAAAAATCTGCCATTCTGCCCCTGACCAAGGCAGTTAACCCACTGTTCCTAGGTTGTCATTGTAAATAAGAATGTGTTCTTAACTGACTTGCCTAGTTAAATAAAGGTTAAATTAAATGAAATAAATGAAAAAGTTTGCTGACGACACAATGGTGGTAGGCCTGATCCCTGACAATGATGAGACAGCCAATAGGGAGGGGGTCAGAGACACAATGCCTGGACAAAAACCTATCCCTCAATGTGATCAAGACAAAGGAGATGATTGTGGACTTCGGGAAAAGGAGGGGGGCAAAGCACGCCTCCCTTCTCATCGACGGGGCTGTAGTGGAGCAGGTTGAGAGCTTCAAGTTCCTTGTTGTCCAGATCACCAACAAAGTATCTTGGTGCAAACACACCAAGACAGTCATGAAGAGGGCAAATTATTGCCATTTCCCCTCAGGAGACTAAAAAGTTTTGGCATGGGTCCTCACATCCTAAAAGTTATACAGCTGCACCATCGAGAGCATCCTGACTGGTTGCATCACCTCCTGATATTGCAACTGCTCAGCCTCCGACCGCAAGGCGCTACAGAGGGTAGTGCGCATGACCCAGTACATCACTGGGTGCAAGCTTCCTGCCATCAAGGACCTCCATACCAGGCAGCCACCCTAGTCATAGACTGTTCTCTCTGTTACCTCATGGCAAGCAGTACATGAGTGCCATCAATCAATCAATCAAATTTTATTTATATAGCCCTTCGTACATCAGCTGATATCTCAAAGTGCTGTACAGAAACCCAGCCTAAAACCCCAAACAGCAAGCAATGCAGGTTTAGAAGCACGGTGGCTAGGAAAAACTCCCTAGAAAGGCCAAAACCTAGGAAGAAACCTAGAGAGGAACCAGGCTATGTGGGGTGGCCAGTCCTCTTCTGGCTGTGCCGGGTGGAGATTATAACAGAACATGGCCATGATGTTCAAATGTTCATAAATGACCAGCATGGTCGAATAATAACAAGGCAGAACAGTTGAAACTGGAGCAGCAGCACAGTCAGGTGGACTGGGGACAGCAAGGAGTCATCATGTCAGGTCGTCCTGGGGCACGGTCCTTGGGCTCAGGTCCTCCGAGAGAGAGAGAGAAAGAAAGAGAGAATTAGAGAGAGCATATGTGGGGTGGCCAGTCCTCTTCTGGCTGTGCCGGGTGGAGATTATAACAGAACATGGCCAAGATGTTCAAATGTTCATAAATGACCAGCATGGTCAAATAATAGTAAGGCAGAACAGTTGAAACTGGAGCAGCAGCATGGCCAGGTGGACTGGGGACAGCAAGGAGTCATCATGTCAGGTAGTCCTGGGGCATGGTCCTAGGGCTCAGGTCAGTTGAAACTGGAGCAGCAGCATGGCCAGGTGGACTGGGGACAGCGAGGAGCCATCATGTCAGGTAGTCCTGGGGCATGGTCCTAGGGCTCAGGTCCTCCGAGAGAGAGAAAGAAAGAAGGAGAGAATTAGAGAACGCACACTTAGATTCACACAGGACACCGAATAGGACAGGAGAAGTACTCCAGATATAACAAACTGACCCTAGCCCCCCGACACAAACTACTGCAGCATAAATACTGGAGGCTGAGACAGGAGGGTTCAGGAGACACTGTGGCCCCATTCGAGGACACCCCCGGACAGGGCCAAACAGGAAGGATATAACCCCACCCACTTTGCCAAAGCACAGCCCGCACACCACTAGAGGGAGGGGGGGGGGGGGCAACCCAGACAGGATGACCACAACAGTGAATCAACCCACTCAGGTGACGCACCCCCTGCAGGGACGGCATGAGAGAGCCCCAGTAAGCCACTGACTCAGCCCCTGTAATAGGGTTAGAGGCAGAGAATCCCAGTGGAAAGAGGGGTGCCAAGTCTAGATCCAAAAGGCTTCTTAACAGCTGTGAGTTTGTATGGCCTGCCACCTTGCAGCTGAGCTGTTGTTTCTCCTAGACATTTACACTTCACAATAACAGCCCTTCCAGTTGACTGGGGCAGTTCTTTTTGGGCAGAATTTTGACCGACTGACAAGTTTGTAAGGTGGCATGCTATGACGGTGGGACATTGAAAGTCACTGAGCTCTTCAGAACGGGCCATTCTACTACCAATGTTTGTCTATGGATGTTGCATGGCTGTGTGCTCAATTGTATACACCTGCCAGTGACAGATGTGGCTGAAATAGCTGAATCCACTAATGTGAAGGTGTGTCCAGATAGGTTTGTATATATAGTTCATTTATTAACTCAGGTTAGACATATGCAAGAGCAAGTTCAACAAATAGTCCAGTGATAATGGTGAATAGCAATGCATTGTAAACATGTACCCCCAAGCCATAAGACTACTGAGCATCTAATCAAATGGCTACCCAGACTATTTGAATTGCACCCCCTTATTTTACGCTGCTGCTACACACTGTTTATTTTCTATGCATACATAGTCACTTTACCCCTACCTACATGTACATATTATCTCAATTACCTTGAGTACGCCCGCACATTGACTCGGTACCGGTACCCCCTGTATACATCCTTGTTATTGTTATTGTTGCTTTTATTTTTTACTTTTGTACACGGCGCATGTGACAAATCAAATTTGATTTGATGATTAGGTGGCTATGAGGTACTGTATAAAAGTCAGATTTGGGAATTTAGCCAGGACACCGGGGTTTAACATCCCTACTCTTACGATTAAGTGCCATGGGCTCTTTTGTGACCACAGAGAGTCAGGACACCCATTTAACATCCCATCTGAAAGACGACATCCTACACAGGGCAATGTCCCCAATCCCTTCCCTTGGGCATTGCGATAACAACAAATAATTAGACCAGAGAAAAGAGTGCCTACTACTGGCCCTCTCCCATCCAGGAGACAAGATTAGCTTCAGAGGCTAGACAGCAGTGGGATGCAGGGTGGTATGCTGCTGGCTGTTGTTATCCATACACTGTGGGGGGGGGTAAACATTATTAGCTGATTCATGGCCATGGGTTCAGCTCCCATGATGAGTAATGGTAGGCTGAATCAAAATGTACAGAACCTTGTATTGCAATGCATGTATATTTAAAATCCTTGCCTTCCTTAAGAATTGCAGTCCTTGAAAATTGACAGTAATCTAATATCCCCCTCTTCTAACTGACTTTTCCAATGACAAAATGTCTGAGCCACTCTTTGATTAGGTAATATATGCCTATACAGCAAAGTTGACAATAATTTCACGGCTATTCATTTTTCATAGAAAATGTATTTATGTATTTATCAGTTTGAATGTTTATGCTTGGCACACATGGCAACAGCAGTCTCTTCATCAGTCACACACAAACTCGCTCTCCGACAACTCCAACAGCTTTATCAGAACAATCCTTATTATGTTTTCTCTATAATCATAATTGACATTCCATTGTATATAATCAGTGGTCATCTCACTCAGCCGAGTGTTCAAATGGGCCAAGATTTCATATTCGAACAGATGACTCTCTCCTCGCCAAAAGAAAAAGATAGAGAGGGAAGACAGAATACAATTCTCCACTGAGTGACACTTCAATTAGCCCCCTGTCCTCCCCGGCGCTAATAGTCAGATGAGCGAGCGATGCGGGGAAAGGGCAGGTCATTAAAACATCTTTAAAACTCACAAGGTTTACTCAAGGCCAGTGATTAAGGATCTGTGCCCCTGACAGGTGGCCAGGGCTTGTTCCCCATCTCCCGCTAGAAATAAAAGCAATCTCGATCTAATTGCAAAGGCCAAGTGATTACACAAGATGAAAAAAAATATCTGTGGCCTAGCTGTAGCCAGACCTCTCCATTCCACAAGTTGGATAACAAGTGTAGACTCAGACGTGGCTGGAGTCCCTGGCTATATACCAAATGGCACCCTAGTCCTTGGTCAGGGCCCTGGTCAAAAGTAGTGAACAATTTAGAAAATAGGGTGCCATTTGGGACTCAACCCATCCCTCTCAGCCTAGCCCCATCGCAGATCAACAGGGTCTCCCTACCTCTTTTTTTATGTGTCATAGACGTACCCTGACAAACCCGAACACTGTGGTGTATAGTATTTTATAGTATTTCAACAATGGTTTCACTTTCACATGTATCTCTAATTTAAGAAATTACTGTACTTTATATGGATTATAAACAAACGCACTGATGTTATATATAGTCTGTCAAGATATGTTGCATGAATTCATAATGGAAAATACAAAACTGATTTAATTATTAGACCTACTCAAACCAAGATGGCAAAACACTCTACTGCAACCTGCCTCACCAATTTATAAAAAATAAAAAAAAGTATTATTTACCTCGATCACCTATCCCCAACTCAGAGCCCCACCAGGCCTTCACAACTGGACTACCGACATTATCTGCCCGAGGGAGTTATCCAGCTGGCTCCTCCATCGCGACGTTACCTGAACGGCCATCTGCGGCCCGCTAATCGTTAGCTGTCTTATCGGCTACTATCTGAATAGATCTATAGGACAATTTTTTTCTTTTTTCTTGGGACTCAATAACTATATCAATTTATTTTGCAAATTGGATTGATCCCCTCTACCACACGGAACCCCACTAATCCTACCGACGGAAACGCACGAGGTGGATAAAAACAGACCTCCATCCTATGCTAGCTTGCTACCGATGGCCCGGCTAGCTGAATCGCAGTGACCCCAACCAACCTCACTACTCACTGGACCCTATTGATCACTCGACGAAGCATGCCTCTCCTTAATGTCAATATGCCTTGTCCATTGCTGTTCTGGTTAGTGGTCATTGGCTTATTTCACAGTAGAGCCTCTAGTCCTGCTCACTATACCTTATCCAACCTATTAGTTCCACCACCCACACATGCGATGACATCTCCTGGTTTCAATGATGTTTCTAGAGACAATATCTCTCTCATCATCACTCAATACCTAGGTTTACCTCTACTGTATTCACATCCTACCATACCTTTGTCTGTAAATTATACCGTGAAGCTATTTCATCGCCCCCAGAAACCTCCTTTTACTCTCTGTTCCAGACATTCTAGATGACCAATTCTCATTTCTTTTAGCCGTACCCTTATCCTACTCCTCCTCTTTTCCTCTGGTGATGTAGAGGTGAATCCAGGCCCTGCAGTGCCTAGCTCCACTCCTATTCCCTAGGCGCTCTCTTTTTGATGATTTCTGTAACCGTAATAGCCTTGGTTTCATTCATGTTAACATTAGAAGCCTCATCCCTAAGTTTGTTTTAGTCACTGCTTTAGCACACTCTGCCAACCAGGATGTTCTAGCTGTGTCTGAATCCTGGCTTAGGAAGACCACCAAAAATTCTGAAATTTTCTGCCAATCTACTGCAAAGATAGCCTGCAGAGTTCTGTCCTACTATTCAGGTCTGTACCCAAACAATTTGAACTTCTACTTTTAAAAATCCACCTCTAAAAACAAGTCTCTCACCATTGCCGCCTGCTATAGACCACCCTCTGCCCCCAGCTGTGCTCTGGACACCATATGTGAACTGATTGCCCCACATCCATCTTCAGAGCTCGTGCTGCTAGGTGACCTAAACTGGAACATGCTTAACACCCCAGCCATCCTGCAATCTAAGCTTGATGCCCTCAATCTCACACCATTTATCAATGAACCTACCAGGTACCTCTCCAAAGCCGTAAACATGGGCACCCTCATAGATATCATCCTAACCAACTTGCCCTCTAAATACTCTCCTTCCGTGGCCTCCAATTGCTATTAAATACAAATAAAACTACATGCATGCTCTTCAACCGATCGCTGCCTGCACCTGCCCGCCTGTTCAACATCACTACTCTGGACGGCTCTGACTTAGAATACGTGGACAACTACAAATACCTAGGTGTCTGGTTAGACTGTAAACTTCACTTCCAGACCCACATCAAACATCTCCAATCCAAAGTTAAATCTAGAATTGGCTTCCTATTTTGCAACAAAGCATCCTTCACTCATGCTGCCAAACATACCCTTGTAAAACTGACCATCCTACCAATCCTCGACTTCGGCGATGTCATTTACAAAATAGCCTCCAATACCCTACTCAATAAATTGGATGCAGTCTATCACAGTGCCATCCGTTTTTCCACCAAAGCCCCATATACTACCCACCATTGCGACCTGTAAGTCTCGTTGGCTGGCCCTCGCTTCATACTCGTTGCCAAACCCACTGGCTCCATGTCATCTACAAGACCCTTCTAGGTAAAGTCCCCCCTTATCTCAGCTCGCTGGTCACCATAGCAGCACCCACCTGTAGCACGCGCTCCAGCAGGTATATCTCTCTGGTCACCTCCAAAACCAATTCTTTCTTCCAGTTCTTCCAATTACTCCTCCTTCCAGTTCTCTGCTGCCAATAACTGGAACGAACTACAAAAATCTCTGAAACTGGAAACACTTCTCACTAGCTTTAAGCACTAGCTCTCAGAGCAGCTCGCAGATTACTGCACCTGTACATAGCCCATCTATAATTTAGCCCAAACAACTACCTCTTTCCCTACTGTATATATTTTATTTTATTTATTTATTAATTTAGCTCCTTTGCACCCCATTATTTTTATTTCTACTTTGCACATTCTTCCACCGCAAATCTACCATTCCAGTGTTTCACTTGCTATATTGTATTTACTTTGCCACCATTGCCTTTTTTTCCTTTACCTCCCTTATCTCACCTCGGGCGGCAGGGTAGCCTAGTGGTTAGAGTGTTGGACTAGTAACCGCAAGGTTGCAAGTTCAAACCCCTGAGCTGACAAGGTACAAATCTGTTGTTCTACCCCTGAACAATCTGTTGTGAACCCACTGTTCCTAGGCTGTCATTGAAAATAAGACTTTGTTCTTAACTGACTTGCCAAGTTAAATAAAGATTAAATTAAATTTGCTCACATTGTATATTGACTTGTTTCTACTGTTTTATTGACTATGTTTGTTTTACTCTGTGTTTTTGTATGTGTCGAACTGCTTTGCTTTATCTTGGCCAGGTCGCAATTGTAAATGAGAACTTGTTCTCAACTTGCCTACCTGGTTAAATAAAGGTGAAATAAAATAAAATAAAACAATTTCACACATTTTCAACATATATTTTGCTCATTCTATGCTTTACTAGCAGTTCCATTATACCACTACTTGGCACTTTGCGTACACATCGTTATTGCTGTGCGTAAATTTACACACACTCCCAAGAAACATTCATATTGATATATCTCACACTGTGCCGTTGAATTGATCCCACTCATGGTTTACGCACAGATTTGTGCCTACGCATGATTGATAAATGAGGCACCAGGGATGTTTGTGTGAATATATATATTCTAGGGGTTCAAGTTACTTGTCTGTCGTTAGCAATCCGTCTTAAAGGGGCATTTTAGTATTTTATAACTTAATGTTATAAGGTTCCTCACCCTGAAAGTAGTCATAGAGAGATGTAGAGAGATGCAGAAGACACCAGTTACAACATATTAGTGTAGCCTACTGAGAGTTCAAAGAAATGTCAAAAGTCCACTCCTGAGTTCTATTCATACAGTATCTGAGTGTGCTTTTCCAAATCCCACATTTTTTAATTCTACACACTCTAAAAAATATAACTTTTTCTGTTTACCTTTGGAGGGACCACAAATATTCAGGCATTTATTTATTATTATATTATATATACTTTATATATGCTTTGGAGGATTCAAGTTGCCTCAAGGCAAATTATGTTGTGAGCAAGCGCTACTTGTCAATGCACAAATGGAACAAACATCTGGTAAATAAATGGAGGAATATGGCTCTATTGTGGAGATAGCAATAAAGCTTGGCAGCTTATAGATCTAAACAACAGATATTAGTTAACTTTTTCTACCTCATTGGCCCTTCCTATGGGGGGGAAATAAATGTTGAAAGAATGGGGTCTGCATTTAACTTTAAAAAATATATAAATATTTGCCCCATAGGCTTTGGCCAACGAGCCATGGTGGAGTTAGCCTCAATTAGTGCCTACAAAAAGAAACCATAACTATTGCTCTCTATAACAAACAACATAGATAGAATTTGCTATTTTGTCCTTCAAATATTAATTTATTCAGATGTCACCCCACGATGCAAAAATTGTAATTGGAAAATGGACTGACAGCTTCGATAAAGATTTAAAGGAGCAATATGGGATTCAAACAACAAAACAGGCACCCCAACACTGTTGGTACTGTGTTCTTATATGTCTTGTTTGTACCAGTCCATCACCACAAATAAAGTTCCTTCTCAGGAAATACAATTTAAAGAAATGGCAGACCTTGGCAAAAATAAAGTCTCAATAAGACAGCTGTAGAGAACCCAGACAAAAGGAGAGAAAACGTTTGATCTCTTTAAGCTATAGAACAAATCATGAAATGTTTGTGTCGATTACTGTAATTGACTGAATGTAGGAGAGCTACTCTGCAAATATCTAGCCTTCTGGTCATACTTGCACCTGTATCCTGTTAGCTTGCAATCTAGTGCCCTGCCTTTTAGTAGGACCTATTCTCAAAAAAGGGTTTATTATCAAATCAAATTTTATCTGTCACATGCACCGAAAACTGTGAAATGCTTACTTACAAGCCCTTAACTTCTTGGATATAGGGGGCGCTATTTACATTTTTGGATGAAAAACGTTCCCGTTTTAAACAAGATATGTTTGCACATTGGCAAATAACCTTGAGGGTAGTGGTGGTTTTCCTGCTTGTTGACAAATTCCTACAAGGCATCCCCCCTCCTCCCCCCTTTTCTCTGTCTTTTCTTCACGTGAATAACAGGGATTTGGGTCTTGTCTCCACAAAGCAGAATATTCTTTGTGTCGGACACATTAAAGAAAAATCTTTGTCCAGTTCGAGGTGAGTATTTGTTGTTCTGACATCAATAAGTTATTTTCAATCATAAGAGACAGTAGCAACAACATTATGTGCAAAATGAGTTACAAACAATGCAAAAAAGCTAACAAAATAGCACAGTTGGTTAGGGGCCCGTAAAATGGCAGCCATCCCCTCCGGCGCCATTATCATCCTATCATATTATGATTCCACTGATGTGAAAGCTACTGTATAGCCTCTCTAACTGTTTCATTCTTAACAAATTTAAGGGAAAAAGAGAACGCTCTAAGTAAAATGGCTGTCCTATTTCAGCAATTCTGGCTTACCAGTTTCTTTTTTATTAAGTGAAGCTTCCAGGCAGTTCAATAAGAGGATTTTTACCCCATTGAGACGCATTCCTGAACTTTCAGAATTCTCTCATTGACGTAATAAGCACATTAATTTCTGAACTCCATATTTCATGCAAAAATTGTTGCATTTTCTAGTTCAATAAATGAGTCCCACTGCGTCTAGCTATGAGAGTTACTTCTAGCCTTGTCTTGGAGCCTGAAGCATCAATTCAAATGAAGAAACAAAACCGAAGCGGTAAAGAGGGTGTGTGTGTGTTTGCGTGTGTGTGTGTGTGTGTGTGTGTGTGTGTGTGTGTGTGTGTGTGTGTGTGTGTGTGTGTGTGTGTGTGTGTGTGTGTGTGTGTGTGTGTGTGTGTGTGTGTGTGTGTGTGTGTGTGTGTGTGTGTGTGTGTGTGTGTGTGAGAGAGAGCACGATAAAGCTTTGAGGACAGCAGTAAATAAAACAGTAATCCCCTGACAACATTGATGGTTGAAAACACACACACACACGCACACACGCACACACACACACACACACACACACACACACACACACACACACACACACACACACACACACACACACACACACACACACACACACACACACACACACACACACACACACACACACACACACAAGCATACGCACGCACACACACACACACACATCTGTGTTAGTCGATGTTGAACAGATCCCAGCTTTTGTTCAGCATTTCCCCGTGTAGTTATAAATTGAATCTAATGCCTTTTGCAATTAGAGCCACACACGGCACAAATAACAGATTTCTTATGAAACAGTTGATGACAGACAGCTTCAAAAGCTCGCTAACTTTTACGTGATTGTTGCTGAAAGAAATATACTGTGTATCTAATCTTAGACAATCGAGCAGTATTGAAATCCCAATATTATGATAATCTCCCATCTTTAAAAAAATAGTTTTATTTGCTATGAATCCTTTTTCACAATAATTCAATTCCCACGCCCCACCATTTCATTCATCTCTATTGTTATTATGACTTGATAACCTATATTAACATACATACATACATATTTCACATCTGGAACTAAATCCATTTTTCCCATTTGATGTTTACATTGTCCATATTTGGACAGCCTCAATCTCACATATTCTATTTTGCTTTCATCAAGAATACCCAGTCCAATTTATATCCTACGCAATACGTAGTACAATGACTACAAATAGCTGCACACAATGCAAACGCGCTAAGTAGGTCATGCCTCTAAACAAGCTGCACTGTCTTTGATTATGAGGTTAGGCCAGTCAAGCCAATGCTCTAGGTCTGAATAGAGCCCGCTGCCTATTTAGTTATGTTTTTTTTTAGCAATTGTTTTTATTATATAATCATGCAAATAGGCAGAATAAACAGTATTGGACAAATACTAGTTGCATTGTCAGAGCACGTCCAAGACATATTCATATGATTCCCGCCCCTCCCACCTTGTCTGATACGAAATCTATGGAGCATCTCTTTGATCTGGCAAACAGCTGTTGAAACAGTAAGTGTTTTCTCCACCCGTTTCAGTAAAAAGCTGAGGGATTGGGCAGGAGAAATGAAACCACTCTCAAATTCATAGACTGAGCTACGGATGCAAGGTATGACCTTCCATGATATCAAAATGATAGTTCTAAACATATTTTGAGGCTATATAGTTTGTGTTTACGTTAACTTTGCTCACAAGCATTGGAGTAAAACAAGCTTTTATTTTGGGTTCTGATGGAGTATGACAGTTGAACTAAGCTCATGAGGCTTTTATGAGTTATATTCTTCAAGAATCAATGGGTACACGTCATTAAGTACAAAAATTGATGTCGCAACTGCAGATTGCCCCTCTAACTCCTTATAGCAAGATTACCTTACATTTTCTGCTGGGTTCGACCACATTTGTAACATTATTTCATTTGTGCCATGAAAGCGAGCAGTGGACAATTCCAAAAGTACAGTATCAAGAAAGGAGGAGACCCATTGGAGCCATGTAAGTATGTGGAGGAGAGCAAGGCACATTTCATATTTCAAAAGGTTTCTCTACAGATGAAAGCCTACGTGTCTGGGTGATTGGTGGATGCGCGTAAGAGTTGATGCACATAGTGTGGGATAATGCGGAGCAATACATCATTTATGAAAAAAGGGAAATTCAGAGGGCCTCACAAAACAATGCGAGACCAACAACGTGAGTCTTAAACAGGTGAATTCATATGCACAAGACATTTTTTTGCCATGGTTTCTCAGCGTTTTTTTTTCTTCTTTTCTTCAGATGATCAATGTGTTTTCTAAAAGGTGTGCCATTAAAATGTTTTTTTTTTAAAAATGGCACAGTGTCCACTGAACTGTAATGTTCCCTTGTTTAACAGTGTAATCAATAATAGGATGTGTTATTTGCCCTCTTCATTCTTTCACAACCTTCTTCGTCATTAGGACACATTCTTTCAACAGCAGATTAATAGATTCATAGATTTATAGATTGTGACTGAAAAAATCGATGTGAAAAGGGCATATGCATATTTTGCCGTCACCTGCTTTCATTCCTCTGTTGATTTGGTTGGTTGATACCGTTTCCGTTTGATCTCTTAAAGGTTATGTATCGTTGTGGACACATGCTATCTTAGCTTGTTGGTGTGCTTTTTTATATTTGCTGGTGTGAACACCTGTTTCGTTAGCATGCATCAACTTTAATCGAGGACTGTTCACATCTTGAACTAAAATGCATTGTGAAAATACATTGTTTTGCGGTGGTGGTTGGTGTCTACAGTATTTTGACTTCAACAAGTCACCTGTTATACAGCTTTCAGCAAACCTCTCTCCCTTTTTCTCTATCCACCCCTCTCGTTCTCTCTATCCCCCTCTTCTTCTCTCTCTCTCTTACACGAGCAGACTGCCAGATTACACCGGGCTTTCCAGCTTCAGGGGTACGTGGAGCCGGTCTTTATCTTTGGGACGCAAACATTTGCATTCTGAAGGGTTTTATGGATAGGTATGTGGGTGTTTGTCTGAAGGGCCTTTATTTTCAGGTTTTTAATTGAAAATGATCCAAATACACCCTCCCCCCCTGTCTTCTGTTAGCTTCTATCAGCTACATGGGCCATTAAAACAAAATCCCTCTGATTTTATTTCCTGGATGGTAAGTAACATTTTGATCTCCACGCAAACAAGATCGTTGCACGATTACAACAGGAAATGGTTCTATACCACATCATATGAATCTGATGACGGTCCTATTATGGGGACCTTATGTATCTCTTTACCTCTTAAGGATCGTACCCTTTTTTTTTCAATTTTCGGTTTTGAGTGGCGTCCTGGGAAACTTGGCAGTACAGTTAATTATAGTCTTTGAAGATGAATTTTCTCAAATTCTCAATTTTCTCAAAATAGTCTCAATGTACTAGAACAGTGGGTCCAGTGGGATTAGTGGGATATTGTTTGCTAGGTGTCAATGTTGTGGCAGTTAGAACTGAAGTTTTTGTTTCAAATACATTTCAAAAGTGATGATTTGGATCGCAGGGCAAATATCAAGTCTAAATATGTGTCAAGACAAATGGCAAGCTGGTTTCTCTGGTTACAATAATATTTTTGGTGTAACATTGAGCTGTTCTCCAGTGCTTTTCAACCTTTGGAAAATGTACTTTGCTAGTGATGAATCATACCAAGGAATTACATTTTAAAACAGATAAACATGCAACAATACCTGATATTCATTCAAAAGTAACCAGCGTTAAAATGGTAGAAAATCATGTCAGATCCCTGCTACTTGCTTTCACCTTTTTAGAAAGGTACAAGGCCGCCCTAATACAGTATGTACACCGTATAATACTTTGTCCAATGTACCAGTCAGACCAAGATTAAACATTGGAACATCAACATAGCTCACCAGGTGAATATGGAATTGGTTGGAAAAACAGTTGAGTTGATCAAAAATGGCATATTCACATTTCCCACTAAAACACAAATGAGGAATATTTACATCAGGGATAAAAAAAAACTGCAGTATCATCAGGGGGCTTCTTTTTGCCTCATTTGGAGAGAGCCCATGTGCATCAGTGAAGCTCCTGCCTAAGCCTTGAGCATGGAACAGGCTTAATCATACCCACTCTTTAATGGATGAATTACTGCATATAGATTTAATTGAATTTCATATTAGTCATAAAGACACAATTCCAAGCGGCGCAATCCTTTCTCTCCCATTCCTCTGATTAACCAAGCGGTGAATAGGGCCTGCATTATCTGGAGCCGCTCCTTCATATCTGATTCAGCTCCACAGCGATGTTCGATGGCCCCTACCGACTGAGGAGCTTAGAGAGAGTGGAGAGAGTGAGTTCTTTTTCATTTGCTTGTAGTGGCGAGCTGAGTGTTGGTGGAGTCAGATTGCTGGTTTGTGCAGAGGAAGACGAGTGGTGTGTATTTCTCCCCTGCATGGGCAGAGCAGTGCGCTGAGCGAAAAACATAAAAAGGAGTAAGTATTCCTGCAGGGGCTGTGTTTGGAGTAAGTTGTGTGTAAATAGTAATTGAAGACCTTTGACTCGGCAAATTGACACTCATTGCCCCTACGTCAATCTGTCGCAACCTTCAAAGGTGACCATTGAACCCTGGCCAAAATACCAATTTCCAGAAGATGGCTTTTTCCCCATGGGTAATCACAGTGGGAAATCAGTAGCCGGGGCCAGGTTGGAAGGGGGAGAGTTCAAGGAAATATCACTCAGTGATTGAGATGGTCAATTACTGGCTGCGCTACTGTGTCAATGTGACAAGCCTCACAGCAGCATGCAGTCTACAAGTCCTGCTGAGATTGAGGCTAACAGACACACTGTACCTATTAGTTCTTCATCAAATCCTTTTCAGATGTACACCATCTTCACATAGGCTCCGAATAGAGAGAGCCATTGTACTAAAGAGATGTTGCACTAAGGAGAGTTAGATTTCATGCATCAGTACCATGTGGATCCGTAATGGGTTGAAAAAATGTCCAGAGGATGCTACTAATAATTTGTTTGACGAAGCAGATTTCCTCTGGTTAGTACTCTTGACCTGTTTGCTCTGTTGTATCCAGTGATGATAGTCTGAACAAACCGTGCACATTCACAGAACTAGGAAGCACTTCCATTCAACTAATACATAATGAGTCCTACTGAGCTGTATTCCACCACAAGCAAACAGAAAACACTCATCCAGAGGTGGAGCTCCTAGTGGCCGGGGACTTTAATGCAGGGAAACTTAAATCAGTTTTACCTCATTTCTATCAGCATGTTAAATGTGCAACCAGAGGGAAAACAATTCTAGACCACCTTTACTCCACACACAGAGAGGCGTATAAAACTCTCCCTCGCCCTTCATTTGGCAAATCTGACCATAATTCTATCCTCCTGATACCTGCTTACGAGCCAAAATTAAAGCAGGAAGGAACACTGACTCGGGTCAATAAAAAGTGGTCAGATGAAGCAGATGCTAAACTACAGGATTGTTTTACGAGCAGAGACTGAAATATGTTCCGGGATTCTTCCAATGGCATTGATGAGTACACCACATTAGTCATTGGCTTCATCAATAAGTGCATTGATGGTGTCTTCCCCACAGTAACCGTACGTACATACCCCAACCAGAAGTCATGGATTACAGGCAACATCCGCACTGAGCTAAAGGCTAGAGGTGCCGCTTTCAAGAAGCACGACTCTAAGCTGGAAGATTATAAGAAATCCAGCTATTCCCTCCAACAAACCATCAAACAGGCAAAGCGCCATTACAGGACTAAGATCCAATCGTACTCCACTGGCTCCGATGCTCGTCGGATGTGGCAGGGCTTGCAAACCATTACAGACTACAAAGGGAAGCACAGCCGAGAGCTGCCCAGTGACACAAGCCTACCAGATGATCTGAACTACTTCTATGCTCACTTTGAGGCAAATAACACTGAAACGTGCATGAGAGCACCAGCTATTCCGGACGACCATGTGGTCACACTCTCCGCAGCCGATGTGAGTAAGACCTTTAAACATGTCAACATTCACAAGGCCGCAGGGCCAGAAGGATTACCAGGACGTGTACTCAGAGCATGCGCGGACCAACTGGCAAGTGTCTTCACTGACATTTTTAACCTCTCCCTGTCCGAGTCTGTAATACCTACATGTTAGGACTAAACACCTCCCTCTGCCACTGGATCCTGGACTCCCTGACGGGCCGCCCCCAGGTGGTGAGGGTACGTAGCCATGCTGATCCTCAACACAGAGGTTGGCACCAGTGATGTACTGGGGAGTACGCACTACCCTTTGTAGTGCCTTGCAGTTGGAGACCGAGCAGTTGCCATACCAGCCAGTGATGTAACCCGCCAGGATGCTCTTGGTGGTGCAGCTGTAGAACCTTGTGAGGATCTGAGGACCCAAATATTTTCAGTCTCCTGAGGCGCAATAGGTTTTGTTGTGCCCTCTTCACGACTGTCTTGGTGTGCTTGGACCATGTTAGTTTGGCGTTGATGTGGACACCAAGGAACTTGAAGCTCTCAACCTGCTCCCCTACAGCCCTGTCGATGAGAACGGCGGGGTGCTCGGTACTCTTTTTCCTGTAGTCCACAATCATCTCCTTTGTCATGATCACGTTGAGGGAGAGGTTGTTGTACTGGCACCACACTGCCAGGTCTCTGACCTCCTCCGTGTAGGCTGTCACATTGTTGTCGGTGATCAGGCCTACCACTGTTGTGTCATTGTGTAGTGAGGGCTCAGTATCATTGGGCATACTCAGGAACATTCTGCAGTGCTGAAGTAGGAACAAAATGTAATCATCCATATAGCCAAAGAAAAGTGAGACAGATAACTCTACATACACCCAATATGATATATGTTTCCTTGGAACACTGCATTTTAAATGGCACCCTATTTTCTATTTTTGCACAGTACCTGTGACCACGGGGTTCAGGTCTAAAGTAGTGCACTATATAGGGAATAGGGTGTAATTTGGCACTCGATCCATACCAGTCGTAAATAACAGGACCGCAGAGCACCTGCAGTGGGTGATAGATCATTGCTTTGGGACTGAACTGATGAATTTCTCATGATATCATGTGGAAAGGTCTGGTACAATTCTGTTGAGGCATTGCCTCGAGTCTAAACACCATTGATTTTCCTCAAAATAAAGAGCATAAAAATGACATGCCCATTGCATCATACCCATAGTATGTAGAGCATGCCAACCTCCTGTGTCACCAAACCCCTTTTCTCTTCATCGTGACGGCATGCCTTTTGCTGAAGGAACGAGAAGGGGCGGGAGGTGAATGTTGTTTTCTTCCTTTGAAGTGCTGCTATTGCCTTTCAATTAAACTCCAATGTTATCAGCACATTGCAGCACGTTTTTTTCCTTCAATAAACTTCTACCGTTTTTGGATTAGAGTAAATCTGGAAATTCCATAGGAGGGCACCCAATTAAGATTAGTTTTGATAGAACGCTAGCTTTGGTAATTTGGGCGCCTGAGGCAAAACATTGCAACTGTAACCTCCGTGGAAGGTTTGATGTTGGTGGGGGATCATTTTGTTGATTATGAAGTGGCATCTGTTTGGTGCTTTCATCAGCTATTAATGACACTGTTAGAGTAATGTCGAAGGTCACAGGCTATCAAGGCAAAACGTGTCCCAAAGTAGTTCAAAGTGGTCAATTGAACATTTGTTAACATTATCATTGGAAGCAACTTGAGAAGAAACTGTCTCCCAGTACTCAAGGAAAATACAATGTTGTCTTAGCAATAAAGAGTTCCCAACACAATCCCAGGTAAAAAAAAGTCCATAATCCAATCCAATAGGTCCAATGGAAATGGATAGCTCTGAAATATTCAATGTCTATTTTCCACCAAACCAGTGTGGAATATGGCAAAAAAGCAAAGAAAGGCCTGAAATCCCTCTCATCTTAATTCAAGATGTCACCTGTCGGGTGGACACGCCTCCCACCACTACGACTTCTTCAGTATCATGGTGTTCGTACATTTTGTTTGGTAGTGTGTGGTCGATGACGTTACATTTTGTGATACAACAATAAAAAAGGAAGGGGGTAAAAAAATAACCAACCCTACACCAATATATCACTATTTCAGAAAAATAAAACTCACCACCCTATTCCAATACTTTGAACCTATACCAAGGCTGATGTACCTTGTAACGTTTCTGCAGTAAAACCTTGTACACCCAAGTACTTCTCTAAAGCTGCCACCACAACATATATTTTCTATTTTCTGTGATTTTATGTTCCATTTCTGCGGAACAGTTGATAGTCATGGCAATGAATGCTAAGTAGCCAATGTTACTGAAGCACAAATTTGTATCACTCCTTATTGGCCTAGGCCTACGACTCACCCTTGACCCATTAATCATCCCCTACTCTCTTCACTTGCTCAACATATGACACTTTCTATTATACTCTAACCCTGGCAACCTCAACCTCTCTCTCGCAACAGGAACTTTGGATTCCCAGAAACATGGGAATATGGGTCAGCAAAAAGGCACTCCACCGGGCCCAAAAACCACCTCCCACCACACCTATACCTGCAACCTTAAAGGCCTAACGCTTAAAATAGGCCTTCTTTCACCACAATACAGTGTAGTAACATAATATAAGTATTTTCTACGTAAGACTAACACGTTTTCATAGTTAAATCATTTTATTTATTTTGGGAGCAATGTTTCATTGTAAGCTTTCGTGGTAACATGTTACGACCTTGCGGTTGAGACGTTTCATAACGAATAGTTATTATGCTTCCCATTATGAGCTAACTTAACCTACATTGCCAGCGGAGTATATTCGTCTCCTCAAGGTACCTGCGTGTCCAGGTGTCCAGGCTAGCTACAGGCTCATGCCTGTGTCTCCTTGGAGGCCCGCTGGCCTGACCCCTCACAATGGATTAGCTGTCCATGTAAATGAAGCCAATTAGGAACCTCCACATCACCTCACAACTGGGGCTAATTAAGCTCACTCTACAGGAGTAATGCCTTAATGTGTTCACTGGTCAGAGAGAGGAGGCGAACAGGGAGTTAGATTTCCCCCATCTCATTGTCTAAGACATGCACACTAGAGGGAGGGACGTTTGTGTGGAGGTGGAGGGGCAGTGCTTGAGGAGAATAACAATATTAAGCTTTTGATGGAAACTTGATGAAAATTGCTGTGATACCAGCACCTGATGTTTGTGCAAATGATGCATCAATCAATTAGAGATCTTCATGGAAATCCAGTTAAATCATGGGTACATTGAGGGCAGTTCGATGTAAGGAGCGAACTAATACAATGTTATCACTGAGAGGGTAGACACAAAGTGGAATGCACATGATTTTATGAACACTATTATAATCCACTGCTTCCTTTTAGATCAATGCCTGGGTTGGTGAATACAGTATTTCCCGTCGTTTGGAGCATTGACGGATACAGAATTTGTCGAAGGGTGAAATGGATTGTTCTGGCATTTAGGGATTTCGAAGGCTACTCTGGGAAACATGCAGACAGAGCATGGAAATACAAGCCCATCCAGGCTTAAACAACAAATAGTAGGTGACTGTTAAAGACTTAGCCTGAGAGGATTATTTCAAGTGATTTATTCAAAACAATGTGCCGCTAACCAGGTATGGCGCTTAACTTCGACATATGTTACAGTTTAATTGGATGAGGTTCGACTTTGCCTGGGGAGTTTATCGAGATGACACTCCAACACCCAGCTGCATGTTCGCAGCAGACACTGTATGTAATTATCACTTCCTCCATAAGGATCAGAACAGTCCTCAATGGAAGGAGTGAGAGACCCTGTGAGAACCTTAGTGGTGCAAATTCAATATTCTCAACAACAACTAAAAAAGAATAATACTATTTTTTTTAAACATCAATCCCTGACTACAAACTTGAGTGCAGGAGTTATAGTGAGATATGGTCGAGAGAGGGAGTATACATTTGGTCTATTTGATTGGCTTTTCAGGCCTATTTTTTGGAGACATTTATTAGTAACAATGTTACATAGGAATAACTTAGTTAAGCATTTCACTGTACTTATGCATGTGAGAAATAACACTTGATGTTGTTACTACGGTTATTACTGTGTAGTAACATATAGGACTTAAGATTGTGCTATGAGATGTTCTATTTTCAGAAGTTACAGTATATTGTTGACGCTTGAATCTTGAAAGATTTCTCAGATTTTGAAGGGCTTTGTTGGAGGGTCTTAAATGATTTGCTTCTCTGTGTATGTATCCCTTAATGTGTATGGTTTTGAAATTCATAGTCTACAATACTCATTGGATAAAATTGTTGATTATTCCTAACTCCCGAGTGGCGCAGCGGTCTAAGGCACTGCATCTACAGTCCCTGGTTCAAATCCAGGCTGTATCACATCCGGCTGTGATTGGGAGTCCCATAGGGCGGTGCACTATTGACCCAGCATCGTCCAGGTTTGGCCGGGATAGGCTGTCATTGTAAAGAGGAATTTGTTCTTAAATTACTTGCCTAGTTAAATAAAGGTTCAAAATAATATCATATTCCTTTAGGGTCGTTCCATTTGATTTCAGTCACTGCATCCCTTTTCATATGAACAAAACTTCCCATACCTAATGGCCAATGTGTTCAAGAGTATGCATGCTGTAGGCAGAGGACATACACCTCGGATTATGTAAATTAGGGTCTCAGCTACAAAATATGAAAAATAAGTTATACAAATATTATCAGAATTAGTTTTTCCCCACAAAATGCTTGCTAGACTGGAGCAGTGTGAAATAAGCTTTCTGTCATTGACCCAGCCTTAATGAATTTAGTTTATTTACAAATCGAATTTGATTGACGAACATCAGCATGTCTTAATTTCATGGCCAGCCGAGAGTGGCCTCTTTCCTCTGCTGTGGTGCTGGAACCGATGTTTTCTCTCCATAGCTGTCCATGGTCCTGAAATAAAAAAAATCTGAGCGAAACAGAAGTAGGTTCCTCTCCTTGTTCAGGCGGTGTTCGGCGGTGTCACGCCCTGGCCTTAGTATTCTGTGTTTTCTTTATTATGTTGGTTAGGCCAGGGTGTGACATGGGTGATTTATGTGGCTTGTTTTGTCTAGGGGTTTTGTAGTCTATGGGGTTGTGTTCAGTTGAGTGTTCTAGGTAAGTCTATGGTTGCCTGGAGTGGTTCTCAATCAGAGGCAGGTGTTTATCGTTGTCTCTGATTGGGAACCATATTTAGGCAGCCATATTCTTTAGGTATTGTGTGGGTGATTGTTCCTGTCTCTGTGTTTTGCACCAGTTAGGACTGTTTCGGTTTTTCCACGTTTTCTTATTTTGTATAGTGTTCACATTTTTCATTTTTCATTAAAGATGTTTATAAATAACCACGTTGCATTTTGGTCCTCCTCTCCTTCCCATGAAGAAAACCGTTACAGAATCACCCACCACAACAGGACCAAGCGGCGTGGTGACAGGCAGCGGCAGCAGGAGCAGCGCAAAGAGGAATGGACATGGGAGGACAAATTGGACGGTAAAGGACCCTGGGCACAGCCAGGAGAATATCGCCGCCCCAAAGAAGAGCTGGAGGCAGCGAAGACGGAGAGGCGCTAGTATGAGGAGGCAGCATCGCTGCGTGGATGGAAGCCCGAGATTCAGCCCCAAAAATGTCTTGGGGTGGGGCACACAGGGAGTATGGCGATGCCAGATAGGAGACCTGCGCCAACTTCCTGTGCTTACCGGGGGGCGAGAGAGACCGGGCAGGCACCGTGTTATGCTGTGGAGCGCACGGCGTCCCCAGTGCGGGTGCATAGCCCGGTGCGGTACAAACACGCTCCTCGTATCGGCTGGGCCAGAGTGGGTATCGAGCCAGGTGCCATGAAAACGGCTCTACGCATCTGGTCTCCAGTGCGTCTCCTTGGGCTGGCGTACATGGCACCAGCCTTGCGCATGGTGTCCCCGGTTGGCTTGCACAGCCCAGTGCGGGTTATTCCACCTCGCCGCACTGGCAGGGTGACCGGGAGAGTTCAACCAGGTAAGGTTGGGCAGGCTCGGTGCTCAAGAGCTCCAGTGCGCCTGCACGGTCCGGTCTATCCAGTACCACCTCCACGCATCAGCCCTCCGGTGGCCGCTCCCCGCACGAGGCATCCTGTGCGTGTCCTTGGCCCAGTACCACCAGTGCCGACACCACATACCAGGCCTGCAGTGCGCCTCACCTGTCCAGCGCTGTCAGAGCTTCGCCTGAGCTGCTCGTCTGCCCAGCGCCACCTGAGCTGCCCGTTTGGCATGAGCCGCCAGAGTCTCTCGTCTGCCCAGCGTCGCCTGAGCTGCTCGTCTGCCCAGCGCCGCCTGAGCTGCCCGTCTGTCATGAGCCGCCAGAGTCTCTTGTCTGTCATGAGCCGCCAGAGTCTCCCGTCTGTCATGAGCCGCCAGAGTCTCCCGTCTGTCATGAGCCGCCAGAGTCTCCCGTCTGTCATGAGCCGCCAGAGTCTCCCGTCTGTCATGAGCCGCCAGAGTCTCCCGTCTGTCATGAGCCGCCAGAGCCGCCAGTCTGCAAGGAGCCGCCAGAGCCGCCAGTCTGCAAGGAGCCGCCAGAGCCGCCAGTCTGCAAGGAGCCGCCAGAGCCGCAAGTCTGCAAGGAGCCGCCAGAGCCGCCAGTCTGCAAGGAGCCGCCAGAGCCGCCAGTCTGCAAGGAGCCGCCAGAGCCGCCAGTCTGCATGGAGCAGCCAGAGCTGCCAGTCAGCATGGAGGAGCCAGAGCCACCAGTCAGCATGGAGGAGCCAGAGCCGCCAGTCAGCCAGGATCCGCCAGAGCCGCCAGTCAGCCAGGATCCGCCAGAGCCGCCATTCAGTCAGGATCCGCCAGAGCCGCCATTCAGCCAGGATCTGCCAGAGCCGTCAACCTGCCTGAGCTATCTCTTAGTCTTGGGCTACCTCTCAGTCCTGAGCTACCCCTCAGTCTTCAGCTACCCCTCAGTCTTGAGCTACCCCTCAGTCTTGAGCTACCCCTTAGTCTTGAGCTACCCCTCAGTCCCGAGCTATCCCTCAATCCCGAGCTGTCCCGAGCTGTCCCTCAGTCCGGAGCATCAGTCCAGTGGGGTCCTTTGTGTTTAGATTACTAGGCCAAGGGCAGCGGCGAGGGTCACCCCTCAAGGGACGCTAAGTAAGCGGACTAAGACTGTGTTGGAGTGGGGTCCACGTCCCGCACCAGAGCCGCCACCGTGGACAGACGCCCACCCAGACCCTCACCTAAGGGTTCAGGTGTGCGGCCGGGAGTCCGCACCTTTGTGTGTGGGGGGGGGGTACTGTCACACCCTGGCCTTTGTATTCTGTGTTTTCTTTATGTTGGTTAGGCCAGGGTGTGACATGGGTGACTTATGTGTCTTGTTATGTCTAGGGGTTTTGTAGTGTATGGGGTTGTGTTCAGTTGAGTGTTCTAGGTAAGTCTATGTTTGCCTGGAGTGGTTCTCAATCAGAGGCAAGTGTTTATCGTTGTCTCTGATTGGGAACCATATTTAGGCAGCCATATTCTTTAGGTATTTTGTGGGGTTCCTGTCTCTGTGTTTTGCACCAGTTAGGTGCACATTTTCTTATTTTGTATAGTGTTCACGTTTTTCAGCTTTCATTAAAGATGTTTATAAATAACCACGCTGCATTTTGGTCCTCCTCTCCTCCCCATGAAGAAAACTGTTACAGGCGGTCGACGTCACCGCTCTTCTAGCCATCGCCGATCCATTTTCATGTTCAATTTGTTTTGTTTTGTTTTCACAAACACCTGGTTTCAATTCCCTAATTATATGTTGTATATTTTCCCTCTGTTTTCCCCCATGTCCTTGTCGGGAATTGTTTATTTGTAAGTACTCGTGCTATGTGTTACTGGTGCCCATGTGCTTGTTGTTTTGTATGCCATTCATTTTATATACTAAACTGCTCCGGCTATTCTGCTCTCCTGCGTTTGACTTCCCTGCCACCAGTTACACACCCCATACAGATGTAGTCTCTTTAAGTCTTAACATCACAGTGTAAACAGGTGACAGATAATTGAGTAATCTTACTAATTACTCAGTGATAGAAAGAATGTGAGTTTATGATCAACGCTTACCTTCTCAAAGACAAGTTGACTCGCCTGGCCTTCCTGGCAGCAAAAACTTGCTCATAGTCTCCACCGGGCTCTCACATCTCGTGATGCTGAGGGATTTCACAGTGAGTCCATCTTTTACGTTCTCTTTCAGCACGTCCCAACAGTGTGTAGATCCGGATATGCATGCAAATGACCATTTATAAAATGCAATTGTGTTCGTTGTCCATAGCTCATGCCTGCCCATACCCTAATCCCACTGCCACCATGGGGCACACTGTTCACAACGTTGACATTTCCTATTATCTACCTATTGCCTGATCTCTTGGACTATGTTACTAGCCTATTCCCTGCCTGTAAAAAGGAAGTGGATGGCTGCAAACGTTCTACTTTTAAACTCGGACAAAACAGAGATGCTTGTTCTTGGTCCCAAGAAACAAAGAGATCTTCTGTTGAATCTGACAATTAATCTTAATGGTTGTACAATCGTCTCAAATAAAACTGTGAAGGACCTCGGCGTTACTCTGGACCCTGATCTCTCTTTTGAAGAACATATCAAAACCATTTCAAGGATAGCTTTTTTCCATCTACGTAACATTGCAAAAATCAGAAACTTTCAGTCCAAAAATGATGCAGAAAAATTAATCCATGATTTTGTCACTTCTAGGTTAGACTACTGCAATGCTCTACTTTCCGGCTACCCGGATAAAGCACTAAATAAACTTCAGTTAGTGCTAAATACGGCTGCTAGAATCCTGACAAGAACCAAAATATTTGATCATATTACTCCAGTGCTAGCCTCTCTACACTGGCTTCCTGTCAAAGCAAGGGCTGATTTTAAGGTTTTACTGCTAACCTACAAAGCATTACATGGGCTTGCTCCTACCTTTCTCTCTGATTTGGTCCTGCCGTACATACCTACACGTACGGTACGGTCACAAGACGCAGGCCTCCTAATTGTCCCTAGAATTTCTAAGCAAACAGCTGGAGGCAGAGCTTTCTCCTATAGAGCTCCATTTTTATGGAACGGTCTTCCTACCCATGTCAGAGACGCAAACTCGGTCTCAACCTTTAAGTGTTTACTGAAGACTCATCTCTTCAGTGGGTCATATGATTGAGTGTAGTCTGGCCCAGGAGTGGGAAGGTGAACGGAAAGGCTCTGGAGCAACGAACCGCCCTTGCTGTCTCTGCCTGGCTGGTTCCCATCTTTCCACTGGGATTCTCTGCCTCTAACCCTATTACAGGGGTTGAGTCACTGGCTTACTGGGGCACTCTCATGCCGTCCCTGGAAGGGGTGCGTCACCTGAGTGGGTTGATTCACTGATGTGGTCATCCTGTCTGGGTTGGCGCCCCCCCTTGGGTTGTGCCATGGCGGAGATCTTTGTGGGCTATATTCAGCCTTGTCTCAGGATGGTAAGTTGATGGTTGAAGATATCCCTCTAGTGGTGTGGGGGCTGTGCTTTGGCAAAGTGGGTGGGGTTATAACATTCCTGTTTGGCCCTGTCCGGGGGTGTCCTCGGATGGGGCCACAGTGTCTCCAGACCCCTCCTGTCTCAGCCTCCAGTATTTATGCTGAAGTAGTTTATGTGTCGGGGGGCTAGGGTCAGTTTGTTATATCTGGAGTACTTCTCCTGTCCTATTCGGTGTCCTGTGTGAATCTAAGTGTGCGTTCTCTAATTCTCTCCTTCTCTCTTTCTTTCTCTCTCTCGGAGGACCTGAGCCCTAGGACCATGCCCCAGGACTACCTGACATGATGACTCCTTGCTGTCCCCAGTCCACCTGACCGTGCTGCTGCTCCAGTTTAAACTGTTCTGCCTTATTATTATTTGACCATGCTGGTCATTTATGAACATTTGAACATCTTGGCCATGTCCTTTTATAATCTCCACCCGGCACAGCCAGAAGAGGACTGGCCACCCCACATAGCCTGGTTCCTCTCTAGGTTTCTTCCTAGGTTTTGGCCTTTCTAGGGAGTTTTTAGCCACTGTGCTTCTACACCTGCATTGCTTGCTGTTTGGGGTTTTAGGCTGGGTTTCTGTACAGCACTTTGAGATATCAGCTGATGTACGAAGGGCTATCTAAATACATTTGATTTGATTTGATCTGTACTGTTGCCCTTTTGGACCACCTCTGTATGACCTTCATTCTGCCCCTGGACCCAGCTACCTGCCTCCTCCTGTGGTCCTTTGCAATAAACACCTGCTGCACCCTGCGCTTGAAACCAGCTCTCTGTCTCCCCTTGTGTTCATTACAATATGAAATTTTTTATTTCTGCATGTGGCGTTTATATTTTTAATTGTAGAAATAAGCACCACTCATAATTGGTTAGTGACTAAGACTCGAGACCTAGGAAGGATACTTCCTACCTTCCTATAACAATCAAATCAAGGATTTTACTGTTATTGTTTACCATCAATCACTAATCCCCTTTTTCAGATTAATTGCTGAAATCTGAAATGAGTTTCTTATGAAATACATGCATGGAATTGATGCAGTGAGTTCTGTGATCACCTATGGGCTATGCAGCAAGGTTTATAATCCAATTTGGCATTTGACACGTAATACTGACTACATGGTTGTCTTGCAATCAAATTAATTCCAAAGCCTGATTCCATCCTTATCTTTATTCGTAATTCAGTGAACATACACGTTCCATGTATCCAACATTCGATGTGTGTCACCAGTATGTGTGTGTGTTGTGCCATTATAGCTCAGGCTCAGGGCCCAGGGACATGTTCTGTCGTCCCCCAGACACTTCCATCCCTGTAATTAGTGTCTCTCTGCCTTTAATGACACATTATTTTAATACAGAGCATTTCTACTCTGGGGCGGCATGCCACTGCCACTGCTGCCTTCCTGGGGGAAATCATGAACTGCTAATTAAGTAATGGCCCCAAATCCACTTTTTCCCCATCAGCACATTAGGAAGAGAGACACAGGGACAGTGGACTTTTAATCACTTTTTAAAACAGGTGTGGATAGGGAAGGGTGGAGGCTGGTGTGGGGGCTATTCCCATTGGACCTGAGAGAGATAATGCCCTGAGAGAAGTTCCCTATAGGAAGGGGAGGGAGTAAGTCATAAAAGTTGGGGCACTTTTGAGAACAAAGGGAGATAGTGAATTATAGAAGAGTACTGTTTTTGTGTAAACATGGGCATAAGGCGAGGGAATGCAACATCTGGTCGGACAGACTGGCGATAGCACAATAAATGTTTGTCTTAAAGTCAAAACATAAGGGTATAGCAGGTACCACAAAATACAGGTCCTCTTAGTAAAATAGAGGCAGCAAACGTTTCATCGGTAATGGGCCTAAAGTATAACAGTGTGTCCTACACTCAAATTATTCTTTAAAGGGAGTTAGAATAGTCAAGCTACAGGATAAACGCACACAACCGAAGCATTAGAGATCTAGTTGTGCGTACAGAAATGGGCCATTACATATCTAATGTTTAAATGAGCTACTTTACCATGTACTGTAAGGCATAATAAACACTATTTCCTCTATGTCAAATGACAGCATCGGGCACTTCTCAGGAAGCCAAATTAGCCCTTAACCTTTTTTTTTTCTCTCCGCCAAAAATATACAGAGTCAATTGTAATAATTTTCTCAATGGATATACCGCCACAGTGTAATTTCGGATGAAGATCATTTATGGTTCGTTTAACGTCAATATCTGCTCAATGAAGTATGATGAGAACCTCTTATTTCCATGGAAGCCGTTGAAAGCGCTAGCGACTTACTCCCCAGCGTCTTAACATCATCTATAATGCCACTAACATTCCATTTATTATCCGTACGCAATCCAATTACTTGTTATTTTCCCCCATTGTTTGCTCGCATGGTAAAAAATTGGCTAGACTGTTATGCCTGAGTCTATATCTTCAGCCATTTTGCACATTTCCTAACAGGTTTCAAAGTTGTCTGTGGGATTTATTGTGGACTACATTATGTTCATACAAAAGAAAAATGTATTTGAATGGGAGTTATATGAGCCTGTGAAAATGTTGTTGCGAGTCTTAAACAGTGCATGGGGTTTTAAGCTCATGTAAATATTGATGACAGTTAATATTTAATATGTGTACTTTTTGCCTGTGTGGACACTTTGCCAAATGGCACCCTGTTCCCTACATAGGACTCTGCACAAAAATAGTCCACTATGGGCCCTGGTACTATTTCAAATCAAATTTGGGACACTTACTTTGTTAACTGAACCCTTCAACCGAAGAACTATAAACTTCAGTTTTGGAAAATGTTGATGATATGGTACATTTAAGGAACAAGGCCCGAGTGAATGTGGTGTATGGCCATTATACTATGCCTAAGGGCTGTTCTTAAGCACGACACAACGCGGAGAGCCTGGATACAGCCCAATCAGCATTCAGGGCTCAACCCACCCAGTATCCAATTTTAGTTGTATAGTGAATATGAATCCTCCACAGTATTGATATTACCTACAGAATATAAACAGACAACATGTACAATACATCTCCATTTCAGTTGACAACTTACTGATAAAAGAGCAAACATGTCTGAGAGTCTATGCTCAATGCTTCATTCCTTAGTTAAATTATGAATTCAATTGAGTTGGGAGCCTCTGTCGAAAAAGTATCCTAAATGTATCACCACATAGTGCGAATTGGAGATGTATTATTTGATGAGTAGTGATTATATGGGGGTTATGAAGACCTCCTGTATACTGTGCCTCTTCTATGAGACATTAACTAAAGGTGATGTTACAGGCCTGTGGAGAAGCTTGTGTAGCCCTGGGTTTAATTTCACATGCCAGTCCCCGAGTCAATAGTAACCACCACCTGATCTGGGTTTAAAAAATATTTGTAATCTTTCATAATACTTTAGCTGTGCTTGGTTGCGCTTGCCTGGAGCAGTGGCACCAATGGAATAGTCCCAAAAGTGCAAACACCACCCCTCTGGCACCCCTGCAGGTGAAAGCAAATACAATCTGAACCCAATATTTAGCAATGTCTAGGATATCAATAATAACCCTTTCATGGCTACCGGAGAATCCAAATGCATGTCTTTAATCACATAGTGCATGGAAGAGTTGATATGGAATACCAATTTTATTAGTTATCGCGTATTAGATATTGACAAATATTCTTATGTTATATTATGGGATTAACAATCTATATAGATCTCCACCACCATATGAAAATATCCTTGTTTGTAAAGTCATATAGCCTTTCCAAGCTGTGGGACTTGGGTTAGGCATTGTGTTATTGGAATCCATAGCTCCAGCTCGAGATATACCCACTGTTTGTTCTCTCCGCTGACTTCTAATAGGTCATGTCAATCATCCATCTCAGTCTATCGCTGTCAGTTGTCAAATAATACCACCCTGCTCTTCAGATTCTGACGTCAGAAGTCTACATTGGGGAACAGTCTAGAAAAGTAACCCAGCTAGCACGTTTGGTTCTTTGGAAGTTGTGGGAACAAGTTTTAGTTTCCCATTGATTATGGGAACGAAGCCATACATTTCCTGACCGATAAAACTGAACGTTTTTAAAATGTTCTGGGAATTGAAGTTAACAATATACCTGTTGTGGCAACATACATTTTAAAACCATGAGGAAATCTGCAGAAAACTCTATGTTGAAGTACTGAAATTCCCACAGGAGAACATTGTTTCTTAACATTCTAGGAAAACTGTAAGAATAATTTAAATAGAACCGTGAGGAAACCTGTATAAAACATTATGCTGAAGTCCTGAAATTCCCACCTAAGAAACATATGGTTCTCTCCATATGTGCTAGCTGCGTATCCTGCACCCCTCCCAGAAAGTTGTGGGAAGGTTATGTAAAATAACAATAGGATAACCACTCTCTCACCAAGTTCTAACATATGGTTCTCAGAACATTATGTGCTAGCTGGGAACAGCATTTAGTGTATCACTGACACAAATTAAAGGAGTCACTTCATTTGAATACTTATTGTATAAAGTATTCATTGCATTGTTTGACAGTATAGACGGGTGAAAAAGAGCTGTCATTGTCCCTTGATTTGAATGTGTCCACATTGTGTCCGGATTCCCCGCTATATTCAAATTCCAGTATGCATTCTACAAATGGTGGAATAAGCTAAATATGATAACTCAACAACAGCTGATGGATGTAGCAAATTAGCCAGCTAACCTCTGTAGCAAGCAACGCCAAAGGGATTGCAAACGAGTTAGCATAACTCTAGCTAAACATTTTTTTTACAAATTCGAATTATTAGCTGGCTTGCTAGCATTTATGAGACCAGACATCACGTTCCTCACACGCTAGGAACGTATTTCCTCTAACATTATAATGAAAAGGTGTATCTCGGTCCCAAAACCCAAGTTCTCTGGAGACTTGTGGGAGGAGTGCTGATGACGTCGCCCACTGTATGCACTTTCGGTAGCCTGATTGTGTCCAGATTGAGCTGACATATTTGTCATCTCTTTGAACACCAAAGTATGGTAATTGGGAGTATGATTGCTTTTATGGTCTGTTGATGTACAGTACCAGTCAAAAGTTCGGACACACCATCATGGGTTTGCTTTATTTTTACTATTTTCTACATTGTAGAATAATAGTGGAGATGTCAATCACTGACAGTGTCACCAGCAATGTACCCCCACACCATCACACCTCCTCCTCCATGCTTCATAGTGGGAACCACACACGCAGAGATCATCCGTTCACCTACTCTGCTTCTCACAAGACATGGCAGTTGGAATCAAAAATCTCAAATTTGGATTCATCAGACCAAAGGACAGATTTCCACCGGTCTAATGTCCATTGTTTGTGTTTCTTGGCCCAAGTAAGTATCTTCTTATTATTTTACTCAGCAACTCAGTTAACAAATTATAACTTTAAATGACAGACTAGGAACAGTGGGTTAACTGCCTTGTTCAGGGGCAGAACAGATTTTACCTTGTCAGTTCGGGATTCGATCTTGCAACCTTTCGGTTACTAGTCTAACGCTCTAACCACTAGGCAACCTGCCGCCGCAGTCTCTTCTGAAAAGTGTATGTTGAGATGTGTCTGTTACTTGCACTCCGTGAAGTATTTATTTGGGATGCAATTTCTGAGGTTGGTAACTCTAATGAACTTACCCTCTGCAGCAGAGGTAACTTTGGGTCTTCTTTTGTCATGGAAATTCAGTACTGAGAGAGATTTGGTCATTTCTTCAAACAATCATTTTAATGTAATTTTTATTATTTATTGCAATAATGATGCTGGTCGATCCCCCCCACCTGTGAGTGTTGGACCGAGTAACCTAACCTTTACACAAATGCAGAGAACTATATATAGCTGACACTAACAATGCTCAGTCATGGTTGGTTCAACCTCCCTCATGCACACCACAGAGCTTCATAAGCCACTCTGGGTTCATCCAGTCTTTATCTGCACGTGGGTTTTTGTCTTAACACCACCCTGGCTTAGTTTCCCAGATGCAAGGATGATTTTGAGAAAATGAAGGATTGTTCTACTCCTAAGCTATCTCTATTAAAACACATTATTGTCTATGTAATGCTGTCTTTAAGTTAGAGCTAGGCAGAATACTGCCCCCTTTGGAGGAATTGCATGCCCATAGTAAACAGAAAAAAAATCTGTCCAAAATTGCTAATATATGCATATAATAATTATAAAAACACTCTAAAGCTTTTAAAACCGTTCAAATTATGTCTGTATGTAAAGCAGAACTTTCAGGGCAGCCATTCTCCCAAACTCTCTCTTGTCATCATAAAAGTTGGGCCAAATTTGACGTCATCGCCCCCACCCTTCCCAACCAGCTACGGATCTGGGAACAGTTTCTATCTCTTCAGCGCGATGTCTCCTTTCAATGGGGCTTGTCATTGTGAGAATCGCACACTCCCTCGACTTTTGGCAGGCTGAAACCTTTGGGTCATGCGAAAATACATGTACTTTCATGCACGTGTCGGGTCCGGAGCTCTCTTTATTTCAGGATTGACCAAATGATGACGGTTTGTCTGTTCAAGCTAAGAATTGTTTAGCATGTTTAGAACATGCCAAAGCTTGATTCTGCACTTAGTTTGACCAGTTTAGTCGACATATAATATGTAATTTTGAAGCATCCACTAGAATTTTGGCTGCATTTCAGACGGAATTTTGTCGCGTTTGATAGCCCAAAGACACAGACTTGAAAACCAAACACAGTTTTTGGTAAGTATGACTCCTTCCACGGCTTCTGATCGAAGAACATCAAAGGTAAGGGAATATTTATGTGGTAATTTTTGTGTTTCTGTGGATCCAACATAGAGGAGACATAATGCTATTGTCTGAGCGCCGTCTCATATTGTAGCCTAGTGAACGAATTCTGTAATGTTAAAAATAAATGTAACACAGCGGGTTGCATTAAGAAGAAGTGTATCTTTATGTGTATCTATATGTAGAACATGTATATTTAGTCAAAGTTTATGATGTGTATTGCTTGTTATCTGACTTTATCTGGCGGAGCTATCATCATTTCTCCGGACATTTGAGTAGCATTTTTTGAACATGGCATCATTGTAAACAGAGATTTATGGATATAAATAGCATATTATTGAAAAAAACATAAATGTACTGTGTAACATGTCCTATTACTGTCATCCGATGAAGATTTTCAAAAGGTTAGTGAATTATTTTTCTTTTAATCCTGCGTTGGTTGATTGCATATTTTGTTCAAAATGGCTATTCAAATGAGCTGTGTCTTTGGTGGTGGTTTTACATAAATATGTGCTATGTTTTTGCCGTAAAACATTTTAGAAATCTGACTTGCTGGGTAGATGAACAAGGTGTTTATCTTTCATTTGAGCTATTGGACTTGTTAAATGTGTGGAGGTTAAATATTTCTAAGAATATTTTTGCGTTCCATGCGCCACGTTCCAGCTGAACGTGGGAGGGGTCGTTCCCAAATGGGAACCATCCCCGATAACAGGTTAACTAATTTGTCAGCTCAAACCATCTCCAGTGACCACACGCCCAGATTAGCTGCAGGGAACTAGAGTGGAGACCATAAAAACACAGACACTAACAGGACAGAAATATGCTCCTATTTGTTAAGTATTAATCGCTAACTATTGATATCAAACAAATCAGGTAATTTAGTAATTTTTCGATCACACATCCATGTGGCGATCCTCCTGAGAGCCAGTTTCATCATAGCTCTTGAGGGTTTTTGCAACTGCACTTGAAGAAACATTCAAAGTTCTTAATTTTCCACACTGACTGACTTACATGTCTTAATGTAGTGATGGACTGTCATTTATCTTTGCTATTTAAGCTGTTCTTGCCATAATATGGACTTGGTCTTTTACCAAATAGGGCTGTATACCACCAACTATACCTTCGGGATACCACCCCTACTTTGTCACAACACAACTGATTGGCTCAAACGTAGGAAAGAAATTCCACAAATGAACTTTTAATGCCTTTATTTTAACAGTAAATGCATTCCAGGTGACTACAGTGGTTGCTTAACTAAAAGTTGAGATTATGCCGCAGGATTTAAATGTAATTTATGGTTTAATACGGCTCCCTGCGTCACTGCTTCATTACTCCAGACCAGCACAAGGGGGAGTTAGAGCACTAATTATGCATTTGGGTCCAAAGGAGCTACTGTGTCTCTAACTGACAATGAATGGGCGACATAAACCCAATAGAAACTGATAATTGTGCACGACTTCAAAATGTAATATCAATTAACTAAATGATGAGGATGAAGAAGATGATTGAATTTAGAACAATAGTGTAAGAATTGCCATTCTTAAAACCCGGAAAAAGCCACTCATTTTTGTGTTACTACTTGTCAGTATTACTTGCTAAAACTGTTGTTACACTAAGGTTTTTTTTCTAAGAGAAATTAAAATGTTCAATAATATTCAATGATATTCTTAGGATATACAGCTGAAGTCTGAAGTTTACATACACCTTAGCCAAGTACATTTAAACTCAGTTTTTCACAATTCCTGACATTTAATCCTAGTAAAAATTCCCTGTCTTAGGTCAGTTAGGATCACCACTTTATTTTAAGAATGTGACATTTCAGAATAATAGTAGAGGAAATTATTTATTTCAGCTTTAATTGCTTTCATCACATTCCCAGAGGGTCAGAAGTTCACATACACTCAATTAGTATGTGTTAGCATTGCCTTTAAATTGTTTAACTTGGATCAAACTTTTCGGGTAGCCTTCCACAAGCTTTCCACAATAAGTTGGGTAAATTCTGGCCCATTCCTCCTGACAGAGCTGGTGTAACAGAGTCAGATGTGATATAGGTTTGAGGTCAGGGCTTTGTGATGGCCACTCCAATACCTTGACTTTGTTGTCCTTAAGCCATTTTGCCACAACTTTGGAAGTATGCTTGGGGTCATTGTCCATTTGGAAAACCCATTTACGACCAAGCTTTAACTTCCTGACTGATGTCTTGAGATGTTACTTCAATGTATCCACGGAATTTTCCATTCTCATGATGCCATCTATTTTGTGAAGTACACAAGTCCTGCAGTAAAACACCCCCATAACATGATACTGCCACCCCCGTGCTTCATGGTTGGGATGGTATTCTTCGGCTTGCAAGCCTCCCCCTTTTTCCTCCGAAATAACGATAACGAGTTCTATTTTTGTTTCATGTCCAGAGGACATTTTCCAAAAAGTACGATCTTTGTCCCCATGTGCAGTTGGAAACCGTAGTCTGGATTTTTTATGGCGGTCTTGGAGCAGCGGATTCTTCCTTGCTGAGTGGCCTTTCAGGTTATTACGATAAAGGACTCATTTTACTGTGGATATAGATACTTTTGTACCTGTTTCCTCTAGCATCTTCACAAGGTCCTTTGCTGTTGTTCTGGGATTGATTTCCACTTTTCGCAACAAAGTACGTTCATCTCTAGGAGACAGAATGCGTCTCCTTCCTGATCAGTATGACGGCTGCATGGTTCCATGGGGATTAGTCTTGCGTATTACCGTTTGTACAGATGGATGTGGTACCTTTAGGCATTTGGAAATTGCTCCCAAGCATGAACCAGACTTGTGGAGGTCTACATTTTTTGTCTGAAGTATTGGCTGATTTCTTTTGATTTTTCCATGATGTCAAGCAAAGAGGCAGTTTGAGTTTGAAGGTAGGCCTTGAAAAACATCTACAGGTATACCTCCAATTGACACAAATTATGTTAATTAGCCTATCAGAAGCTTCAATAGACATGACATCATCTTCTGGAATTTTCCAAGCTGTTTAAAGGCACAGTCAACTTTGTGTATGACCAACTGGAATTGTGATACAGTGAATTATAAGTGAAATAATCTGTCTGTAAACAATTGTTGGATAAATCACTTGTGTCATGCACAAAGTAGATGTCCTAACTGACTTGCCAAAACCAAAGACATTTGTGGACTGGTTGAACAATGAGTTTTAATGACTCCACCCCAAGTGTATATAAACTTCCGATTTCAACTGTAGCTAGCTAATCTTGGCTGGCTGGCTGGTTTATGATCTGTTTAGTAATATGTAATATGTGTAATCTAGTAATATGTGTAGTAATATTATTTGTATCTCAGAGCCATTTGCATTGCTAGTTAACATTGCATCTTGTTGCTTAGCTACCTGCAGATTCATGCTGGTTAGTAACGTTATGAGTTGGGATTGTGTTTCATTGTTTAGCTAGCTAGCTACATGTCTAAACAAAAGACTCCATTTGCAAGGAAACCATTTCACTGTACCGTTTACACATTCTGTATCCTGTGCATGTGACAAATAACCTTTTATTTTATTTTATAAAGTGTGTTTACCAGAGACCCTAATGTGAAGGACAACATGACCTGTACCAAAGTCAAGTTAGGATATAATGATAGGCCAATGAGACAGTGTCCCAGTTTGAAAAATATCCGGTAGTGCCCTGCTGTTTTTTTCATCACACTCACAACCGTAAGCTATTTTCTGTTTTTAGTTTGCCATTAAACTGTCAATTCTGATCTTGTGAGCTTATTTTCCTGTAATAATGAATGGAAATTAGCTAAAGTTAAGATGTTGTCAGCTTTTTGATGTGATCATTATTTGAACTGGCTAATCAACTAACTTAACATTAGCTAGCTAGCTAACAAGCTAGAAACAAACCATAACATTGTTTAGAAAGTTGCTTTTTGTTGCCTAGTTTGCTAGATTGACATATACTAAATTCATTTTTAAACAGATGGATTTATTGGTGTTAAAATACACCAGTAATGCTATTTTGGACCACCAGGCTGCAGATGTCATGCATGTGAATCCTTAAAGATATGGGTGGGGCTAAGGCTTAAGAGGGTGTGAACAATGCAGACAAAGAAGAGCTCTCCAGTATGTTTACCAAATAATTCAAGGGCCATTTTCTCAAAAGTGGGGTTACAAGTTTATCAACTTTCAAAGTAGAATTACCTTCCAATTGTTCCTCAACTGCAGTGTATGATATATAGGTTTCTAGCTCGGAGTCTCTACTTTTATCCAATGTAAAAAACACTATTTAAAATGTTGATACATATAACCAAATCGAGCCAGTCAGTAACAATTGACAAATACTGTAGAAAGAGAAATGGAAAATGTGTCAGTTTGACTGGCCAAAAGACATAAATCAGCCATTTTCTCAAAAGTGGGTTTACAGTAACGAGTGCTTGGAGAGTACTAGCAGCACCCAGATATGAAACAGAAACAATGATGCCTAGGAAAGGATCCAAAGGGAGTGACATATAAAATCAGCATAAAAAGAAACATCCCTTTTTCAGGATCCTGTCTTTCAAAGATCATTCGTAAAAATCCAAATAACTTCACAGATCTTCATTGTAAAGGGTTTAAACACTGTTTCCCATGCTTGTTCAATGAACCACAAACAATTAATGAACATGCACCTGTGGAACTGTCATTAAGACACTAACAGCTTACAGACGGTAGGCAATTAAGGTCACAGTAATGAAGACTTAAGACACTAAAGAGGCCTTTCTACTGAGTCTGAAAAACACCAAAGAAAGATGCCCAGGGTCCCTGCTCATGTGTGAACGTGCCTTAGGCATGCTGCAAGGAGGCATGAGGACTGCAGATGTGGCCAGGGCAATAAAGGGCAATGTCCATACTGTGAGAAGCCTAAGATGGCGCTACAGGGAGACAGGACGGACAGCTGATCGTCCTCGCAGTGGCAGACCACATGTAACAACACCTGCACACGAGCAGTACATCCGAACATCACAACTGCGGGACCGGTACTGGATGGCAACAACTGCCCGAGTTACACGATGTTGGATCCAAGATGGCGTAGCAGTCAGACGTCTTGTCGTGTCGTGTCCCTTGTATATATAGTTTTTTTTTAAACATATTTTTCTTCGCATATCTTTTAAAACATTTTGCTAAACCTCAACTTCTAAATACTCTCCTGCAACCCGCCTCACCCAATGTAGCGCGGATCTGCTTTTTTTCCTAAAGTATTTATATTTACTTCGGATCCGGAACCCCTCAACTGAAGCTAGCCAGCTAACTACCAGCTATCAGTCAGCAAACCATTGCTAGCGGTCTTCAGCTAACCGGTCATCAGCTAATCTTTGGCGCAGAAAGCTCTCGCCAGTTCGGACAACGCGACTCTAACCAGAGCATAACGGACCTATTATTTTTTTATCCACGGATTCCCACCGGATTCCCACCGCAAACAGAACATTTTCAGCTGGATCTTCACAACTAGCTAACTAGCTAACTGCAACCCCGGATGTAAAATATATCACTAGCCACTTTAAACAATGCTACCTAATATAATGTTTACATACCCTAAATTATTCATCTCATATGTATATGTATATACTGTACTCTATATCATCTACTGCATCTTTACGTAATACATGTATCACTAGCCACTTTAACTATGCCACTTTGTTTACATACTCATCTCATATGTATATACTGCACTCAATACCATCTACTGTATCTTGCCTATGCCGCTCTGTACCATCACTACCTCATATATCTTTATGTACATATTCTTATCCCCTTACACTTGTGTCTGGTCTATAAGGTAGTAGTTTTGGAATTGTTAGCTAGATTACTTGTTGGTTATTACTGCATTGTCGGAATTAGAAGCACAAGCATTTCGCTACACTCGCATTAACATCTGCTAACCATGTGTATGTGACAAATAAAATTTGATTTGATTTGATTTTGATTTGATTACTCCTGGCTAGCGTTTCCATCCACTTAGCTTGAAGCTAGCCCGGCCAGAGCTCCTGTGCTACCAACGAAGCATACTCCTGGGCTACAATATCCGGACCCACGACCAGTCTATCGATGTCACCGCATGAAGAGGCATAAACAGACTCACCCCATCGCAACGTCCCCCGAAAGGCTAACTTTCTAGCCCTTGCTATCTCCTTGCTTGCTAATTCGGCCTGCTAACTGCTAGCTTGTTTAGCCCTGGTCCGCAAACGGCTACCTTGTTCAGCCCCAGCCTACTAACTGTTAGCTTGTTAGCACAGGCCTGCTAACCGTCTGAATCGGCGCGTCCCAACCACTCACCGGACCCATATTTACTTTCAATCTCTTTTCGATTTTTTATTCGATTATAACTACCGGTAACCTGCCTCACCCAATGTGATACGGAAATCTCTATTATTTTTAATTTTTAGAACACATTCAAGAACCTCCAGAAGCTAACCAGCTAACTAGCTACAAGCTATTTAGTCATTGTTAGCCACTGCTAGCGGCTTTTACCTTCTGCACAGCCAGCCAGTTTTTTAAACCTGGATAATACTCGCCAGTCTAGCTTCCCTGCCCCATCCACTGCTGCCCCCTGGACACTGATCACTTGGCTACATAGCTGATGCATGCTGGACTGTCCATTAATCACGGTACTCCATTCTGCTAGTTTATGTTTTATCTGTCGGCCCCAGGCGCACTCAGGCTCTGTGTGTAGTTAATCCGACCCTCTCTGCCTAGTCAACGCCATTTTACCTGCTGTTGTTGTCTGACCTACTTTACCTGATTAGCTGTTGTTGTCTCACCTACTGTTATAGATACTGTTTTAGCTAGCTCTCCCAATTCAACACCTGTGATTACTGTATGCCTCGCTGTATGTCTCTCTCAAATGTCAATATGCCTTGTATACTGTTGTTCAGGTTAGTTATCATTGTTTTAGTTTACAATGGAGCCCCTAGTTCCACTCTTCATACCCCTGATACCTCCTTTGTCCCACACATGCGGTGACCTCACCCATTACAACCAGCATGTCCAGAGATACAACCTCTCTCATCATCTCCCGCCTGTTCGGCGCTGCCAGAGCTCCCGCCCCTCAGTCCAGAGGCGCCAGAGCTACTCAGTCCAGCGCTGCCAGAGCCTTCCTCTCCAGCGTTTCCGGAGCTTCCCTTCTGCCCAGCGCCATCAGAGTCGCCATTCTGCCCAGCGCCATCTGAGCTACCCGTCTGCCCAGCGCCATCTGAGCCACCCGTCTGCCCAGCGCCATCTGAGCCACCCGTCTGCCCAGCGCCGCCTGAGCCACCCGACTGCCCAGCGCCGCCAGTGCCGCCAGTCTGCCCAGCGCCGCCAGTCTGCCCAGTGCCGCCAGTCTGCCCAGCGCCGCCAGTGCCGCCACTCTGCCCAGCTTTAAACTTCTTCACAACAGTATCTAGGACCTGCCTGGTGTGTTCCTTGTTCTTCATGATGCTCTCTGTGCTTTTAACGGACCTCTGAGACTATCACAGTGCAGGTGCATTTATACGGAGACTTGATTACACACAGGTGGATTGTATTTATCATCATTAGTCATTTAGGTCAACATTGGATCATTCAGAGATCCTCACTGAACTTCTGGAGAGAGTTTGCTGCACTGAAAGTAAAGGGGCTGAATAATTTTGCACGCCAAATTTTTCAGTTTTTGATTTGTTAAAAAAGTTTGAAATATCCAATAAATGTCGTTCTACTTCATGATTGTGTCCCACTTGTTGTTGATTCTTTACAAAAAAATACAGTTTTATATCTTTATGTTTGAAGCCTGAAATGTGGCAAAAGGTCGCAAAGTTCAAGGGGGCTGGATACTTTCGCAAGGCACTGTATTTAGAAGGGTCGCCGTGGCGGACTAAGACTATGGTGAAGTGGGGGCCACGTCCAGCACCAGAGCCGCCACCGTGGACAGATGCCCACCCAGACCCTCCCCAATAGGTTCAGGTTTTGCGGCCGGAGTCTGCACCTTGGGGGAGGGGGGGGGGTACTGTCACACCCTGACCATAGTTTGCTTTGTATGTTTCTATGTTTTGTTTGGTCAGGGTGTGATCTGAGTGGGCATTCTATGTTGTGTGTCTAGTTTGTCTGTTTCTGTGTTTGGCCTGATATGGTTCTCAATCAGAGGCAGGTGTTAGTCATTGTCTCTGATTGGGAACCATATTTAGGTAGCCTGTTTGGTGTTGGGTTTTGTGGGTGATTGTTCCTGTCTCTGTGTTTGCAACAGATAGGTCTGTTTTAGGTTTTCACGTTTCTTGTTTTTGTTAGTCTGTTCATGTATAGTTTTCTTCATTAAAGAACCATGAATAGAAACCACGCTGCATTTTGGCCCGCCTCTCCTTCACCACAAGGTGAAGAGGTGTACTCCAGCTGTGTTTTGCATTGTTATGCATTGGTGTGGGTTGTGGGCTGGCACCCTAGCTGGGAATGGAATGTATGAAATGTTACAAAATATGATGTTATTGATAACAACCTATTGAACTGAGCTCATGACACATTTATAAGTTATATTCTTCAAGAATCAATGGGAATACAGTGCCTTTGTAGCACAGTTGGTAGAGCATGGCGCTTGTAACGCCAGGGTAGTGGGTTCGATTCCCGGGACCACCCATACGTAGAATGTATGCACACATGACTGTAAGTCGCTTTGGATAAAAGCGTCTGCTAAATGGCATATATTATTATTTATTATTATTATTCAAGCCCCTTGACATTTTCCACATTTTGTTAGGTTACAGCCTTATTCAAAAATGTATATTTTCTTTCATCTTAATCTACACACAATACCCTACAATGACAAAGCAAAAACAGGTTTTTAGAAATATTTGCTAATTTATCAAATAAAAAAAACTACTATTACATTTACATAAGTATTCAGACCCTTTTCTCAATTCCTTGCTGAAACACCTTTGGCAGCAATTACAGCCTTGAGTATTCTTGGGTATGATGCTACAAGCTTGGCACACCTGTATTTGGGGAGTTTCTCCCATTTTTCTCTGCAGATCCTCTCAAGCTCTGTAAGCTTGGATGGGGAGCGTTGCTGCACAGCTATTTTCAGGTCTCTCCAGAGAAGTTAGATCGGGTTCAGGTCCGGGCTCTGGCTGGGCCACTCAAGAACGTTCAGAGACTTGTCCAAAAGCCACTGCTGCGTTGTCTTGGGTGTGAGCTTAGGGTTGTTGTCCTGTTGGAAGGTAAACCTTCGCCCCAGTCTGATTTTCTGAGGGCTCTGGAGCAGGTTTTCATCAAGGAACTCTCTGTTCTTTGCTCTGTTCATCTTTGCCTTGATCCTGACTAGTCTCCCCGTACCTGCCGCTGAAAAACATCCCAACAGCATATTGCTGCCTCCACCATGCTTCACCGTAGGGATGGTGCCAGGTTTCCACCAGATGTGATGCTTGGCATTCTGGCCAAAGAGTTGAATCTTTTTGCTAATTTTGTTTTTCATGGTCTGAGAGTCTTTAGGTGCCTTCTGACAATCTCCAAGCGGGCTGTCATGAGGAGTGGCTTCTGTCTGGCCACTCTACCATAAAGGCCTGCTTGATGGAGTGCTGCAGAAATTATTGTCCTTCTGGAAGGTTCCCCTATCTCCACAGAGTAACTCTAGAGCTCTGTCAGAGTGAATATTGTGTTCTTGGTCACCTCCCTGATCAAGGCCCTTCTCCCCCGATTGCTCAGTTTGGCCGGGCAACAAGCTCTATGAAGGGTCTTGGTGGTTCTTGATATCTTGGGGACCTTCAATGCTGCAGAAATTGTTTTGTACCCTTCCCTAGATGTCTGCCTCGACACAATCCTCAATCGGAGCCATACGAACAATTCCTTTGACCTCATGGCTTGGTTTTTGCTCTGACGTGCACTATCAACTGTACAGTCATGGTCAAAAGTTTTGAGAATGACACAAATATTAAGTTAACTCTCACAAACTCTGCTGCCTCAGTTTGTATGATGGCAATTTGCATATACTCCAGAATGTTATGAACAGTGATCAGATGAATTGCAATTAATTGAAAAGTCCCTCTTTGCCATGCAAATTACTGAATCCCCAAAAAACATTTCTACTGCAATTCAGCACTGCCACAAAATGACCAGCTGACATGTGATTCTCTCATTAACACAGGTGTGAGATCACTCTGTCATGCTGATTGAGTTCGAATAACGGACTGGAAGCTTCAAAAGCAGGGTGGTGCTTGCAAGGAAACACGTGCCGTCATCATTGCTTTGCACAAAAGGGGCTTCACAGGCAAGGATATTGCTGCCAGTAAGATTGCACCTAAATCAACCATTTATCAGATCATCAAGAACTTCAAGGAGAGCGGTTCAATTGTTGTGAAGAAAGCTTCAGGGTGCCCAAGAAAGTCCAGCAAAAGCCAGGACCGTCTCCTAAAGTTGATTCAGGTGCAGGATCGGGGCACCACCAGTACAGAGCTTGCTCAGAAATGGCAACAGGCAGGTGTGAGTGCATCTGCACGCACAGTGAGGCGAAGACATTTGGAGGAACATTGCTTCTCACCGAAGGGAGTGGGCTCACTCACAATTTTGCCTAAGAACACAGCCGGGAATAAAGAATAGTACCAACACATCCTCCGAGAGCAACTTCTCCCAACCATCGATACAATGCCTTTTCCAGCATGATGGAGCACGTTGCCATAAGGCAAAAGTGATAACTAAGTGGCTCGGGGAACAAAACGTCGATATTTTGGGTCCATGGCCAGGAAACTCCCCAGACCTTAATCCCATTAAGAACTTGTGGTCAATCCTCAAGAGGCGGGTGGACAAACAAAAACCCACAAATTCTGACAAACTCTAAGCATTGATTATGCATCAGTCAGGATGTGGCCCAGAAGTTAATTGACAACATGCCAGGGCAGGTTGCAGAAGTCTTGAAAAAGAAGAGTCAACACTGCAAATATTGACTCTTTGCATCAACTTCATGTAATTGTCAATAAAAGCCTTTGACACGTATGAAATGCTTGTAACTATACTTCAGTATTCAATAACATCTGACAAAAATATCTAAAGACACTGAAGCAGCAAACTTTGTGGAAATGTGTATTTGTGTCATTCTCAAAACCTTTGGCAACAACTGTATATAGACATGTGTGTGCCTTTCCAAATCATGTCCAATCAATTGAATTTACCACAGGTGGACTCCAATCAAGTTGTAGAAACATTTCAAGGATGATCAATGGAAACAGGATGCACCTGAGCTCAATTTCGAGTCTCATAGCAAAGGGTCTGAATACTTATGTAAATAAAGTATTTCTGTTTAGTTTTTTTAATACATTTGCAAAACATCATGATTTAAAAGTTTTAAAATGGATGTAGTAAATGGCAGATTAGTTTTAGGAAAGGGGAAGCTGATTCTATACCTAGGGGAAACCACGGACACCAACATATTGTAACAAGTCTTTTCAACTGTCATTAGCATCTCATAACATTTGAGCTGTCAGGTTAGTTGTGCATCTATTTGTCCCTGCTCCAGTAGTCGATTGTGCCTAAACTCAAATTATTTTGTCTCATACAATGATAAAACAGACTCTTTATATTGGTGATTTCTTCTAGTCATTTGAACATTTGTTGACAGGCATATCCTCCTCTCTGTGACCAGCTAGCCTCAAGTATGTTGTTTGAATTCATTATAATACATGTGAACTTTTGCATTTGTTATTGTTTCTTTTATTTGTATCCAAGCAAAGAGAGTCCATTACTCGCATTGACAGTATGATCATATCAGCAAATTAATCCATATTCCATTAAATCCATTGCAATTACATACTACTTCACTTATCTGATTGTAAAGCCTGATACAAGGAAACAATACGTGGCTCAGAAAGTCATTGATTCAAGTCTCAGTTCTGGTGATGAAAATCTGGAACAAAACTGACAACTGGAAGTCTGCTGGTTTCAGGTCACAGCTACAATTCCCTAATGTTGTGTCCTTGATCGAGGCACTTAACCCCTCAACCGCTCCTGGAGCGTTGCACTGTTGTTGACCCTGCATTTGCTGCTCCTGAGAAATGTGTATGTGCGATTTCCCTAGTGTCAGGTGGGAGTTGGTAGTGTAACAGGTCCCGAATTAGGACCACGTCAACAGATAACAGTATCCTGTAAAATATGAAAGAGAAGAGAAATGATAAGACTGGAAATAAGGTGTTCGTGGACGGCGTAGCTCAGAATTGATCAAATGTATTTCCAAATGATATCTTCTGTAATTTCATTTTGGTATCAACAATAACAATTTCATACAACAATAAAATCCCTCACATAAATGTCATTCATCACTAACACATGTGGAAATACATTTGGACCTAGAGTAAATCCTAACACATTCACACTCTCACATTACACAGTGCAAGACCATTCACACACACACACACACACACACACACACACACACACACACACACACACACACACACACACACACACACACACACACACACACACACACACACACACACACACACACACACACACACACACACACACACACACACACACACAGGCCTTTTCAAAGCTTAAAACTATTAATTTAACTAGCACACGTAGCTAGAAACATTCACTAAACCTCCCTGAGTAACAATGATCAGCCATCTTCCACTTCAAAAGGAGAGCCACGAGGCTACTGAATTTACAGAAACAAACACTGGAAATGTAAACATTTCTAACATCCAAACAGTACCAAAAAAACATTACTAGATATACATGATGAAATGGAGCCATAGAGATATGAAATAAGTGACAAGAGCTACAAAATACATGCAAAACGGCAACCAAGCAGTCTGTAAATTCCCCCCCAAAATGCTCTAACTAAGCCGCATGGCTTGCCGCACAGCACCAAACTATTTCAGCACCATCACACAACTATCAAATAGTAAAACCACTAACTGACCATTAGTAGTATGTTATACTTACAAGTAACAATAAAGTGCATACGTTTATACATAATACTGACCTGCAAAACATTACAAATGATGAGACTGGTTCGTGGACAGCTTCGCTCAGAATGAGGAAGTAGCACCAATGTCAAAGTACATCACCAACCAGAGCTCACAAATGCCTGTCTCCCCCTTGTGGTGAGACTTGGTATAAATGACTTCCAACATAACGTCTGGAGTACATATATTCTTAAATAAAAGAAAACAAAATTAACACAGAACTGTGACCATACATTTTGTGTGTGTCAGAGTAGCCGAGCAGAATACACATTGATTGAGCAAAATGGACAATAGAGCATACTATTTTATATTCTGTAAATACAGAATTGTTTTCTAAGCAACTGTTGGGTGAATACCCTCTTTAGTTCAGAGCCCAATCTTCTTGAGTTCATTGTTGATCTAATACTTCTGAAGTTATTTCACTTTCTCTATTGTGCTATCTTTTTCTGTGAAGCTCTCATAAAGGAGAAAAAACTTCTTTCAACATCGATTCAGACAGACTGCATGTCATAGAGACTCCATTCATTATGCACCATAGTTCAAATAGTGATAGAAGAACTAATGTAATTCCAAACATTATGAAGATAATTAAAATACATGACTAATTGGTTCAAAATAACATGGTTGGTGTTTCTCCGTGTTCAATGTATATTCAGCGGCTAAGAGTCTTTACTGCTAAACTCATTTATCATTGCCATCTGCTCATTTTATAGAAACAAGCAATAAGGAACTCTAAAAAATATGATTCTAAGGCATATCTAAACTTTTGACAAGACCTTGCGTGACATTTTCTATTCGAAAATAAATTAAATGTTGAGTATTTGGCAACACATTGTTATAATAATTCTAAAAGTGCAGAGTATACTTTCAAAACAGAATTGCATCAAGATGTGTTTGTGAACCAGACTATTAATTAGCCTCTCTCTTTGTTTATATAAGAGATACATTATTGAGGCCATTTCGGGTTGTTAGGGCAAAAGATCCAAACCTCTTGACAAGGTCGCTAGGTGTGGGGTTGAGTTTGCTAGACTAACCTCTTACCTAGGGAGAGTGTGTCCACATGTTTCTCTAAAACAAAGTCCCTCACATGTACATTCCTCTCCAATGGACCTCAAGGGTGCCATCCCACTTGATCCCAGTACAGCGAATTCGGGGGCTAGCCCAGACTCGAAAGCGGGTCCAGCAAATGTTCAACCAACACCTCAGCCATTACGCTAAGACATCCTCTTGACAAGGTTGCTAGGTGATGGGTTAAGGTCACTACATTATGCATGGACATAGACATCATCAACCTACTACAAATACTATCCAGTTATTGACCTCATGTCAATTTGAGGTTACTGACGTTAGAATGCATGACTGTTCTTGTGAAGCCAATATTTATATCCAAAAAAGGAGTGTTCATTTCTATTGATATACAGTACCAGTCAAAAGTTTGGACACACCTACTCATTCAAGGGTTTTTCTTCATTTTCACTATATTCTACCTTGTAGAATAATAGTAAAGACATCAAAAACGATGAAAAAAAAAACATTTGAATCATGTAGTAACCAAAAACGTGTTAAATAAATCAAAATATATTTTATATTTTACATTCGTCAAAGTAGCCACCCTTTGCCTTGATGACAGCTTTGCACAACCAGCTGCACATGGAATGCTTTCCAACAGTCTTGAAGGAGTTCCCACATATGCTGAGCACTTGTTGGCTGTTTTTCCATCACTCTGCGGTCCAACTCATCCCAAACCATCACAATTGGTTTGATTTTGGGGGATTATGTAGGCCAGGTCATCTGATGCAGCACTCCATCACTCTCCTTCTTGGTCAAATAGCCCTTGTTTGGGGTCATTGTCCTGTTGAAAAACAAATGATAGTCCCACTAAGTGCAAACCAGATGGGATGGTGTATCGCTGCAGAATTTTGTGGTAGCTATGCTGGTTAAGTGTAGCCATGCTGGTTAAGATATGGCGGTTGGAACCAAAAATCTAATATTTGGACTCATCAGCCCAAAGGACATATTTCCACCGGTCTAATGTCCATTGCTCGTGATTCTTGACTCAAGCAAGACTCTTCTTATTATTGGTGTCCTTCAGTAGTGGTTTCTTTGCAGCAATTCGACCATGAAGGCCTGATTCACGCAGTCCCCTCTGGACAGTTGATGTTGAGATGTGTTTGTTACTTGAACTCTGTGAAGCATTTATTTGGGCTGCAATCTGAGGTGCAGTTCACTCTAACGAACTTATCCTCTGTAGCAGGGGTAACTCTGGGTCTTCCTTTCCTGTGGTGGCCCTCATGAGAGCCAGTTTCATCATAGCGTTTGATAGTTTTTGCGACTGCACTTAACGAAACTTTCAAAGCTCTTGAAATGTTCCACATTGTCTGACCTTAATGCATTAAAGTAATGATGGACTGTCGTTTTTCTTTGCTTATTTGAGCTGTTCTTGCCATAATATTGGGCGGCAGGTAGCCTAGTTGTTAGAGCATTGGACTAGTAACCAAAAGGTTGCAAGATCCAATCCCTGAATTGACAAGGTAAAAATCTGTGGTTCTGCCCCTGAATAAGGCAGTTAACCCATTATTCCTTGGCCGTCATTGAAAATAAGAATTTGTTCTTAACCACAGCTGCCTTGTTAAAAAAATATGAGCTTAGTCTTTTACCAACTAGGGCTATCTTCTGTAATACCATCCATACCTTGTCACAACACAACTGATTGGCTCAAACACATTTGAAAGGAAATAAATTCCACAAATTAACTTCTAACAAGGCACACCTGTTAATTGAAATGCATTCCAGGTGACTACCTCATGAAGCTGGTTAAGAGAATGCCAAGAGTATGCTAAGCTGTCATCAAGGCAAATGGTGGCTACTTTGAAGAATCTCAAACATAAGATATGTTTTGATTTGTTTAACACATTGTTGGTAACCAATGATTCCACATGTGTTATTTCATAGTTTTGATGTCTTCACTACAATGTAGAAAATAGTAAAAATAAAGTGAGTAGATGTGTCCAAACTTTTGATTGGTACTGTATTTGCAGTAAAATTAAATTGAATTAAATTGAATTAAAATTATATCCTGCCCAGGAAGAGAAACAAACTAGTGACTTGACACAAGGTTTTGATTATCATGAAACTGTAACATTATAGGATCTCATCAAATGAATTGGAAATAGCGCATACTATTCTATTCTGTAAATACAAATGTGTTCAAAGCAACTGTTGGGTGAATACCCTCTTTAGTTCAGAGCCCAATCTTCTTGAGTTCATTGTTGATCTAGTACTCTCAAAAGCCCAAGAGACCAATACATCTGGCCGACGCACAAATGATACGTATGGGCTCCTGATAGAACAAAGAAGACGCCCAAGAAGAGTTTTGCGATGTGAAATGTTCCTAATTTGTTTGAGGGTCTCCCCAATAGGCCCACTAATGGCACTGGCTAATTGGACTCCCAGGGAGTTAGAGCGATGCTGTGGTTTGGGCTCCCATCAGGATGGGTAGGCAGAGTGGTATTCTCCAGGGCAGAGGTGCCCTGTTATTGTGTGTCAGCTGGAGTAGATGAATGCCTCCTCTTCAGCGCTGCGTGCCAACAGCTGTTGTTTCAGACCACTGATAAACGATCCTCTGTTCTCCTCTGTGCAACCCCCGTACCCATTCTTCAAAACCGAGTTAATCTCAGCAACACAGAAGGGACCGATACCACCGCAGCAGCCCAGAACGATCGGGGAGCAAAGTGTGTGTACTCTGTTAGTATGAGCCTCTGTATGATGGTGCATATGATGAATAAACTCTTTTGTGTGTACCTGTTTGTTTGTGTGTTGACATATGTGGACTGTCTGGATATCAGTAATTATGTGTGCCCATATAGGCAATTACAGGCATTTCAAATCAAATGTATTTATATAGCCCTTCGTACATCAGCTGATATCTCAAAGTGCTGTACAGAAACCCAGTTTAAAACCCCAAACAGCAAGTAATGCAGGTGTTGAAGCACAGTGGCTCGGAAAAACTCCCTAGAAATGCCAAAAATGAGGAAGAAACCTAGAGAGGAACCAGGCTTTGAGGGGTGGCCAGTCCTCTTCTGGCTGTGCCGGGTGGAGATGATAACAGAACCTGTCCAAGATGTTCAAATGTTCATAAATTACCAGCATGGTCCGGTGAACAGGTCAGGATTCCATAGCCGCAGGCAGAACAGTTGAAACTGGAGCAGCAGCACGGCCAGGTGGACAGGGGACAGCAAGGAGTCATCATGCCAGGTAGTCCTGAGGCATGGTCCTAGGGCTCAGATCCTCAGAGAGTGAGAGAAAGAAAGAGAGAAATAGAGAATTAGAGAGAGCATACTTAAGTTCACACAGGACACCGGATAAGACAGGAGAAGTACTCCAGATATAACAAACTGATCCTAGCCCCCCCGACACAAAACTACTGCAACATAAAAACTGGAGGCTGAGACAGGAGGGGTCAGGAGACACTGTGGCCCCATCTGATGATACCCCCGGATTTGTGCATTTGTGTTGCTAAACATACATACCTGTGTGCCCACATGCCTACATTAATTTGCATGTGTTTATATTTCGTAATGTAATCATTTATGTGCTTGTACATTAATTTATGATTACGGGTGTAGCTGTTTGTGAAATATTTCAGAACGATTAGTACATATTTGAAGGCATTACATGCTAATTGGGTTTGGACTGAACATATAATATGAAATATGATCAAAAGGCTATATGTGTCAAGGCTATAATCTCATGTATATATGGAGGGATTGGAATGCTGAGCCGAGCTCGCCTCATAACAATAACAGCTTCATTAAATCCTGTGCATTAATTATTGTTCTCTTTTTTTGCCTGGGTGTGTGTTTTGCAATGCTAAGTACATTATGAAATTACCCTGGCGGCTGTGCCTGAAAGTAGACCTCCGCAATTCCACAGCAGTGTTGATGATGTAAGTTGACACGCAAAGACCAATGGCAGAGCGAAAAATGACTTCACAGTCATTAACAAATACTTGAGAGACCATTGGAGATCAATTTTCAAAGGAAGCACAAGCTATCATGGCTCAATACTTGCCCATATGCTGGCCCTTTCCGGTTGCTCTATGTGACCCTGTTTGTGGATAAAACTTCACCTCTGTGTGCTTTGCTTACCCATCTCATTAACCTTCATGTAATCATTAGAAAATGTGGGGAATTTGATCCGGCAAACACAGTGAACCAAGTACAATGGCTGTCATGCTGAGAGGGCCGGATGAAGTGTGCTTTTGATCTATGGTGTATTATAGGCTCCTTTTCAGGGAGTCATGTCTCCCCTCACTGATGACAGCCCTCATCAATTAACTTGGCCCGCCACCAGAGGCATATCAAATAGCTTTAGCACGCAGCATGGGTATCAGAAGCCCAGAAGCTGGCTTGGTTGTGATTTGTCAACGTACCCTCTTCCCCTTGGGGCGGCAGGATAGACTAGTGGTTAGAGCGTTGGACTAGTAACCAGAAGGTTGCAAGTTCAAGCCCCCAAGCTGACAAGGTACAAATCTGTCGTTCTGCCCCTGAACAGGCAGTTAACCCACTGTTCCTAGGCCGTCACTGAAAATAAGAATTTGTTCTTAACTGACTAGCCTAGTTAAATAAAGGTATGAAAACATTAAGCTATTCATGCATCCAATTGAATGCATAATTAAAAACCTATCCAAAGTCAGTTCCAAGCCTCTTTAGATGGCAATTTCTCTAGATGTAACAAACTAACCACAGGGCTGTATTTTCTGTTCGGAAAGGAAAATTGCCATGACAGCTATGTTTACTGATACACCAGAATGAAATGATGCAAGCTTTAAGTCACCCAACGGGCAGACTGACCTGTTCTGTTGCGATGGCTCCCTCTGGTTCTTGCTAACCCATTCTCTTCTGCTCAGTATTAGCTGTCGTAACAATGGCTCACCTGCTGCCAAAGTCTGCACCAAGGAGCTTGTCTCTGGGCCCAGTCGCCCACATGTCCAGACACAGGTTGTGGAAATGGAGATAGATTTATTTTACCCGTCCGGCCTCACCTTGGCTATCTGTTAACTGTAGGATTACTTTTCCTATCATGGTGACCCATGTTGTGAGGACACAGTGATAGAGCTGGTATGAGTTTCTAATCTTGGACTTGCATAAATTCTCACTCTATCTAGAACCTGCCACCCCACTGCAGCCTCATACCCCCCCATCTAACAAACATTCCAGACCTTCCGATTAGAATTTCCTATGTTGGCTGAGGGAAAAAGGACAGGGGAATTCATGTGGAAACTTTTAATCGAACAGCTGTTGCTTCCTGAGGTGGCTTCTCCAACGTTGTTGGCGTCCAAACAGAATGCCTGCACAAAAATACAATGTATCAAAAATACAAAATGCACAGGGGCATTGTCTAATAGTTGATTGATGTTTGATACATGACAAAAAAACATTGTGCAGCACCAATAACAGAAAAAAACGGAAGCATATGCAGAAAATTACCTCATACAGTACCTACTGTAAAATATGGTTATAGGTCTATTTTCCTATCCACTGGTCCTGGGGCCCTTGTTAAAGGTAAAATGCAGTATCAAATCATTTCTGGGTAGCAACTAAGTACCTTACTGTGATTGTTTTTAAATAAAATGGTCAAAAAGAAACAAAAATTAGCTTCTTAACAAAGAGCAATTTCTCAATTAAGAATATTGCTACACTCAAAGGGTTATTCGGCTCTCCCCATAAAAACCCTTTGGAGAACCCTTTTTGGTTCCAATTAAAACCCTTTTGGGTCCTAGGTAGAACCCTTTTCACAGAGGGATCTACATGGAACCCAAAAGGGCTCTACCTGGAAACTAAAATGGTTCTACCTGGAACCAAAAACAGTTCTTATGAGGAAAGCCGAAGAATAATTTTGGAACCCTTTTTTCTAAAAGTGTAGGATTGTCTGAGCGGGGAGGGGAAAATGTCAAATGAACCATTATTGGTAGAGAAGTTTGGAACATTCTTTCTTGTTGGTCTATTAACTCATTTGCCATGGAAGGTCAAAACTCCATCCCACCAAAACAGGCTGAAATTTCCGGCGGTCTTTTCAAACAGCTCTTACACTAAAAGGGCATTATCATAATTGTCACAATTTCACAGTATTTTACCAAGTGTGTAAATATATATAAAACACAAAAAAAATCTAGTTTTTGACTGCAGTGGGCCCTTAAGGTCAGCGGCATCATGCACTTTACACTACCTTGCTTTTCAGTTGGCAAATCAAATCAAATGTTATTTCTCACATACACATGTTAAGCAGATGTTAATGCGAATGTAGCGAAATGCTTGTGCTTCTAGTTCCGACCATGCAGTAATATCTATCAAGTAATCTAACCTAACAATTCCACAATAACTACCCTAGAAACACACACGCGTAAAGGAATGAATAAGAATATGTACATAAAAATAAAGTACCAGTAACGTGATCAATAAGGACGTGGTCCAATGAAGCGAATGATAAGCTACAGGACGGTTTCGCTAGCAGAGACTGAAATATGTTCCGGGATACATCCGATAACAGTGAGGAGTTTATCACATCCGTCATTGGCTTCATTAATAAATGACGTCATCCCCACAGTAACCGTAGTAAACAGGTTCACATTCACAAGGCCGTGGGGCCTGACGGATTACAAGGACGCATACTCAGAGCATGCGCTGACCAGCTGGCAAGTGTCTTCAATTACATTTTAACCTCTCCCTGACCTGTAATACCTACATGTTTCAAACAGACCACATTAGTCCCTGTGTCCAAGAACACCAAGCTAACCTGTCTAAATGACTATCGCCCCATAGCATTCACATCTGTAGCCATGAAGTGCTTTGAAAGGCTGGACATGGTTCACATTAACATGATCATCCCAGACACTCTGCACCCACTCCAATTCGCATACCGCTCCAACAGATTCACAGATGGCGCAATCTCTATTGCACTCAACACTGCCCTCTCCCATCTGGACAAGAGGAACACCTATGTGAGAATTCTGTTCATTGACTATAGCTCAGCGTTCAACACCATATTGCCCTCCAAGCTCATCACTAAGCTCAGGTCCCTGGGACTGAACAGCTCCCTTGCAACTGGATCTTGGACTTCCTGATGGGTTGCCCCAGATGGTGAGGGTAGACAACAACACATCCACCACGCTGAGCCTCCACACGGGGGACCCTCTGGGGTTCGTGCTTAGCACCCTCCTGTACTCCCTGTTCACTCACGACTATGTGGCCGCGTACGACTTCAACACCATCATTAAGTGTGCTGACAACACGAAGGTGGTTGGCCTGATTACCGATGATGATATGACAGCCTATATGGAGGACATCAGTGATCTGCCAGTGTGGTGCGAGGACAACAACCTCTCCCTCAACTTCAACAAGACAAAGGTGTCAATTCCGTGTATGGTGTCAATTCCAATTCAAAAGTCAGACGGGCGTGCGCGAGCAAGATGAAACATCATTGCGCAAAAAAACATTTGAGTCAAGAAAGAAGAGCTGTGTTCAAGTGTGCAGTGGACTGGTGCAAATTAAACATGAGAGCTTGTGACTGTGACTTTGAGTGAGTAGAACTTCATTTCTGCACTCAGTAAATTAATTTGAGAGCAGAGATTTATGTTCACATTAAGAAATACTTACTACATGTCAAGACTCCGCCCAAATCTCAAACCATGCGTGCACATAACCTCTAGAAGGTTGATCAACTGTATAGCAAGCAAATAGGCTTATTGTTAGTTTAGGGGGAAATGGGAGGTGTTTGATACACGGGAATTATTATAATAGTAGGCCAATAAAAACATTCAAACGTAGGCCTAATGGTAAAATAGATGCAATCGATCAGGAGATCGCATAGCAGCATGTCATCTAATATGTTTATTTTATTTTTATTATATAGGCCCAAATCATAATCATATCGCAGGACGTCTCTTCTTTTCTGACATAACTGGTTTAAATTATTCCCGCTACACAACTAATATTAGGCTACCATTTAGCAATGGCTCATTCAATAGCCAAGCATGCTCCAAAGTAAATAGACCGTTAACCTTGACAGTATGTGACAGTATGAGTAGGGTACAGTATTGCTGTGCGATAGGATTAGGAGCGTGACATCATAGCCTTGATAATTTTTTTTCAGAACCTATAAGAAGGCAAGAGATAAACACAATCATGTATAGTTAAAGAAAATATTGAACAACAATTTGTATTTTGCAAAGAAGTGTGGGCTGTAGCATTTACTTCGAAAGTGTTGAAAAGGACATTGAATCTTGCAGAATATTTTTCTTTGTTCTTGATTCACAGTTACAAATCAACCTTTACTTGGCAATATTTTTCTTTGTTCTTGATTCAGAACATACCGGTGTCCTATAAACTTCTGTTTTCAGTTGCAGGTGGAACTACAAAAACCAGACAATAATAAGAAAAATATCAAATGCACTTTTTGCAACACGTGAGAAATCAATGGCTTCTTGCATGTGTGTTGTTCGGATCGTGTTGTTTGTGTTGTTTGGATCGTGCTGAGTGACACGCTGTAACTAGTTCCAGCAGAGGAGTTGGGAAATGGGAGATACCCGGCAGCTAAAATGGTGAGGAACCTCCTCACACATTGCAAACAGTGGATTTCTTATTTTTCGGAATATTCTATATTCGACCTCTCCGAATCGAGAATGATGAATTTATCATCAAGTAAAGGTTGGTCGAAAATATCTGTACTCTGCTTTGAATGGACCATCAGATCACAGTCAACACAAGCTAGCTGTGCAGATGGACATTTGATTGATCAGCTACATGTTTACATCATTTTGGCATAGCAGATCTTTTTGCATTGTCTCACAAAACATACATTTTCTGCATTTCTGGTCCAGATAAACAGCTATTTGACTAATTATGAAGCCATAGAAATGTAGCCTACAGATGTCAGATCTTAATTTGATCCATCTCATCGCAGGAGGAAAATAATCCTGCAGCAGGAGGATTTGAATAAATATTAAATATTTAGAATTGCCTCCAGGGGGCAGCTGGAAGTGTTGTTTGTAGACTATTCAATGCAGTACCGTAGCTACATTGTACCTTAAGCTGGATATGCATACAACAGATTTGGTTCCAAAAGCCCCGGACAAACTCATTGGAATACCCCCACCCCATGGCCCAACAAGCAATTTGTACAATTTATACCAGTCTAATGGTGGTCCCAACAAGGTGCAAAAGAAAGAGGCAGGGCTGGGGGGGGGCATGATGCTTAAATATAGAATTGAATTTGCGATTCGGCTATGCATGCTGTGGCCTATTATATGGACTGGAATTACCCACCTCTTTCAAACCATGAAGCTGGGAGAGAACACACAATGATGATTTCATGCTTCATTGATTTGTGCTGGACAGTGATTTAACAGGCTAATAGGTGTACTAGGCCGATTGAAATAGTTGAATGGGGCTGTCAACAATCCAGACATTCACATTGAAATATTTCAGATCTCCCCTCTTTCTGAATTTTTAATAGACATGTATTTCCATTTCTGTCATATGAAACTGCTGGCATGTGTGGTGCGCATTAGACAAGTGTTTTCCCGCTACTTGCATTTTGCAACATTCGAGCTTATCACCATATGCACATTGCTGTGCTTATAATGTGAAGAAATAATAGTTTATCAACATTTTAAGCTAAACGTTCGGTATTGGTGGCTTCAGTGCCTATGTGGTCCAGCGGTTACAGCCACTGAACACCGGCACACATATGCCAGAGGCGGTATGGGTTCTAACCCGGCCCACTGCCCCTTTGAACCCTCTTCCTGTCTTTCCAACACTGTTCTCTCTTCAATAAAACCCACACAGTTACAAAGGGAGTGGGACTGCCCCACTCCTTATTAAAATACATTGAAGAAAAAATATTAATAAGCATTGTATAATATGATAACACAATCTACATAGTCTAGGTCTAATAATATGCCATGTGGCAGTGGGAGGATTTTAACATTAACACATGGGTGTGGCAATGTGCCAGAATCTTGAATGATTATGACCAAATCATTGTCGCCTGATTAAAGAGACGTGGTTGGTGCGAATTGCAGGAGTAGGGATGGTGAAATCAGCTAACCTGAGAACAAGACTTCCTAAATTCTATCAGCATGTCGAATGCGCGACCCGAGCTGGTAGCATTCTGAATCATTGCAACGGGATCTCGACCCTGCCCTGTGCAACAGGATACTGATATTTTTCACGGGCCGCCCCCAGGTGGTGAAGGTAGGAAACAACATCTCCACCCCGCTGATCCTCAACACCGGGGCCCCAAAAAGGTGCATTCTCGGCCCTCTCCTGTACTCCTTGTTCACCGATGACTGCTTGGCCATGCAAGCTTCCAATTCAATCATCAAGTTTGCAGATGACACTACAATGGTAGGCTTGATTAACAACAGCAATGAGACGGCCTACAGTGAAGAGTTGAGGGCCCTCTCACTCAACGTCAACAAAACAAAGGAGATGATCACGGGCTTCAGGAAACAGCAGAAGGAGCACCCCCCCATCCACATCGACAGAACAGAAGTGGAGAAGGTGGAAAGTTTTAAGTTCCTCGGCGTACACATCATGGACAAACTGAAATGGTCCACCCACACAGACAGCGTGGTGAAGTAGGCGCAACAGCACCTCTTCAACCTCAGGAGGCTGAAGAAATTTGTCTTGTCACCTAAAACAGTCACAAAGTGTCACCTAAAACAGTCACTTTTACAGATGCACAACCGAGAGCATCCTATCGGGCTGTATCACCGCCTGGTACAGCAACTGTACCTCCCTCAACCGCAAGGCTCTCCAGAGGGTAGTGCGGTCTGCATAACACATCACTGGGGGCAAACTGCCTGCCCTCCAGGACACCTACTTTACATCTGATGTCACAGGAAGGCCAAAAATATCATCAAGGACAACAGCTACCCGAGTCACTGCCTGTTCACTCCACTATCATCCAGAAGACGAGGTCAGTACAGGTGCATCAAAGCTGGGACCGAGAGACTGAAAAACAGCTTCTATCTCAAGGCCATCAGACTGTTAAACAGCCATCACTAACATAGAGAGGTTGCTGACAACATACAGACTCAAATCTCTGGCCACTTTAATAATTAATAAATGGACTTTATAATGGTATCACTAGTCACTTTATATAATGCCACTTTAATGTTTACATATCCTACATTACTCATCTCATATGTATATACTGTAATCTATACCATCTACTGCATCTTGCCTATGCCGAACGGCCATCCATATATTTCTATATACATATTCTTATTAATCACTTTACATTTGTGTGTATAAGGTAGTTGTTGTGAATTTGTTAGATTACTTGTTAGATATTACCGCATTGTCGGAACTAGAAGCACAAGCATTTCGCTACACTCGCATTAACATCTGCTAACCATGTGTATGTGACCAATAAAATTGTATTTGATTTGATTTGAGCTGTTCAGAAAGCTGTTCAATCAGCTGTCAATCCAGTGATGGCCCAAATCAGCTCACCAACTCAGGAAACACAAAAATATGAAATCCCTAATCCAAGTATTTCACACCATTGATTATGTGTCAACAGGTAGCCAACAGGTAGCCAACAGGTAGCCTACATAATGTTTTGGAATATAATAAAATAACAAGGGGCCTATTGCAACCATCCATGGCACTAGATTATCTCTAGCTGATGTCTCGTTAAACTTGCACATCATCATCTGCAAATCTATCACTCCAGTGTTAATGCCAAATTGTAATTATTTCGCCACTATGGACTATTTATTGCCTTACCTTCCTAATCCTGCTACATTTGTACACATTGTACATCAATTTTTCTATTGTGTTATTGACTGTACGTTTGTTTATCCCATGTGTAACTCTGTGTTGTTTTTGTTGCACTGCTTTGCTTTATCTTGGCAAGGTCGCAGTTGAAAATGAGAACTTGTTCTCAACTGGCCTACCTGGTTAAATAAAGGTGAAAAAACACACAAAAAACACCAACAATATGTGCTAAATTCACCCACACAGCTGACCTCAATTGCAACCATTTTCGGTCACTTCATTACTGCTGCCTAAAAGATGATGTCAGTGTTACCTTAGTCCTGTTTGCAACCAAAGTCTTTTATGATACTGTATGTTCACCCTCTGGTTGGTAATATTTTCAGAACAATTAGTCCTTTTTTAAAAGGAACAGACACTTTTTCCCCATTTTTGTCTAAAATGACATACCCAAATCTAACTCTGTAGCTCAGGACCTGAAGCAAGGATATGCATATGCTTGATACCATTTGAAAAGAAACACTTTTAAGTTTGTGGAAATGTGAAATTAATGTAGAAACATATAACACATTAGATCTCATAAAAGAGAATACATACCAAAAAACATGTGTTTTCAAAAAAAATGTTGGGTCCATCTTTGAAATACAAGAGAAAGGCCATAATATGACAATGCAGTTTAGACACAATTTAGATTTTGTGTGCAAAGTACAGATTCATCCTGTGAAGCATTGCAATACTGGACAATATTTTTTAACAAGTCTGCCCAAATGTGCCGAATTGATCAATTGATACATTTTCAAGTACATAACTGTAGAGAACATACAAAAATGATGTGGTAATACAAAATGTAAGTTTACACACTCCCAGGAATGCCATACATGATGGATCATGAGCTTATACACTAACTTTCACACATGTAGATGGCCGGGCGGGGTGGGTGTGGAGCCAGAGACAGCAGGGGTTCAAACTGTAGAACCCAGTTCCTACATTTGAATATAAAACTATGCTATTTTTTTTTTTTTTTAATCTCTGGGACACTCAGGATGACAAATCAGAGCAAGATTACTGAATGTAAGTACATTATTTACCTTCAGAGGTGAATGTGTCAAACCAGCTGCCGTGATACCTTTCATTGTTGTTGTTATGCACTCCTAAAATAATAGCAAGGCATTTTTTCATTGTAATAGCTACTGTAAATTGCACAGTCAGATGAACAAGAATTTAAGCTTTCTGCCCGTATAAGACATGTCTATGTCCTGGAAAGTTTGTTGTTGCTTACAATGTCATGCTAATCACATTAGCACACGTTAGCTCAACCATCCCAGTATAGGGACACCAATCCCATATTTAATAGACTAACTGCTTTTATCTATTTGACAAGCATTCCATGGAATTGAAATAAAGCAGTTTCTTGTTTACCACGTCAGTCTACTGTGGCAATTTACCTGACACTTTACATGAGTGGAAACTAATGTTGGTATAGCTGTCACGCCCTGACCTTAGAGAGCTTTTATGTCTCTATTTTGATTTGGTCAGGGTGTGATTTGGGGTGGGAATTCTATGTTCTTTTTTCTATGTTTTGTATTTCTTTGTTTTGGCCAGGTATGGTTCTCAATCAGGGACAGCTGACTATCATTGTCTCTGATTGGTAACCATACTTAGGTAGCTTTTTCCCACCTATGTTTTGTGGGTAGTTGTTTTGTGTACCTGACAGGACTGTTTTGTTGATTTACCTTGTTATTTTGTTCTATTGTTCAGTTTAATAAAATCATGAACACTTACCACGATGCGCTTTGGTCCGATTCGTGCTCATCAGACGACTATGACCATTAAAATAATAACAGTAAGCTATTGTATTTGTTTCCTATTGATGTTATCCATTAAATACAACTGTCTTTAAGTGTTTGGTAAGGTCATTTTTGATCAAAACTGGGGGTAAAATAAACCTGAAATGTGTAACTAATCAGGTCAATGGGGGATTGAGTTTTCTGTGCCAGAAATGCGTAGGCCAGAATCAAACCCACGCCATGCCTATATGTGCACGCTGAAGGCAGCTGCCCCAACCGTTAGACCACCCCACGATTTAATTCCATTTTGACAGTTGATTCGTAGTCTTAGGTCTGCTATAAAACTTTAAATATTCTCTCTTTTGATAACATATACTGTAGATAAAAAAAAATTTAATCAGCAAGCGATTAAACTCACAATTTTCCAATCTCAGTGGGAAGACTCAAACCACACGGCCACTGAGTTGGCCATTCTATAGGCTACGTCACTAATCTCAATTTCAACGTGTCTTTACATTTGATATTATAGAGCTTCATGTGAAATTAATTTTTATAGGCTACAAATGTGTCTGAAATCCACCATACATATCAACAACCATTGTTTCATTATAGTTTACTAACACAAAATATATATTGGTCTCCACTAGGCTACGACTGTCAAATCTATCCGAAATGCATCTGTACAGTAGGCTAAACCTAGCTTACCATACAGCTGCATTTTGGATAGATTGACAGTCGTAGCCTATAGAGTTGAAGTCTGAAGTTTATATACACCTTAGCCAACTACATTTAATCTCAGTTTTTCACAATTCCTGACATTTAATCCCAGTAAAATTCCCTGTCATAGGTCAGTTAGGATCACCACTTTTTTTGAAGAATTTGAAATGTCTGAATAATAGTAGAGAGATTGATTTATTTCAGATTTAATTTATTTTATCACATTCCCATTGGGTCAAATTTAAATACACTCAATTAGTATTTGGTAACATTGCCTTTAAAGTGTAACTTGGGTCAAACGTTTCGGGTAGCCTTCCACAAGCTTCCCACAATAAGTTGGGTGAATTTTGGCCCATTCATCCTGACCGAGCTGGCGTAACTGGTTCAGGTTTGTAGTTTGTAGTTCTTTTTCAGTTCTGCCCACAAATTTTCTAAGGGATTGAGGTCAGGGCATTATGATGGCCACTCAATACCTTGACATTGTTGTCCTTAAGCCATTTAGCCATAACATTGGAAGTATGCTTGGGGTCATTGTCCATTTGGAAGACACATTTGCGACCAAGCTTTAACTTCCTGACGGATGCCTTGAGATTATATCCTTCCTGTTTGGCCCTGTCCGGGGGTATCATCGGATGGGGCCACAGTGTCTCCTGACACCTCCGGTCTCAGCCTCCAGTATTTATGCTGCAGTAGTTTGTGTCGGGGAGCGAGGGTCAGTTTGATATCTGGAGTACTTCTCCTGTCTTATCCGATGTCCTGTGTGAATTTAAGTATGCTCTCTCTAATTCTCTCTCTCTTTCTTTCTCTCTCTGGCAGGAGCTGAGCCCTAGGACCATGCCTCAGGACTACCTGGCATGATGACTCCTTGCTGTCCCCAATCCACCTGGCTGTGCTGCTGCTCCAGTTAACTGTTCTGCCTGTAATTATTATTATTTGACCATTCTGGTCATTTATGAACATTTGAACATCTTGGCCATGTTCTGTTATAATCTCCACCCGGCCCAGCCAGAAGAGGACTGGCCACCCTTCATAGCCTGGTTCCTCTAGGTTTTTTCCTAGGTTTTGGTGTTTCTAGGGAGTTTTTCCTAGCCACCGTGTTTCTACACCTGCATTGCTTGCTGTTTGGGGTTTTAGGCGGGGTTTCTGTACAGCACTTTGAAATATCAGCTGATGTATGAAGGGCTATATAAATCCATTTGATTTGAGATGTTCCTTCAATATATCCACTTCATTTTCCTCCCTCACGATGCCATCTATTTTGTGAAGTGCACCAGTCCCCCCTGCAGCAAAGCACCCCCACAACACGATGCTGCCACCCCAATGCTTCACGATTGGGATGGTGTTCTTCGCCTTGCAAGCATCCCCCTTTTTCCTCCAAACATAACAATGGTTATTATGGCCAAACAGTTTTATTTTTGTTTCATCAGACCAGAGGACATTTCTCCAAAAAGTACGATCTTTGTCCCCTTGTGCAGTTGCAAACTGTAGTTGTTTTTTATGGCGGTTTTGGAGCAGTGGCTTCTTCCTTCCTTATTGAGTGGCCGTTCAGGTTATGTCGATATTGGACTCGTTTTACTGTGGATATCGATACCTTTGTACCCGTTTCCTCCAGCATCTTCACAAGGTCCTTTGCTGTGGTTCTGGCATTGATTTGCACTTTTTTCACCAAAGTACATTCATCTCTAGGAGACAGAACACGTCTCCTTCCTGAGTCGTATGACGGCTGCATGGTCCCATGGCGTTTGTACTTGCATACTATTGTTTGTACAGATGAACGTGGTACCTTCAGGCTTTTGGAAATTGCTCCCCAGGATGAACCAGACTTCTGGAGGTCTACAATTGTTTTTCTGAGGTCTTGGCTGATTTCTTTTGATTTTCCCATGATGTCAAGCAAAGAGGCACTGAGTTTGAAGGTAGGCCTTGAAATACATCCATCAGAAGCTTCTAAAGCCATGACATAATTTTCTGGAATTTTCCAAGCTGTTTAAAGGCACAGTCAACTTAGAGTTTGTAAACTTCTGACTCACTGGAATTGTGATACAGTGAATTATAAATTAAATAATCTGTCTGTAAATAATTGTTGGAAAAATTACTTGTCATGCACAAAGTAGATGTCCTAACCAATTTACCAATACTATAGTTTGTTGACAAGACATTTGTGGAGTGGTTGAAAAACGATATTTAATGAATCAAACAATTTTGATGGAGCAGGACAATTCTCCATGACAAAAGAGTGATCAAGTTAAGATCCACTATCTGTAACTATGTATACTAAATTATTAATGAGAGCTGGTTTGTAGTAGGATGGTGTAGAATTAAATTCTCTTGATGCTGATCTAACAGTTTGGAATATTAACCCATAGTACTTGTACAGGCTAAGCTGATCAAATGTTATTTGTCACATGCTCCGAATACAACAGGTGTCACCTTACAGTGAAATGCTTACTTACAAGCCCTTATACAACAATGCAGTTTTAAGATAAATTACTTTTTTTAAAGTAATAAATAATTAAAGAGCAGCAGTAAAATAACAATAGTGAGGCTATATACAGGAGTTACTGGTACAGAGTCAATGTGTGGGGACACCGGTTAGTCGAGGTAATTGAGGTAATATGTAGAAGTAGGTAGAGTTAAAGTGACTATGCATAGATAATAAAGAGTAGCAGCAGCGCAAAAGAGGGGGTGGGGGGGGGTGTAAATAGTCTGGGTAGCCATTCGATTAGCTGTTCAGGAGTCTAATGGCTTGGGGGTAGAAGCTGTTAAGAAGCCTCTTGGACCTATACTTTACAGTCTTTAACAGCCCGTCGATGAGAATGGGGGCGTGCTCTGTCCGCCTTTTCTTGTAGTCCACAATCACCCCCTTTGTATTGATCACATTGAGGGAGAAGTAGTTATCCTGGCACCTCACTGCCATGTCTCTGACCTCCTCCCTATAGGCTGTCTCGTCGTTGTCGGAGATCAGGCTTACTTACCACTGTTGTGTCATCGGGAAAACTTAATGATGTTGGAGTCGTGCCTGGACACGCATGAGTGAACAGGGAGTACAGGAGGGGACTGAGCAAGCACCCCTCTGAGGGGCCCCTGTGTTGAGGATCAGCGTGGCTGATGTCAGTCACCGCATTCTTATCAACAGACTCAATAGCCTTGGTTTCTCAAATGACTGCCTTGCCTTGTTCACCAACTACTTCTCTGATAGAGTTCAGTGTGTCAAATCGGAGAGCCGGTTGTCCGTACCTCTGGCAGTCTCTATGGGGGTGCAACAGGGTTCAATTATTTGACCGACTCTCTTCTCTGTATACATCAATGATGTCGCTCTTGTTGCTGGTGAGTCTCATATCCTTCCCTATGCAGACGACACCATTCCGTATACATCTGGCCCTTCTTTGGACACTTATCATTCCTCCAAATGAGCTTCAATGCCAAACACTCCTTCCATGGCCTCCAACTGCTTTTAAATGCTAGGTAGCGATGTGGCCTGCATTCACCATAGTAACTGACAGACAGAGCTGACAGGCCAGTGACTTAGTAGATAACTGAACTGCATATAACCCTTACCATGAACCAGCTACAGTGCTTTGCAAATGTATTCATCCTCCTTGGCGTTTTTCCTACTTTATTGCATTGCAGCCTGTAATTTAAATAGATTTTTATTTGAATGTCATGTAATGGACATGGAAGGTGAACCTTCGTCCCAGTCTCAAATCTCTTGAAAACTGAAACAGGTTTTCCTCAATGTCCCTGTATTTGGCACCATCCTTCAATTCTGACCAGTTTCCCAGTCCCTGCCAATGAAAAACATCCCCACAGCATGATGCTGCCACCACCATGCTTCACTGTGAGGATGGTGTTCTCTGGGTGATGAGAGGTGTTGGGTTTGCGCCAGACATGGCGTTTTCCTTGATGGCCAAAAAGTTTAATTTTACTCTCATCTGACCTGAGTACCTTCTTCCATATGTTTGGGGAGTCCTCAACATGCCTTTTGGTGAACACCAAACGGTGTATGCTTATTTTTTTCTTTAAGTAATTGCTTTTTTCTGGTCACTCTTCCATAAAGCCCAGCTCTCTGGAGTGTCCACTGTCCTATGGACAGATACTCCAATCTCCACTGAGGAGCTTTGGTCTCTTTGTTGCCTCTCTGATTAATGCCCTCCTTGCCTGGTCCGTGAGTTTTGGTGGGCAGCTCTCTCTTGGCAGGTTTGTTGTGGTGCCATATTCTTTCCATTTTTTATAATGGATTTAAATGGTGCTCAGTGGGATGTTTAAAGTTTGACATTTTTTTATAACCCAATCCTGATCTGTACTTTTCAACAAATTTGTTTGTCCCTGACCTGTTTAGAGAGCTCCTTCATGGTGCCGTTTAGAGATGTCTTCATGGTGTCGCTTGCTTGAGCCTTTCAGAACCGGTGTATGTATACTGAGATAATGTGACAGATCATATGACACTTAAATTGCACCGTGGTGGACTTTATTTAACCTCTTGGAACCACCCCCCCAACATCCGGGATAATTGTCATCAACTACGTTGAATAGCATAGCGCAACGGTCAAATAATCTTACCAGAAAATATTCATATTCATGAAATCACAAGTGAGATATAGCAAAACACAAATGCTTGTCTAGCATTGGCTGTAACGCATATTTTGAAAATCTGAGATGACAGTGTTGTTAACAAAAGGCTAAGCTGGTGTTTGAATAGATGTATTTCATTTCATTTGCGATTTTCATGAATAGGAAAAGTTTCTAGGGGTATTTATGTCCGTTGCGTTATGCTAATGTGTTTGAGGCCATGATTACGCTCCCGGATACGGGTTTGCTCGTCGCAACTGGTTAACAACACTGTCATCTCAGATTTTCAAAATATGCGTTACAGCCAACGCTAGACAAGCATTTGTGTAAGTTTATCTTGGCATAATGCTATGCTAGGCTCTGCTGGCAGCAGGCAACATTTTCACGAAAAATAAGGAAAGCAACCAAATTAAATAATTTACCTTTGAAGAACTTCAGATGCTTTCACTCAGGAGACTCCCAATTAGATAGCAAATGTTCCTTTTTTCCAAAAATAATATTTTTGTAGGCGAAAAATCTCCAGTTTGTTCATCCAAAAATTAAAATAGCGCCCCCTATATCCAAGAGGTTAACCTCTTGAAGCTAGGGAGCACTATTTTATGTTTGGAAAAATAACGTTCCCAAAGTTAACTACCTATTTCTCAGGACCAGATGCTAGAATATGCATATAATTGACAGCTTAGGAAAGAAAACACTCGGACGTTTCCAAAACTGCAAAGATATTGTCTGAGTATAACAGAACTGATTTTGCAGGCGAAATCCTGAGAAAAATCCAATCAGGAAGTGACTCTTTTGAAACCCCTGTCTTTCTATGCATCCCTATTGCCCATTGAAAGGGATATCAACCAGATTCCTTTTTCTGTGGCTTCCCTAAGGTGTCTACAGCCTTTAGACATAGTTTCAGCCCTTTATTTTGAATAATGAGCGTAAACGTCCGCATTGCGTAAGTGGTCAGTTGTTGGCACTATATTTTTGCACTAAACAGAGGAAGCCATTATTCCTCCCAGTCCTAGTGAAAAGCCAACTGTCCGGTTGATATATCGAATAGATATTTGAAAAAAACCTTGAGGATTGATTATAAAAAACGTTTGCCATGTTTCTGTCGATATTATGGATATAATTTTGAATTTGTCTGCGTTGTCATGACCACTATTTCCGGTGGATTCCTAGGCATAACACATCAAACTAACGGAGGTATTTGGATATAAAAAATATCTTTATGGAACAAAAGGAACATTTGCTGTCTAACTGGGAGTCTCGAGAGTGGAAACATCCGAAGCTCATCAAAGGTAAATGATTAATTTAATTGCTTTTCTGATCTTCGTGACCAAGTTACCTGCCGCTAGGTGTACACAATGTTTTGCTAGTATATCGATAAACTTACACAAACGCTGGTATTGTTTGTGACTTCTGAATGTAATTGGTTGCACCAGATCTTATTTAGGGGCTTGATAGCAAAGGGGATGAATAGATATGCATGCACCACTTTTCAGTTGTTGTTTTTTTGTTGAATTTTTTGAATCAAGCAACAACAACAAAAAATTCCCTTCACCAATTTGGACTATTTTGTGTATGTCCATTATTGGAAGTTGTAGAGATGTATGTTTTTGGTTTCACATTGTGGGAACGAAGTAATATGTTTTCAGTGTAACCATGTTGGAAATTTTATGAAACATTCTGTTAACCTCTTGGTCCTACCTGGCACGCAGGCGTCCCATCTAGAGCTCTGTAAATGCAAATGCGCTACGCTAAATGCTAATAGTATTAGTTAAAACTCAAACGTTCATTAAAATACACATGCAGGGTATTGAATTAAAAGCTACACTCGTTGTGAATCCAGGCAACAAGTCAGATTTTTAAAATGCTTTTCGGCGAAAGCATGAGAAGCTATTATCTGATAGCATGTAACATCCCAAAAGACCCGCAGGGGATGTAAACAAAATAATTAGCATAGTCGTCGCTACGCAAACCGCACAAATAAAATATAAAACATTCATTACCTTTGACCATCTTCTTTGTTGGCACTCCTAGATGTCCCATAATCACTATTGGGTCTTTTTTTCAATTAAATCGGTCCATATATAGCCTAGATATCGATCTATGAAGACTGTGTGATAAACGGAAAAAAATAGCGTTTCATAACGTAACGTCATTTTTTAAAATTCAAAAAGTCGACGATAAACTTTCACAAAACACTTCGAAATACTTTTGTAATGCAACTTTAGGTATTAGTACACTTTAATAAGCGATAAAATTCTATAGATGTCTGTTTCGAAAAAATGTCTTGGAGAGAGCTCGACCAAAACATCCGGTCGGAGACCGGAGGGAACCGATTCCCTTGATTCGGTTAGACCAAGAATCAATTGCGAATCAGATGACAAGACTCTAGACAACGTGTGGAAGCTGTAGGCACTGCAACCTCGGCCTCATTTAATTAGATTCACTTTGAACAATTCCTTGAAGTCGCGGATGGATATTTTTTTCCATTTTCAGTGATCAGATATTCCTGCGCTTTTCGAAAAACCGCACGTTCTGTTATAGTCACAGCCGTGATTTAACCAGTTTTATAAACGTCTGAGTGTTTTCTATCCACACATACTAATCATATACTATATTATACTATATTCCTGGCCTGAGTAGAAGGGCGCTGAAATGTTGTGCGATTTTTAACAGAATGTTCAAAAAAGTAGAGGGTCCACTTAACAGGTTAAAGTAATAAAATACCAATACCATTTTTTATGAAGTTCCGTAAATGTGCTGAGAATTTTCCAAAGTCAAGCAACAATCCTGCACCATTCCCAGTAAGTTGTGGGAAGGTTGTAAGCAACATAGGACAACCATAGGACAACCACGCTCTCTACAAGCTCTAAAAAATATAGTTCTCAGAACATTATGTGTTAGCTGGGGACCATTTGTTCAACTGCTTTGGGATTGACAGATGCTGTATATTTGAAAAGTTTCACCCACATCAATAGCATCTGCGCAAAGGGATAATAATTGAAGTTATTGTTCTGTCAAACGTCTAACCTTTGTTTTCTCTATCTCGGTTTTTACCTTGAACACACAAAGAAGAGAAGCATTGCGCATCACTGTCAAGAACCATATGCAGCCTCCGACACTTATTAAAGACATCCCTCACTTATCCGTCGTAGCTCCTCATTTTGGTGCTCGGCATTTTGCTAATTAAATGTGACATAATAAGGACATGTTCACAAATTAGGAAAACTGGGAGTACATTGTGTGTCAGGGGGAAGAAAAAAAACATGACATGACCCATGTATACAGTATCATCAGAGACTGACTGATGTGTTTGTAAAGCCAACTTGTTCTGCAAACCATTTGTGACAGGAATTTTTGACAAGGCCTCGGAAAATACAGATTTCTACAAGATGTGACTAGAAATATTAATGTGGTTAACCATTGGGGGAGAAGGCTGGTGTTTTATGGTACTGTTGTTAACTTCTTGAGATTAGGGGGCAGTATTTTGATGTTTGGGTGAAAAACATGCCCAAATGAAAATGCCTATTTCTCAGGCCCAGAAGCTAGAATATGTATATAATTGGCAGATTAGGATAGAAAACTCTAAAGTTTCCAAAACTGTCAAAATATTGTCTGTGAGTATAACAGAACTGATATTGCAGACGAAAGCCTGAGGAAAATCCAACCAGTAAGTGTTTTTTATCTTATCTGTTACATTGCATGCCTTCCCTCCACTTAAAGGAATATCAACCAGATTCCTTTCCCTAAAGCTTCCACAAGGTGTGAACAGTCTTTAGACATAGTTTCAGGCTTTTATTCTGAAAAATGAACGAGAATGATCACATTGCGTCAGTGGATAGCTTAGTGTACCCAGAGTTTTGCATGCGCGAGCAGCATGGAGCAGACCTTTTCTCTCTCTCTCTCCTATTGAAAAAGCTACCATCCGGTTGAAATATTGATTATTTATTGTAAAAACAACCTGAGGAGTAATTATAAAAAACGTTTGACATGTTTCTACGAACATTACGGATACTATTTGGAATTTTCGTCTGCCCGTTGTGACCTGCATGGGCCTGTGGATTCCTAAACAAAACGCGCCAACCAAATGGAGGTTTTTGGATATAAAAATAATCTTTATCGAACAAAAGGAACATTTATATTGTGGAACTGGGAGTATCGTTAGTGCAAACATCCGAAGACAATCAAAGGTAAGCGATTCATTTTATTGTTTTTCTGACTTTCGTTACCAATCTACTTTGCTGCTAGCTGTTTGTAATGTCTGCTGAGAGAGATGTCATCACATAAACGCTTGGTTTTCTTTCGCTGTAAAGCGTTTTTGAAATCTGACAAGCCAGGTGGATTAACAACAAGCTAAACAGTGTTTTGGTATATTCCACTTGTGATTTCATGAAAATGAAATATTTTTAGTAATTTAATTTTGACTTTGGCGTTCTGAAATTCAGTGGATGTTGACAAAAATGATCCTGCTAACGGGATGGGTGCGCCAAGAAGTTAAGTTGGGTCTGTTGTTGGCTGTTGCTCTGTGGCTAATAAATAAGATCAAATGTTGTTTACACCAAATAGAAACAAGTTGGAAGGAGACTTCAGAGATGGAATTATTCTGAAACTAAGGATTGCTTTATTAATGGAGTAGTATTTAAATATGGATAAATATTTCATATTGCATACTGTTTTAACCAGTGGCGGCTATTTGGAGGAAGAAGGGGAGGACCATCCTCAGTGAATTTTATATGAATTAAAATACTGAAACATAATTTATTTTTAGATAAAACTATACTAAATATATTCACATTACCAAATAATTGATTAAAACATACTATTTTGCAATGAATTTTGTAGTGTAGCACCATGGTGTAGCCGGAGGACAGCTAGCTTCTTTCCTCCTCTGTGTACATTCACTTCAAAACCAAACCTAGGAGGATCATGGTTCTCACCCCCTTCCATAGACGTACACATTAATTATGACAACTTCCGGAGGATGTCCTCAAACCTATCAGACTTCTTGCAGCATGAACTGAAATGATGTCCACCCAATCAAAAGATCAGAACATTTATCTAGTACTGAAAGGATCATTTACATAAGCTACAGCTAGCTAGTTAACCTGTTACTCCTACCCCCTACTTTTTCGAACATTCTGTTAAAAATTGCGTAACATTTCAGCGCCCTGCTGCTCATGCCGGGAATATAGTATATGCATATGATTAGTATGTGTGGACAGAAAACACTCAGACGTTTATAAAACTGGTTAAATCACGGCTGTGACTATAACAGAACGTGCGTTTCATCGAAAAGCGCAGGAAAATCTGATCACTGAAAATGGAAATATATATCCATCCGCCACTTCAACCCATTGATGAAGGTGAACCACAATAAATGGGGCTGAGGTTGCAATACCTACAGCTATCAATCTTGTCATTTGCCACTTCAACCCATTGACATTAAGGAATAACCACAATAAATGGGGCTGAGGTTGCATTACAAAAGTAAAAATATTACATAAGGGTTTATCACACAGTCTTCATAGATATTCTGGCTAAATGACTTAAATGTAAAAAGTAATGTATTATGGGACATTCCGTGCCAACAAAGAAGATTCTGTAAAAAAATTTTCTTTGTGTAAATAGAGACAAACAGAATGAAATGGGGATACACATACTGGAAATTATTTTTGCCTTAAAGTTTTGCTGGACCCCAGGAAGAGTGGGGATACATAATAAATGCAAAACTAAATACACAATTTGTCCAAAAGAAACTCACATTTACAACTGTTGGACTAATGATTACACCCTAGATCAGCTAGATACAGGCAAGAGTTAGCGAGGCAGAATTGAATGTGTCACTGTCTGTCACCTTGAATACTCAAAATTCTCTCAACCTGTGCACCTACATTGTAAACGTTCAGTCATAGGCTAGATTGTAGCAACCTCATGATGGGTACAGGAAAAAGGTAAGTACCATGTAATAACTTAACACTAACGATGTTAGATTGAGCTAGGTGAATGGAATTTGAATGACAGTCATCAAATATGCTGTAATAGAAATAAGGCCTTGCCTTATATATATTATCCTTAGACGGCACTGACCGCCACTCGTTTTCACCATAGTGAAAATATAAAGGATTGATGGAATCTGTCCGCTAGTGTCACACCTTGATAAAGATTTATGCATCAATGTTCAACTAGATTCATATTGTTCCGTGGTTATGACTCATTACATTTAGAGTTGACAAGGTTTTATTGCCAGAGTAATGAAAGGCCCCAAGTTCACTGTAATGTTTGAGATCTGACAAGTCTGTTAGTCTTATCATTAGCCTGGTTAAAATGTTACAAGCCAATTTAATTAAGCTATTGTCTGTGATGATATTGACAGTAAAGTAACCATAATCCGTATAGCAGTATGTAAATTCGGGGGGCCTGTTGTTGTCCAGACCTCTGGCAGTCTCTATGGGGGTGCCACAGGGTTAAATTCTATGGCTGACTCTTTTCTCTGTATACATCAATGATGACGCTCTTGCTGCTGGTGATTCTCTGATCCACCTCTATGCAGGCAAAACCATTCTGTATACTTCTGGCCCTTCTTTGGAAACTGTGTTAACCTTTCTGGCGCAGGCGTTCCGCTAGCGACCCACCTCGACAACATCTGGTGAAATTGCAGATAATAAATTAGACATGTTACAAATAGAATGCAATGATGAGAGCTGATGTGATTCCTAATCAGTGAGATACGTTTGTTTGTTCTAGAAGACGGTATATGTGGTGTGGATTTCAAAAAGACAATAGGGAGTTCTATTTGAGATGCTGAGCTACCTATAATTCTATCGATTCCCATCTTTCAACGAGGAACACATTTTCATTAGACCAGACAGGTGTGTTGAAACTGTTGCCAATTAATGACATTAACATGCACTGAGTGTACAAAACAGTAAGAACACCTTCCTAGTATTGAGTTGCCCCTCCCACTTTTGCCCTCAGAACAACCTCAATTTGTTTGGGCATGGACTCTACAACGTGTCAAATGTTCAGAAGGGATGCTAGCCTACGTTGACAATGCTTCCCACAGTTATGTTAAGTTGGCTGGATATCCTTTTGGGTGGTGGACCATTGATACACACGGGAAACTGTTGAGCATGAACCCCAGCAGCGCTGCAGTTCTTGACACAAACCGGCATGCCTAGCACCTACTACCATACCCCATTTCAAAGGCATGTAAATTTGCCTTCCCGATTCACCCTCTGAATGGCACACATTCACAATCCATGTTTAAATTGTCTCAAGTTTAAAGGATCATTTTGTTATTTGATTTTACTTGATGTACAAAAAAAATATTTGAAAAAATGATTTGATGAAAAATTGTATTTGGCCTTACTGCTATTCGCCCATACAAATGCATTGAATAACATATTCACTACATAGAACAACATTGCTCCCCTAAAAAGGGAATTTGTTCAGAAATGTCTATCCTATATCTGAGAGACAGAAGAAAGATCCGGAAACATTTGTTATTTTTTTGGACATGCATTTAACTCCTTATTTTTGGCACTAAACAGTTTCTATATATACTGTACTTCCATTCATTTTTTCAACTGGTATTGAGGGACCTCCAGACGAGCAAAACAGTTGACATGTACGCGTTCATGAGAGTATCACCTTTCCTCAGAGGGTCATATTAGTGTGTAGCCCAAACTGTTCTGACGCTACAAACATATGTTGGCATATCGGCTGTACCGACTTCAGACGAGTCCCAAGACTCGTGGGGGTCGTAGAGCAAAACTGAGAAATCATCGACCATAGAGGGCTATTGCACATAGTAAGTCCATTCAACTTATTATGTGACTTGTTAAGTACATTGTTATAACTTATTTAGGCTTGCCATACAAAGGGATTGAATACTTATTGACTCAAGACATTTCAGGCTGTAACATAAATTCAGACTGTAACAGCAAAATGTGGAAAGAGTCAAGGGAGTGAATACTTTGATCCTCAACACTGGGGCCTGCTCAGCCCCCTCCTGCACTCCCTGTTCACCCATGACTGTGTGGTTATGCACCCCTTCAACTTTAATCCTCAAGTTTGCAGATGACACAACAGTAGTGGGCTTGATTACCGACAACGAGGAGGTGAGGGCACCTCCTCCCTGTAGTATGGTGTCAGGAAAACAACCTCTCACTCAATGTCAAAAAAACAAAGGAGATGATCGTGGACTTCAGGGAACAGCAGAGGGAGCACCCCCTTATCCACATCGACGGGACAGTATTGGAGAAGGTGGAAAGATTTAAGTTCCTCTGCATACTCATCACGGATAAACTGAAATGGTCCTCCCACAAACACAGCGTGGTGAAGAAGGCGCAACAGCGCAACAGCGCCTATTCAACCTCAGGAGGCTGAAGATGCACAATCGAGAGCATCCTGTCGGGCAGTATCAATGCCTGGTACGGAAACTGCACCGCTATCAACCTCAAGGCTCTCCAGAGGGTAGTGCAGTCTGCATAATGCATCACCGGGGGCAAACTACCTGCCCTCCAGGACACTTACAGCACACAATGTCACAGGAAGGCCAAAAAGATCATCAAGGACAACAACCACCCGAGCCACTGCCTGTTCACCCCGTTACCATCCAGAAGGCAAGGTCAGTACAGGTGCATCAAAGCTGGGACCGAGAAACTGAAAAAACAGCTTCTATCTCAAAGCCATCAGACTGCTAAACAGCCATCACTAACATAGAGAGGCTGCCGCCAACACACAGACCCAGATCACTGGCCACTTTAATAAATGGATTTAATTAAGGTATCAGTAGTCACTTTAAATAATGCCACTTTAATAATGTTTACATGTCCTACATTACTCACCTCATATGCATATAGTGTATTCTATACCATCTATTGTATCCTGCCTATGCCACACGTTCATCACTCATCCATATATTTATATGTATACATTGTTATTCCATCCCTCTACATTTGTGTATATAAGGTAGTTGTTGTGAATTTGTTAGATTACTTGTTAGATATTACTGCACTGTCAGAACTAGAAGCACAAGCATTCCGCTACACTCGCAAAACATCTGCTAACCATATGTATGTGACAAATAAAATTTGATTTGATTTGGATTCATATTTTCAAGCATAACATCGTGTTATGGGTATGTCATCGGCAAGGACTAGGGAGTATTTTAGGATAATAGAGCTAAGCACAGGCAAAATCCTAGAGGGAAACCTGGTTCGGTCTGCTTTCCAATAGACACTGGGAGACAAATTCAACTTTCAGTAGTACAATAACCAAAAACACAAGGTCAAATATACACTGGAGGTGCTTACCAAGATAACATTGAATGTTCCTGAGTGGCCTAGTTACAGGTTTGACTTGAATCGGCTTGGAAATCTATAGTAAGTCTTGAAAATGGCTGTCAACAATGATCAACACAGCTTGAAGAATTAAAAAAATAATAATGTGCAAATATTGTTCAATCCAGGTGTTCAAAGCTCTTAAAGACTTACTCAGAAAGACTTACTGCTGTAATCTCTGCCAAAGGTAATGGTAACACCTACTGAATACTTATGTAAATGTTATACTGTATTTCATCTTCCCAAAATGTGCTATAATTTCTAAAAACATGTTTTCACTTTGTCATGGGGTATTTTTTGCAGATTGGTGCGAAACAAACTCAATTGAATCAATTTTGAATTCAGGCTGTGTCACGCCTTGGTCTTAGTATTTTGTGTTTTCTTTATTATTTGGTCAGGCCAGGGTGTGACAAGGGTTTATGTTGTTGTATTTCGTATTGGGGTTTTTGTATTATTGGGATTTAGGTAGCCTGGTTTCGCTTTGTATTTCGTGGGTGATTGTTCCTGTCTCAGTGTAGTGTTCACCAGATAGGCTGTATTTAGGTTTCACGTTCCGTTTGTTGTTTTTGTTTCTAATAGTTATTTCATGTATCGCTTTTGTTTTTCTTCATTAAAGACATGAGTAACCACCACGATGCATTTTGGTCCGACTCTCTTTTGACAAACGAAGAACGCCGTTACAGGCTGATACACAACTAAACCTGGAATAAGATGTATGAATACTTTCTGAAGGCACTGTATAGGGAGGGGTAAGGTGACCAGGATATATGATGAACAGAGTAGCAACAGCATAAATTCTGAATGTGTGTGTGTGTGTGTGTGTGTGTGTGTGTGTGTGTGTGTGTGTGTGTGTGTGTGTGTGTGTGTGTGTGTGTGTGTGTGTGTGTGTGTGTGTGTGTGTGTGTGTGTGTGTGTGTGCGTGTCTGTGCGTGTCTGTGTCTGTGTCTGTGTGTGTGTGTGTGTGTGTGGAGTCAGTGTAAATGTGTGTGTGTGTGTGGAGTCAGTGTAAATGTGTGTGCATGTTATGTGTGTGTTGGAGTGTCTGTGTGCATGAGTATGTTGAGGGAGTCCTGTGAATGTAATGTAATAAGGGTCAACTCAGATAATCTGTGTAGCCATTCTGTTAGCTATTTTGCAGTCTTATGGCTTAGGGATCGAAGGTGTTCAGGAGCCTGTGTCAGTTCGACTTGATGCACTGTTGCCGCTTACCTTGCGGAAGCATGGAGGACAGTCTATGGCTTGGATGGCTGTAGTCTTTAACAATTTTCTGGGCCTTCCTTTCAAACTGCCTGATATATAGGTCCTGGATGGCTGGGAGCCCGGCTCCAGTGATGTACCGGGCTGTCCGCACCACCCTCTGTAGTGCCATGCGATCGAGGGCGGTTCTTGTTGCCATACCAAGCAGCCAGTCAAGATGCTCTCAATAGTGCAGCTGTAGAACCTTTTGTGGACCATTTTGGTATTTTTGATATTTTATTAGAATCCCCATTAGCTGTTGTGAAAGCAGCAGCTACTCTTCCTGGGGTCCACACAGAACATGAAACATGACATAATACTGAACATTAATAGACAAGAACAGCTCAAGGACATTACGGCATACATTTCAAAACGGCATACATAGCCTCCATACAGTATCAATACAGTACATACAGACAAATACATATATCAATATATCTAGGTAAAATAGGAGAAAGTCGTTGTGCTGTGAAGTATTGCTTTCTGTTATTTTATTATTTTTTTTACCAGGTTTGCTGTTCATTTGAGCCATATGAGATGGAAGGAAGTGTCATGCAATAATGGCTCTGTAAAATACTGTACTCTGTCTTGAATTTGTGTGCGTGTCAGAGCTGTGTGTAAGTTTACTATGCAAACATTTTGAAATTTTCAACACATTCATGTTTCTTATAAAAAGACGAAGTTATGCAGTCAGTCTCTCCTCAACTCTTACCAAGAGAGACTGGCATGCATAATATTTTTGTTAGCCCTGTGACTAAAATGAAGAACAAGACATACCACTCTTTTCTGGACCAATACTAGGTATTTATTTGCAGTACTTGACCACATGACTGGACAATAATCAAGACAAAACTAGAGCCTGCAGGACTTGCTTTTTGGGGTGTGGTCTCAAGAAATCAGAGCATCACTTTATTATGGACAGATCTCTCCCCATCTTTATAGCTATTCAATCTATTCAATCTATATGTTTTGACCATGACAGTTTACAACTAATTTAGTCTCCTCAACTTGTTGAACAGCCAACCCATTCAGCTGAGATCTAGAGCTTAAGGAATTATTTGTACCAAATACAATGCTCTTAGTTTTAGAGACCATTCTGTAAACCCCATATTATGACTACTATCATTCCTGATCCCATACCACAATGAATACCACCCTGTAGCACTCACAACTGTATTATGAAGTGCTTTGAAAGGCTGGTTATGGCACACAACTCCATCATCCCAGAAACCCTAGACCCACTCCAATTTCCATCCCACCCCAACAGATCCACAGACGGCGCAATCTTAATTGCCCTTCACACTGCCCTCACCCACCTAGATAAGAGGAAAACCTATGTGACGTTTCCTGTAGTCCACAATCAGCTTCTCGGTCTTACTGACATTGAGGGAGCTGAAGGCAATGAACAGCATTCTCACAAAGGTATTCCTCTTATCATGGTGTGTGAGGGCAGTGTGGAATGCTATTGAGATGGCGTCGTCTGTGGCTCTCGTATTCCTTGTGACTTGAAGCCTTAGAGTTCTTGGTATCAGGAATGTTGGTAGTCATCTTAATATGGGGATTATAGCCTGGGACCAGTAGAGGTTGAAATGTACAGTGAATATGCCTCAAGGTGATATTAGCAGGTTCTGAAAACGCGCCTTGGAATACTGTCCGGCCCCGTGGTCTTGCAAGGGTTAACATGATTAAAGACCTTACTCATGTCGGCCTCGGAGAGCGAGATTACCCTGTCTTCTGGGTTAGTGGGGGCCCTCCTGCATGGTACAGTGTTGTTATTGTCGAAGTGTGCATAAAATGCATTGAGTTCGTCTGAAAGAGAGGCATCGTTGGGCAAATCATGGCTGGGTCTACCTTTACAATCCATAATGGACTGTATCCCCTGCCACATGCCTGTGTAATATGATTCCGCCTTATTCATATATTGTCCTTTTGCTCGTTTGATGACACTGCGGAGTTCGTAGTGGGACTTCTTGTACTCGTTCCTGTCCACATCCTTAGCCTCAGGGTTGTCTGTGATGGCCTTGTCCTTTAGTTTAGTTTATCTGTGTTAATCCAGGGCTTTTGATGATTGTGACTCAGATGGCCATTTCTCAACGGAGCGAGTCATGGGTACTTACTTTTTGTATAGTTGTATAGTTCGTTAAGTGCCCGTTTATTTTTTCCTGAGGTAGAACACATACAACAGTCAAGACAACAGCTGAAAACTCCCTCAGGAGGTAGAAAGGTCTGCATTTGACCATCAAATATTCCAAAATGGGTGAACAATGGGTCAAGACTTTCACTGCGCTCGGGTCAGCACACCATTTATTATTGATGAGGAGGCAAACCCCGCACCCTCTCAATTTCCCTGACTCTACTGTCCTGTCCACTCAGTGAACGGAGAATCCATCGAGTTGGATAGCCATGGGAGTTGTCTTGCATTTACGAGAGACCCATTGGTAGCAAATCCGCGATCAGAGATCATTCATCTTATTACCATGTGACTGTACATTGGCCAGTAGAATGGTGGGAAGAGGTGTCCGGTTTTTCCTTTGCCTTAATCTCGCCAGGACTCCCCTTCTCCTACCTCTATAACGCTACCGTTTCCTCTTGGATATCTCGGAAATTGGGTCGGAATTACAAAAAGAGCTCAGGGCTGAGATGAGTCAAAGTCGAAGTGAAGCCGCAGTTGGACTAAGTAACTGCCGATCCGATGTTCAAAAGTTGTCGATGGTTATAGGAAATTATAGATTTTGTGAAAATTTTGTGAAAATATAGTAATGATAAATGCCAAAATTGCCACAAAATAGAAAAGTTGGGTCGGATCTATTTTAAATCATTTTAAATGGTATTTGAACCTAGGTCTGGTGTATTATTAGGAAATCAAGGTATTCTGTTTCAAGGTATTCTGTATTGTCAAACAAAAAACGAAGATCTTTGGAATGTTGATGATTTTATTAGAAATGGGTTTGGTGTAACAGTGAGATATTATTCATTAGCAAAGAGGACATAATCTTCATGACTCCTGAAAGAAAGAACACACGTTCGTTGCAACAACAACAAATCTTAAAGCACTCCAGAGGCATATTTTAATGACAGAAACGTTGAATGTGAAGATGCCTCTAAATCTAAATGTCCAAACGTCGGCCTATTCCCTTTTTGACCATTCACTCCCTCCACTGTGTTTTTTTTTCGGGAGGTCATGATGAAGTGACAACATATTTGAGCCATAACTCAACTGTCTTTTATTGAGATTGTAATCCTGCCTAAATCTAAATGCAATTAATTGCACTGGCACTGAGGTCCCATTTGAATAACAGATAACATTTGATACTCACTTCTGCATCTACCACTCCATCTGTACGCTAATGCAACCTTTTCCGCTTTAAAATGGCTAGTGATATCAGTAATCTAATGAAATGCAATACCACGGATGGAAACATTCATCCTTGCATTAAAATATTTTCCTCCTGTTCAGTGTTTACATCAAAACGCACCCAGGTGAGGAAAGTGTTCATTTCCTTTCAAAACCTAATCTACATAATTTACCTGACTCAGTACACATATGAAATATGGATGCACCTCGTATTTCAAAACGATCGTGTTTCTTCACCGGCATCAATAAAGTCAAGACAGGAGATTTCTCTGCCTCCAGTCGTGTTATTATTTCATCACTTGCGGATGCTGAAGAGACTATTGTTGTTGGAAAGAGGGATGTGGGCCGAATTCACAACACCACCAGGCTTTGGTTTTGGATTGACACTGGGTGGGCATGAGTTTCAACAACTCTTTTGACGGATGTTTGTTGACTTCAGTGCGCTATACCCTTTCCAAACTCCTGAGCTTAGCCGTTCTACTAGCTATACTGGTACTGCACTGGCCTCGTTACGTGTCCTCCATAGCTGCTTGAACAGTGCTGGTGAGGACAATGTGAACAGAAAATATCTGGGCCAACACACTATGGTTTGGGTCAGCGCGTTGGTGTGAATAGTGTAGGGTACACACACAAAACAATCTTGCCAGGAAGCTGACGCAGGGAGGAACTCACAGGGAGGAACTCCTCTTCGAGTCCAGCCCAGTCCTCAGCTCATCAGTGTGGAGATCTGAAGTAGTATCCTCATCCTTAACACGATCTTCCACAGTCAACAGGCCTCTGATGGGGACAGCCAGGTGCAAACAGCATGCAATCCTGTTTATTTTGATACGCAATCTGGAACGGAAACACAGCCTGTATTCCATGACTCAGACAGGTAGCCTGGCTAGCATCACGCCGCACGCTTAGTGAGGCCCTGATTTTTGGATGCTTGCAGAGATAGAAAATAGGGCTTTACTGTTTGTGGCCTGCTTTCTCCCCTTTTGAGCGCTCTCAAAGCTCCAGATACCAATTTTTATCAACGCCGAAATCTCCTCCCCTCTAATTCCCTCTCTGACACACTTTGAGGAATTTCTCATGAGATAGCCCCTCCCGGGACAAAGCGTCAACAGTATCAGGTCAGGCTCAAGGGTTTATAGACAGATTAGGGAGCCGCCTTTGGTAGTGTGCACACTGCCTGAGTTGTTATTCTCACCACTTCTGAAAAATATGGCAGCTTCAATGCAATTTCTGCTTACTATCGCGGTCTACTACAACCCATAGGGCGCTAATTTCCTCCCCGCAGCTAAACTTAACCTTCCACACTTGTATAATTATGTTTCCAGCAGGCAGACATTCCCTGATTGCAAACAGTTACTAATGAATCTCAAGACTATTAGGGAAATTGAGGGAGAGCCAAGCAGCCGAGGATGTTGGAGGGACTGTGCCTCTCTGCATCTTGGTTTTGTACCAGCGCCAATGCTCTACTCGAACCAGATAGCTATGGAAGCTCTCGGAAGCTCTGAGTATAGGTAAATGCCAAAGTGTTTGACAATGCCCTGCCTCCTGTGGGGTTAGTAGTGGGTGCTGAGCCTCATTGCTGGGCTGGAGCCGTTCCCACCTTCCCCTCTATTGTTCTATTGTTGACTTTAATTGGCTCTGTTTTCCCACGCCAGCGATCCCTTTTCTCGTCTTCCTACCAGGTGCTCTCATACCTCAGCTGTGTGTGTGTGTGTGTGTGTGTGTGTGTGTGTGTGTGTGTGTGTGTGTGTGTGTGTGTGTGTGTGTGTGTGTGTGTGTGTGTGTGTGTGTGTGTGTGTGTGTGTGTGTGTGTGTGTGTGTGTGTGTGTGTGTGTGTGTGTGTGTGTGTGTGTGTGTGTGTGTGTGTGTACGTGGGCAGTATGTATTTGATATTTCCATTTTAATTTCTTCTGAGTATTTTGTATTACACTGGGCCGAACTACACTCCAATGTATTTTGTAACAAGATACTTTCGAAAGCTGCAATTTGTATTTTAAAAATACAAAATAATTTTCTACACCATTTCTTTATAGCGGTTCACAATTTTGTAGGAAACCCTTGATTAAATGTCTGTCTGTCTGTCTGTCTGTCTGTCTGTCTGTCTGTCTGTCTGTCTGTCTGTCTGTCTGTCTGTCTGTCTGTCTGTCTGTCTGTCTGTCTGTCTGTCTGTCTGTCTGTCTGTCTGTCTGTCTGTCTGTGTGTGTGTGTGTGTGTGTGTGTGTGTGTTTCTGCGTTCGTGCGTGCGTTTCTCATTGTCTGGGCAACGTAAATCCCATTTTAGGTGAGCCAGCCAGATTATGTTGCTTGGCCCAACAACTGAGAAGCCCCAGTCTACAGTACAAGCCATTGTATCAGGATTGGTACTGCATTGTTCTTCTGCTTTTATGTTCCATTCGAGGAAAACATCCTTTTAGCATACTTCTCCTGGCCTGAGAATTCTCCCCAATCAATCTGTTCATGCTCATTGCATTGTGTAAATTTCATGCTAGAAAAATAAATGGGATAAAATGAAGCAAACACTAATCGCCTCTGGATTAAAAATGTCATATTTTTTTGTCAAATTCAGTTTATTGACATATATGCCTCGTTTCAGTAAACTAGGCATATGTTACATGTCACTACTTCACAGGGAGCCACTTGAACTTTTTTTTAAATCAAAATGCCTTCTGGAACATGTGAACTTTCATGTCCCTTAAAAACAAACTTGTATGCTATCTGTAAATACGAATACAATTATTAAATTACGAGCCTAGTTGGTTTATCCACAGAAAAAGTCAGCAACCTTCCCAATAGCCATGATTGGCTGAGATAATGAGTGGGCTGGACATGTCGAGAGATGAATTCGGATTGGCTTGACATGTAGCGTGCTTCTGTCTATTTGAGCTGGTCAATATGTGCAGGTAATCCTGTCTAACGCAGCTTTTAAAAATGTATTGCATATAAGAACTGCATACATTTTGAAGTCAGTGGAGTGAGAGTTTGATAGGTAAGGAGAAAACAGCTGTCTCCAGATTACATCTTCAAACTAAGGGCAACCATGGCATCCGTGACAGAGGGAGAAGCGTCCATCCATGTATACGGGTAAGATAGTCTAGCTCAATACATTTTCAGACATTACACATTTCTAATGTTAGCTAGCTAGCTAACATTAGCTGGCTGGCTCGCTAGCTAGCATTACATGTATGATCTGTGTAGTAATATTATTCATATCTCAGAGCCATTTGCTTTGTTATTTATTGCCTAATGTTAGCTGGCTAACATTGAACCTGGTTGGTTAGCTACCTGCAGATTCATGCAGGGTAGTAACATCATGAGTTGGAATTATGGTTCATTGTTTAGCCAGCTAGCTACATGTCTTGACAAAAGACAATGCAGGTATCCATTTCAATAGAATTTTCATGATGTCACTGCGACAGCTGTTGATAGACGTAGCTGGTAAATTCACTCTGGCTATCTACTCCGATTTCAGAGCACGCTCGTCTGAGTGTGCCAGAGCAGAGAATAACTGACTAATTTACGAACTCTCAACACCCGTTGAATATGGCCGGTATAAGTAAATGTGGGCAAAAAAGCGTAATTAAATTGTTTCCAGCAGCACAGTTGCAGTCAACAACTGGGTAACATAAAAACAGCCTAACCAGCTCTGCTAGGGTGAGTAAAATGGTCAGAGTGAGCTGTCCTCTCATTTGTGTGTGGAAGAAGCTAGCAAGCTAGCCAACGTTATCAAGTTAGCTTGAGTGCATGACTGTTGTTGTTAGGTCAGAACACTCTGATCAACCCTTGAAGGGATGGGTGGGGCTAAAGCTAACGAGGGTGTGAATGATGCCGAATGGGTGTAGACAAAGAAGAGCTCTCCAGTAGGTGTACCAACCTATTCAAAGGCCATTTTCTCAAAAGTGAGGTTACAAGTTTATCCATTTTTAAAGCAGAATTACTTTCCCATTGTTCCTCAACTGTAGTGTATAGTATACCATGTCGAGTCTCTACCAATGTAAAAAACACAATTTCAAATTTTGCTACATAAGTCCGATCGAGCCAGTCGGTCACATATGACACAATTCTTAAAGGAGTTGCATGTAACAGTTGCATGTAACATTCCCACCTGCAACTAGCAACAAATGTCAATTACATCTTGCATAGCAACATAATTTAAATCCACAAGAGTAAAACATTATTTTGTAAAACACCCGCTACTAATTTACCGCTAATTTCCATCATTTTACGAAATCGTCCTGAATGATGATGGTTCTCATTCGCTAGTTTGACAACAATAGCATAGGGGATGATGATAAGAGGGAAACATTACTGATGCATTTTAGGTGTTTTTATCCTTCAAATACCTATGAAGAAATCAAATGTATGGCTAAAACATTATATGTTGCTCCTTTAAATCTAATTTCAAAAATGTGTGAGGCTCAGTCCACTTCAGGGGTGCTTGACATCTGCATAACATCTGAATAAATGCTAACTCCAACCAACCACCAACACAACATACAATATTGACCTGGTTTATTATAAAAGTTTAATAAATAGAACAGCCACTCGACACAAAATGGATAAATAAAAATGTTTTCTCTGTGGTAGGGAGGGGGTAGAGTGTGTGTGTGTGTGTGTATGTTTGTGTGTGTGTGTGTGTGTGTGTGTGTGTGTGTGTGTGTGTGTGTGTGTGTGTGTGTGTGTGTGTGTGTGTGTGTGTGTGTGTGTGTGTGTGTGTGTGTGTGTGTGTGTGTGTTTGTGTATGTGCGTGCATGTTGGGGGGGGGTAAAGGGGAAACTACACTGAGGGCTCCATTCTCAAACAGAGCCAGGGTTATAGTTTTTATTCATTGTATTGACTTTTCTTTGCAATCCCCTCGGCCTCTCTGTCTTTATTATTAATGTTGTTATTGTATTCGCTGGGAGTTCTTCAGCCTTTCCCTCCTCAGCTCCATAGAAATGGAAACTCCTCTCTGGTGGCGCAAACAGAAGCAGTTCCATTCCTAATGGATTGAATGCATATTAAATGATCCAGTTGTTCCTCGGGGCAGGTGCAGCTTAGCCAAGAAATTAGCACACTGTCTTTAAAAATGAGGGAGAACGGAGCCTGAACATACAAATATCCCTCTCTCTCTCTCTCTTGATCACTCTTCCTCTCTGCCTCTCTCCATCTTCCTCCTTCTCTTTGGATCAGCTCTGAAAAAGTTATGATGTGAAAAGATCTGATGTGATTTGTCAAGACCAATTAGAGGAAAAAAATATCAGAATTGGGCTGCCAGTGTAAACGAAGCCTTCCTCTCTCTCTCCTTCCCTCCATGTCCCATGGAGCCAGAATAGAAAAAACTCCCTCTCTCTCACTTGTTCACTATTCATCCCTGTCTCTCTCTATCTCCCTCACTCACTTCCTCTGTTTTTCTCTCTTCTCCTCTTCCTGTCTTTTGGAGCCTGAATAGAAAAAGCTTCCCATTTTCCTCTCCTGCTTTCTCGCTACTCTATTTAAAACATTCAGGTGTTATTTTCTCTCAGGCGTGCATTTTAATTGACTGACCATGATTCTATAGTCTAGAATTATGCTACATTAAGCTACAATGGGAAATGTAAGAGAAGTCATTATATGCAGTGCATTCGATGAACAGAAAGGCACTGGAGCAACGAATCACCCTTGCTGTCTCTGTCTGGCCGGTTCCCCTCTCTCCACTGGGATTCTCTGCCTCAAACCCTATTACAGGGGCTGTGTCACTGGCTTACTGGTGCTCTTCCACGCCATCCCTAGGAGGTGTGTGTCACTTGAGTGGGTTGAGTCACTGACGTGATCTTACTGTCCGGGTTGGCGCCCCCCCTCCTTGGGTTGTGCCGTGGGGAAGATCTTTGTGGGCTATACTCGGCCTTATCTCAGGATGATAGGTTGGTGGTTGAAGATATCCCTCTAGTGGTGTCGGGGTTGTTCTTTGGAAAAGTGGGTGGGATTATATCTATCTTGTTTGGTCCTGTCCGGGGGTATCGTCGGACGGGGCCACTGTGTCTCCCGATTCCTCCTGTCTCTGCCTCCAGTATTTATGCTGCAATAGTTTGTATCAGGGGGCTAGGGTCAGTCTGTTATATCTGGATTACTTCTCCTGTCTTATCCAGTGTCCTGTGTGAATTTAAGCATGCTCGCTCTAATTCTGTCTCTCTTTTTCTCTCTTTCTTCCTCTCTTTCATTCTCTCTCTCGGAGGACCTGAGCCCTAGGACCATGCCTCAAGAATACCTGGCCTGATGACTCCTTGCTGTCCCCAGTCCAGCTCGTCGTGCTGCTGCTCCAGTACTGACCTGTTCACCGGACGTGCTACCTGTCCCAGACCTGCTTTTTTCAACTCTCTAGAGAAGGCAGGAGCGATAGAGATGCTCTGAATGACCGGCTATGAAAAGCTAACTGACATTTACTCCTGAGGTGCTGACCTGTTGCACCCTTGACAACCACTGTGATCATTATTATTTGACCCTGCTGGTCATCTATGAACATTTGAACATCTTGGCCATGTTCTGTTATAATCTCCACCCAGCACAGCCAGAAGAGGACTGGCCACCCCTCATAGCCTGGTTCCTCTCTAGGTTTGTTCCTAGGTTCTGGTATTTCTATGGAGTTTTTTCTTGCCTCCGTGCTTCTACACCTGCATTGCTTGCTTTTTGGAGTTTTAGGCTGGGTTTCTGTACAGCACTTTGTGACATCAGCTGATGTAAGAAGGGCTTTATAAATACATTTGATTGATTGATTGATATTTTCATGCAATGATTTATATATTGAATTCCAAGTCAGCATGGTAGGTCTAAATCATTATGCAGTTGTCTGGAGACTTACAGAACCAGGTGAATAGATAGACACCATGGCAACAGTTCCCTGAATGTCTTTTGTTAAAAACAATCCCTCTCTACCTTCTTGTCCTAGTATATTGTGCTTGTCTTGCTTCTTCTTCTCTCACTTACTCTCCTACTCTTTACAAGGTAACAATTGCACTTTGACAAGCAGTGGCGACCCGTCATTCAGGGCAGGTGGGGCAGAACCTGTTTTGAGTCCCACCCTTCTAGCAAAGGGTGTTATTTTGGCATTAATACATGTCACATATCAGTTTGCAAACAGTTTCTTGAGGAAGGCAGCTCCAAAATCCAGGTGTTTCAGCCTACTGTAGCGAAGTGCTTTCTGTGGTGGTGGGGCAGCCAGAGGAAAATACGGAGCATAGGGGTTGGTAATGTTCTCTCGTTGTGCCGTTATTGGCCAGTGTTCAGTCACTCATGGGGACACTACGTCACTACCAAATCTAAGGGTAAAGCTGGAAAATTCAAGCCCCTTTTGTGCTGCCATAGATTTACATTAGAAGTGCCCATCCAAGAAAACTCAAGAAGGTCATTGGCAACAGAAAAAAACAACGTCAAATCACATTATATGTACAGTAGCTTTGATTGGACTGATCATGTCAACATCATACTTTCAAAATCTTAGCTAAGCAAGCTAACAGTCATCATCATGAATCAAGTCAACACTGGCAAATCCTTTTTAATCCTTGTCATATGAAGAGAAATTATGAAGAGAAAACGTATCGGTGCTCATCAGCCATTAGACGTAAACACTACACAACAAGTTGGAAATTGCAAATTCAACAATGAGTGATTTGGAAGGAATCAGTGGCTAACTGTGAGCATTGCAAAGCAATCACTACCCTGCTATTCAGTAGAGTGGGTGTGTGGTCCCAAGTCTGGATTTAAGGGTCTCTTTTCCAAGCGTAAAATTATAAACATTCAACATCGGGCATAGTGTCAATCCAGCATGACTTCTGCCATGCTCAAAACAACTGGTAATTCACAACTGGGAAATCTGATTGCAATGAGTTCAAGACAACTGGGAATTCTGTAAAAAAAAAAAAAAGAACACCGGCTGAGAAAATATGTTTTGAATGGTCATCTAACTTGGAATTACAAGTTGGGAACTCAGAGCTCCACCCTGAAGATCATTGATGTCATCATGATTCAACCTTGTTTTTTTCAGAGTTCCCAGTTGTCTTGAAAGCACCATAAATCCAGAGAACGACAGACATTGATGACAAAATTTGCCCACGTAGGAAACACTGCACCACCTTGTTCAAGTGAGTCCAAAAATGTCTTGTATGCTGCTGCATAAATGATGTAGTATGCCAGGGAGATATGTATACTGTAGCAAAGAAAGTAATACTAAGTGTATGTTGTGTAATAAGCTGTTAGTAGCCCATATGGCTCACCCTGATAATTTGGTCCTGTTTCCCCTCCTAATTTCACCTACTGTTCTGACTTGGTGGTGCACATGTAGCCTATAGCCTGTTTTAGAGAAATATAATCATCGACTATTGTAAGAGCTTTCATTGTCTGCTTATATGTGACCAGTTTCAGGAAACAATGCGTATGTCATAGGTCACTACTTGGCAGGAGAGCAGTTTGAACATAAACTTTTTTTTAAATCTAAATGTGTATTTTCATGTGCCTTAATAACAAATGTGTATGACATCTGTAAAATAGTAATACAATTGTTAAATTACGAGCCTAGTTGGTCTATCCAAAGAAAAAGTCAGCAACGTTCCCACTAGCCATGATTGGCTGAGATAATGAGTGGGCTGGACATGCTGAGAGATGAGTTCGATTGGCCTGCCATGTAACACGATTCTGTCTATTTGAGCTGGTCAGTATGTCTAGGTAATCTTGCCTAACGCTGCTTTTTTTAAATATCATGTATTAAAGCTGCATAAGTGTTGCTCTCCACTTTCTGGAGGACTGAGTTTTGACATCAGTGGAATTCGAGTTTGATAGCTTCCGTTTTACATCTTCAAAGGGCAACCATGGCATCCGACAGGAGACGCATCCAACCATGGATGTTGTATACGGGTAAGATAGTCTGGCTAGCTACATTATCATATATGACCTGTTTCTAATTTTGACGGAAAGAGCCATTTTCTTGACTATCTATAGCCTAATTTTAGCTAGCTAATATTGAACCTGTTTGCTTAGCTACCTGCAGATTCATGCAGGGTAGTAATGTCATCAGCTGTGATTATGGTTATTTTTTCAGTTCCGAGCTGCCCCTCAGTCCCGAGCTGCCCCCCAGTCCCGAGCTTCCCCTCAGTCCCGAGCTGCCTCAGTTCCGAGCTGCCCCTCAGTCCCGAGCTGTCCCTCAGTCCCGAGCTGCCCCTCAGTCACGAGCTGCTCCTCAGTTCAGTGGGGTTCTGGGTGAGGACTATTAGGCCATGGTCGGCGGCGAGGGTGGATTATCCCAGGACGCGAAGGGGAGGAACTATGACTTTAATGGAGTGGGGTCCACGTCCCGAGCCGGAACCGCCACCATGGACAGACGCCCACCCGGACCCTCCCTATGGTTTTGAGGTGCGTCCGGGAGTCCGCACCTTAGGGGGGTTCTGTCACGCCTTGGTCATTGTATTTTGTGTTTTCGTTATATATTTGGTCAGGCCAGGGTGTGACATGGGTTTATGTTATTGTATTTTCGTATTGGGGTTTGTAGAATTTGGGATCGCGGCTGATTAGGGGTGTTGTATAGGCTTGGCTGCCTGAGGCGGTTCTCAATCAGAGTCAGGTGATTCTCGTTGTCTCTGATTGGGAACCGTATTTAGGTAGCCTGGGTTTCCCTGTGTATTTCGTGGGTGATTGTTCCTGTCTCTGTGTAGTTTCACCAGATAGGCTGTAATAGGTTTCTCATTCCGTTTGTTGTTTTTGTATTTGTATAGTTATTTCATGTATCACTTTTTTCCTTCATTAAAGACATGAGTAACCACTACGCTGCATTTCGGTCCGACTCTCTTTCTACAAACGAAGAACGCCGTTACAGGTGCCCCCTGTATATAGCCTCGTTATTCTTATTGTGTAACTTTTATTATTACTTTTTATTTCAGTCTACTTGGTAAATATTTTCTTCTTTTTGAACTGCACTGTTGGTTAAGGGCTTGTAAGTAAGCATTTCATGGTAAAGGTTACAAATCAAATCAAATGTGTTTATTATAGCCCTTCTTACATCAGCTGATATCTCAAAGTGCTGTTCATAAACCCAGCCTAAAACCCCAAACAGCAAGCAATGCAGGTGTAGAAGCACGTTACACTTGTTGTATTTGGCACATGTGACACATAAAGGGTGATTTGATTTATAACTTTTCCCTGTAAATGTACGTGGAAATCCTCTCTGAAATCTAAATGTAAGAAAAACAAAACATTTCTACAGAAAATACATTTATTCAAACATTAACATCAAATGAACAACAAAATTGACAATAGAAGTAGTAACAGTTAACACATATGTAACCGAATAAGAGCATCATTACAACACTAATTTACAAACTATACTGACCAAAAATATAAACACAACATGTAAAATGTTGCTCCCAGAAATGAACAAAAAGCTTATTTCTCTAAAATGTTACATGTTTACATCGCTGTTGGTGAGCATTTCTCCGAGGCCAAAATAATCCATCTACTTGATAGGTGTGACATATCAAAATCTTGATTAAACAGCATGATCATTAAACGGGTGCGTCTTTTGCTGGGGATAATGAAAGGCCACTTTAAAATGTGCAGTTTGTCACACAACATAATGCAACATATGTCTCAAGTTTTGAGGGAGCGTGCAATTTGCATTGCTGACTGCAGGAATGTCCACTAAGAATTGTTGCTGAAGAATTGAAAGTTAGAATTGAAAAATGCTCACCCTTCGATGGCCACTAGCACTTTGGAGAAGTGTTCTCTTTGCGGATTAATCCCAGTTTCAACTGTACCGGGCAGATGGCCGACAGTGTGTATGGTGTTGTGTGGTCGAGCGGTTTTCTGATGTCAACTTTGTGATGTCAACTGTGAGTGGTGGTGGGCTTATGGTATGGGCAGGAATTAGCTATGGACAATGAACACAATTGCATTTTATCAATGGAAATTTTAATGCACAGAGATACTGTGACGAGATCGAGAGGCCCATTGTCGTGCCATTCATCTACTGCCATAACCTCATGTTTCAGCATGATAATGCATGGCCCCATGTTGCAAGGATCTGTACACAATTCCTTGAAGCTGAAATGTCCCAGTTCTTCCATGGGCTGTATTCTCACCAGACATGTCACCCACTGAGCATGTTTGGGATGCTCTGGATTGACTTGTACGACAGCATGTTCCAGTTCCCACCAATATCCAGCAGCTTCGCACAGCCATTGAAGTGGAGTGAGACAGCATTCCATAGGCCACAATCAATAGCCTGATCAACTCTATTTGGGGTAAGGAGGTTCAGAGGTGGTGAAACACACAATTGGATAGTTGGGCAGGAGAGCATCTAGGAGAGATAAGTCAGCGCAACATCAGGTGCTTCGCATGGGGTTGTGTAACATTCCTCCTCAGTTCTGAATTGTCAGCTCTTCTCACCCGTGTGTGTGTGTGTGTAATTACGTCACTACAGGTCTTCTTTCAATCTCAGTGGCCACCTCATCATGCACTTTGTTCCATCTTCAGGTTTCAACATCTTGGATACTTGCAGCGCACACATTCTTGACCATTTTTACTGTCCTTCCAGGACGGCTACAAGCCCCCCCCGCCCTCCCTTGAGGAAATCTAAACACGCCTTCATCCTGATTTTCCTTGCATATAGACAGAAACATAATCAGTAAGAATCTGTGGTATGGACTGCTCAACGTTGGTCTGTACAATCGGAATCGTTGCTTGAACATTGTTAAGATCACGCGAACTGGGATATGTTCCGGGTCACCTCTGTGAATAATGTCAACGTATACTCTGTCTAGGTGACTGGGTTCATCAGGAACTGCATAAGGGACGTTGTTGTTACTGTGACGATTAGAATTTATCCGAACCAGAAGCCGTGGATAAATGGCGGCATTCATGCAAAACTGAAAACTGAAACCATTGCATTTAATCACGGAAAACCCAGCTAGCAATTCTACGGAGAGAGAACATTTTTGTAATATTAACTGTAATGTTAGGAAGTTAGGTTAGGGAAACATTACCTTACTGTTAAATAGAACTTATCTAAAACATGGTTACAATGTTCTGAGAATCTACAACATTAATGTTCTAGGCATTGCAAGAACATTCATCCATCCAGTTTTCGGGGGTCGGAGAATATTCCATCAACGCCCCCCATGAGGCACATGGGCTACTAACAGCTTGCTACACAACATACACCTAGTATTACTTTCTTAGCTACAGTATTCATATATCCCTGTCATATTGCATAATTTATGTAGCAGCATATAATACATGTTTAGACTCACCTTGATGTGCTGTGCTCACTTGAACAGGAAAGTGGCGCGGCGGTCCTTCGTGGGACAATTCTGTCATCGAACTTTGTCATCAAAGCCTGGTATTCACTGGATTTATGATGCGACAACTGGGAACTTGGAAAAAAACAAGGTTGAATCATGACGTCACTGATCTTCAGGTCGGAGCTCTAGAAAGAGGCCTGAGTTCCCGACTTGCAATTCCAAGTTGGATGACCATTCAAAACTATTTTGCTTATTTTCCCAGTCAGAGCTAGTTTTATCCGAGTTCCCAGTTGTCTTGAACTCACTGAAGTCTGTGATTTCTCAGTTCCGAATTTCCAGTTGATTTTAACTTGGCAGAAGTCATGCTGGATTGACAGCATGGCCAATGTATTCAGACTTTTCTGGCCCATGGCATTACCCCTTTTTTGAGATATCAAATTGGTAGTTATGATCTTGTCTCATCGCTACAACTCCCCTATGGACTCGGCGAAGGTCGAGTGCCAAGCAGCACTGATTCTTGACACACTGCTCGCTTAACACGGAAGGCAGCTGCAACAATATGTCGGAGGAAATGCTGTCGAACTGACGACCAAGTCGGCTTGCAGGCACCCGGCCCACCACAAGGAGTTGCTAGAGTACGATGAGACAAGGACATCCCAGCCAGCCAATCCCTCCCCTAACCCGGACAGCGCTGGGCCAATTATGTGCCGCCTCATGGGTCTCCCGGGTCACAGCCGGCTGTGACACAGCCTGGGATCGAACGTGGGGCTGCACTTGTGCCTTAGCACTCATTGTTGAATTTGCTGTGTAATGTTTATGTCCAATGGCCAATTAGCACCAATACGGTTTATCTCTAATTTATGACAAGGATTGAAAGTATTATGTTGACACGATTATGGTCAAAGCTATGGTAGATATAAAGTGATTTGAAGTCATTTTATCTGTGCCCAATAAACCTTGAGCCTTCTAGGATGGGCACTTCTAATGTAACTCTATGGTAGCACACAAGGGGCTTGAATTTTCAAACTCTACCCATAGATTTTGCGGTGACATAGTGTCGCCATGAGTGACAGAACACTGAGCCAATCACAGCGCAACTAGAGAGCATTACCAACACCTACGCTCTGTATTGTCCGCTGGCTGCCCGACTACCACAGAATGCAACAAGCTAGGCTGAAACACCTTTGGAGATGCCTTACTCAAGAAAGCAAAAAAGAGACCATGTTTGTAGGCAGCATTATTAACTTTTTTGCAAACGGATGAGTGACATGGATGAATGCAAAATAACATGCAAAACAGGCACAAAAAATATATTTAAAATATATATTTAAAATATATATTTACACTACCGTTCAAAAGTTTGGGGTCACTTTGAAATGTACTTGTTTTTGAAAGAAAAGCTATTTTTTTATTTCTCAGAACAAGAATAGACCGACGAGTTTCAAAAGAAAGTTGATTCTGGCCGTTTTGAGCCTGTAATCAAACCCACAAATGCTGATGATCCAGATATTCAACTACTTTAAAGAAGGCCAGTTTAATTGTTTCTTTAATCACCACATCAGTTTTCAGCTGCTCTAACATGATTGCAAAATGGTTTTCTAATGATCAATTAGCCTTTTAACCTCTTGAAGCTAGGGGGCACTATTTTTATGTTTGGAAAAATAACGTTCCCAAAGTAAGCGGCCTATTTGTCACGAGTGGCGCTCGGCGGTCGTCGTCACCGGCCTATTAGCTGCCACTGATTGTCTTTCCTCTCCCTCCTTGTATGTTGATTGGTAGCACCTGTTTATATATGATTAGTTTGTCTTTATTAGACAGCCGGCCCGCCTGGTTGTTGTGCGGGATTATTTCAGTGTAACCTTCGGCTCTGTTGTAGAGGTACGTGTTAGTGCCTGGTCGTGACTTTTCCATTGTACATTTTCATTCCCTGTGTTTGGGGCCGTTACTATTGTGAGCACCCTGTGGTGCGTTGATGCTATTAAAGACGCACAGCATTGCACTCTCTGTCTCCTGCGTTTGACTCCACACACCTACGACACCCGCAGCATTACCCTATTTCTCAGGACCAGATGCTAGAATAGGCATATAAAACACTACGTAAGTGGATAGGTGGGGGCTCTCAGAGTGATTTGTGCGCAAAAGAGAAAGGCGGCCATTGTTACTCCCGGTCCTAGTGAAAAGCCAACTGTCCCGGTTGATATATTATCGAATAGATATTTGAAAAACACCCTGGGGATTGATTATAAAAAACATTTGACATTTTTCTGTGGACATTATGGATATCATTTTGAATTTTTGTCTGCGTTGTCGTGATAAAGAAATGAAATATCACATTTACATGATTATTCAGACCCTTTTGTTGAAGCATCTTTGGCAGGGATTACAGCCTCGCGTCTTCTTGGAACGTTACAAGCTTTAGGTGTGAGGATCTTCTCAAGTCTATCAGGTTGGATGGGGAGCGTTGCTGCAAAGGTATTTTCAGGTCTCTCCAGAGATGTTCGATCTGGTTCAAGTCCGGGCTCTGGCTGGGCCACTCAAGGACATTGATACTTGCCATGAAGCCACTCATGCACTATCTTGACTGTGTGCTTATGGTTCTTGTCCTGTTGGAAGGTGTACCTTTGCCCCAGTCCGAGGTCCTGAGCGCTGTGTAGCAGGATTTCATCAAAGATTCTCTGTACTTTGCTCGGTTCATCTTTCCCTCAGCCCTGACTAGTCTCCCAGTCCCTGCCGCTGACAAACATCCCCACTGCTGCCACTGTAGCAGGTCCTTCTGGCTAGTGTGATGACAGCTACTGTCGGGTGGTGGGTACCCCAGGTCCTGCTGGCCATTATGATGACAGCTATTGGCGGGTGGTGGGTACCCCAGGTCCCTCTGGTCAGTGTGATGACAGCTACTGGCGGGTGGTGGGTACCCCAGGTCCTTCTGGCCAGTGTGATGACAGCCAGTTCCTGCGTCTCCTATCAAATCTGGAGAGATGGAGAGGAGACTCCATCCCAGATAAAGTGGGCACCATTAAGTTGAAGAGAGCAGTAACGCTCCAACTCATGAGTGAGCATCTGGTGTGGGGCAGCCTACCCCCAAAGACAAAACTCTCTGTGGGCAGTACTGTTGTTGTCGAGCCCAGCACGTCTCGTTGTGTGAATCGACACATACTAGTAGTGAGAATAGTTACGCCTCTGTGGGGGGATGGGTGGCTCCCTGTGAAGATTGTGAATCCAATAACTTCGCCAGTTACCCTGAGACGAAATGCTAAAGTGGCAGATGTGTACCCTTGCATTGCAATGGAGGATTTTGATGATGTCAAGCAGCAAGCAGCTTACCAGAACGTGGCAAAAGTACAATGTGACAGCTCACATGGCAGTATTACAGCTAAGAGTTCAGTTGGTGGCAGTGTAGTTAATGGCAACAGTACAATGAGCAATCTTGGACTTCAAGGCCTGTCTGTTGAGGAGTGTCCAGTTTTACAGTTCTGGAAAGACAAACTTGGCGGTTTAATTGAGAAGTATGACACAGTGTTCTCTAGACATAGCCTGGATTGTGGAGAGGCAAAAGAGTTCTGCCATCGCATAAGGCTGACTGATGACCGCCCATTTCGATTCCCCTATCGTAGGCTTGCTCCAGCTCATTACCAAAAACTCAGGGAAACACTGGACGATATGGAGGAAAAGGAAATCGTCAGAAAATCCAGCAGCGAGTATGCCTCACCATTGGTGTTGGTATGGAAAAAGAATGGGGACTTGCGTCTATGTACTGACTTTAGGTGGTTATACGCCCGCACAGTAAAGGATGCTCATCCCCTGCCTCATCAGGCTGATGTACTGGCTGCGCTGGGAGGTATTGCCTTCTTCAGCACAATGGACTTGACCTCAGGGTACTACAATGTGCCACTGCATGAAGAGGATAAGAAATACACTGCCTTTTCCTCTCCTTTAGGTCTGCACGAGTACAATCGTTTACCTCAAGGCCTTTGCAACAGCCCAGCTACTTTCATGAGAAGGATGCTGACCATCTTTGGTGGCCAAAACTTTCTCCTTTGCAAAGTCTCCTTTGCTATTTGGATGACTATTTGGATGACCTGATGGTTTTTGCTAAGACGGAGGAAGAGAGTCTGCAGAGACTTGAGATGGTTTTTCAGCAGTTGCAGGAGCACAGTCTTAAACGGTGTCCGTCTAAGTGCAAGTTTTTGAAGAGGTCTGTTAAGTTTTTGGGCCACATCATTTCTCAGGAGGGCGTAGCCACTAACCTTGCTAAGGTTCAAACGATTTTAAATATGACTGAGAGTGAGATGATGGAAGCTGATGGGGTCACTCCGTCCCCTAGCAAAATCCGTTCTTTCCTTGGTATGGTAGTATACTATCAACACTACATTGAGAATTGTTCCATGCTTGATAGGCCATTGTTTCAGCTGACTACAGGTCAGAAGAAGCCTAGGATAGGCAACGGCAGAAAGAGGCCTGGTCCCTCTCGCATGTTCACTGCTGGGGACTGGACTGCCGGATGTCAACTCTCTTTTGAAGCTTTGAAAGCAGCACTAGTTGACCAGGCGCTGCTGGCTCATCCTAATTTTTCTTAGCCATTTTTACTTTCTGTTGATGCATCTACTAGTGGTTTGGGAGCTATACTATCCCAAGTGCAATATAGGAAGATCGTAGCCAGGCCAATAGTTTTTGCTAGTAAGTCTCTTAATCATGCACAATCCAAGTCTCTTGCTCACCGGCTGGAATTTCTAGCCATGAAATGGGCCATTCATGATAAATTCAGCCATTGGCTGCGAGGGCATAAGTTTACTGTGTGGACCGACAACAATCCACTCAAATATATTCTTACAAAGCCGAGACTTGATGCATGTGAGCAGAGATGGGTTGCAAAGCTGGCACCCTTTGATTTTGATATCCATTACATACCAGGGCCCAAGAATGTCGTTACTGATGCTTTGAGCAGAGAGCCATTTGTCCGCTCCAAAGTTCTGCACCGACTGACAAGAATTCCATGTAATGTCCTGCTGGAGGAAGCCAGAGGTCTTCGAGTGGATAATGTACATGACATGTTCCGTCTCTCCTGTGAAAAACCCGAGGCTGGCTCTAGAACGTGGCTCCTGTGAGTGAGTTGAGTAGAGCTGGAGACGATGTCAGTGGGTTGGTTTCCTGTGAAGAGGTGACTGCTGTCCTCCATGCTCACCGCCGATGGGATGATGGTGCCACAGTGAGGTCCGTTTCATATGTGCAGCATCTTGAGAAGTTGATGTCCATGGGTCAGAGCCCTTTACCTGTCCTTACACACAAGGAGGTGTATGATAACCAGTCACTGGATCCTATCATCAGCAGAGTCATGTTCTTTGTAGATAGAGGCCAGCGCCCATCGAGGAGAGAGCGAGTCCTTGAAGATACAGTTTATACTCTAAAACAGTAAGGAAAACTCACCACACAGTTAGGGATTCTGTATCGTGTCTCAAAACACCCAGTGTGTAAGAAGAAAATATTCCAATATATACCATGTTACTCATGGTCTGAGAGTCATTAGGTGCCTTTTTGCAAACGCAAAGCCAGCTGTCATGTGCCTTTTATTGAGAAGTGGCTTCCGTCTGGCCAATCTACCATAAAGATCTGATTGGTGGAGTGCTGCAGAGATGGCTGTCTTTCTGGAAGTTTCTCCCATCTCCTCAGAGGAACTCTGGAGCTCTGTCAGAGTTACCATTGGGTTCTTGGTCACCTCCCTGACCAAGGCCTTTCTCCCCCGATTGCTCAGTTTTGCCGGGCGGCCAGTTCTAGGAAGAGTCTTTGTGGTTTCATACTTCTTCCATTTAAAAATGATGGCGGCCACTGTGTTCTTGGGGACCTTCAATGTTTTTGGTACACTTCCCCAGATCTGTGTCTCGACACAATCCTGTTTCAGAGTTCTATGGACAATTTCTTCAACCTCATGGCTTGGTTTTTGCTCTGACATACACTACTGTTCAAAAGTTTGTGGTCACTTAGAAATGTCCAAGTTTTTGAAAGAAAAGCTATTTTTTTTTGTCCATTAAAATAACATCAACTTGATCAGAAATACAGTGTAGACATTGTTAATGTTGTAAATGACTATTGTGGCTAGAATGGCTGATTTTTTTAATGGAACATCGACATAGACATACAGAGGCCCATTATCAGCAACCATCACTCCTGTGTTTGAATGGCAAATTGTGTTAGCTAATCCAAGTTTATAATTTTAAAAGGCGAATTGATCATTAGAAAACCCTTTGCAATTATGTTCGCACAGATTAAAACTGTGGTCCTGATTAAAGAAGCAATACATCTGGCCTTCTTTAGACTTGAGTATCTGGAGCATCAGCACTGTGGGTTCAATTACAGGCTCAAAATGGCCAGAAACAATGAACTGTCTTCTGAAACTCGTCAGTCTATTCTTGTTCTGAGAAATTAAGGCTATTCCATGCGAGAAATTGCCAAGAAATTGAAGATATCGTACAACGGTGTGTACTACTCTCGTCACAGAACAGCGCAAACTGGCCCTAACCAGAAAAGAAAGACTAGTGGGAGGCCCCGGTGCACAACTGAGCAAAAGGAAAGTACATTAGTGTCTAGTTTGAGAAGCAGACACCTCACAAGTCCACAACTGGCAGCTTCATTAAATAGTACCCTGCAAAACACCAGTCTCAATGTCAACAGTGAAGAGGCAACTCTGGAATGCTGGCCTTCTAGTTCCTCTGTACAGTGTCTGTGTTCTTTTGTCCATGTTAATCTTTTCTTTTTATTGGCCAGTCTGAGATATTACTTTTTTTTGCACCTCTGCCTAGAAGGCCAGCATCCCGGAGTCGCCTCTTCACTGTTGACGTTGAGACTGTTTTTTTATTGATACTATATAATGAAGCTGCCAGTTGAGGACTTTCCCCAAAATAATCTTTCCCCCATGGAAACCACACCTGTTGGCATTCTCACAAACAATCGCAACATTGTTTCAATAATATATATAACCTTTCTCGCAGCTCTGGTATATGAATCTTTTTTGAGGCCTTGCTCACAATTCATTCTGTGGCAGCACAATGACCAAACGATATACTGTATGTGAGGCTCTTGACCATATCATTGATCATGACACTGGTGAGGAGGAGAGAGTCCTTGTTAAACTTTGACACAAAGTAGTCTGTGATAAATAGCACAATATTTTCATCTGTGTATTTGTTATAGTCAAAATAATCCATACATAATTTTTTACTCAAAAATGAGTTGTATCAGCTCAGGTCAATAAGGCCTATTTATGGCCATAAATAGCAAATAGAAGTTCAAACCATGTAATGTTCATAAGAACTTAAGTTGGTAAAAATATCTAAAACAACATTATATGATAATATATGGATTATTATGGATTTATAATCAGCTATAATGGGGTGGTCATTTTAGACCGGGAACACAGAATTAATTAACATGAAACGAACACAACAGGAGAGTTAAACTTTAACAGCACTGAGTAAAGTATGGGTACAGTGTCCATAGTAGGACAACTTCAGTCTTAGCAGTTATCCTAATATGGACAGTTGGATGGTAGGCACACCTTCCACACACCTCCATTGTCTTTTCACAGATGGTAAGCATGTTTCAGTAACAAAGTTGGACAATGTAGACTGTGGAAATATGCATATTTGTGGGGACACAATATAGGTTATAAATCTTAAATCCCATAATGGGAATGAAGAGTTTTATCAGTTGAGGGCAATCAAATTTCGAAAAATAGTTTTCTTAAAAAATAATGGAAACCGATTGCCTAAGTTACAATACGTGGGCTTATCTGATTATTCTTAGTTGCCATTCTCAGGATGGGTTTACCATTCAATGTATTGATACTGATCACATGTGCTTGTCTTATTATCTTTTAAATGAGATGTAAACAGGGAATAGGAGGGGCCCATTATTGGAGAGATTTTAATGGTTTTGAGGGAAATTTCAAGACACATAAAATGTAATGACCACATCTGAAATACTCATTCCAGCATTTGTCAGGCTGGGGTGTGCTGAGCAGCAGCCTTAAGTACTGAGGCAGTCCCTCCAGCAGAGAGAGTTGGACCAGGATTCATTGAAAGGCGCATTGCAGAACTGCACACTACACTAACTACAATGCACCTTTTAATTTCCACGGTGTTACGTGGAGATCACATTCATTGTAATGACTAGGGTTTCCACAATGCCATGATGCTGCCTAGGTAGACGAACATGTTTTTCATTTCTATGTCCTTTTTGTTTATCTGAAATGTTTCTGTTTTGTCTGTGTTGATATCCAACAGTTTTGTTTGCAGAGTCCAAATCTCCCTGAGATGTCAGAAACATTTCTGTCTCCCTGGAGTCGATTGAAGCACATCACACATGATGTCATTTAGATTTTTGAATAGCTCCTTGTGTGTTTATGTGAGAGATTTATCGTTCCCCTCAATCCCCTCTTTCCGCAGATATAAAGCTTGCCTATTCCATAGTATGGGGCTTGTGAAAGCAGGTGTTTTTTCCATTTGAGCGGAACCCGGAAAAGGAATTCATCACAAAATACTCTAAAACGCAAACCGTTTGAACTAGCAACTTATAGACCACATCATCAAAAGAGGAGACTCATACAAACACAACAAAATAGAGCTCTACACGGGCATGCATTTTAAGCCCTACCCATGCCCACGTTGTTTAGGCCCTACCTTAGCCAGGCCCGATTGCTTCTGTCAAAGTTAAGGAAGCGAGTGACCGAAATCAGAAATAACTTACTTCTTAGTAAATCCATTAGCTGCTCCTCTGTCTGTCACCTGCTTCCTGCGCACAGCTCACACTGCATGTGCTCTGCTCATGGCAGCTCTGAGTCTGTGTATCCATAGCAATTACTCTGCTTAGGCTGCTCTGTTCAATGAAAAGACATGACAGAGCAGTTAGCTGCTAGCTGCTTTTGATCACTCCATATTTGATGAGGTTGAAGCACTTCAGACGCCATGTTATGATCTTATCAGATATGACTCTACTGGGCATCAGAGCACGAGCAAATGGCTCAGCTTCAAAATGTTAGTGATCAATTTAGTGATAACCAAGCCCTACCCATACCTTAGTTATTGATGAAAAAACAGGCCCTACCTAGCCCTAACCCAATGTATAATGTCAGGACCTGTCTGGCTAGGGTTGGGTAGCAGAGCTATACGACATAAGCTTTACAGCAGTGACTTCTCTGTCGCCAGCATCATAATTTCAGAGGTCTTCTCAGAAAAACGTCTGTCCCGTCTCTGGTTTGAGCTACAAACGAATAACGAATGCCTATAGAAAGTCTACACCCCTTTAACTTTTCACTTCTTGTGATGTTACAAAGTGGCATTAAAATAGATTGAATTGTATTTTTTGTCATTGATCTACATGACATACTCCATAATGTCAAAGTGAAAAGTCTACGAACTATGAAATAACTTAAATATAGTTGTTGCATAAGTATTCACACCCTTTGTATAGGCAAGCCTAAATGATTTCAGAAGTCAAATTTGGCTTAACAACATTATATGAACTCATTCTTTGTGAAATAATATGGTATTTTGTATGACTATCCCTTCATCTGTCCCCCATACATACATCCTCTGTAAGGTCCCCCAATCAAGTATTCAATTTCAATCACAGATTCAACTACAAAGACCAGGGAGATTTTCAAAAGCCTCCTATAGAAGGGTGGTGATTGGTATATAGGTAACAATAACAAATCAGACATTGAATATATCTTTAAGCATCGTCAAGTTAATAATTATGCTGTGGATTATGTATTAAACAACCCACACACATCAAAGACACAGACATTCTTCTGAACTGAGATGCAGGACAAGAAGGAAACTGCTTAGGGATGTCACCATGAGGCCCTTGGTGATTTTAAAACAGCTACATAGTTATATGGCTATGATGGGAGAAAACTGAGGATAGATAGAAAACATTGAAGTGACTCCACAATAATGACATAAATGACAGAGCGAAAAGATGAATACAAATATGCAGGATAAAAATATTCCAAAACATGTCCACGCAACAAGGCACTAAAGTAAGTACTGCAAAAAAACATGGCAAAGGAATACACTTTTTGGACTAAATGAAAAGCTTTATGTTAGGGGCAAATGCAACACAAGATATCCTGAGAGTTTTTCAGGATGAAAAGAAATGGGATGTAGTTAAGCACAGGCGAAATCCTAGACAGAACCCTGCTTCAGTCTGCTTTACACCAGACACTAGGAGAGGACTTCACCTTTCAGCGGGACAATAACCTACAACACAAAGCCAAATCAACACAGCAGATGCTTACTAAGAAGATAGTGAATGTTCCTGAGTGGCCAAGTTACAGTTTTGACTTAACATTTATGGCTTGAAAATCTATGGCAAGACTTGAAAATTGCTGTCCAGCCATGATCCCCAACACATTGACAGAGCTTGAAGAATTTTGATAGAATAATGGTCAAATATTGTACAATACAGGTGTGCAAAGCTCTTTGAGACTTACCCAAGAAGACTCACAGCTGTAATCGCTCCTTTACCCGAAATAAATAGGTTTCTGACAAACTGTCTTTGGCTAATTTGCAGAAAAAATTATGGCAAGCTCATATTTTCACATGCAAATTAGTTGTGTTGAACAACATTGAAATGTCTCTAAATACATCCATTCACATAACTTTAAATGAACTTACTTCAGAGAAAAAAATGAAACATACTAAATGCTTAAATATACTAAACAACATGTATGCAATGTCTTTAACAGATAAAAATAAATCCAATACAACTTGAAATCATCAGCATGGTAATGAAGAAAACAGCAAAGAACGGATATTTTTCAAATAAATTGTTTCTTTAATATTTGTATGGAGATACAACATTTACACTAGAGAAATCCTAACACTATGGGGATGTGGACCCAGCATGTTTAAAGGGACAACTACATTATTATTTAGATGTGCCAAGTGACAACTGAGCAATATATTAACCAATGGAAGTTTAAAAGATAATACAAACAATGTAATTAAAAAAAATGAAAAATCAAACCCAGTTCATAACTATTGCCTTTTTGAGTGAACTTTCTGAGATGGCAGGCCTGTGGAAGTCCTTCATCGAAAGCTTGTTGAAGGCATGTACTGAAACGATAAAAACATTGCATCACATTATGGCATCTGTGACACCCTGACCATAGAGAGCTTTTATTCTCTATGTTGGTTAGGTCGGGGTGTGATTTAAGGGTGGGTTATCTAGGTGAATTATATTTCTATGTTGGCCTAGTGTGGTTCCCAATCAGAGGCAGCTGTTTATCGTTGTCTCTGATTGGGGATCATATTTGGGTAGCCATTTTTCCATTGTGCTTTGTGGGACCTTGTCTAGGTATAGTTGCAAGTGAGCATTATATTAGCGTCACGGTTCGTTTGCTTGCGTTATTGTTCTTTAAGTTTCTCTTCCAAATAAAAGGGATGGAAACATAGCATGCTGCATCTTGGTCTAACGAACGTGACAGAAGATTCCACCACGACGGAAGCCCGAGAGGCAGCAGGGCACACGGGTTGGTTGGCGAAGCTGAGGGGCGAGTCTGAGAGCAAAGAGGAATATTGGGATACACTGAGTGAGGAGTATTGTGAGATATTTGAGGGGAGTGATGAGGTAGAGTGGATGTTTTGGTGTCTGGAGCAAGACAGTCGCCGTGAGGAGCATGGGACCAGTCTGGCAACATGTTTTGCAGAGATACGCACTGTGTTGCCAGTGCGCCTTCACAGCCCAGTGTGTCCTGTGCCAGTGCCCCACACTTGCTGGGCTAAAGTGAGCATCCAGCCAGGACGCGTTGTGCCAGCTCTACGCTCCAGACCTCCAGTGCGCATCCACGGCCAAGTATATCCTGCGCCAGCCATAAGCACTGTGTCTCCGGTGCGCCTCCACAGTCCAGTATGTCCTGTGCCTCCTCCCTGCACTCGCCCTGAGGTGTGTGTCATCAGCTCGGTGCCACCTGTACTGGTCCCATGCATCAGGCCTCCAGTGCGCCTCCACAGTCCAGTACGTCCTACACCTCCTCCCCGCACTCGCCCTGAGGTGAGTGCCGTTTTCCTTTTGTGCTTTGTGGGATTTTGTCTAGGTATAGTTGCCAGTAAGCATTATATTAGCTTCACGTTTCGTTTGTTTGCTTTATTGTTTTTGTTCTTTACGTTTCTCTTCCAAATAAAAGGGATGGAAACATACCCCGCTGCATTTTAGTCCAATCATTATGACAAACGTGACAGCATCATAAGAGGTAGAAATTGAGTTATACCTAATATGGCACTTTATTATTATTATTGTTTCTCAAAACAATGCTGGGTTAAAATGACTTTCAACAACCCAGCGGTCAATATTGGACAGCATTCGGTCTAGACTATTCTCTCCCTACTTCTATTATTTAACACCCTTGTTTTGCCTCAGCCTTTTGCCTTAATAGAACCGTAATAGAACCGTAATAGAACCGTGTATATTTACTTTGTATGTATGGTCCGACTTGTGGCGGGAGAATCAGAATTGGTTGTGTAACATAGATAATTAAGATGTCTTATCTGCATAATATGCTTCTGTCATATACATGTTATTAAAATGTATCCCTTTGGACTCTGGTGTTGGCAGTTGCACTTCTTCCCTCAGCTGGGGTTGAGTCACCTGGGGTCCAGAGAGGGGAGAGGTCAGGCTTGTTATTCACGTGTCCCTGGTACTATGCAGAATATTGGAAAGGGAAGAGGACAGGAGGGAACATTGTCTTCATATGTGAATGTGTCTTTACCTATTCTTAAACCATGTGAAGGGATGGTGTGATTAATGGGGAACCAATTACTTGTCTCCACAATGTCTGTGAGCCAGTCACTCCCTCCGTTGGCATTGGGGAATGTGTGTTGTAGTGTCTGGAACCATTATATGTCATCTCTGATGTTGCACTTATCCTGGGATAGTGTATGACCTAGAGGTTCACTACCCTCAGTGAGCTTGTCCAGGAGTGGGATAAAGAAGGGGTTTTACTTGAGATGGGAGTATCTGGAGTTGACAATTGATTTATGCCATTAGATGAGTTGATGTTTTTGTGCTATGAAGTACCAGGAACGAGATTGGAACCTTGTCCTAGGGGCCAAACTGAATGATAATTTATAGCGAATGTTATCTGGCTATGGGATACTCCTTTCTCATTTAAAAAGTCTCACCTTGTGACACGTTCAAAACAACCCTGGTTTGTTATGTCGACTAGGGGGTGGATCTTTGCTATGAAAGATCTCAGTAGCCTTTGTGTTGCCACATCATTAAAGAGACAGTGATTCGTTGACAAGCCATTGCTATTGCAAAGCTCTCACTATTAATGATTTAGTTTAAGTGTAACTCTGATTTGTGTGATAAGTTTGTCTCTCCTCATTTGATAGTAAAGAAATGAACTGCTGGGTAAATTAGACTATGTTGTTGGTTAAAACAACCAGTGTGTTGGGGTGTAACATAAACCCAGCACATTAGGTTGGGGGATTGACCCAGAATCTGGGTAATTGATGTAATCCTTGAGTTAATTTCAGTGTCATCCTAATTTAAATTCTGTCTTCTCTACCATCCCATACCCTTCCTTTTCGACACACACGATCAAGATACGATGTTGAATTTCAAATAATGTATTTCAGAAAACAAATCACGTCAGATAATGTACAATAATACAGTATATCCATTTATCAAATAGCACATTGAAACAAAGCCCTATTCTCTAAATATGTACTATTTCACAAGATAGGATTGATTATTAGAATTGATTTATATTATTTCATGAACCCAACAGTCCAAACATCAGACTAAAGCCCTCGCTGAACTTGATGTGCACATTCAGATTGTGTGCACATTCAGATTGTGTGCACATTCAGATTGCAATCTAAAAAACAAAGCATGCGTGCGACACTGTCTGTCTTAAGTGGTATTAAAACAGATCTGTCTATAAGACAGTGCCAGATCTAACCAATAGATATTCACTGACACACTACGGCTATCTTGGGGGACAGCACACACACACACCATGCTGTTGTGCCGTACAATAATGGTATACATTTGGGTCGAGAAAACATTGTTACACAAAACAAGTGTAAAATATTACAATTGAAGGTCACTACTAAGGACATGGACTAATGACTTGTTACTTAATAACTGTATTTAAATTATTCATCACTTTTTACAATCCCCAAAATGTAACATTTGTATTTAAAATAAATTGTTGTGATGGTGTGTGGGTCTTGTTCTTTACAAGTATTCTTTATCAGCCCAGCACCTACAGTTGAAGTCGGAAGTTTATGTACACTTAGGTTGGAGGCATTGAAACTTGTTTTTCACCCACTCCACAAATTTCTTGCAAACAAACTATAGTTTTGGCAAGTTGGATAGTACATCAACTTTATGCATGACACAAGTAATTCTTCCAAGAATTGTTTACAGACAGAGTGAATTATAAGTGAAATAATCTATCACAATTCCAGTTGGTCAGAAGTTTACATACACTAAGTTGACTGTGCCTTTAAACAGCTTGGGAAATTCCAGAAAATGATGTCATGGCTTTAGAAGCTTCCGATAGGCTAATTGACATAATTTGAGTCAATTGGAGGTGTACCTGTGGATGTATTTCAAGGCCTAACTTTAAACTCAGTGCCTCTTTGCTGGACATCACGGGAAAGAAGAAATCAGAAGAAATTGCAGACCACAAGTCTGGTTCATCCTTGGGAGCAATTTCCAAAAGCCTGAAGGTACCATGTTCATCTGTACAAACAATAGTACGCAAGTACAGTATAAGCCCCATGGGACCACGCAGCCGTCATACCGCTCAGGAAGGAGACGCGTTCTGTCTCCTAGAGATGAACGTACTTTGGTGCAAAAAGTGCAAATCAATCCCAGAACAACAGCAAAGGACCTTGTGAAGATGCTGGAGTAAACGGGTACAAAAGTTTTTATATACACAGTAAAACGAGTCCTATGTCAACATGACCTGAAAGGCCGCTCAGCAAGGAAGAAGCCACTGCTCCAAAACTGCCATAAAAAACAGACTACGGTTTGCAACTGCACATGGGGAGAAAGATCATACTTTTTGGAGAAATGTCCTCTGGTCTGATGAAACAAAAATAGAACTGTTTGGCCATAATGACCATCGTTATTTTGGAGGCAAAAGGGGGAGGCTTGCAAGCCGAAGAACACCATCCCAACCGTGAAGCACGGGGGTGGCAGCATCATGTTTTGGGGGTGCTTTGCTGCTGGAGGGACTGGTGCACGTCACAAAATAGGTAGCATCATGAGGTAGGAAAAATATGTGGATATTTAGAAGCAACATCTCAAGGCATCAGTCAGGAAGTTAAAGCTTGGTCGCGAATGGGTCTTCCAAATGGACAATGACCCTAATTATACTTCCAAAGGGGTGGCAAAATGGTTTAAGGACAACAAAGTCAAGGTATTGGAGTGGCCCAACTTATTGTGGGAACGTTGTGGAAGGCTACCCAAAACGTTTGACCCAAATGAAACAATTTAACCTGTCTAGGACTGGGGTTCCCTGTTCCGCTAGCGGAACCCCTCTCCAACAGCCAATGAAATTGAAGGGCGCCAAATACAAATAACAAATCTCATAAATCAAATTTCTCAAAAATACAAGTATTAGGCACCATTTTAAAGATACAATTCTCATTAATTAGTCTGATTTCAGAAATGCGAAAGCTCCACAAAAGATTGTTTGGTCACCACCAAGTCACAGAAAAACCCAGACATTTTTCCAGCCAAAGAGAGGAGTCACAAAAAGCACAAATAGAGAGAGAATTAATCCCTAACCATTGATCTTCATCAGATGACACTCATAGGACTTCATGTTACACAATACATGTATGTTTTGTTCAATAAAGTGCATATTTATATCCAAAATTCTAATTTTCACATTGACGTTTTATGTTCAGTAGTTCCAAAACATGCGGTGATTTTCCAGAGAGCCACATCAATTCACAGAAATACTCATAATAAATGTTTATGAAAATTCAAGTGTTATGCATGAAACTTTAGATACACTTCGCCTTAATGCAACTGTCAGATTTCAAAAAAACTTTACAAAAAAAGCATACCATGCAATAATCTGAGTACGGAGCTCAGAGCCCAAACCAGCCAAAAGAAATATCTGTAATGTTTCACAGTCAATCAACATTAGTCAGAAATAGCATTATAAATATTCACTTAACTTTGATGATCTTCATCAGAATGCACTCCCAGGAATTCCAATTCCACAATAAATGTTTGATTTGTTCGACTAAGTTAATAATTTATGTCCAAATAGCTTATTTTGTTAGGGTGTTTGGTAAACAAATCCACTTGTCAAACTAAGTATAGAATCAATCTTTAGGATGTTTTTATCATAAATGTTCAATAATGTACCAACCGGAGAATTCCATTGTCTGTAGAAAAGCAATGGAACGAGAGCTACCTCATGTGAATGCACATGACTGAGATCGAGGCTGCTGCCAGACCTCTGACTCAATCCCCTTTCATTCGGCCCCCCTTCACAGTAGAAGCCTGAAACAACGATCTAAAGACGGTTGACATCTAGTTGAAGCCTTAAGAAGTGCAAAATGACCCCAATCCCACTGTATATTTGATAGGGGCTGAGTTCAAACAAGACAAACCTCAGATTTCCCACTTCCTGTTTGGATTTTTTTCTCAGGTTTTTGTCTGTCATATGAGTTCTGTTAAACTCAGAGACATCATTCAAATAGTTTTAGAAACTTCAGAGTGTTTTCTATAGAATAATACTAATAATATGCATATATTAGCATCTGGGACTGAGTAGGAGGCACGCTTTTCATCCAAAAGTGAAAATGCTGCCCCCTATCCCAAAGAAGGTAAAGGCAATGCTACCAAATACTAATTGAGTGTGTGTAAACTTCTGACCCACTGGGAATGTGATGAAACAAATAAAAGCTGAAAAAAAATAATTCTCTCTACTATTATTCTGAAATTTCACATTATTAAAATAAGTGGTGATCCTAAGTGACCTAAGACAGGGAATTTTTACTTGGATTAAATGTCAAGAATGATAAACTGAGTTTAAATGTATTTTGCTAAGGTGTATGTAAACTTCCGACTTCAACTCTGTTTTTAAGGATGTGCGTATGTGCCACGAACCTTTCTATATATGGTATTTCCTTATCGCACACCAAACTGAAAGACTCCTTCATGCACACCGAGGCAAAGTCCGTTTTCAGGTTGGATTTTCAATGGATACTCGCCAGTAGTTTTCCTTACGTCCTTCATTAGCAGTTAGGGACCGTCAACACAGTGACAAATGTAATTTTTCAAATTTCAATAGCTCTTTAACCATTACTCCTAATACTTTCAAAACTGGTTGTAGCTAACCCAATGGCATAGACACACATTGCACAGACTTTTTTTTGTCGATTTACATCTTGCACTATTTTAGAATATTTATTTACATTTTCGAATATCAATAGCTCTTTGGTCATATGACCTACTGACTTAAAACAAGGTTCCGAATGTACAGTGAGCGGGCCTACACATTGCACACCCTTTAGTTGGTCCATTTCCATTGGCTCATTGACTGAAAATAGTTCTGCATTTGTAGATTTCTTTCTAAAACCCAGTGTGGTGTCACTCCCTCTGCATATGTACAATATTCTATGGACATGATTGACACCCTCAAGCCAATGCCAAATATGAATGGGGATATGCTTATGGCTTGCTTTGATGTTGAATCCCTGTATACTAAAATCCCCCATCAGGGAGGTCTAGAAGCCATGGCACGCTGTATATATATATATGCTGTCTTAGTCAACGACCCACTGGCACACTCCCTAGCACTAACTGTTGTTGAACTGGTTGAGATTAACCTGTTGAGACTAACTTTTTTATATTTGAATATTTCATGTTCATTCAACAGAAGGGAACTGCTATGGGTAGTAAAATGACACTGAATTATGCCAATCTGTATGTGGGGTTGTTAGATAATTTTTAAAAAATCCCTAACAATCCATTCTTGCGCCGTATCAGGCTCTGGAAGCGCTTCATTGATGATGTATTCCTTCTATTCCAGGGCACAGCAGAGGAACTTTATTGATTCCAATCCTTCACCAATACAAGCAGTGAGGGTGAATTTAAAATGTTCACCTTTGATGCGCATTAAAGTATTTTTTTGACAGTTTTCTAAAAAAGAGCCTCCCCATCAGCCAATACAGTCGCATATTCAGCATTTGTAGTACACAGAGTGACTATGACAAAAAAGCTGACTATCTGGATGACTGTTTCAGGCAGCGGGGTTATCCAGAGTGGCTGCATGACGCAAGGCCTCATTATAAACATATGACCCAGGATGACAACCTCACAACTAAACCACCCCACCATCCTGACCAACGCGTTCAATGCTTCCTTCAGTACTTTCCACTTGGTAAACATTTCAACCGCATCATTAAACGCTTGCACATCTTGAGCACTGATCCACAACTGGAAAAGCCGTTCAAAGAACCTTCACGGGTAGTCTTCAGACTCGCCCCCAACATCATTCAAATAGTGGTGAGGTCTGATCTTCCACCAGTGCAACGTAGTACCTTCCTAAACAATGTGCCAGACTGTAATTATAGATGCACCGGATGTACCCGGTGTAACTTAACAAACAAATGCACAATGTTCAATCACCCTATTATGAGCAAGATTAAGAGCATCATTACAATTATTTTAATACCTGATCAATAGACCTGATCAAGTGTATTTGAAACGAGCTCTGAAAACAAGGATAGCAGAACACAGGAGTAATATCAGGACTCTTGACCAGAGAAACCCCGTGGCTGCGTATTTCATGGAGGCTCTTCAAAACATTAACTCTATGATATACATTGGTATTGAACATGTTTAGAATCCTAGGAGGGGGGAAATATTGATATTCCAATATGTCCCATAAACATCACAATTGGTCCTTTTTGTTCGATTAATTCCGTCCATATATATCCAAAATGTCCATTTATTTAGCGCGTTTGATCCAGAAAACAACAGCTTCCAAATTGCGCAACGTCACTACAAAATATTTCAAAAGTTGTCTGTAAACTTTGCCAAAACATTTCAAACTACTTTTGTAATACAACTTTAGGTATTTTTAAACGTTAATAATCGATCAAATTGAAGACTGTTCTATTTGTGTTCAATACAGCAAGACAACAAACCAACGCTACTTTTCAAGTCTTGAGCAACTCTCAACAGCGTTACGCAGTTCCTAGATGGCTGTACTTCTTCATTGCACAAAGGACTAACCTCAACCAAATTCCAAAGACTGGTGACATCCAGTGGAAGCGGTAGGAACTGAAAACAAATACCTAAGAAATATCGTTTCCCAATGAGATCTCACTGAACAGGCGGACCTAAAAATGGTTTATTCTGAACGGTTAGTCCTCGGGTTTGCCTGCTACATAAATTCTGTTATACTCACAGACATGATTCAAACAGTTTTAGAAACTTCAGAGTGTTGCCTATCCAAATATAATAATACTAATAATATGTGTATATTATATTCTTGGCATGAGTAGCAGAAAGTTGAAATTGGGAACGCTATTTATCCAAAAGTAAAAATGCTGCCCCCTATACCTTAAGAAGTTAACAAATTATATGTTGGATTCAAAAATAAAAGTGAAAGAATGGGATTAAGCCAACGACTCAATGGTACTATCCAAGCAGGAGATCTGCTTGGACATCTTTTTATGTTTATATCTGGTGGCTTTGATCACTTGCAACCATGTCTTTAATGTAATCTCAACTGCAATCCAGGTCATTTAATTCTGCTTTCAGATGCACGATGATAATGAATTAATCTGTTGTATAAATAAACAATCAGACATTGGATTACTATTTGAACTGTGCTGTGCTTTTAAATGGTTGAAAACATAGTGATAATACTTTGGAAATTCTACTTTTGTTTGTGTTTTGAGAGGGTGCATTAAACTGTACAGTCGTGGTCAAAAGTTTTGAGAATGACACTAATATTACTTTTCACAAAGTTTGCTGCTTCACTGTCTTTAGATATTTCCGTCAGATACTATGTTACAATGGAATACTGAAGTATAACTAGCATACAAGCATTTCATAAGTGTCAAAGGCTTTTATTGATAATTACGTGAAGTTGATGCAAAGAGTCAATATTTGCAGTGTTGACCCTTCTTTTTCAAGATCTCTGCAATTTGCCCTGGCATGTGGTCAATTAACTTCTGGGCCACATCCTGACTGTTGGCAGCCTATTCTTGCATAATCAATGCTTGGAGTTTGTCAAAATTTGTGGGGTTTTGTTTGTCCACCCGCCTCTTCAGGATTGACCACAAAATTCTCAATGGGATTAAGGTCTGGGGAGTTTCCTGGCCATGGACCCAAAATATCGATGTTTTCTTCCCCGAGCCACTGAGTTATCACTTTTGCCTTATGGCAACCTGCTCCATCATGCTGGAAAAGGCATTGTATGGATGGTTGGGAGAAGTTACTCTCGGAGGATGTGTTGGTACCATTCTTTATTCATGGCTGTGTTCTTAGGCAAAATTGTGAGTGAGCCCACTCCCTTGGGTGAGAAGCAACCCCACACATGAATGGTCTCAGGATGCTTTACTGTTGGCCTGACACAGGACTGATGGTAGCACTCACCTTGTCTTCTCCGGACAAGCTTTTCTCCGGATGCCCCAAGCAATCGGAAAGGGGATTAATCAGAGAAAATTACTTTACCCCAGTCCTCAGCAGTCCAATCCCTATACCTTTTGCAGAATATCAGTCTGTCCCTGATGTTTTTCCTGGAGAGAAGTGGCTTCTTTGCTGCCCTTCTTGACACCAGGCCATCCTCCAAAGGTCTTTGCCTCACTGTGCGTGCAGATGCACTCACACCTGCCTGCTGCCATTCCTGAGCAAGCTCTGTACTGGTGGCACCCCGATCCCGCAGCTGAATCAACTTTAGGAGACGGTCCTGGCGCTTGCTGGACTTTCTTGGGTGCCCTGAAGCCTTCTTCACAACAATTGAACCGCTCTCCTTGAAGTTCTTGATGATGCGATAAATGGTTGATTTGGGTGCAATCTTACTGGCAGCAATGTCCTTGCATGTGAAGCCCTTTTTGTGCAAAGCAATGATGATGGGATGTGTTTCCTTGCAGGTAACCATGATTGACAGAGGAAGAACAATGATTCCAAGCACCACTCTCCCTTTGAAGCTTCCAGTCTGTAATTCGAACTCAATCAGCATGACAGGTTGATCTCCAGCCTTGTCCTTGTCATCACTCACACCTGTGTTAACGCTAGAATCACTGACATGATGTCAGCTAGTCCTTTTGTTGCAGGGCTGAAATGCAGTGGAAATGTTTTTTGTGGATTCAGTTCATTTGCATGGAAAAGAGGGACATTGTAATGAATTACAATTCACCTGATCACTCTTCATAACATTCTGGAGTATATGTAAATTGCCATCATAAACTGAGGCAGCAGAATTTGCGAAAATGTATATTTGTTCATTCTCAAAACATTTGGCCATGGCTGTAGTCCCATTGAGCAATGTCTCAACCAAATATTACCCAATTATCCACATTGAAATGACTTTGTGTGCCAAGTGGGAATTTACAGTATAGGATTGGTTGTAGTTACGAGTTAGGACAAGGAGTAGTTACGAGATAGGACAAGGAGAAGAAAGTTAAGTCCCAAATGCCATATTACCTACATTGTACACTACTTTTGACCAGAGCCCTATGGCCTTAATATAGTGAATAAGATGCCATTTGGGAAGGAGACAAAGTCAAAGGGACACAGTGGAACTATTGGAAAGCTACAGAGGGATTCATGTTGTCAACTGAGGGACCACAGTTCCATTCCCAAACCGACCTGAAGGCCTTAATTAGTTGAGGTTATTTATAACTGCTGTAATTGACTGCTGTTTATCGCTGTTTCATCTATCATATTAGTGCCAGACTGGGCCCACCATGGAGAGGAGACTTTTTAATACAATTTAGAAGGATGGTTAATTATCCAGGTTGGATCATTATCTGTCAATAGTCGTCCTAGCTAATTGGGAAGATAGAATAAATTAGGCTATATTACAGCAGATTTATCCTCATTTTGGCCTTCACTGGAGCATGTTGATAGTTTCACAAAAGCTTTGAAAATCATTCAAAGACTTCTGTAATGAAGAAATATTATTTAAGCATATTAATTAAAGAAATGAACCTGCATGCCTATATAGCAATGCATCTCTCGTTGCCAAAGCATGTTTTTTTTGTGTGAACAAAGGCCTTTCCATGTCTAGGACTCAATCCAGGGTTGATTTATCGCTTCATCTTGCATTACTCAGATCTGGGTTGTGTTCAGTAGGGAACACGATAGCAAAATGCTTTGCAATGGAAAACTAATATCTGTGTTCTCATTGGGCAAGTTAGTACCTCACAGTTTCACACCGTTTAAAAATGTTTTCTCCGTACTGAACACAACCCTGATGTCATATGGGGGAATTTGGTTTTGGTACAGGATAGGATTCAAAGGTTAAGGCCTGGCCCTGCCCTGTCCGAAACCCAAAATCAGAAATAACTTACTCCATTAGTAAATCTATTGACTTGTCCTCTCTGTCTGTCGTTCTCAGCTTGCTCTACATGTGCTCTGCTCATGTGTGCTCTGCTCATGTGTGCTCTGCTCATGTGTGCTCTGCTCATGTGTGCTCTGCTCATGTGTGCTCTGCTCATGCGGTCTGTGAGTATCCAGCAGCATACCACCTGCATACCACTGCTGGCTTGCTTCTGAAGCTAAGCAGGATTGGTCCTGTCAGTCCCTGGGTGGGAGACCAGATGCTGCTGGAAGTGTTGTTGGATGGCCAGTAGGAGGCACTCTTTCCTCTGGTCTGTGTAGGGTGCTGTCTTTCAGATGTGATGTTAAATGGATGTCCAGACTCTCTCTGAGGTCATTAAAGATCCCATGGCACTTGTTGTAAGAGTAGGGGTGTTAACCCTGGTGTCCTGGCTAAATTCCCAATCTGGCCATCAAACCATCATGGTCACCAAATAATCCCCAGTTTACAATTGTCACATTCATCCCTCTCCCCCTGTAACTATTCCCCAGGTCATTGCTGTAAATGAGAATGTGTTCTCAGTCAAATTACCTGGTAAAATAATGAGGGAAAAAAATATGTTGTGATGTGAAATCTGAGGCTTGTTGTTTTCTAACTCGGCCCCTATTGTTGAAACAGTGGGATATTGGTTATGTTGCACTTCCTAAGGCTTCCACTAGATGTCAACAGTCTTTAGACAGTTGTTTCAGGCTTCTACTGTGAAGTGGGACCTAATGAGAGAGGAATGAGCCAGGTGTCTGGCAGAGTGCCACAGGCTCTGAGGCGCGGTCACGAGAGTTAGCTCTCGTTCCATTGCTTTTCTACAGACATAAAAATTATCCGGTTGGAACATTATAGAAGATTTTTGATAAACACATCCGGACAAGTTTCTATGGGCTGTAAAGGAACTTTTTAAACTTTTCGTCCAACGTTCGGCTGGACCTGAACACGCTTTTGGATTTGTTTACCAAATACCGTAACAAAAGAAGCTATTTGGACATAAATGACATTATCAAACAAAACAAACATTTATTGTGGAACTGCGATTTCTGGGAGTGCATTCTGATGAAGATCATCAAAGGTAAGTGAATATTAAAAATGTTATTTCCGACGAATGTTGACCACCCCAGAAGTCAACAAATGAGAGAACCTGGAGAATAGGAGTGGAGTTCGGCACCGCAGGGCCTGGATTAACCTCTACATCGCCCGAGGAACAGAGGAGGAGTAGGACAAGGGTATGGCTAAAGGCTATAAGAACTGGTCGTCTAGTACGTCCGGGACAGAGAGTAAATGGAGCAAGTTTCTGGGCGCGATAGAATAGATTCAAGGCATAATGTATAGACAAATGTATGATATGATGTGGATACAGTGGAGGTAAACCTAGGCATTGCGTGATGATGAGAGATATTGTCTCTAGAAACATAATTTAAACCAGGTGATGTCATCGCATTTGTGGGAGGTGGAACTTAAGGTATATTGAGCAGGGCTAGAGGCTCTACAGAGAAATAAGACAATCACTAACCAGCACAGCAATGGACAAGGCATATTGACATTAAGGTGAGGCATGCATAGCAGAGTGATCATAAGGCTCCAGTGAGTAGTGAGACTGGTTGGAGACACAGCGAATCAGACAGCTAGTGTCCCGGGGCTAGCAGAGGGACGTCGTGATGGAGGAAGTCTATTTATAGCCTCCTCGTGCAGAGCCTCATGTGTTTACTTCGGTAGACCAGTCGCGATGGATTAGTAGGGTTCCGTGTGGTAAGGGGGACCAGTCCAATTGGCAAAAATAGGTATAGTGGCCCAAGAAATTGTTCGATGGACCTATTCAGCTAACAGCCGATATGCTCTAGACAGCTAGCGGGCCACATCTAGCAGGTGGGCATTCAGGGGACGTCGCATCGGAGGAGCCAGTTGAATAACCCCTCGGGAAGATTACGTTGGTAGTCCAGTCTTGAAGGACCAGTGGGGCTCCGCACCGGCAGTAGAATGGGTCCAGGGCAATTGGCAAAATTTGTATTGTAGCCCAGCAGTGGCTGATGGAACTCTTCAGCTAGCCGGGAGCATGGGCTAGCTCCAGGCTAATTGGTGCTTGCTTTGGGACAGACGTTAGCCTGTAGTAGACACTCGGATTGCAGCTAGCCAGCTGCGATGATCCAGGTGAAAAGGTTCAGAGCTTGCGGTGGGAGTCCGGGTTTATGGAGAGAAAATAGGTCCGGTATGCTCTGGTTTGAACCATGTTGTGCAAACTGGCGAGAGTTTTCCGAGCTAAAGGCCAGCTGATGAACGCTAGCTGGCTAGCTTCTGTTGGGTGTCCCGATTCTGAAGTAAAGTGGTGTGGATCGGGCAGGAGAGTATTTTTAAGTTGAGGTTTAGAAAAATGTAAAAAAGATATGCGAAGGAAAAAATAGATAAAAGATGTATACATGGGACATGACATAGACAAGGGGAAAGACGTCTGACTGCTAAGCCGTCTTGGAATGAAAACAATCTGTTTGATACCATTCCATTCACTCCATTGTGGCCATTATTATGAGCCGTCCTCCCCTCAGCAGCCTCCACTGTCCCAATTGTGGGCCCTACGTGTCTTCTGCAGCCAATGTGTTTCCCCACCTAAGGACCACCATCCTCCAAGGGAAAGACGTCAACTTCGTCTGATTCCTGCTGCACTCCCCCGAGTGTAACAACTGTCTTTAAAACCTCTGATCACAAGCTACAGTGTAACGTTTCCATCTTAGAGTTTATGATAGCATTTGCGGCAATATTTTTTTGTTTATGTTTCCATCTCAGGTGAAGGACGCTAGATATTTACATATCTAAGATTTGCGACATTACAAACAATTATTAAAGGGAGGTGGGGTTCTAAGCTGACATATGGAAATGTTTTAAGGTCATACCAATAGATCATTTAGCTATTTGATTTACCATTTTAGGACCCATTTAGGTAATAAATATATGTTTAAATGATTTGATAAAATATTGAATTTGGCTTTTACTACTATGTCCCATTAATTACACATTCCTACACGGCAAAAAAAACATAAGGAATAACGTGTCTGTCTTTCAAAACCTCAGGAAATACAATACCTTCGGAAGTATTCAGACCCTTTGACATTTTCCACATTTTGTTATATTACAGCCTTATTCTTAAATATATTAAATAAATACAAAATCTCATCAATCTACACACAATACACCATAATGAAAGTGAAAAACTGTTTTTTTGAAATTTTCACAAATGTATAATTTTAAAAACAAATACATTATTCACATAAATATTCAGACCCTTTACTAAGACCCTTTACTATGAGACTCAAACATATGCTCAAGTGAATCCTGTTTCCATTTATCATTGTTGAGATGTTTCTACAACTTGATTGGAGTCCGCCTGTGGTAAATTCAATTGAATGGACATGATATGGAAATGCACACACCTGTCGTAAACCAAGCCATGGGGTTGTAGGAATTATCCGTAGGTTTGTGTCGAGGCACAGATCTGGGGAAGGTTATCAAAACATTTCTGCATTATTAAAGGTTCCCAAGAACACAGTGGCCTCCGTCATTCCTAAATGGAAGAAGTTTGGAACCACCAAGACTCGTCCTAGAGCTGTCCGCCTGGCCAAATTGAGCAAACAGGGGAGAAGGGCCTTGTTCAGAGAGGTGACCAAGAACCAATGGTCACTCTGGCAGAGCTCCAGAATTCTTCTGTGGAGATGGGAGAACCATCCAGAAACACAACCATCTCTGCAGCACTCCACCAATCAGCCTTTACAGTGAAGTGGCCAGACGGGAGCCATTTCTCAGTAAAAGGCACATGACAGCCCACTTGGAGTTTGCCAAAAGGCACCTAATGACTCTCAGACCATGAGAAATAAGATTCTCTGGTCTGATGAAACCAAGATTGAACTCTTTGGCTTGAATGCCAAGCGTCACATCTTGTGGAAACCTGGCACCATCTCTTCGGTGAAAGCACGGTGGTGGCAGCATCTTACTGTGGGGATGTAGGGAGACTAGGTAGGATTGAGGGAAAGATGAACCGAGCAAAGTGCGGAAAAACCTGCTCCAGAGCGCTCAAGGACCTCAGACTGGGATGAAGGTTCACCTTAAAACAGGACAATGACCCTAAGCACACAGCCAAGACAACACAGGAGTGGCTTTGGGACAATGTCCTTGACTGGCCAAGCCAGAGCCCAGACTTGAACCCAATATAAAATCTCTGCAGAGACCAGAAAATAGATGTGCAGCAAAGCTCCCCATCGGTGCAAGTCTTTGGTAAATTAAATTATCAATATTTTATTTAGACGGGCAAGGAGGTGCTGTAGGGCGGGCCAAGCCCCTTAGTGCCCGCTCATAATTCCTCCCCTGTCCACATGCATTGCTTCAGTGAACGTACTCGGGTGTTTACCATCGTCTTCTCTAATATACATACGTTTTAGTGTTAGTTTGAGAAATTAATAATAATTCAATCCAAATGAATACTTATGTCCACATACGGAAAAATAAACATTTATTTTTAGTACAGCAAAAAAAAAACTATGGTACACTGGGTTCTGTGGTATATTGATGTATTTTCAACAGGATTGTGGTACCTAAAGTAGAAATATGACTAGCTGGGACACTGTGTGGCTTGAGGAAATAGAGTCTATCTTGCTTGTGCTCCTCTATAATACAGAGGGCATGCTTGGTGGTCAAAGTAATATATGGCTGAAGCTGCCCGGTCTGGGATAAGTTTTAGGAACTGTGAAATGACCTGTGTGTGATGGATTACACAGCTATAAGCAGATATTGGTTACTAATAAGGATAGGGAAGATTCCCTAGTGGGCTAAGCCAATACGAGGGCTTGGTGGACAAAGGGAAGTGGGTGTGGACTGAGAAAGAAGCGGAAAGACAAAAGGGATCACTAAACACAGTTAATATTTATATTTATTGAAATGCTAATCCTTTGCACATAATTGCAATCAATATATATTGACGCCTATGTGTCGTTGTGATCTTCTCTGTTGGAATCCGGTCCATCTGCTGGAGAGTTCTGAGTCTCTCTCTCTCTTTCTGTTTCCCTGAAGATCAAAGTCGTGGTTTGTTGGATTCTTCGGAGAACCATTCAGAAATGTTCTCATAGAATAGATGTTTTGGCAAATTTTGGTATTAGGTTAACATAATTTCTAGCTGCAGACTAGTAATTAGTGTCTAAGATTTGCACTTATTCTGTAGGGATCGATAGTCTCAGTTTAACCATTTCCAGCCGTGTAGACAATGCTCCACGTATGGTTAGGAATTCAATAACTATCCGCAATCACAGCTCAAGCTGTGGGTTTGCTTAGTCTTGGTACTCAAACATGTGCAACTTCAGCTTACACTGAGGTATGCGTGGTCTGAAGAGGATTTCGTCAGGAGGGGTTTTTATTCGTAACAATAGGAAAGGGCTGTTCCATGACACCAGATCATGTCTGCTCATGGGGGCAAATGTCCATTTATTTGGCACGTTTTATCCAGGAAACAACAGCTTCCAAATTGCGCAACATCACTACAAAATATTTCAAAAGTTGCCTGTAAACTTTGCCAAAATATTTCAAACTAATTTTGTAATACAACTTTAGGTATTTTTAAACGTTAGTAATCGATCAAATTGAAGATGGGTCTATCTGTGTTCAATACAGGAAGACAACAAACCAAGCTACTTTTCAAGTCTTGCGCAACTCTCAACAGTGTTACGCATATCCTAGTTGGCCTACTTCTTCATTGCGCAAAGGAATAACCTCAACCAAATTTCAAAGACTGGTGACATGCAGTGGAAGCGGTAGGAACTGAAAACAAGTTCCTAAGAAATACCGTTTCCCAATGAGAACTCACTGAACAGACAGATCTAAAAAATAAAAACTTGACGGTCAGTCCTCAGGGTTTTTCCTGCTACATAAGTTCTGTTATACTCACAGACATGATTCAAACTGTTTTAGAAATTTCTGAGTTTTCTATCCAAATCTACTAATAAAATGCATATCTTATATTCTTGGCATGAGAAGCAGGAAGTTGAAACTGGGCACGCTATTTATCCAAAAGTGAAAATGCTGCCCCCTATACCTTAACTTAATCCAACCACAGTGTCTGATTTCAAAAAGGCTTTTTGGCGAACATATCATTATGTTAAGTCAGCAACTAGTCACAGAAAGCATTCAGCCATTTTCCAATCAAAGAGAGGTGTCAACAAAAAGCAGAAATATAGATAAAATGAATCACTAACCTTTGTCGGATGTTTTCACTCACGAGACTCCCAGTTAGATATTTTTGTTGGTGAAATAGCTCTGTTTGTTCTTCACGTTTGGCTGAGAAATTGCCCGGAAATTGCAGTCACGAAAACGGTGAAAAATATTCAAAATTAGCTCCATAATATCGACGGAAACATGGCAAACGTTGTTTATAATTAATCCTGGTGTTTTTCAAATATCTATTCGATAATATATCCATCGGGACAATTAGTTTTTAAGTAGGACCATTGGAGTAATGGCTACCTCTGTATTTTACGCGAGAATCTCTCTGGGAGCATCAGGTGACCACTTGCGCAATGTAGCCGCTTAGGGGTATTGTTCAACATAAATGCGTAAAACTACGTCACAATGCTGTAGACCCCTTCAGGAATACGGAGAAAGAGTAATCTGGTTGATGGCTCATTCACTGCTCAATAGGGATTCATTGGAACGCAGCGCTTTCAAAACACGAGGCACTTCCAGATTGGATTTTTCTCAGACAATATTTTTACAGTTTTGGAAACTTCAGTGTTTTCTATCCTAAGCTGTCAATTATATGCATATTCTAGCATCTTGTCCTGACAAAATATCCTGTTTACTACGGCAACGTTTTTTCTTCTCCAAAACTGAAAATACTGCCCCCTAGTCACAACAGGTTAAATTAATGTTATTAGATACTCTTCTTAGTACAGCTAATCAATCAGCTGTACCAGTGATTGTGTGAGAGGGGAGTTTCTCGCCTCTTCCTCGTGTTGATATTTAGAGTTCCAACCACTTTAGACAAGGGCTGCAGCTCCCTGTCTTTCCTGGTCTGGGAGGTGAGTTTATTTTCTTCACCTCGTGTTGAGGTTCAAAGTTCCAACCATTTCAAACGTGTAGCTACCTCTTCACACTTTTTACTGGTCTAATGTTAAATTATTCACCAATCCTTTTATACACTCTGGTCAACATGGGTGGTTCCGTCAGGCTGACATGCTCTCTGACCTCACTCGGGGCGTGGCTACATACTGTGCGAAGTTTATAGAAGACAAATTATCTTATGGCTCCTAAATTCACATTCTTATCTTAGCAAAAATACTTTCATAATTTCATATACAACGTTAAGGATGGAGACTTAGTACATGTAGTGTTTATACTTTAAGTTACAGTATTTCCTTTAACACTTTTAATGGCATCACAAAATTAAAACCAATATGACATTAATTTTCTAAAGATCATCTCTGACCACTCCCCACGTTCTTATAATAATAATAATATATGCCATTTAGCAGACGCTTTTATCCAAAGCGACTTACAGTCATGTGTGCATACATTCTACGTATGGGTGGTCCCGGGAATCGAACCCACTACCCTGGCATTACAAGTGCCATGCTCTACCAACTGAGCTACAGAAGGACTTATGTTATAGTTATTGTTCCAGTATTCACTTTTAAAGTATTACAGTTTCGGCGGGAAGACTGTGTAGACAAAATAACATTCCTGTGTGGATTTTGAGAGGGATGTTCTCTCTCCTCTCCTTTAATTTACGACAGGGAGTGAGCTGTCAACCCGCCAGTAGCTCCTTCCTCCCCTTTGTGGGTTAGAGAGAGTCTGGTTACTGTCATCCATTGCCAAGCTGATCTGACCCATTCGGATCCTCACAGGATACCGCGTCTGACCACGGATCAGAAGGTTCTATGTTCGACTCCTGGCTGACTCGCCATAGTATTTATTCACAAGCATGTGTATGTGACAAATTACATTTGTTGAACGTGTGCATGTTCATTTATTCAGTAATTATTATTCAAAATGTCCTCACCTGCGATTTTTAACTCACAACCTCTTAGTTCACGCCATTATTTTGGTTCACGGCATGTATCAGTAATTTTGACTATTCTCTCCTAATTTATTTAATTTCCTTATTTAATCAATTATTCCTGTGTGGTTCTGTAGGTAGAGCATGGTGCTTGCAATGCCAGGGCTGTGGTTTTGATTTCCATGGGGTACCAGTATAAAAAGGCTGGTCGTGTATGGCTGTGGTACAATTTGTGACCTTATTTGACCCTTTCTGCCTGCTTTTGAGACATGATTTGATCCCCTCCAAGGACACTACTTGTTGAGTAGTTACAATACTTGTTACACAGTATTTAAATCATGAATCCCATGATAAGTTTATGAAAATAAACATGAGTTTATTTCCTCAGAAGTTGGTACACTTACTATACAACTTACTAATGATTGTTTTGAATGTTAATCAGCCTATAAAAATGTTTGGTCTTTGATTATTTATTATAATTTAGTTTATTCCCTCAGGGTAAATAATTGTATAGGACAGGAGCGGACTCACTCTGATCATCTTCTGCGTAGGTCAATAAAAGCGAAATCTGAAGTCAATATTCTGCCTTGGCAGTTATCTGCCAAGCTCTGTTTAATGTATTGCTTTTTATTTGTACAAATAAATTGTTTTCCACCTCAAAGTAAAGCAATGACTGTTTTCTTGATATTGTAATGCATATCTTGTTTATGAAGACAATATGAAATGCAACCATGTCAACAACAAACTTTTCAAACACTAACTATAGCAATTTGTTTATAATTTAGGGCATATTTACAGTAACTAGAATAAAATGGAGGTCTTTGTACAACATTTGCACAAAATAACAATGAACAATAATATATACACTGAGAACAGGACAACAAACTTTTTCACACTAACTATAGCAATTTCTTTCCAAATTTAGTACATATTCACATTATATTTATGTCTAAATAAAAGGCGAACTGATGGAACATCAGGGAAAACACTTTGGTAAGGGCAGTAGATATATTTTCCTGCCACTCCAGGTAAGCCAGTGTGGATGTGAGGACTGTTGGGGCCATGCTTCAGCGGCTGGTGGCAGAACCTGCACAGACGGCCGGAGGGATGCTTCTCTGAGAATTCTCTTTTTTCTTTCCTCAGTTTTTTCCTTCCTCACTGTCCCCCTCTACTTTGAGGCCTTCAGCTCTCGTTGAAAGGTAGTAGCAGCAAACTCCTCAAATGGCATTCTTGAATTTGTGAGGCCATCTGCTGCTTATGTCTGGGATACCTTTGTGTGTCAGATTTTAAAAAAGCTTTTCGGCGAAAGCATACCAAGCGTTTATGTAAGGACATCGCTCTCAGCAGACAAAACATTACAAACAGCAAGCAGCCAAGTAGATTGGTCACGAAGGTCAGAAAAGCAATAAAATGAATCGCTTACCTTTGATGATCTACGGGTGTTTGCACTCACGAGACTCCCCGTAACAATAAATGTTCCTTTTGTTCCATAAAGATTATTTTTATATCCAAAATACCTCCATTTGGTTGGCGCGTTATGTTCAGAAATCCACAGGCTCGAGCAGTCACGACGGGGCAGACAAATTCCAAATAGTATCCATGAAGTTTGTAGAAACATGTCAAACGTTTTTTTTAATAATTAATCCTCAGGTTATTTTTACAATATATAATTGATAAAGGGGCGGCAGCGTAGCCTAGTGGTTAGAGCGTTGGACTAGTAACCGGAAGGTTGCGAGTTCAAACCCTGAGCTGACAAGGTACAAATCTGTCGTTCTGCCCCTGAACAGGCAGTTAACCCACTGTTCCCAGGCCGTCATTGAAAATAAGAATATGTTCTTAACTGACTTGCCTGGTTAAATGTTAAATGTTTCAACCGGACGATAGCTTCTTCCATATGAGAGAGAAAATGTCTGCTCCACTCTGTTGGCGCATGCAAAACGCTGCTGGCACCCAGCCATCCAATGACGCGATGTCTCTCATTTTTCTAAATAAAAGCCTGAAACTATGTCTAAAGACTGTTCACACCATGTGGAAGCCATAGCAAAATGAATCTGGTTGATATCCCTTTAAATGGAGGCAAGGCATGCAATGGAACAGAGAGCTTTCAGGAAAAACAGCACTTCCAGATTTTCCTCAGGTTTTTGCCTGCATAATCAGTTCTGTTATAGTCAGACAATATTTTGACCGTTTTTGGAAACTATAGAGTGTTTTCTATCCTAATCTGACAATTACATGCATATTCTAGATTTTGGGCCTGAGACATAGGCAGTTTCATTTGGGTACGTTTTTCATCCAAACATCAAAATACTGCCCCCTACACTCAAGAGGTTTAAAGAGCAGTAGTTGTTCACCTCTCCAGTCTGATGAAATAAATTAATGATGGAGCCAACACCGAGGTAGCGGAACTTTGGCTGGCCACATGCTAAACAGTTCCTTATGTTACTTTTTTTGCTGCTACTGCTGATTATCCAAGATTTTTTCACCATCCTCTCAACTGAGGCCTGGGTCATATGGATATCCTGGGGAGGACCCACCGCTGGTGGGTATACTGGAGAAGGTGGGATGGGTGTGACTGGGACACTGACCGTTTCACTCTCTGTAGTAAGACCCTGCCACAGCTGCTGTGTCTCCAGGAGCTTATTTTGGCTGGTGTTAAGTCCTGAGCTGGTGTTCTTTCGCTTGGCCAGATGTTTTATATACCTGGAGATATGTTGCATTGTGGTAGGTTGCAAAAGGCTGTTTGGGTCAATGCATGTACTCTGAACCAGGGCATCATAATCCTCATCCACCCACATCAGGTTGTACTTGTCATGGTGCTTGGCCAGGAGCCCATCAATTGCCGTTTTCATGGGCTCTGTCCATCACACAATATTATTTTATATGACAATGCCTTCACTATACATTAACCTACATTGTGTGTGTGTGTGCATGAGACAGAATTAGTTACTGCCTGCACACAAGTATGTTGGTGATATAATATGAATTACCTGTATCAAGCAGGAACTCTTCAGAGCAATCCTCTTTAGTTGTTGTAGGAGCTGGTGCCAAAGGGGAGCGGAAAAGGGCAAACAGTAAGGGCTGGGCCTGCGCTGCTGGGCTTGGATCAGTATCAGTAGAGAGTAGAGCCGCCAGAGCCAGAAGGTTATGGATATGTCCTTTCTTGAAATAGAGGCCCAATTACCTTTAGCGAAAATAATCATGGAGCTAAACTATGTGAGTGAGTAAATTGAGTGAGTGAAATCATTCTGGATTACCTGAGCGATGTCTCCCTCCATGGCCACTGTGGAAGGAGCAGGAGTTGCAGGGCTACTGAACACCACAACTCGGGCCGAGTAATCCATGCATGACAGTGGCTGAGCTGCTGGAGGTTGGTCTGGCTCTACAGCCACAGGAGTAAGGGTCCGTGTTCTGCACCTTGTGTTTGTCCCAGCAGAGCTGAACAGGTTGACATCCTGGCTCCAGGTATAGGAGTCCAAACCTCTCTCCTGTGTCCCTGCTGGAGACGTGCATTGCTGAATACTTGGCCTGCCCTGTCACCTTCACAGAGGCCATGTTCAGCTTCACCGTCAGCAACGGGTCACAAACAGCAGGTAGGACCACATTAGGCTGCTTCAGGTCAACCAACCTCTGGAATATCCAACGTGCCACTCCAGTCATACCCTGGGCCTGGAACGGCTCGGTGGAGACACGGTTACCTGTCACTCACCGAGCCTGATGAAAATGTTAGCCCTCCCTGACAGGGTTCCAGATGGGCACAGTCACCCCCTCACCCTTGACGTGATTGAGTTGCAGGGTCACTCAGGCAGCCTCTCAGGATGTGTACACGCTGGATTCTCCACATCTTGAGCATCGACGGCTTGAAGAGCAGTACATCGTTGGGGTCCTTGGCTAGGTAGAAGTGTTTTAGGACATCTTCCACTCTCTTCATCAGCTCTCTTGGATGTGATACCTTAGTCCTACAGTGCTCCCGGATGTGCTGCTTGGTGGGGTTAGCAGGGAAATCCCACAGATGTAGACCTGCTTCAGCTTCTCTAGGTCAGCCTGGTCTTCCACAGTGAAGGCTGTGTACAGGAACATGCAGAAGGAGCTGTATAGTGGATGTCTCTCTGAGACACCCTCCCTGGTGAACCGTTGCATGTGTTGGAACAAGTCCAGTTTGACATTGATATCCCTGTTGAACTTGCTCCGTGAGGCACAATTGTTTGCCAAGTTCCCAGATGTGACCTCTACCACTATAGCCTCTCTGGTCATCCAGACATCACCCAGGACAGGATCATCCCGGATCATCCAGTTTAAAAAAAAATGTGTCGCCCAATGGGTTGAACTGCCCCATCACTTCCTGTTTCACCTGCTTGGTGAGGTACAGGGTGTTCTCCATAAGCCACCGGAAAGACTTGCCCATGTATTTTCCAAACTGAGGATGTATGCAATAAAAACTGTAAGTTGATCTGGATAAGTGTCTGCTAAGTGACATACATGTAAATTTAAGGGCTTTCTGTAAAGTTCATGTAAAAAATATATATTACTCATGCCCCCCTCCGTTCTTTACTTATCCTAAGTAAGTCTATATAACACACTGTCAGTGTTAGAATCATAATATCGCAAACAGAACTGGAGTAATAACCAGTTTTAGGAGGGCGTGTCATTTTTTGAATGGTTTTCCCCCGTTCCCCCTCTTTCTCCCGACAGTTAAAAGTGCAGTACCCAGCTGATAATCACCCGGATAATTGCCTCAAAACTTTACATAAATTATACCAAAACTAATTTCACACATACTATAACAACAGATTAAGTAAATTAAGTTAAGTTTGATGGAGAGAAAGGGGGTGAATGGGTGAGGCGATGAGCAAGGGGAAGCAAACGATGCATAATTATAAACTGGGTGGTTCGAGCCAATATTATATATGTCAGACAGTATACCACAGGTATGACAAAACATGTATTGTTACTGCTCTAATTATGTTGGTAACCAATTTATAATAGCAAAAAGGCACCTCAAAGGTTGTGGTATATGGCCAAACACCACAGTGCACAAGCACTTCGCTACACTCGCACAAGCATTTCACTACACTCGCAGTAACATCTAATAACCTGGTGTATATGACCAATACAATTTGACTTTCATAAGAACAGCCCTTATCCATGGTATATTGGCCATATACCACACCCCCTCTGACCTTATTGCTTAATTATATAATCAATCACCAGTTGTGAAGGAAGAACAAGGCGGACCATTTTATTGAACTGATCTGTTCTGATTATAATTTAAAAATGGTATGTTATCAGTCTACTCTGGCCTACTTGCAGTAGGCTACACAGTGAGATCCTGTGTAATTGTACATGCTGAACTGCCAATATCTGGGAAAATATCCACATTTGGCAGCAGGTGAGCTTGTGTCAGAAAATGTGGTGATATGGCTTGTGGAACCTTACCTTGGCAAGAGGAGAAATGGCACCATGGACAATTCCTTCAGCTCACTGTCATTGGCGAACAAGTTGCTTGCAAAGAAAACAAATCTGGCCGGCACCATGAAAGAAGTGAGACAGGAGTTCCCTCCCTCTTTGCAAAATAAGGCTCCTACACATTGTACTATTGTACTCCAGAAAGGAAGAGCGGTGCTGAACAATGACAAGACAATGGAACACAAAGGTAGAACCTTTCACGCCGACTCCTGCTCCTTTGCGCGACGTCGCCTGTGTACTAACTACCACTCATGGCAACTATTATTCGCACCCCTGCTCCCAATCGTTAAGCATACTTGGACCTCATCATAACCTTGACTCTCCCTTTATTTAGCCCTCGGTAGCCTCAATTCCATCACCACCAAGAACCGCTACCCTCTCCCGTTGCACCCTCTGCAGGGTTCATCTCCGCCCCGTTGCTGAAACACCCAGATCTAAGGTAACCAAAGAACTTATATCCATGTGCATACTTCTCAAAGAAATGGTTTACTGCAGAGAGGAACTATGACGTTGGTGACTGGGAGCTCCTGGCTGTGAAGTTGGCATTAGAGGAGTGGAGACACAGGCTGGAGGGTGCCAAGGACCCATTTCTCATCCTTACCAACCATCGTAACCTGTAGTACATACAGACAGCGAGGTGGCTGAACCCACGTCAAGCAGGGTGGGTCTTTTTCTTCAGATCACCCAGGTTCAAAGAATTTCAAAGCCGATGCCCTGTCCAGTCTCCACGATTCGGGAGATGTTCCTGTCCTGAGAGTTTTTTTCCCTGGGCAGAGTAAGTCCAGAACTCACTTCTTCACACCTCCACTGGGCTGATTCCCTTCAACTGCGTCCTGGGATATCAGCCGGCCCTGGCCGCATGGACCCCGAGCGGTGGACGAGTGGTTCCGGTGCACAGAGGAGGTTTGGAAGGCTTCCCACGTGAGGCTCTCCACCAGGAACCTCCCGCTCTGCCTGCCCTGCCGGACTCTGAGCCCCGGTTTATGGGGCCCTTCAAGGTCCTCCAGAGGGTCAACAAGGTTGCATACTGATTACAACTCCCCAACAACTACCGGATCTTACCCTGTTTTCATGTTTCCCTCCTCAGGCCAGGGGTTCCTGGTCCCCTGGCTGATGCCGTCCCCCACGACAAACCTCCACCTCTCCCTGGACATCGATGGGACCCCCGCTTATGCCTTCAGGTCTCTCCTGGACTCCTGACATCATGGCGGTCGGCTCCAGTACCTGATGAGTGGGAGGGGTACGGCCAGAGGAGCGCCTTGCCCTCGGGGGTGTCCTCATCCTGTTGCTGTATCCATGTGTCATTGGCGTGTGCTGTCACACCTACTCCCACTCCCCCGCTCCAGCGCATGACATCACCGGTCTACTAACCAACAATCCTGGCAACCATAATTATGCACAACTGCTCCCCATCGTTACGCAGACCTGGACCTCATCCTCAGCTTGATTATTCTCCCTATATTTAGCCCTCAATAGCCTCAGTCATCAGGTAATATTGGTTTTACTCACGTTCAGTACGCTTCTCCTGTTTTGTTTATCTGCCTTATTCTTTTCATTAAACTCACTTTCTTCACCTGCTTCCTGACTCCCAGCGTATTCAATGTACAGGCTACAATGTGGGAATCTCATGCGTGGTAATAACTACAGTACATGTAAATAGGACTTACATCCGTGGCACAATAAAGTTATTATATTCTACTCTGTCCATAGGCTTGATTAATGCCAGTCAGACTTGAAATTGATACAACAACTATGATAGCTGAGGTTCATAGATTGGTATGAATATTAGTTCAGAATCTAAAATTTTAGGGTTCATACACAGATCGGCTACTGTAGCTAGCTAGACATCTATAGGAATACAGTTATTTTTATCCTCCACTACACAATAAGCAAGTAAATACTTAGCTAGCTATGTTACTTCAGCTGCATTGCAAGGCAAGCTTACACAATTGTACATTCAATTTTCAGTAAATGCTTTAGCTAGCTAGATTCTTTACGTCCACTGTTTCACAAGACGACAGCCTGGTTTGCCGGTTCTCAGGAATCCCTAAAACATTAAACAACACAAATTACAAATTCATTTTTTGCTTGACTCGTTATGACGTTATAACTACTTACATTTGGTTCCACAGTAATGTTTGTCAGCCATCTTCACCCAGGGATGGGTGGCTCACGTCAAATTTGTCATTGGAACTACTCAATATGATTGGTCATATATAAACCTTGGGACCCAAATGCATAATGAGTCCTCTAACTCCCTCATGTGGTTGTCTGGAGCAATGAAGTCGTGACGCTGGGTACCTCTAAGTCCCGCAGTGCAAGCTCGCAACTTTTAAAGGAGGAACCACTAAGTGGAAGCATGGTAGCGACCTAGCTTAAGGCCGCCATGCCGGAAGTGCTTTCAATATACTTTGTATCCCTCATTTACTCAAGTGTTTCCTTTATTTTGGAACTTCCCTGTAAAATGGAGGGAGAGATATCGCTCAAGTCACAACAAAATAAAATATAACATTGCGGATCAAGTTCGGAAGTCTATTTGACCCTTCCATTGCTTTAACAATGGAGGATTGGTTGATTTCCAGTATACGTTTTTTTAAGATGATTGACAAGAAAAGTATTGTCCAACCCAATGAGTATCTCACTGCACCCTCATATTACATGTCTTCAAAAATGCAGACAGATGGATTAAAAGTATATTTACATTGTAATACTTCTGACAGAACTTTTCTAACATTGCCCATAACTTTTGGACTTTTAAAACATTCCCAGAAAGCATGGATTATTGAGTCATTATTAATTTTACACTGCAGACATGGCTATTGTATAATACATTCTATACATTAATTTATACTGGATTAAGCAAAAAAATGAATTAACTGTAATCTCATTAGTTATGTTACAACATTCACTCCATCTTGTGCCAATATCAGTTATTTTTAAGATTTGGATCCAATAGTTTAGAGATTGTCAGTTGGATAGGCTCTCTGCGAGGTTTTTTATAGTTTACCAATCATATGAATAACCTTTTCTGACTCAAATAGGATTCCCTAAAGATTGATCTGATGTCCAAAAATTTGGGGAAATAAACTGAAATTGCATGTATTTGAAAATATCAACATTAGTCAATCCAAAATTGCTTTTTAAAACTGTAATTGAATTAAAAGTACTTCTCTTTTACCAAGTAATTTACCGTTTCTATGCCTTTAGTTTTCCATGTGGACTAATTTATCGGTGAATTCTGGAAAGCTATCCAAGGGTTGTTCTATAAGGTTGTGTTTTTAGGGATTGATATTGGTTCTTGTAGAACATGTTTAATTTGCTTCCATATTGTTATAGTGTTCTTAACTATGAAGTTGTTCATGTTCTTAGCTTTTTCCTTTGAAAATAGACATGTAAAAATATTCTGGGGATGAGCATTTATCTATATGTCAGAAGTAAAATCCTTGGTTAAAGAGTTGATACATTTCCAAGTCTTGAATGCTTAGGCCGCCCCATCCCGCATGCGGGATCGTGACTACAGCCTCAAGCTCATTACCATAACGCAACATTAGCGATTTCTAAAAATTGCAAATTAAATGAAATAAATATGCCTGCCCTCAAGCTTATCCTTTTCTTAACAATCCTGTCGTCTCAGATTTTCAAAATATGCTTTAGAACCAGAGAAAATCAATAATTTGTGTAAGAGTGGTGATAGCTAGCTTAGCATTTAGCGTTAGCATTTAGCACGCAACATTCACAAAAACCAGCAAAGGGATCAAATAAAATAATTTACCTTTGAAGAACTTCAGATGTTTCAATGAGGAGACTCTCAGTTACATAGCAGATGTCCAGTTTTTCCTGAAAGATGCTTGTGTAGGACACAACGTTCCGTTTTGTTACTATGCATTTGGCTACCGAAACTAACCGAAAATTCAGTCACCTAAACGTCGAACTTTTTTCCGAATTAACTCCATAATATCGACTGAAACATGGAAAACGTTGTTTGAATCAATCCTCAAGGTGTTTTGTCATATATCTCTTCATTGAAATGCCGTCCCTGGAAGCGTGCATTCTTCTCTGATTCGGATGGAAAAATACTGGTACCTGACTTTTGCGCACCAATTTCCACGCAGACACCGTGCGGGACACTTGGTAATTGTAGGCTCTTATGGTCAATCTTCCAATGATATGCCTACAAATACGTCACAATGCTGCAGACACCTGGGGGAAACGATAGGAAGTGTCCGTTCATTCCTGTCGCATTCACAGCCATATAAGGCGATCATGGAAAACGTGCCTCCAGAAATCCTGTTGATTTCCTGGTCACTCAAACATCTTGGTTTTGTCTGCAGATTTTGTTCTATGGCACTCACAGTGAAAATCTTTGCAGTTCTGGAAACGTCAGAGTGTCTTCTTTCCAAAACCATCAATTCCAAGCATAGTCGAGCATCTTTTCGTGACAAAATATTGCGCTTAAAACGGGCACGTCTTTTTATCCAAAAATGAAATACTGCCCCTATAGGACTAACAGGTTAAAACCACCCTCAGACTTATGTATTTCATTTTTTTGTGAAATATTGCTGTAGATTTTGTTATTTTTATTTTTCCTATTGCCATTATTTTGTATTTTTTCCACGAATTCTGAGTATTCTGAAAATATTTTTAGCAAAGACGGCATTGAGTTTTCAATATTGGTCAGGTATATCAGGAGATCATCTGCACCTGTTACGTTTGGGAACTGTCTAATTGTCACGGTTTTCGTCGTCTGAAGAGGAATCGGACCAAAGCACAGCGTGGTAAGTGTTCATGGCTTTTTATCTCCACTGAACACTAAACAAAAATAACAAAGAGAATAACCGAAACAGTCCTGTAAGGTGCAAAACACTAAACAGAAAATAACTACCCACAAAAACCATGTGGGGAAAAGCTACCTAAGTAGGGTTCCCAATCAGAGACAACGATAGACAGCTGTCCCTGATTGAGAACCATACCCGGCCAAAACAAAGAAATACAAAAACATAGAAAAAAAGAACATATAATGCCCAGCCAAATCACTCCCTGACCAAACCAAAATAGAGACATAAAAAGCTCAGGTCAGGGCGTGACACTAATTCTTTCTGCAATCAGTTCAATTGTCATGCTGAAACCGGAAAGGGCCTTCCCCAAATTGTTGCCACGAAGTTGGAAGCACGGAATCGTCTAGAATGTCACTGTATGCTGTAGCGTTAAGATTTCCCTTCAATTGAACTAAAGGGCCTAGCCCAAACAATGATAAACAGCCTCCAGACCATTATTCCACCAAACCTTACTGCTGGCATTATGCATTCGGGCAGGTAGCGTTCTCCTGGCATTCGCCAAACCGAGATTAGTCTGACGGACTCCCAGTTATCCCTAGCACAAAGTGCACCTGTGAAATGATCATACTGTTTAATGAGCTTCTTGATGTCCCACAGCTGTCAGAAGGATGGATTATCTTAGCAAAGAAGAAATGCTCACTAACAGGGATGCAAAAGAAATTTGTGCACAAAATCTGCGAGAAATAAGCCTTTTGTGGATATGGAAAATTTCTGATCTTTTATTTCAGCTCATGAAACATGAGACCAACACTTTACATGTTATAATAATAATAATAATATATGCCATTTAGCAGACGCTTTTATCCAAAGCGACTTACAGTCATGTGTGCATACATTCTACGTATGGGTGGTCCCGGGAATCGAACCCACTACCCTGGCGTTACAAGCGCCATGCTCTACCAACTGAGCTATGTTTTATAGTTTTGTTCAGTAGTTTGTAAGAATATTTATGAAATGGGCTTTTACTTGATGTGTGATTCAGTGTTAGTGAGCTATGAAATTATGGATATACTGTATGTCCATTTATAAGTATTTACACTTCATGACATTATGATGACAAAAATACCCAGTACACGCAATAATGTAATTTAAGCCTATACACTACCCCATCATGACAAAGCAAAACAAGGTTTACAGAAACTTTTGCAGATGTATAATTTAAAAAAATCACATTTACATAAGTTTTCAGACCCCTTACTCAGCACTTTGTTGAAGCACCTTTGGCAGCGATTCCAGCCTCAAGTGTTGTTGGGTATGACGCTACAAGCCTGGCACACCTGTATTTGGGAAGTTTCTCCCATTCTTCTCTGCAGATCCTCTCAAGGTCTGTCAGGTGGGATGGGGACCGCTGCTGCGCTGTGTTCTTGGGGACCTTCAATGCTGCAGAAAAGTTTTGGTACCCTTTACCAGATCTGTGCCTCGACACAATCCTGTCTCAGAGCTCTATGGACAATTTCTTCGACCTCATGGCTATATAGACAGATGTGTGCATTTCCAAATCATGTCCAATCAATTGAATTGACCACAGATGGACTCCAATCAAGTTGTAGAAACATCTCAAGGATGATCAATGGAAACTGGATGCACTTCAGCTCAATTTTGTGCCTCATTGCAAAGGGTCTGAATACTTATGTAAATAAGGTATTTCAGATTATTTTTAAATATACATTTGCTCAAATTAAAAATTTTAAAAACATTTGTTTGCTTTGTCATTATGGGGTATTGTGTGTAGATTTGTATTTATTTAATCATTTTTAGAATAAGGCTATAACGTAACAAAATATGGAAAAAGTCCAGGGGTCTGAGTACTTTCTGAAGGCACTGTATATATTTTCCTACTCATCTTTCTCGTGCTCCATCATGACCTTTCACTTTTATGTTTGCTACTTTGAGACTCAGTGACAAGTAGATACCTTATTCTTACCTTCCTGAAGCGAGCAAACTATAATGTATGGTGAACAAGTCTGGGCCCCTTGTCCTTGACCATATCTGTTGTTGAAGAACACTCCAGCTTTTGTTCCTTTGAATATCTACTTTGTGGAAACAAGAAATAAATATTGCATTGAAATAAGAGTACAGAGTACAGTACAATTATCTTCCTTTGTTGTTACCTTCCTGAAGTAAGATGATTTTTCTGTATCATCTGAGCACAGTCATTGTAACGCATACAGAGAAGATATAACAACAAACAATTCAAGCCAAAAACTGCTTACGTGCAACAGTGCCATGATACATTTCCAAAATCTCTACACAAATAAAAAAGCATCATACACTGAGTCAAAGAACAGTGTAAGCTGAGAGTAATGGTCTTCTTAATACATTAAAATGCCACTCTGCTGGTATAAAGTACCAAATTGACCTCTGACAGTGCTTTGCTGTTACATGAACACACAATGCAAGAGACAGAAAGTCTAATTATGGCCTTCATTTTCTGCACCCTCCTCCATTCCACAATGACCTCAAGAGCAGACCCATTGTGGAGTCAGCATCTCTCACCAGCGTGTTAATACAAACATCATCCCTCTCATTGCTTGTAGGCTGGTTAGCTGGGGACACAACATGCAGGACCCATAATCCACAAGTATTAATACAGGTTTTCTAAGCCTTTGCCTAAATCTAACCAAACCCTAACCTTAACCACTCGCTATTTCATGTAAATCTTGGTCATTTAGAAATCCATCCAATAATTACTAATTATTATTATTCAGAGTATGTGAGCATTTATCAGGCTGTTACAATTTGGACAATGTGAGAGTTTGTTGTGAGATCAAGTTGGCACACTTCCCACCATTATACAAGTATCAAATCCACCCACCACAGGGAAGAGACAGTCACTCCCCTGGAGCCAAACTTCCAAATGTTAACACTCATCTCACCTTTTCCCCCTTCATTAAAACCAGTCGAATAACTGGCCTGAGGACCCACGGTCGAAAGCAGCGGCACAGCTGTTGAGAGGTGGTGTATACTATTGCCCATCACTCAAGTGCACGCTGTGCCGTCGTAGCAGAGGTAGCTCGGCCACTTTCCAATTTCCCTCACAGTGGCTCGACCTTTCTGCCGTCTGTGTTTTCTCCCTTTTATTAATGCTGGGAGTTTGTTTGCCTGTGGTGTTGGGAGTGCCAGGTCCCCGTGGTGGCCCAGTCTCGGGCCTCTCTGCCTGACTGACATGCTAATTGAAACCCATTCTCTGCGTGGGCTAGCTGTGTAATGAGAGCCAGTCTGGTGAGGTGGAACCTGGTAGTCCTGATAGTAGCCCTCCTCCGCTCTGGCATCCCTGCAAGGCATCTCTCTCTCTCTCTAAATTAAGTTATTCTGATACTGAGGGGAGAGCTGGCCTAGCAACATCATGTCTCGTTGCCAAGGACTATATGAGGGTGAAGTAATGTTCACCAGTTGGCAATGTGTTTTTATTGTCCCTTCAAATTGCACAACAAACTGCAGAAACGCTATGTGTTTTAGTCCGTAGACAACTCTGAATAGTCTTAGGAATAGTTATGGAGGGCGGGTAGCCTAGCGGTTAAGAATCCCCTAAGTGACAAATCTGTCAATGTGCCCGTGAGCAAGGCACTTAACTCTAATTGCTCCTGTATGTCACTCTTGATAAGAACGTCTGCTAAAATGTAAATGTAAATAGCGTAAGCTCTGGGGCCAACTTTTTAAGGATTGGCGTCCCGTCACAGGACAATTGTTAAATCATGCAGCGCGTTATGTCAAGATTGCACATTTTAGAGAAACAACAAATGTCAAGACATATAAGTGTCTTGTATCGGCTGAAAGCTTAAATTATTGTTGATATAACTGCACTGTCCAATTTACTGTAGCTACTACTGCGTAAAAATGCCATGCTATTGTTTGAGGAGAGCTCCTAACAACAACATTTTTTTCACCGCGAAAGGTTTGATAAATTCACCTCTGGAGGTGAAATATGTACTTACATTCTGAAATCTTGCTCTGATTTATCATCCAAAGGGTCCCAGAGGTAACATGAAGTGTAGTTTTGTTAGATAAAATCATATCCTAAAAAGGTCCATATAGCATGCCCGATTGATTTTGTATTTCCACTCGTTCAATTTACAAAGAAAGGAATCTGTGAAAATCTCACCCTAAAAGTTGTTTCAACGAGTCAAATCACATTCGTATGTATTCCTCAGAGATCCTAGAAGGTAACAAGACTTCACTATATCATTAGGGGTGTAGTATATACTATAGGACACCATATTTGTTCAGAGAGCGATCATGGCACGCCGATGACGCCGGTGGTCATCACATGAACAACTGTATCTTTGTCAAATAAGCATCACTTGTGGTCAAACAAAGCTAGCTAGATAGCCAATGAGTTGGGCTTTACGGGAGTATCCGGAAACCATGTTCCTGTCGTAAAATGTAGCTACTAACCTTGTATGACAGCATGCCTTTTCATTTTGGACAAAAAATTATAAGGGTATTTAAAGTTATAAAAACGGGTTGTTTTGCAAATGTTGAACTTATAATATGGCTACTAATTCCTGGAAAGCTAAATCAAAGTCCAATTATACAGATTTGACAATATTTTTGCAGACAAATGTTACAAGATTGCGAATGTCTCCTTCACAGTTTTCTCAAATATACCTGGGGACTTCACACTAAAAGTATTGTAGTTCACTCATACTTCAAGTTATCCATCTGAAACTTTGCACATGCACTGCTGCCATCTAGAAGGACACTATCTGAATTACAACAAGAGTGATGGCTAGAATTGTGACCTTTCTCTTGCATTTCAAAGTTGGTAGTAGGAAAAGACTGGTTGGTTTTTATTTGTATTTTCTTCTACCAGATCTATTGTGTTATATTCTCCTACATTCAATTCACATTTCCACAAACATAAAAGTGTTTCCTTTCAAATGGTACCAAAAATATGCATATGCTTGCTTCAGGGCCTGAGCTACAGGCAGTTAGATTTGGGTATGTCATTTAGGCGAAAATTGAAAAAAAGCGGGCTATCCCTAAGAAACATTTTCAGTCATTGATGATCTGACTAGCTTTATTTGACTTAATACTTTTCAATATGTACATTATAAGGTTGCCTCTTCCATTTTGTTGGTTGTGATTAAAGCCAGGATACAATAGACCACCCTGGCTACTGTTAATCTCTTTAATATTTTAATTTGATTTATTCTATGCTCTCGGAGGTGGTTCTGAGGACGTAACCAGGGTTTGAGTTTTTTTTAGGTCTGGAAGGGGCTAAATTACTGCATTTCTATAGAATAAAATAAACATAGAAATGCTAATTGAAGAACAGCAAAAACAAGCAAAAATGACCCAGACATTATTGCCTTGGCTGATGTAGGTTCACTTACCTCAGTCAATCTACAAACACATAGCCCTAGCTCTACAATTGTAATGTTATCCCTTTGAACGGGGGGAAATATGAGAAACAATTCATACTGATACATAGCAACAGCAACTGTTAAGTCAGTTTGATATTTTGTATTTTATTAGGGGATCCCCATTAGCTGTTGCAAAAGCAGCAGCTCCTCTTCCTGGGGTCCACACAAAACATAAAACATGACAGAAAACAGAACATTAATAAACAAGAACAGCTCAAGTGCATTTTTTTTAAAGGCACACGTAGCCTACATATCACTGCATACACACAAACTATCTAGGTCAAATAGGGGAGAGGCGTTGTGCCGTGAGGTGTTGCTTTATCTGTTTTTTCAACCAGGTTTGCTGTTCATTTGAAGAATATGAGATGGAACTGAGTTCCATGCAACAATGGCTCTATATAATACTGTACGCTTTCTTGAATTTGTTCTGGATGTGGGGACTGTGAAAAGACCCCTGGTGGCATGTCTGGTGGGGTAAGTGTGTGTGTGTCAGAGCTGTGTGTAAGTTGACTATGCAAACAATTTGGGATTTTCAACACAATGTTTCTTATGAAGAGAAGAAGTGATGCAGTCAGTCTCTTCTCGCCTCTCCAGAGAGACTGGCATGCGTAGTATTTATATCAGCCCTCTGATTACAATGAAGAGCAAGACGTGCAGCTCTGATCTGGGCCAGCTGCAGCTTAACTAGGATTTGGTTGCAGCACTGGACCAAACAACTGCACAATAATCAAGATTAGACAAAACTAGAGCCTTCAGAACTTGATTTTTGGAGTGTGGTGTCAAAAAACCAGAGCATTGTAATGATGAATTGCATACAATCATCAACTCTTTAAATAGATCTCTTTTCTCAAATTACATAGTGTTCACACTTGTATTCCTAGGCATTACTAATCAAGCTCTGCACAAACAGACATTCATGGAGCACACAGATGATTGTATTATCACATTTTCATGATTTATTAGAATATGAATTAGGATTCTGTATTAATATCAGTAAAGGTGGGTAGTGGGTAAACTATAAACTCCAGTGGAAGATCGAGATAAGATGAACAACCACCGATATAAATGAATAGGTATTACATTTTTTGAACTGTAATGTTTGCATTTTTATCAAAATGGCCTTTGCCCGGCATCTTGCAAAGACACTATCAGCAGCGTCTCCAGTTGCCAACTTGAGCCGACTGCGAGATGGGGTAGTTTGTTTCACTTCTCAGGCCCACAAGTTAGCCATTTGAGAAAGTGGTGAATGTGCTGCTAAAAAAGGCATATCCGGGAGCCAACTCCGGGGAACGCATGCAAACATAACGAACAATCTCACGGTTCATGATTCCACTCGTTCGTAAAGAGGCAGGTGAAAATAGATTTCAGTCAGATCAAGAATATAAGCATTCTGGGCTTTGATCAACACTGGGAGCAATATTTTAGATGTTGACTCGTAATTGGTTTTCATTATTGTGTACAAATATATAGCATAGACTGAGGTCTGGACGTCGATGTCCTCATATGTAGTTACGGCCTTGGGTTGTTCTTTGTTACTGAGAAAATAAAATTGGGTTCAGTGTGAGTGCCATTGATCCATGCATTTGGGCTTCAAACTTCTCTGTCACAACAAAAGCATTAGGGCAAACATGGCATGCGGTGAATGGCATAAGAAACCTTTCTTATCTCCACCCGGCACAGCTAGAAGAGGACTGGCCACCCCTCAGAGCCTGGTTCGTCTCTAGGTTTCTTTATAGGTTCCTGCCTTTCTAGGGAGTTTTTCCTATCCACCGCGCTTCTACATCTGCATTGCTTGCTGTTTGGGGTTTTAGGCTGGGTTTCTGTATATTACTTTGTGACATCTGCTGATGTAAAAAGGGCTTTATAAATAAATTGCTTTGATTAAATATTATCTAGCATGTACTGTTCCAATGCAAAAAGGCCCCCTAAAAAGATTGTCAGGGCTACATACATGACACCTGAAACCCCACCTCTTTAAGGAATACCTAGGATAGGATAAAGTAATCCTTCTCACCCCCCCCTTAAAAGATTTAGATGCACTATTGTAAAGTGGCTGTTCCACTGGATGTCATAAGGTGAATGCACCAATTTGTAAGTCGCTCTGGATAAGAGCGTCTGCTCAATGACTTAAATGTAAATGTAAATGTAATACATTGTTTGGGCTACTTCCTCTCGATACAATTGCAGTTGATGAGAGCCATTTCATTTGGTTTCAGTCCACGTTGTTGGATGCACTGGAACCTTTCTGATTTGACAAATTTAAATCAGAACCGGAACCAGGAAGGCCTAAATTCAAAACTTAACTACAGTGAACATATTAGGACAGCATCAGTCTCAGGCTGTCCTAATATGCACACTGTACATAACATCACTCACTTCATTTAGACACCTCATGTCTTAAGTGTTGATCACTTAGCACCTGTGCTCGGTATAATGAAGATTAGTGAGCTGCACAATTTAGTGGCCTTTGGAAGAAGCCAATTAGTCCCAATTATAGTGTCCTTGGTGGATGTATCGCTCCTATACCTCATGACAGAGCTGTTGGCTTTGATATGCTTTCATTTAGCTGACTGGCTCCCCCTGGGAATGACAGACAGGTAGGAAGTCGGGGAGGATGGGTGAGAGGGGGATAGAGTGAGGATAAATAAATTGGAAGAAGAATGAGAGGGGGTTGAGTGAGAGAGTAGAGAAAAGGAGAGAGTGAGCAAGCGAGAAAGAGAGAGAAAATGAGAGAGAATGCAGTCTTTGTACTCCAGCGCTGGAGGGCTGGTATACCCTCCTCTGAGTGGACTTGTCTCATCCATAGTCATGTGTTTGGAGTTATGTCTGTGCTGAGGAGAGCAGGCAAGTAGCCGCAAGATCTTGCTCATCAGCCATCTCACACTCTCAGGGAAAAGCAGCTGGGATCTGTTCAACATCGATTTACACAAGTGTGTGTGTGCGCACGTGCGTGCATGTTTTTGTGTACATGCCAACATGAATGACATTCAGCAAAAAAGTCATTTGCTGCCTCCTGAGCGGAACAGCGGTCTAAGGCACTGCATCGCAGTGTTGCGGTGTCACTACAGCCTGGGGTTGAATCCCAGACTGTGTCATTAACGACCGTGACCTGGAGTCCCATAGGGCGGCGCACAATTGGCCCAGCGTCGTCCGGGTTAGGGGAGGGTTTGGCCGGGGGGGCTTAACTTGGATTATCACCGACAAATTGGTGCAGGTGGCTTCCGGGCTAAGCGAGTGGGTGTGAAGCGCGGTTTGGTGGGTCATGTTTCAGAGGACGCATGACTCAACCTTTTTCCTCCTCCGAGCCCGTTTGGGAGTTCCAGCAAGGTGACAAGATCGTAATCACAAAATTGTGTGAAAAAGGGGGTACATTTTTTTTTTAAATAAAAAGGTAATTTAATACTTTTGAAAACATTCTGCTTGTTGGTCTGAATGTGACAAGGTATTGTTCTATTGACACATTTAAACTGATACACTTAAGTGTTGTTTTAGTGACTTTCGCATTGAGTAAATTCATTCATACATAAGGAAAAGAGGCTTTGGGGAAATATCCATGAATTGAAAAATGATATTATTATTCAAAAGCACTATTTTTTAAGTATTAAAAAAATACTGCCGGATACACAAACTATGCAAATATGAAGTAGTCACTTGTAATCCATTTGAGAAATAAAACTGCTCAAGGGGGTATTTAATGTAAATCCGGGGAAAGAAATACTAATTCCTAATCTTACCCATCTTTCCATTCTTTAAAGAGTTTTTGGCAAAGTGCACAGCACATAAGGATGGATTGCTCTATCCCTCGAAGTAACTTTGTTCTCTGCACCAAATTAACTTTCCTTCAATGGTTGATTGATGTCAATGGGAGCTATCCATAAAAAAACTAGGAGTTATGCACACCGATTGAAGTTCAGGATACTACCCCCCAAAAATCGTAATTTATTTCAAAGGTTGATAACACCTTCACTTTGGTGAATCCAAATATGTGTTAGTAAAACATCTGGTAGAGTAACTTATTTGACACATGTCACCTTTCATGAAGTGAAACTATTTGAACTCATGTATACTTTTTCTGGAATACTTGAAGACTGTCCTTATCTGTAACAAATTACAATGTTTTACTAGTAAAGAAAACAAGGGAATACACTTCTCGTCACTAAAATATTAGCAGTGTTTCTTAAAAAGGGGAGAAGAAAATGTGCATTGCAATTAGAGAAAATGTCCTTATAATACATTGAGCTCCCAAAGTATTGGGACAGTGACACGTTTTGTATTGTTTTGGCTCTGTACTCCAGCACTGTGGATTTGAAATGATACAATGATACAAAATGATACAAATAAGAGGTTCAATTGTAGAGGGTATATTCATCCATATCGGGTGAACCAAATTACACCACATTTTGTTCATAGTCCCACCATTTTAGGGGACCAAATGTATTGGGATAAATTAGCTTATATGTGTATTAAAGTAATAAAAAGTTATTTATTTAGTCCCATATTCATAGCCCTCAATGACTATATCAAGCTTGTGACTATACATTTGTTGGATGCATTCGCTGTTTGTGTCACGAATCCCGCCGAAGATGGGGCCTCTTCCTGTTCAGGCGGCGCTCGGCGGTCGTCGTCGCCGGCCTACTAGCTGCCATCGATTCCCTTTCCTTTTGTTTCTGTTAGTTGGGTCTAATTGGTTAGTTTTGTTTGTAGGCTATTTAAATGATTAAGAATATAAACCTGTTGTTTAACAAATCTAGAACTCTAATTGTCTCCCGCTATGATGTGGGCGTGCCCCAAGGGTCAATACTGTTCAGCCTGTACATTAATGGTCTGCCTTCTGTCTGTACTGGGTCTGAAGTTCAAATTTATACAGATGATACAGTGATATATGTGCATGCAAAGAGCAAACAACAAGCTGCACAAGAACTCACAACTTAAATGGTCCAGGTTACAAAGTGGCTCTGTGAATGTTTGCATCTCAATGGAAAAAAACTGTCTGCATGTTCTTCACAAAGAGAGCAACTGATGCCACTGAGCCAGATGTCTATGTGTCAGGGGAGAAGCGTCAGATGGTATCTGATTTTAAGTACCTTGGCATCATACTTGATTCCAACCTCTCTTTTAAAAAGCATATGAAAAAGGTAACTCAAATAACTGAATTCAACCTAGCTAATTTCCAATATATCCGAAATTGTTTGACTACAGATGTCACAAAACTGTACTTCAAATCTATGATACTCCCCCACTTAACATACTGCTTGACTAGTTGTGCCCAAGCTTGCTGTACAACATTAAACAGAAAACCCAAACCTATGGCAGCAGATCCACAAGTTCTGCCATGAGAGGTGACTGTATAGTTCCCTACAGGAAAAGCACCTTTAGTCAATCTGCTTTCTATGTGAGAGTTTCCCATGTCTGGAATACCCTGCCATCAGACACACACAACTGTACCACATATCACAGCTTAAAAGCTAGAGGCCAATCAGACTAGTGAAAATAATCCCTAGCTCTGTATTGCCACTCTCCATGTTGTCTGTAGCTGGTGAAATCTGTATTGTTGTTTTTTGCGTGCTACGCTTTGTTTGTTCTATGTTGCTCTGCGTGTGCTCACTGCTCATTGATTGTCTGTATTGTTATTGTACTTGTTTTTAATAACCTGCCCAGGGACTGCTGTTAAAAATGAGCTGGCTGGCTAAAACCAGCTCTTTTACTGAAACATTGATTCATGTGCACTATCCCTGTAAAAATAAAAAATAAACTCAAACTCAAACTGCAATCCACTTTATTAATGACCGGACATTGTTCCACGTAATGGAAACAGATTATAATGTTAGAATACATTAACTTCCTGCTCAAATTCACTGGTGTTACCTGAAGCTATAAAACCAGCAACAGTAATCAGAAATGATCACAGAATGTTTCCGATTCAACTATTCAGACTGCAAATATCCCACTGCATCCCTTACAACCCGATATAGCCCAGAGAGCATGCATGACTAACTCTTCTATTCTTACCAGTAGGAAAACAATATAACCCTTTCTCAAACAACGTTCTGCGCTTACCTCTATAGTAAGGTTTTAAACAAACTTGACAATTATCTGCTCTCTTTCGGCTTCCTACTTATGAAATGTCTAAGACTTTAAAAGTAAAATGTAATGCGCCAAGTTTATAAAATACACAAAAAAAAAACATTTTGGTGAGCACAATACTACAGCCATTTACTTCCCACTTCCCTCAGTTCATTGCAGTTGTATCCTGCAATAAGTAATAGCCATGTTTAGATGTCAATTATGATCATGGTCACAGCTCTATCGCAATTACCTATCCGCTATTATTATAATTCATTAGATATAGGTAACTGTCGATTATTTGATTCAGTTCTGTAAATACGACTCCATTCTCAATATGTTTTTTCAGCAGAACATTTAGGCAACAGACAACGTATTACATCGAAATAGCCTCGCTATTTATGTTGAATAAATTAGCCTTTCAATTTGAACTAAGTCGTTCAAACTTTCTATTTATAGCTTAAACAAACACTGGCGGCAGTATCTATTCAGGCAAAACATACCAATACTTGATTTACAATCACAAACCCATATTTTTGTCAGTATCACAGACCCAATGCTATTGAAATGAAGAAATCTTAACATCTGGCACATTATAATGTCACGATTTCCTGAAAATAGACTTAATTAAAGGTCCAAGCATTTCTCCACGGAAATTCTCACATGCGCAAAAGGAATATATTAGCAGGCAATGAGTTAAATTTCCCCTCTCTACCCTACTGATGTTACATGGGGGGGGATGAACTATATTCTGGTAATCTGACCAATAAAACATGCGGTGGTACTTAATGAATATGATGTCAGTTCGGTTGTCATCTGAGACATTCTCATCAATTGATTTATTTATTTCACCTTTATTTAACCAGGTAGGCAAGTTGAGAACAAGTTCTCATTTACAATTGCGACCTGGGCAATCAATGATAAGATGACAAACTCTACAGTGGAAAGTCTACACATCAGAGTTATCGGATTCACATGGAATTGTTGTTCAATATAAATGTTTGCATATGAAATGATTTGTGATGGGATGAAATGTGATTTAGGGTTTTCATAAGACAGGGCTCTGCTCCCCTGTGAAGGGAAATGGGCTATAAAACTTTTCAAACACGCTCTCCTCTCCCTTCCTATATAAGCCCTTGACGACAATATAACCTCCTGTTCCGAGGACGTGAGGACGACGGTCCGATGTCAGAATGGTTCAGATAATAACTACAGAACGAAGCCAACATCATTGTGAGCTTTGGTTGCGAATGGTATGAACTTTGAACTCTTACTCAATACAGAAGTGATACCTCTTAGCCATTTAGTTAGCAACAGCCACTGCAAACGAGGGTTACAGAGTATCCCGTCTACCACACAACGACGTTACTCCAACGTATTCAATTTACCATTCAGAGACATTCTTCAAGGGACAAAGGACTCGGTTGGGCAACACGGCCTTCCATCCATCTACCACCAACCTACCGAAGCGCAGCTCAGAGTAAATATTTATTGCATGTTCCTTTTCCAAATGGGTGGTAATTTAAAATGCATAAGATACTGTATTTACGATGGCACAGCTTCGCCCTTTGTTCCTCAGTCTTCCCGCTCTTTTACTCAAACCCAGCCCCTTTTCTTTTGTGTAACAAGCTGTCATATTGTCACGTTCTGACCTTTATTTCCTTTGTTTTGTCTTTATTTAGTACGGTCAGGGCGTGAGTTGGGGTGGGCAGTCTGTTTGTTTTTCTATGTTGGTTTTTGTGTTCAGCCTGGTATGGTTCTCAATCAGAGGCAGGTGTCATTAGTTGTCTCTGATTGAGAATCATACTTAGGTAGCATGGATTTCACAGTTGGTTTGTGGGTGTTTGTTTGTGTGTGAGTGAGTGTTTGTCGCCACAAGGTACTGTTTCGGTTTTCGTTTTCATCACATCGTTTATTGTTTTGTATTTCAGTGTTCAGTTCTTTTTTAATAAATCGCCATGAACACTTACCACGATGCATCTTGGTCCGATCCTTACTCCTCTTCAGACGAAGAGGAAATCTGCTGTTACAGAAACACCCACCACAAAAGGACCAAGCGACGTGGTAACGGGCAGCAGCAGCAGCATTAGCGAACACAAGACTCCTGGACTTGGGAGGAGATTATGGACGGTAAAGGACCCTGGGCAGAGCCAGGGGAATGTCGCCGTCCCAAGGCAGAGCTGGAGGCAGCGAAGGCAGAGAGGCGCTGGTATGAACTGCTGGTCTGTTCCGGAGTTCTAAATTGAGCAGCTGCTGAAAAATGAGCTCCTGTATATATTGAGATTTAAATGTTTTTTTAGAGTGAAGTACATCGAAAAAATCAAGAGAAAACTGCAAGACTCAATAGAAGACAAAACAAGGAACAAACCAAAAAAGACAGGCTTTTGAAAAATTAACTATTTTTCATAAAATTGTACAGTTATCTTAGCTAGCTGAATTGCTAGCAGAATTGTTTACTTGTTGCTAAGCAGTTGCTAGGGACTCTCCTGGAAGAAGCTAGCTAGCTTACAAAGAATAACAACAAAAAATATCTAGTTAACAGAAGAAAGGAAGACAAAATAAGGACAAAAGAAGGACAGAAGAAAAAGGAAAAGAAAGAGGACAACAAAGTGAAACAGTCAGCACTTCTATTGCAACTTCGTTTTTCGTCGTCCTAACGTAGTCTACACTGCTATCTGCCCAGCAGCTAGCCAGCTAGCAAACGTCCACCGTCTACCGAATAGCAGCACTGTAGAAACTATTACACTCAACTGAACGACTTGATTGGTGTAGTGTTAGCTAGCTACATAGTTGTCTTTGCTGTCTTCGTATCCAAGATAATTGTGTAGTTTAGAGCGTGTAGTCTTAGAGTGATTATCTTAATTTACCGAGGTTAGCTAGCCAGCTATTTGTCGTCCTTAACGTAGGAGACACTGCTAGCTAGCCAACAGCTAGCCAACGTCTACTGAATAGAACTTCCGCACTCAACAACCCGGTCGCATTCCGCTTCGCTCCACAGGTAGTATCACATTTTCATTTCATTTCATTACAGCACAACGGTTTGATTTGTTTGATCGTAGCTAGCTACATAGCTAGCTACATAGCCGTCTGTGTATCAAAGATAATTGTGTAGTCTAGAGCGATTTTCTAGGTTAGCTAGCCAGCTATTGTCGTTCTTTTAACGCAACGTAACGTAATCAACACTGCTAGCTAGCCAGCTAGCCCCGAATAGCAGCACTGTAGAAACTATTACACTCAACGGAACGACTTGATTAGTGTAGTGTCAACAACGCAGCCACTGCCAGCTAGCCTACAAAGTCAACAACGCAGCCACTGCCAGCTAGCCTACTTCAGCAGTACTGTATCATTTTAATCATTTTAGTCAATAAGATTCTTGCTACGTAAGCTTAACTTTCTGAACATTCGAGACGTGTAGTCCACTTGTCATTCCAATCTCCTTGCATTAGTGTAGCCTCTTCTGTAGCCTGTCAACTATGTGTCTGTCTATCCCTGTTCTCTCCTCTCTGCACAGACCATACAAACGCTCCACACCGCGTGGCCGCGGCCACCCTAATCTGGTGGTCCCAGCGCGCACGACCCACGTGGAGTTCCAGGTCTCCGGTAGCCTCTGGAACTGCCGATCTGTGGCCAACAAGGCAGAGTTAATCTCAGCCTATGCCTCCCTCCAGTCCCTCGACTTCTTGGCACTGACGGAAACATGGATCACCACAGATAACACTGCTACTCCTACTGCTCTCTCCTTGTCCGCCCACGTGTTCTCGCACATCCCGAGAGCTTCTGGTCAGCGGGGTGGTGGCATCGGGATCCTCATCTCTCCCAAGTGGTCATTCTCTCTTTCTCCCCTTACCCATCTGTCTATCGCCTCCTTTGAATTTCATGCTGTCACAGTTACCAGCCCTTTCAAGCTTAACATCCTTATCATTTATCGCCCTCCAGGTCCCCTCGGAGAGTTCATCAATGAGCTTGATGTCTTGATAAGCTCCTTTCCTGAGGACGGCTCACCTCTCACAGTTCTGGGTGACTTTAACCTCCCCACGTCTACCTTTGACTCATTCCTCTCTGCCTCCTTCTTTCCACTCCTCTCCTCTTTTGACCTCACCCTCTCACCTTCCCCCTACTCACAAGGCAGGCAATACGCTCGACCTCATCTTTACTAGATGCTGTTCTTCCACTAACCTCATTGCAACTCCCCTCCAAGTCTCCGACCACTACCTTGTATCCTTTTCCCTCTCGCTCTCATCCAACACTTCCCACACTGCCCCTACTCGGATGGTATCGCGCCGTCCCAACCTTCGCTCTCTCTCCCCCGCTACTCTCTCCTCTTCCATCCTATCATCTCTTCCCTCTGCTCAAACCTTCTCCAACCTATCTCCTGATTCTGCCTCCTCAACCCTCCTCTCCTCCCTTTCTGCATCCTTTGACTCTCTATGTCCCCTATCCTCCAGGCCGGCTCGGTCCTCCCCTCCCGCTCCGTGGCTCGACGACTCATTGCGAGCTCACAGAACAGGGCTCCGGGCAGCCGGCGGAAATGGAGGAAAACTCGCCTACCTGCGGACCTGGCATCCTTTCACTCCCTCCTCTCTACATTTTCCTCCTCTGTCTCTGCTGCTAAAGCCACTTTCTACCACTCTAAATTCCAAGCATCTGCCTCTAACCCTAGGAAGCTCTTTGCCACCTTCTCCTCCCTCCTGAATACTCCTCCCCCTCCCCCCTCTTCCCTCTCTGCAGATGACTTCGTCAACCATTTTGAAAAGAAGGTCGACGACATCCAATCCTCGTTTGCTAAGTCAAACCAAACCGCTGGTTCTGCTCACACTGCCCTACCCTGTGCTCTGACCTCTTTCTCCCCTCTCTCTCCAGATGAAATCTCGCGTCTTGTGACGGCCGGCCGCCCAACAACCTGCCCGCTCGACCTTATCCCCTCCTCTCTTCTCCAGACCATTTCCGGAGACCTTCTCCCTTACCTCACCTCGCTCATCAACTCATCCCTGACCGCTGGCTACGTCCCTTCCGTCTTCAAGAGAGCGAGAGTTGCACCCCTTCTGAAAAAACCTACACTCGATCCCTCCGATGTCAACAACTACAGACCAGTATCCCTTCTTTCTTTTCTCTCCAAAACTCTTGAACGTGCCGTCCTTGGCCAGCTCTCCCGCTATCTCTCTCAGAATGACCTTCTTGATCCAAATCAGTCAGGTTTCAAGACTAGTCATTCAACTGAGACTGCTCTTCTCTGTATCACGGAGGCGCTCCACACTGCTAAAGCTAACTCTCTCTCCTCTGCTCTCATCCTTCTAGACCTATCGGCTGCCTTCGATACTGTGAACCATCAGATCCTCCTCTCCACCCTCTCCGAGTTGGGCATCTCCGGCGCGGCCCACGCTTGGATTGCGTCCTACCTGACAGGTCGCTCCTACCAGGTGGCGTGGCGAGAATCTGTCTCCTCACCACGCGCTCTCACCACTGGTGTCCCCAGGGCTCTGTTCTAGGCCCTCTCCTATTCTCGCTATACACCAAGTCACTTGGCTCTGTCATAACCTCACATGGTCTCTCCTATCATTGCTATGCAGACGACACACAATTAATCTTCTCCTTTCCCCCTTCTGATGACCAGGTGGCGAATCGCATCTCTGCATGTCTGGCAGACATATCAGTGTGGATGACGGATCACCACCTCAAGCTGAACCTCGGCAAGACGGAGCTGCTCTTCCTCCCGGGAAGGACTGCCCGTTCCATGATCTTGCCATCACGGTTGACAACTCCATTGTGTCCTCCTCCCAGAGCGCTAAGAACCTTGGCGTGATCCTGGACAACACCCTGTCATTCTCAACTAACATCAAGGCGGTGGCCCGTTCCTGTAGGTTCATGCTCTACAACATCCGCAGAGTACGACCCTGCCTCACACAGGAAGCGGCGCAGGTCCTAATCCAGGCACTTGTCATCTCCCGTCTGGATTACTGCAACTCGCTGTTGGCTGGGCTCCCTGCCTGTGCCATTAAACCCCTACAACTCATCCAGAACGCTGCAGCCCGTCTGGTGTTCAACCATCCTAAGTTCTCTCACGTCACCCCGCTCCTCCGCTCTCTCCACTGGCTTCCAGTTGAAGCTCGCATCCGCTACAAGACCATGGTGCTTGCCTACGGAGCTGTGAGGGGAACGGCACCTCAGTACCTCCAGGCTCTGATCAGGCCCTACACCCAAACAAGGGCACTGCGTTCATCCACCTCTGGCCTGCTCGCCTCCCTACCACTGAGGAAGTACAGTTCCCGCTCAGCCCAGTCTAAACTGTTCGCTGCTCTGGCTCCCCAATGGTGGAACACACTCCCTCACGACGCCAGGACAGCGGAGTCAATCACCACCTTCTGGAGACACCTGAAACCCCACCTCTTTAAGGAATACCTAGGATGGGATAAAGTAATCCTTCTCACCCCCCTTAAAAGATTTAGATGCACTATTGTAAAGTGGCTGTTCCACTGGATGTCATAAGGTGAATGCACCAATTTGTAAGTCGCTCTGGATAAGAGCGTCTGCTAAATGACTTAAATGTAATGTAATGTAAATGTATGAGGAGGCAGCATGGCAGCGTGGCTGGAAGCCCGAGAAGCAGCCCCAATTTTGGGGGGGTGGCACATTGGGAGTGTGGTGAAGCCAGGTAGGAGACCTGCGCCAACTTCCCGTGCTTACCGGAGGGAGAGAGGGACCGGGCAGGCACCGTGTTATGCGGTGGAGCGCACAGTCTCCCCAGTGCGTGTGCATAGCCCGGTGCGGTACATTTCAGCTCCTCGTGTCGGCCGGGCTAGAGTGGGCATCGTGCCATGAAGCCGGCTTTACGCATCTGGTCTCCAGTGCATCTCCTCAGGCCGGCGTACATGGCACCAGCCTTACGCATGATGTCCCCGGTTCGCCAGCACAGCCCAGTGCGGGCTATGCCACCTCGCCACACTGGCCTGGCTACCGGGATCATTCAACCAGGTAAGGTTGGGCAGAGTCGGTCCTCAAGAGCTCCAGTGCGCCTGCATGATCCGGTCTTCTTGGATATAGGGGGCGCTATTTTAATTTTTGGATGAAAAACGTTCCCGTTTTAAACAACATATTTTGTAACGAAAAGATTCTCGACCATGCATATAATTGACAGCTTTGGAAAGAAAACACTCTGACGTTTCCAAAACTGCAAAGATATTTTCTGTGAGTGCCACAGAACTGATGTTACAGGCGAAACCCAGATAAAAATCCAATCAGGAAGTGCCGCATTTTTTGAAACCGCCTCATACCATAAGAGACTACATCTACCAGGTGGTCGCTTGGTGTCCTCTGTTGCAATTATTGCGTAATCTCCAGCTGCAGTATTTTTCTGTTTGCTTCTGATGAGAAACCAACTGTCACGACTGATATATTATCGAATAGATATGTGAAAAACACCTTGAGGATTGATTCTAAACAACATTTGCCATGTTTCTGTCGATATTATGGAGCTAATTTGGAAAAAAGTTTGGCGTTGTAGTGACTGCATTTTCCGGTCTTTTTCTTAGCCAAACGTGATGAACAAAACGGAGCTATTTCGCCAACACAAACAATATTTTGGGAAAAAATAACATTTGCTATCTAACTGAGTCTCGTCATTGAAATCGTCCGAAGTTCTTCAAAGGTAAATGATTTTATTTGAATGCTTTTCTTGTTTTTGTTTTTGTGCTGAATGCTAGGCTTAATGCTATGCTAGGCTATCAATACTCTTACACAAATGCTTGTGTAGCTTTGGTTGAAAAGCATATTTTGAAATATCTGAGATCTGTCATCTGAGATATGTGTTGTTAACAAAAGGCTAAGCTTGTGTTTCAATATATTTATTTCATTTCATTTGCGATTTCCATGAATAGAAAAAGTTACGTTATGCTAATGCATTATAGTTGAAGTATTTTTCTGTCGATTTCTCAGCCAAGCAGGATGAACAAACGTGATGTTTTTCGCCTACAAAAATATTATTTTTGGAAAAAAGGAACATTTGCTATCTAACTGAGAGTCTCGTCATTGAAATCGTCCAAAGTTCTTCAAAGGTAAATTATTTTACCTTAGCATTATGCCATGCTAAACTTACACAAATGCTTGTCTAACGTTGGCTGTAACGCATATTTTGAACATCTGAGATGACAGTGTTGTTAACAAAAGGCTAAGCTTGTGTTTGAATATATTTATTACATTTCATTTGCGATTTTCGTGAATAGGAAACGTTGCGTTATGGTAATGCGCTTGAGGCTATGATTACGCCCAAGATATTCTATGACGGGCAGTGAAGGACAGAACCCTAAAATAACATTATATCAACACTTATTAACCAAATTTCAATCATTTTATTATGCAAATGTCTATATTATTTACACACTCACACAACTCTCATATCACATTCACACAATGCTATTCCCAAACATACCTAATCTATTAGTTGTTTTTCAACAAAATATTTTTTACCTGTAGGAATATTTTCACATTTCTATCTCATGGTTAGTTCCTCATACATTTACATCTTTCAAATACCTCTAAAATGGGGTACAGGTTTACAATTACAGGTGCATCTTACTATCTTATACTATATCATAAATGATCTTAAATTATTCTAGATTCCAGATGTTTTAACGTTAAATGGCCAAAACTAGTTCACACATATTCTAGTTTTCATCTAGTTCACAGAGATTCTACATGTTTAACTCTAAATGACCACACCCAGGGCATACCTGGCTTGCACATTTAAAATATTTGAAATTAACCACTTATGAGGGTCACTTAGACGGTCACACAGACACTTTTCAGAATGAGGTCCTTCTTCCAATAGGGTTTCACCAGGAACCATGCCACACACAGAACCCACATTCACCCTGGCCCCTCGCCCCTAAAGACCACACCAATCCCCACTGTGATCAATTCAGTGTCAGGACGGCACTAGGTCTCCCGCAACCAACTAATGATAGGTGTCTTTGAGTCGACTAACTCTCAGATCATTCTCCACTGACTTGGCCCTGTTTACGCCTCCAAGGTGCCCCTCTCACGCAGGAATACACACTCAGTCTACGCTACAGAGGTTTTCTTAAAAACTCGACTGCGTGTTTTGCTCACTTCTTTCTTTTTAAACTAAGTTTGGGATATGGTTTCCACTCGGCTCGCTGCCTCTCAGAACGAAGGTGGGTCCATCTGCTTCGTTCCCGCAGTGTGGTCTCCCTGAGATCCCAAGTTTGAGGGATCCCTCGTGCACCATTTACCCAGGTTGTCAGGAGTGGTCACCAAGTGAAGATTCACATCCCAATCCCGTCGCCAACTGTGGTGGTTAATTTCTTTACAATCAAATGAGGAGAGACAAACTTATCACACAAGTCTCAGAGTTGTCGAGATATACTTAAATAAAATCTTATTCACTTATTAATAAGCAAGCAGGTCAATACAACACACACACATATAAAGTGAATTGATTGACTGCTCTTCGATAATGATGGCTGGTTGACGAATCACCCTCAGATGATTAATTGACAGCCCCCGTGACAAAGGTACAAAGGTATTTTATAGCCAAGAGACACCCCCTTCAGTCTACATGACAAACAACAGATGTATGGAATGGGTCACAAGGTTAAAATGTGTATTAGAGGTACATATAATTCACAGCAGCCAGTATCTGCTGTAACAACTGTTCTCGTTGTTTGGAAACCAGGGTCTGGCTCCGAGCCATCTCTCCCTGGTACCTTATAGAACAGAAACATTAACTCATGCTCTGGAATGCGGTATCACCCAAAGACATTGTAAATCTCCTGTCAGTGTAAAATCTCCCAGAGGCCCACTTTAAATAGGAAAAATAAGGAAAAACCCTTGAATAAGTAGGTGTGTCCAAACTTTTGACTAGTACTGTATTTATTTATTACATTTTGAAAATGTAATTTTGCCTTACTGCTATTAGTCCAAACAAACGCATTGAATAACAGATTCTCTACATGGAACAACAGAGGCTCTTTTGAGGCTTGTAGGCATCTTAGAGCAACCAACATGTCCACAGAAGGGTAATATTAGTTTGTAACCCATGCCGTTCGGATGCTACAGACATTTTCGTGAGAAGACAGATTTTCTGAATGTCTCATGGTCTGACAAGCACCACTATATCTCTGCCACCTTTCAAATCAAAATCAAATCAAATCAAATTGTATTGTTACATGCGCAGAATACAACAGGTTACCGTGAAATGCTGACTCACAAGCCCTTAAACAACAATGAAGTTCAAAAAATATTACAAAAAAAACTAAAGTAAATTTTTTTTGTAAAAAGTAACACTATAAAATAACAATAAGGAGGCTATATACAGGGGGCACTGGTACCGAGTCAATGTGCAAGGGTACAGGTTAGTCGACATAAAATGTAGGTAAGGGTAAAGTGACTATGCATAGATAATAAACAGCAAGTAGCAGCGCAGATACGAAAATGCGACATCGACGGGTGTGGTGGATTGAGATGAGTCCAATGAAAAAAAATAGATATCTCTAGTTTAAATTGACAGATTTTGATGGGGATTTTTATCTTATGCTAATTAGATTACTTTTGGACTTAACTGTATATTAACCCTTTAATAACACGTGTGAACACACAGGTGTGATCATTCTACACTGGCCCCTGCAGCGTACACTCAAACCGGTGTAATTAGAAAGTCCAGTTATGATTGATGTTTCAGCTAGCCACAGTGTTTCAGCTGGCCACAAACATTTTTACAGAAACACTTTGCACAAACACAGACTTTACAAATGTAGGTCCTCAATGTGAGCAGTTTATTTTTGGATGCAATGTTAAGACTTTCACAGAAGTAGTGACAGAATAACACAATTCTCATCCAAACCGGAAAATGTAGGCTACATTAGTCGTAGCGCTAACTGAGGAAAGAGTTAGCAATAATATGTATCTAACTCTTGGCTAACAGAAACAACAAGCAATCATATTTAGCTAACTCCCGGCTGACAGAAACCATAATTTGAATGATCAAATAGCCATTACTATTTACAATTCATCACATCACAGGTGAGCTCACCAATGATCAAAATAATTGAGTAAAACACTTTTTAAAAATCTAAAGTAATCTGTCGATGGGTAGTTTGTGCACACCGCACATCAACCAAAGACAAGAGGTTACAAGATGAGTTGAGTCTGTTTGCAGTATGTATGTTGAAGGGGATGTGTTCTCTACCACCATTCACTTCCGGAAATTTACTCGAAAGACAAGTGAACCATCCCTTCACCTCGTTTAGTTGTAACATTTTTGGTCTGACAGACATTTACGTGACAACCAGAATGCAATGTATGGTGTCAACAAACATGACGCCACAGATAGCTGGCAATTAGTTTAGCATTAGCTCATCATAATCAAACAAGTATTTTACACACATCATATGTGTTCATTGCAATCTATGCAAGATACGAAATTGAAATTGAAAATGTGAATAAAACAGTAAATCAATTATGCTCCATACAAATGGTTTTCGACAGTAGAAACGACAACACAGAAACTATAATGGTAACGTAATAAGGCATTTACTTTGATAGGAACGTCCAAAGTTATTATTAGTAAGGAAAACAACAATGAAGGCAATAGGGGTGCCATCTGGGAAATGTGCCAGGTTAGATTACTCATTGGTTAGATTACTCGTTGGTTATTACTGCATTGTCGGAACTAGAAGCACAAGCCTTTCGCTACACTCGCATTAACATCTGCTAACCATGTGTATGTGACAAATAAATTTGATTTGATTTTGGTCAACAGTGAAATGGGCCAATTCTACATGTATTAATAAGGAGGCAGAACACAATTAGAAATTGACAAGTGGAAATGATCCTTTAGATGTTTTCAGGCAGAGGGCCTTAGTTTGAGGTCAGCGTGGGTTAACTGTCCTGTTGCATAACAATCACATTTTGCAGCAGTGAGTGCATTCTGACATCATGCGCATTAAAAAAAAACTTGCACTGGGGCGACCATTAGAAATCACAGTACAAAAAATATATATATAATATCCTGTGTAGCACCTTTATGCAGCTTTTTTTGTTATTTAAAATATATTTCACAGCGATTTAGATGGTACAATGATTACCTACACTTTTCAGTGCTTGTTTTCTTATGTAAACTGAGCGATTCCCACTAAATAACACAGCCACAAAGTCAGAACAACTTTCCCATTCTGACAACAGATGCCGCTCTGGCGGGAGAAATCAATAGACGAATATTGCAGCCAATCACAACACTGGCAACTAAGCAATACTGTAAATCATTCCAATATTACTGCAGATATGGTATAATATGGACATTTTATGAAATTACAATGCAAAAAAATTAAATGCTGTGCAGCACCTTCAATTGAAACGGTCATAAATTCTAGCAGGATTATATGTGAATGTTTAATCGGGCAGCCCGAAGCCTGTGAACATTTCTAAATGCTTGACACATTTTTGTCTCTGTGCTTATTATTACAATTCTCCAATAAAAAACATAACATTTTGGTTTTCATACATCATATGAAATAACAAGACACCCACGGAATCATAAACCTCAAACCATAACAGCTCTAAACATTTTTTTTTAACCAAGATTAGAAGAGTGAGTAAGAGAGAAAAGTAAGGTATAAAACATGCATATTCTGAATATGAAAGTGAATTTCTAGGCAGCATAATGTCATTAATTTGCCAGTGTACGTGGCGTCGGTTGCAGTCTACCGCATGACCACAGGCTGACTGAGTCATTCCTTCCATTGCAGTGCTGCCAAATGGCCTTCAGTTCATATGGGACTGACTTCTGAGGACATGCACTCTGCTGTTTGGCACATTCTGACGGATAGAAGATGGGCTTTCGATGGGATTTGAGGAGAGGGAGACAACTCAGGATGGGCAATGGAACCATATGTTCGCCAATTCCACTGTTTTCCAACAGATGGATCTTACTGAAAATGTAACACAGTCCAAGAACTGATGGCTGTGTGTGAAGATTGAAGGATATTTCGGTGATATCAGAAGTGGTGTAAGATTGTGGTGTAAATTCTGCAATTGTGGTCCTTTTTCATCCTCCACACACTGCACTCTAAACATAGTATCAAATTGCCATGGTTCCAAGAGTAGACTCAACCAAATTGGATACAATTTTACAGACTATATGCTTGGAATACATCCAATCAACTCCCTAATCCTATGAAATGCCCCCAACCCTCCACCCCTCAACAAACACACCCCACTCATGGCAGATTTATTATACGCTAAAGCATGGATGAACTGGTTCAGCAAGTGCCACTACAGACCAAATTACTCCCTTTTAGGATTAGCAAACCCATATAATCATATGGATTTGTGCCTGTTTGTAGCAAGATCACAAATAATACTACACTGTATAACCTTGACTTATAGCTAAACAACATCTTGAGACCTACACTATTTCGATTTTCTCCACTCTATTTTAAACAAATCTTACTCTATTCAAATGTATAGATTCGTTATTTTTTACAAAAATAAGAATCAAACAATTTCTCATCGATGCACAGTGATACCATATGCAAAATAAATGCATGTGAATGTTCTACTGACTCTTGATGTTTCCTATGTTTGGTCAGTTATACTATACTTGTATGGTATGTATAGGCACGTATTTGGATTCCAGCGTGGTGTTCTATTTTGATTAATGCATTGTAATGTATTGTTATTCACAGAGTGATTAAAAGTGCAGTCACAAGTCAATGTTCACCTTTGTGTACGTCAAGTTTTGTGCATCTGCAGTATCTGCAGTATCTCAAGTTAAGATTGTTCGGATCAATTCTAACCTGGTCACGGAATTAGTCGATAGCATACTTTTGGCTTCAAAACATTTATGGCATTTTAATTTACATTATTTTAACTCGCTTTTTCTATCTTCCATTGTTGTACACAAACAGTATCAATCACATTACCATTTATTTGAAATGCAAAACACAAAATGAGTGTTGCGAAACTCAAGATGAGTTTCTGACAATGTCCCGAGGTTGGCTTACAAGATCACACCTAGGTCTCTTCCTTCATTGTGTCATAATGACAGGTTCAAAGCAGCGTCATATTAACCTTTAATTAACCTTTACCATATACAATACCAGTCAAAGGTTTGGACACACCTACTCATTTACTTTGACTATTTTCTACATGTAGAATAATAGCGAAGACATAAACTATGAAATAACACATATGGAATCATGTAGGAACCTAAAGGGTTATACAAATCACATATGTTATATTTTAGATACTTCAACGTAGCCACCCTTTGCCTTGATGACAGCTTTGCACACTCTTGAGATTCTCTCAACCAGCTTCACCTAGAATGCAGCCAACAAATGCTGAGCACTTGTTGGCTGCTTTTCTTTCACTCTATGGTTCAACTCATCCCAAACCATCTCAATTGGTGATTGTACAGGCCAGGTCAACTGATGCAACACTCCATCACTCTCCTTCTTGGTCAAATAGCCCTTACATCGCCTGGAGGTGTGTTGGGTCATTGTCCTGTTGAAAAACAAATGATAGTCCCACTAAGTGAAAACCAGATGGGTTGGCGTATCACTGTAGAATGCTGTGGTAGTCATCCTGGTTAAGTGTGCCTTGAATTCTAAATAAATCACTGACAGCGTCACCAGAAAAGCACCATCATACCTCCTCCATGCTTCACGGTGGGAACCACACATGCATAGATCATCCGTTCACCTACTCTGCGTCTCAGAAAGACACGGCTTTGGGAACCATCAGACCAAAGGACAGATTTCCACCGGTCTAATGTCCATTGCTCATGTTTCTTGGCCCAAGCAAGTCTCTCCTTCTTATTGGTGTCCTTTAGTAATTGTTTCTTTGCAGCAATTCGACTATGAAGGTTTGATTCACGCAGTCTCTGAACAGTTGATGTTGAGATGTGTCTGTTACTTGAACTCTGAAGCACTTATTTGGGCTGTAATTTCTGAGGCTGGTAACTAATGATCTTATTCTCTGCAGCAGAGGTACATATGTGTTGCACGCCCAATTTTTCAGTTTTTGATTTGTTAAAAAAGTTTGAAATATCCAATAAATGTCGTTCCACTTCATGATTGTGTCCCACTTGTTGTTGATTCTTCACAAAAAAATACAGTTTTATATCTTTATGTTTGAAGCCTGAAATGTGGCAAAAGGTCGCAAAGTTCAAGAGGGCCGAATACTTTCGCAAGGCACTGTAACTCTGGGTCTTCCTTTCCTGTTGCAGTCCTCATGAGAGCCAGTTTCATCATAGCGCTTGATAGTTTTTGCGACTGCACTTGAAGAAACTTTACAGATGGACTGACCTTCAAGTCTTAAGGTAATGATGCTTATTTGAGCTGTTCTTGCCATGATATGAACTTGGTCTTTTACCAAATAGAGCTATCTTCTGTATACCACCCCTACCTTGTCACAACACAACTGATTGTCTCAAACACTTTAAAAATGAATAAATTCCACAAATTAACTTTTAATAAGACACCTGTTAATTGAAAATAATTCCAGGTGACTACCTCATGAATCTGGTTGAGAAAATGCCAAGAGTGTGCAAAGCTGTCATCAAGGCAAAGGGTGGTTTCTTTGAAGAATCTCAAATATAAAATATATCTTGATTTGTATAATACTTTATAATTTACTACATGATTACATATGTGTTATTTCATAGTTTTGATGTATTCACTATTATTCTACGATGTAGAAAATAGTACAAATAAAGAAAAACCCTTGAATGAGTAGGTGTTTCCAAACTTTTGACTGGTACTTTTCCCCATTTATGTAAATGAAATAGCCATAGACGCTGAAGGGATATTCACAAGATGAGTGATGGACCATGGTTGAGAACTGGTTAATCATTATTGCGTTCAGAGTGTTTTCCCACCGACACATTATACATTATAGCAAGAATCTTATTTAGTTTTAAATGTATTCCTGCTCAGTAAAGTTGGCATTCAAGATGATGAATAAAATCAAGAGAGGAAAATGGTCTTTAAAGATCAACTCAGCCCCTTATGTTGGAGCCACATGAGCCCTCATAACCATTCATAACACCTGGATCGTATAAGAAGACCATTGAAACCTTCAGTCCATACAAGGTAGGTTATCCAGAGTTTTGTTTTGCCTCAAAACCAGCAAAATCAACAAAAACAAATGTCATCTATCCTCTGAAATGCAACATAAATTACAATGCCCTGCAAAAAAATTTAATTGGAACCGACTACACTTTCTTGTGTGCTTTGAATTACTCTCAGCTCAATTAAAATCTCACTAACTGTGTTACACAATAACACACAGTATTACCCTAGTCACAACATCAAAACGCAGACGCCACAGTAGAGTTTATAGATGTGCGTGTGTCACCGTGTAGTCGTTGAGAACAAGATTATTAAAAAAGAGGACATCCTGCATGCTGCGCATGACCTGTGTTTGTGTACTACCTTTTGCCTGCCATGTGCTCTGCATGTGTTGCTGCTACACTGGCCCTTCCAGGGCACCACAGGGTCTACGGCGGAGTATATATATACAATATAATATTATATTAATATTATATATAATATAACATAACACCGTCATGACATATTTAGATCTGTTGTGACATACAGTGCATTCGGAACACAATACCCCATAATGACACAGCAAAAACTGGTTTTTAGAAATGTTTGCAAATTTATTAAAAATAAAAACAGAAATATCTTATTCACATAAGTATTCAGACCCTTTGCTATGAGACTTGAAAATTGAGCTCAGGTGCATTATTTTTCCATTGATCATCCTTGAGATGTTTCTACAACTTGATTGGAGTCCACCTGTGGTAAATTCAATGAATTGGAAAAGATTTGGAAAGGCACACACCTGTCTATATAAGGTCCCACAGTTGACAGTGCATGTCACAGCAAAAACCAAGCCATGAGGTTGAAGGCATTGTCTGTAGAGCTCCGAGACAGGATTGTACGAGGCACAGATCTGGGGAAGGGTACCAAAAAATGTCTGCAGCATTGAAGGTCCTCAAGAATACAGTGTCCTCCATAATTCTTAAATGGAAGAAGTTTGGAACCACTAAGACTCTTCCTAGAGCTGGCCAAGGAGGTGACCAAGAACCCAATGATCCTCTGTAAAGATGGGAGAATCTTCCAGAAGGACAACCATCTCTGCAGCACTCCACCAAACAAGCTTTTATGATAGTGGCAAGGTGGAAGCCACTCCTCAGTAAAAGGCACATGACAGCCCACTTGGAGTTTGCCAAAATAAACCTAAAGGACTCTCAGACGAGGAGAAACAAGATTCTGTGGTCTAATGAAACCAAGATTGAACTCTTTGGCCTGAATGCCAAGCGTCAAGTCTGGAGGAAACTTGGCACCATCCTTCTGGTGAAGCATGGTGGTGGCAGCATCATGCTGTGGGGATGTTTTTCAGCAGCAAGAGACTAGTCAGGATCGAGGGAAAGATTAATGAAGTAAGGTACAGAGAGAAGAATCAGAGGCAGCAAGGATTTCCAGGGATATTCGGTTGATAAGTGCGTGAATTTGACTATTTTCCTGTTTTGCTAAGCATTCAAAATGTAACGAGTACTTTGGGAGTCAAGGAAAATACATGGAGTAAAAAGTATAATCTTTTCTTAAGGAATGTAGTGAAGTAAAATAAAAATTTGTCAAAAATAGAAATAGTAAACTACAGAAAAAACAACAACTTAAAACTACTTAAGTGGTTCTGTAAAGAATTTTTACTTAAGTACTTTACACCACTGCCAAATACTGGTCTGCCAAGCTTGCTTGGGGCGGCAGGGTAGCCTAATGGTTAGAGCGTTGGACTAGTAACCGGAAGGTTGCAAGTTCAAACCCCTGAGCTGACAAGCCCCTGAACAGGCAGTTAACCTACTGTTCCTAGGGTGTCATTGAAAATAAGAATTTGTTCTCAACTGACTTGCCTAGTTAAATAAAGGTAAATAATTGTAGCGTCATGCCCAAGACTCGAGGCTGTAACTGCTGCCAAAGGTGCATCAACAAAGTATTGAGTAAAGGGTCTGAATACTTATAGTTGAAGTCATACAATTATATACACTTAGGTTGGAGCCATTGAAACACATTTTTTAACTACTCCAAAAAAAGTATTGTTAACAAACTATAGTTTTGGCAAGTCGGTTAGGACATCTACTTTGTGCATGACACAGGTCATTTTTCCAACAATTGTTTACAGACAGATTATTTCACTTATAATTCACTGTATCACAATTGCAGTGGGTCAGAAGTTTACATACACTATGTTCACTGTGCCTTTAAACAAATTGGAAAATTCCAGAAAATTATGTCATGGCTTTAGAAGATTCTATATATATATATATATATATATATATATATATATATATATATCTCTATCTCTATATATCTCTATATATATATATATATATATATATATATATATATATCTCTATATATATATATCTATATATATATCTCTATATATATATATATATATATATATATATATAGATATATATATATATATATATATATATATATATATATATATATATATATATATATATATATATAGAGATATATATATATAGATATATATATATATAGAGATATATATATATAGAGATATATATATATATATATATATATATATATATATATATATATATATATATATATATATATATCTATATATATATATCTCTATATATATATATATATATATATATATATATATATATATATCTATATATATATATCTATATATATATATCTCTATATATATATATATATATATCTCTATATATATATCTATATATATATCTCTCTATATATCTCTCTCTATATATATATACATATCTCCATATAGATATATATCTCTATATAGATAGATATAGATATATATATCGATATCTATATATATATATATTTTTTTCACCTTTATTTAACCAGGTAGGCTAGTTGAGAACAAGTTCTCATTTGCAACTGCGACCTGGCCAAGATAAAGCATAGCAATGTGAGCAGACAACACAGAGTTACACATGGAGTAAACAAGTCAATAACACAATAGGAAGAAAAAAAAGTGGAGTCTATATACATTGTGTGCAAAAGGCATGAGGTAGGCGAATAATTACAAATTTGCAGATTAACACTGGAGTGATAAATGATCAGATGGTCATGTACAGGTAGAGATATTGGTGTGCAAAAGAGCAGAAAAGTAAATAAATAAAAACAGTATGGGGATGAGGTAGGTAAAATGGGTGGGCTATTTGCCGATAGACTATGTACAGCTGCAGCGATCGGTTAGCTGCTCAGATAGCAGATGTTTGAAGTTGGTGAGGGAGATAAAAGTCTCCAACTTCAGCGATTTTTGCAATTCGTTCCAGTCACAGGCAGCAGAGAACTGGAACGAAAGGCGGCCAAATGAGGTGTTGGCTTTTAGGGATGATCAGTGAGATACACCTGCTGGAGCGCATGCTACGGATGGGTGTTGCCATCGTGACCAGTGAACTGAGATAAGGCGGAGCTTTACCTAGCATGGACTTGTAGATGACCTGGAGCCAGTGGGTCTGGCGACGAATATGTAGCGAGGGCCAGCCGACTAGAGCGTACAAGTCGCAGTGGTGGGTGGTATAAGGTGCTTTAGTGACAAAACGGACGGCACTGTGATAAACTGCATCCAGTTTGCTGAGTAGAGTGTTGGAAGCAATTTTGTAGATGACATCGCCGAAGTCGAGGATCGGTAGGATAGTCAGTTTTACTAGGGTAAGTTTGGCGGCGTGAGTGAAGGAGGCTTTGTTGCGGAATAGAAAGCCGACTCTTGATTTGATTTTCGATTGGAGATGTTTGATATGAGTCTGGAAGGAGAGTTTACAGTCTAGCCAGACACCTAGGTACTTATAGATGTCCACATGTTCAAGGTTGGAACCATCCAGGGTGGTGATGCTGGTCAGGCGTGCGGGTGCAGGCAGCGAATGATTGAAAAGCATGCATTTGGTTTTACTAGCGTTTAAGAGCAGTTGGAGGCCACGGAAGGAGTGTTGTATGGCATTGAAGCTCGTTTGGAGGTTAGATAGCACAGTGTCCAAGGACGGGCCGGAAGTATATAGAATGGTGTCGTCTGCGTAGAGGTGGATCAAGGAATCACCCGCAGCAAGAGCGACATCATTGATGAATACAGAGAAAAGAGTCAGCCCGAGATTAGAACCCTGTGGTTCCCCCATAGAGACTGCCAGAGGTCCTGACAACAGGTCCTCCGATTTGACACAGTGAACTCTATCTGAGAAGTAGTTGGTGAACCAGGAGAGGCAGTCATTTCAGAAACAAAAGCTGTTGAGTCTGCCGATGAGAATACGATGATTGACAGAGATGAAAGCCTTGGCCAGGTCGATGAAGACGGCTGCACAGTATTGTCTCTTATCGATGGCAGTTGTGATATCATTTCGTACCTTGAGCGTGGTATGACCAGCTTGGAAACCGGATTGCACAGTGACGAAGGTGCGGTGGGATTCGAAATGGTCAGTGATCTGTTTGTTAACTTGGCTTTCGAAGACTTTAGAAAGGCTGGGCAGGATGGATATAGGTTTGTAAAAGTTTGGGTCTAGAGTGTCACTCCCTTTGAAGAGGGGATGACTGCGGCAGCTTTCCGATCTTTAGGAATCTCGGAAGTTACGAAAGAGGTTGAACAGAGGAAAGCATGGCCAGCCGTAGAGAAATGCTTCTTGAAATTCTCGATTATCATGTATTTATCGGTGGTGACACGGTTTCCTAGTGTCAGTGCAGTGGGCAGCTTGGAGGGTCCTCTTATTCTCCATGGACTTTACAGTGTCCCCGCACTTTTGGGAGTTAGAGCTACATGATGCACATTTCTGTTTTAAAAAGCTAGCCTTTGCTTTCCTAACTGACTGTGTATATTGGTCCCTGACTTCCCTGAAAAGTTTCATATTGCGGGGACTTTTCCATGCTAGTGCAGTGCGCCACAGGATGTTTTTGTGCTTGTCGAGGGCAGTCAGGTCTGGAGTGAACCAAGGGCTAAATCTGTTCTTAGTTCGACCTTTTTTGAAAGGGGCATGCTTATTTAAGATGGTGAGGGTGAATTATTTAAGATGGTGACTTTTAAAGAACATAGCACATCTCCATAGACAAACATTGGCAGTAGAATGGACTTACTGAGGAGCTCAGTGACATTCAACGTGGCACTGTCATTGGATGCCACCTTTCCGACAAGTCAGCTCATAAAATGTCTGCCCTGGTCAACTGTAAGTGCTATTATTGTGAAGTGGAAATGTCTAGAAGCAACAATGGCTCAGCCGCGAAGCGGTAGGCCACACAAGCTCACAGAACGGGACCGGTGAGTGCTGAAGCGAGTAGCAGCTAAAAACCGTCTGTCCTCGGTTGCAACACTCATTACCCAACTCCAAACAGCCTCTGGAAGCTTTTTGAAATGGGTTTCCATGGCCGAGCAGCCGCACACAAGCCTAAGATCACCATGCGCAATGCCAAGCGTCAGCTGAAGTGGTGTAAAGCTTGCCACTATTGGACTCTGGAGCAGTGAAAATGCATTCTCTGGAGTGATGAATCACGCTTCACCATCTGGCAGGGCGAAGGATGAATCTGGGTTTGGCTGGTGCCAGGAGGGCACTACCTGCCCGAATGCCTAATGCCAACTGTAAAGTGTGGTGGAGGAGGAATAATGGTTCAGGCTAGACCCCTTAGCTTCAGTGAAGGGAAATCAGCTACAGCATACAATGACATTTTAGACAATTCTGTGCTCCCAACTTTGTGGCAACAGTTTTGGGATGGCCCTTTCCTGTTTCAGCATGACAATTCACAAAGCGAGGTCCATACAGAAATGGTTTGTCGAGATCGGTGTGGCCTGCACAGAGCCCGACCTCAACTCCATCGAACACCTTTGGGATGAATTGAAACGCCAACTGTGAGCCAGGAATAATCGCCAACATCATTCCCCGACCTCACTAATGCTCTTGTGGCTGAATGGAAGCAAGTCCCCCCCAGCAATGTTCCAACATCTGGTGGAAAGCCTTCCCAGAATAGTGGTGGCTGTTATAGCAGTAAAGGGGGGACCAACTCCACATTAATCCCCATGATTTTGGATTGAGATATTCGACGAGCAGATATCCACATACTTTGGTCATGTATTGTATGTCGCAGAGTTCCAATTATTTTTAGCACTATTTGAAGAAGCTGGAAAGCCTTAGAATAAAATAAGTTGACAAAAGCGTAGTAGGATTTCAAGTCATTCTACATCGTCATGAGCACGCCGGGAATTCAACATCCCCCCCCAAAAGCCCTCTTAGGGCCACTGCCTGGTGAAGGCAGGGGACTCTAATCTTTGTTTCATATGTTTAGGTTCACATTATACCAGGAACCACGCCGTGGACTCACTAGAGTGCGCCTCCTGTGCCATCCTTCCTATGGGGAAGATTCAGATGTGTTTCTTCACAGAAGAGGTTCCGATTGAAGATGCCGTCTCTCTGCTGATCTCGGTCTCAGAGGCCTCATCTGGGGAAGACGAAGATAAAGATGAAGACGAGATTGGGACGCCGGTGCCAGACACATGGACTGGTCACTGCCGCTGACCCAGACACAGAGACACACCCTCTCCTCTGGAGAAGGGGCTTGGAGATCTGGAGCCACTCCTCACAATAACGATGACTATGTGGAGGAGTCGACAGGCTCTTCCTATCTAAGAGTAAATAACATTTGGACTCATTGAGGGGGCTGTAACCCGTCTCGAGATTACCCTCCCCCTCTTCCTCCTGTGATGGAAGCAGCTGAGTGGGTGACCCTACAAGCGTCAAAAGAAGGCAGATGACACAATGGCTCCATCCATGTCAGCTCTCGACAAGTACGTGGATGGCACCTGGCACAGCCCGCTGATGGCAAAGGCCCCGGCGAAATTGTTCGTGCCATTCACAAGATTGTCCGGTCTCCAAGAAACATTCTTAACAGGGACTCCTAAGCTGGATGACACCATGACGTGACATCTTGTTCCCGGGCTCCTGGCTGAAGAAACCCACACTGCTTAGTCCAAAGGACCGATTCACAGCAAAGCAGGCTAAAAAAAGTGTTTCACTCTCAACCCATCAGGCAAAAGCTGCTGCCAGCAATATGGCACTCCTGTCTACGCTCTCATGCCAGACATTCATATCTCTGGCTCATGCATCCATCGCTCACCAGAGCAGATGGCGTGTGTGGCAATAAGGGTTCTGACACAATACCAGTCCCATTTGGAGCAGGCAGCAGGGATGAGCTCTGGCCCATGTACAGAGCCACAGCCCGAGCCTAGGTTAGTGTTATCAGGAGACGGATTCCAGAGAGCCAGACTGTGTTTCCTCTCCCTTTCACAAGGGGCCCACCTTGGACTGTGCCACAATAATTCAGACAGTTTCTAATAAACACTCCCCAGCTTTGTGCTCTCCCGCTCTCACAGCATTGTTGGGAGTGGTGTGAAATTTGCACTCTTTCCATTTTGCGAGACTGGGTTATGTTATCCAATTCCGCCAGTCTCTCCCTCCTTACACGGTGTGGTAGAGACGGTGATGTCATTACCATGGAAAAAAGCAGGGGGCTTTACTTGCCCTATTTCCTTGTTCCAAAAAAGACAGGAGACATTAGGCCCATCTTGGAATGAGAGTGTGGCCAAACAACCCTTTCGCATGCTCACGACAAAACGTCTGATGGAATGTATCCACGCAAACAACCTGAAGGTTGCATACTTTCATATGCTGAAACACCGCATCACAGGAAGTTTTGCCTTCCAGGGGATAGTATACGAAAACAGGAGATTGCCATTTGATTACTCTCTGGCACTTTTTCCAAATGTGTTGAGGCAGCTATCGAGTCATTGCCTCGTCAAGGAGTCAGAGTCCTGGCTTATTTAGATGACCTGTTGGTTCTCGCCCCATCAGTGGACCTGGCAACCACACACACAATGAGACGGGTAATGCATCTCATGCATCTTGGTTTCGCAGTGAATTGGGAAAAAAGTGTGCCATGGCCAGCTCAGCGGATTGTCTGCTTGGGGCTCCAGCTAGACACCGCAGTAATGTTGGCACAAATCTCAGACCCCAGAAGAGAGGCCCTCCTCTCAGCTCTCATGCAGTTATTTTCAAGGCGCACGGCAACATCACTTTCAGGGATATCCCCTTTGAGAATCATGTTATCAGCCCACTTTGTAGTCCCGTTAGGGCTGCTACACATCTTCTAGAGCTAAAGACGGTGCTGTTAGTTCTACAACATTTCGCTCACAGGCTTCAGGGCTTCTAGCCAGACAATTTAACAGTGTCATACATCAATCGCCAAGGAGGGTTCAGGTCTCCTGTGCTCCACCCGCTGGCAGAGAGACTATAGTTGTGGGCGCACAGGCGCCTTCGCTCATATGACGGCCTGTCATATCCCGGGCTGCCTCAACGAGGGAGCAGAGGGGTCCCTCGAGACGATGAGTGGCGTTCACACCCTTCATTGTTTTGAATCCTACCACTGATTGCACGGGTGAGATCAGAAGAGCTGTCAAAGCTTCTGATAGCTGCCAATTGCTTGGGGGCTCCATGGTTCGCAGAGATTATCCAGATGTTCGTTTTGGCCCCCTGGCCAATTCCACCGGGACACATTGTCTCAGGCGGGAGAATCAATAGGAGTGGGGCCTGTACTGGGCCAGCCATTGATGGCTTGGTTATTGAAAGGGACAGGCTTGGGCGCCATGGGCTATCTGATGCTGTTATCAGCACAATACAAGGTGCGCTTACAATTGTCAATTATCTTATTCTAATAGTACCTGTTTGATAAGCAACATTCACCATCCACTATCAAGGTGTACGCCTCAGCGATTTCAGCTTGTCATGAGGTACAAGTGTCTGTGTTCATCAATCCTCTCGTCAAACATGGCAACTGAGACCGGCCAAAATATAGTTCCACAATGGGATTTGATGTTGGTGCTCCATGCTTTCTTTGAGCCTCCATTCAAGTCCTTGGATTAGAGTCCTCTTAAAATGTATATTAATAAAACGGCATTGGTACTAGCCCTGACCTCCGTTTAAGACGGTCAGTGATTTGTGCGATCTTTCAGCGCGACCCGACCATGTCGCCATCAATGGCGACTTGAGCCGTGTTATGTCCTAATCTGTCTTTTCTGAATATAAGATTGTTAAGAGCTCCTACAGTTCACAGAATTTGGTGCTATGGGCTTTCTCTCTGCCTCCTCACTGGGAAGAGAGAGAGGAACAGCTGGATCACCTGTGCCCAGTGAATGCTTTGGCACGCTAAGTAGATTCGATCCGATTCGATTATCGGCAGTGTTTGTGTGCCAAGGAAATGCAGCGCTTGGAAAGTCATTCTCAAAACAGCATTTATCTCATTGGCTTTGTGATGGTGTGAACTAGCCTACAAGGCTGCAGGCATTAGGGCTCATTCCACACGTGGAGTTACGGTTTCTGTGGCCCTCTTTAGATGTGTGGGAGTGGAGGATACTTGTGTGTGGCAGTCGTAGTCGACGCCTTCCCCTTTTATCTATTATTATCTTTTGGATGTGACCTCGAACGTTCTTATGCAGTCTGGCGGGGAGAGTGAGTTGTGGGCTGTCAAGACAGTGTGTTTTGTACAGCCCCTTCTGTGAGGGATTTACAGTGAATAGTTCATGGGATTTTAACCTGTTGATGCTGTGTTTTTTGATCCATGAGTATTTTTTTGCCAACCAATCTTTTGACTGGGTGTGGTAACTAGGATATCCAATAGCTGACGCCAGTGGTGACAGCTAGTCTTAAAGGCGTCCGATGGCATGTGTGAGATCAGAGATGACATACATTTAAAAACATTAACATGCAGTGTTTGTGTGTGCATCTATCAGTTACAAATGCATGTCAGTAAATACACATAACAAGTAGGTCACATGGGGGAGAGGAGTTTTGTTTGTATTTATTATGGATCCCCCTTTTGCTGCTGAGGCAGCAGCTACTATTCCTGGGGTACAGCAAAAATAAGGCAGTTTATTAATAAAATGTTAACATTACAATACATTACCAGATTTCACAACACACTGTGTGCCCTCAGGCCCCTACTCCACCACTACCACATATCTAAGGTACTAAATCCATGTGTATGCGTGTGTATAGTGCGTATGTTATTGCGTGTGTATGCATGTGCCTATGTTTATGTTGCTTCACAGTCCGAGCTGTTCCATAGGGTGTTTTTTTATCTGTTTTTCAAATCAAATTTTACTGCTTGCATCAGTTACTTGATGTGGAATACAGTTCCATGTAGTCATGGTTCTATGTAGTACTGTGCGCCTCTCATAGTCTGTTCTGGACTTGGGGACTGTGAAGAGACCTCTTGTGGCATATCTTGTGGGTATGCATGGGTGTCTGAGATGTTCAAACAAACAGACAGCTCAGTACAGTGCCTCTCATAAATACAAGTAGTGATGAAGTCAATCTCTCCTCCACTTTAAGCCAGGCGAGATTGACATGGATATTATTAATATTAGCTCTCTGTGTACATCCAAGGGCCAGCCACGCTGCCCTGTTCTGAGCCAATTCTGAGAGTCCTTCAGGTGCCTTTTGGCATACTCCAAGCGAGCTGTAATGTGCCTTTTACTGAGCAGTGGCTTCTGTCTGGCCACTCTGCAGAGATGGTTGCCCTTCTGGAAAGTTTTCCTCTGTGAAGATGGGAGTTCTGGAGCTCTGTCAGAATGACCATCACATTCTTGGTCACCTCCCTGACCAAGGCCCTTCTCTCCCGATTGCTCAATTTGGCCAAGCGGCCAGCCCCAGGAAGACATTTTTTGCTACCATTCCCCAGATCTGTGCTGACATAATCCTGTCTCGGAGCTCTACGGAAAATTCCTTCGACCACATGGCTTGGTTTTTGCTCTGACATGCACTGTCAACTTTTGACCTTATATAGACAGATGATTGCCTTTCCAAATCATGTCCAATCATTTGAATTTACCGCAGGTGGACTCCAATCAAGTTGTATAAACTTCTCAAGGATGATGAATGGAAACAGGATGCACCTGAGCTAAACTGAGTCTCATAGCAAATGTTCTGAATACTTATGTAAATAAGGTATTTCTGTTTTTGCTTTGTTATTATGTGGTATTGTGTGTAGATTGATAAGGAAATGTTTATATTTCATACATTTTAGGCTGTAACGTAATAAAATGTGGAAAAAAGTCAAGGGGTCCGAATACTTTCCGAATGTGTAAGTTACACATTTACTTTTGGTTCATATTGTTTTCATTTGAAATCAAGAGTATCAAGACATCCTCTTGTGTGTGTCTCTTGCGCACACTTTGTTTAAGTATCTTGCTTGGAAGTTGTACATTCCACATGTGGAATTCTACTCCTGGCCTGCAAACTGACATTGAATTAGAATTAGGTCAAGGTTTGGGTTAAGAGTTTGGTTATGGTTAAGGGTTTCGTTAAGGTTAGGGTTAAAGGGACATTTATCAACTTCATATTCTTTATCTCCAGAACCACACCAGCATCAACATATTTGAAAATGGCATGTTTCTATGTTTTATAGGAAAAATATATCTTTCAATGAAAACAAATTAGTAAGCAATGCCTACTGATAATTGGTTAAAAATCACACCGATGATGTAATTGGAAACACTTAAAGTGGCTTGTGTAAGTATTCACCCCGTTGGCAATTTTTCCTATTTTGAATAACCTGGAATTAAAATAGATTTTTTGGGGGGTTTGTATCATTTGATTTACACAACATGCCTACCACTTTGAAGATGCAAAATATTTTTTATTGTGAAACAAACAATAATTAATTTTAAAAAACTGAAAATTTGAGTGAGCATAACTATTTATCCTCCCCAAAAGTCAATACTTTGTAGAGCCACTTTTTGCAGCAATTACAGCTGCAAGTCTCTTGGTATGTCTCTATAAGCTTGGTACATCTAGCCACTGGGATTTTGCCCATTCTTCAAGGCAAAACTGCTCCAGCTACTTTAAGTTGGATGGGTTCCGCTGGTGTACAGCAATCTTTAAGTCATACCACAGATTCTCAATTGGATTGAGGTCTGGGCTTTGACTAGGCCATTCCAAGACATTTAAATGTTTCCCCTTAAACCACTCGAGTGCTGCTTTAGCAGCATGCTTAGGTCATTATCGTGCTGGAAGGTGAACCTCTGTCCCAGTCTCAAATCTCTGGAAGACTGAAACAGGTTTCCCTCAAGAATTTCCCTGTATTTAGTGCCATCCATCATTCCTTCAATTCTGACCAGTTTCCTCGTCCCTGCCGATGAAAAACATCTCCACAGCATGATGTTGCCATCATGCTTCACTGTGGGGATGGTGTTCTCGAGGTGATGAGAGATGTTGGGTTTGTACCAGACATAGCGTTATCTTTGATGGACAAAAATATACATTTTAGTCTCATCTGACCAGAGAACCTTCTTCCATATGTTTGGGGAGTCTCCCACATGCCTTTTGGCGAACACCAAATGTGTTTTCTTGTTTTTTTTCATCAAGCAAGCAATTTTTTCTGGCCACTCTTCCATAAAGCCCAGCTCTGTGGAGTGTACAGCTTAAAATGGTCTTATGGACAGATACTCCAATCTCTGCTGTGGAGCTTTGCAGCTCCTTCAGGGTTATCTCTGGTCTCTTTGTTGCCTCTGATTAATGTCCTCCTTGCCTGGTCCATGAGTTTTGGTCAGTGGCCCTCTCTTGTTTGCTGTGGTGCCATATTCTTAAAAACGTTTCATAATGGATTTAATGGTGCTCCGTGGGATGTTCAAAGATTCTGATATTTTGTTATAACACAACCCTGCTCTGTACTTCTCCACAACTTTGTCCCTTACCTGTTTGGAAAGCTCCTTGGTCTTCATGGTGCAGCTTCTTTGGTGATGTGCAATCTAACTGTCACATGATCTGTCACATGATATCAGTACATATAAACCTGTTCTGAAAGGCCCCAGAGTCTGCAACACCATTTAGCAAGGATGTGCAATCACCTTGCTAAATGGTGTTGCAGACTCTGGGGCCTTTCAGAACAGGTTTATATGTACTGATATCATGTGACAGATCATGTGACACTTAGATTGCACACAGGTGGACTTTGTTTAATTAACTAATTATGTGACTTCTGAGGGTAATTGGTTGCATCAGATCTGATTTAGGGGCTTCATAGCAATGGGTTTGAATACATATGCACGCAACACTTTTCAGTTTTGAATTAAAAAAAAAAATTTGAAACAAGTTAGATTTTTCATTTCACTTTACCAATTTGGACTATTTTGTGTATGTCCATTACATGAAGTCCAAATGAAAATCTATTTAAATTACAGGTGTAATGCAAAAAAAATAGGAAAAATTAAAAAGGGGGGGGGGGTGAATACTTTTGCAAGGCACTGTATCCTTCTCTATCATTTTTGTTGGTGTGGTGTTGGAGATGATGAATATGAAGTTTCCCTTTAAGGTTAGGGCTAAGGATTTGGTAAAGCTAAAGACCCGTTTTAGATTTTGGTTAGTCGTTATACACATCAGGACTGTTGTCATAGCCCTTCCCATTTCACGGGCTTAAATAAGTATTCAAAATATGTTGTGATAAAGTGCGTTTTGTGATTGTGCTACAAATCAGTGATGCCAAACTGATTTTAATTAACCAATATGTACCCGGACTAACTATTTTAGCAGTCTAACATGCTGACCACACCGCCTGCATTGTGTGCGCGAGCGTTGCAAAAATACATTTACACATGTTATTCAATCATTGCGTGTGATAGAACTTGGTTCTATTTGTGACTCCTGACGCGCTGCAAGTCCCGCCTCTCCCATCTCCTCATTGGTTTTAAGGATATACCCATGTGGGTGATTGAAAGATGAACTGAGGTCCACACTCCAGTCGAGTTGCTGGTGGTAAGGCACCTTTAAGTTGGTTGCCAACTGCCATATTAACTCCAAAGAAGAAGAAGCCTGAAGGAAGAGAGATTACTAGAAACAAACTCGGTTTACCCTTTTATCTGAGGATTAATTGTCGGAGTAGAGGACTCTGTAGAGGACATTTCAGGTAAAATAACAATCCAATGTTTGGACAAATTAGCTAGCAACAGCAAGCTAGCTAGCTAAATTGCCATAAATGTTTAATGCTTTTCGACCTGTCCCCAAATGAATATAGTTTATTCAGAGTTCATTTTGATATTTCAACCTGCGTTTCGTAATCGCGTCTGGTGTGGGTGGACAAAATCAACATGCGAGTGAGCGGTCTGGTCAGCACGTAATGGCTTGGGGGTAGAAGCTGTTCAGGGTCTTGTTGGTTCCAGACTTGTGCATTGGTACCGCTTGCCGTGTGGTAGCAGAGAGAACAGTATATGACTTGGGTGGCTGGAGACTGACAATTTTTGGGGCCTTCCTCTGACACTGCCTGGTATAGAGGTCCTGGATAGCAGGGAGCTCTGCCCTAGTGATGTACTGGGCTGTACGCACTACCCTCTGTAGTGCCTCACAGTCAGATGCCGAGCAGTTGCCATGCCAGGCGGTGATGCAACCAGTGAGGATGCTCTCGATGGTGCAGCTGTATAACTTTTTGAGGATCTGGGGATCCATGCCAAATATCTTTTCAGTCTCCTGAGGGGGAAAAGGTTATGTCGTGCCCTCTTCACGGCTGTCTTGCTGTGTTTGGACCATGATAGTTTGTTGGTGATGTGGACACCAAGGAACTTGAAATTCTTGACCCGATCCACTGCAGCCCCATTTAAGTTAATGGTGGGGTCCTGTTCGGCCCGCCTTTTCCTGTAGTCCACGACCACGTGTATGGCGTTATGGGCAAACGTTTTGCTGATGTCAACGTTTTGAACAGAATGCCCCATGGTGGCTGGCAGTGAGGTTATGGAACGGGCAGTCATAAGCTATGGAAAAATAACACAATTGCATTTTCTCGATGGCAATTTGAATGCAAATACTGTAGATACCATGATGAGATCCTGGTGCCCATTGTCGTTCCATTCACCCCCTTCATCACCACATGTTTCAGCATGATAATGCACTGCCCCTTGTCACAAGGATCTGTACACAATTCCTTTAAGTTGAAAATGTCCCAGTTCTTCCATGGCCTGCATACTCACCAGACACGTTACCCTTTGATCTTATTTTGGATGCTCTGGATCGACGTGTACGACAGCGTGTTCCAGTTCCCGCCAATATTCAACAACTTCACACAGACATTGAAGAGGAGTAGGACAACATTCCACAGTCCACAATCAATAGCCTGATCAACTCTATGTGAAGGAGATGTGTTGCGTTGCACACCAGATACTGACTGGTTATCTGATTCACAACCCTAACATCTTTTTAAGGGACCTGTGACCAATAGATGCATATCTGTATTCCCAGTCATGTGAAATCCATAGATTAGGGCCTAATGAATTTATTTAAATTGACTGATTTCCTTTTATGAACTGTAACTTAGTAAAATATTTTAAATTACTTCATGTTGCATTTATATTTTTGTTCAGGATATATAGAATGTACTGTTTAGTAAAAATAAATTGAAATAAGCAACAAATATCATACTACTCATCCGTACTGAAAAGGTGCCATCAAATGAATAATTGTGCTTGTGCCCCGCCATCCGTTCATTTTTGTCCCCTATTCTGATTATCAGTTGTTTTCAAACACACGTTGGTAAGAAAATACAATTCTCACCCTCAATAATTCTGTGAGATGAAAAGTTAAAATGAGTATGACATCTTGGCATTTAAAGCATACTACATTTCATATACTATAAAACTATCTACTTTCGTATACGCAAAAAGTATTCTTTTTAGAACGCAAGTATGGGTATTCAGACACTGTCGTCAGCAAAAAAAATAGGAATGGTGACATTTGTGTGATCGGATTTCTATCGCTCATTTGCAAGGCACATCAATGATATCATGTGACCGTGTGGGACTGTGGGTCAATTAACCTTGTCAGAGTGGGCGCCCTGAATCTAGTTTGTGAGCTATGCAGGCTACTGCCTGGGAAGTTCTCCCACTCAGAAGTATGAGATGGGGGTGCTGAAGGAGGAGTCGCCCAGGGAGACATACAAGCTAGAACCGCCACTGCATTGAGGAGTTGCAGCGATGATATCTATTTTCTTAACTTCACAAACTTACATTTGAAGTGCTAGGCTCCTACTTACTGTGAGTTTAAAATTAAATCTCTGCTACAGAAGAGACAGGCTGGCGGTTGTTTCATCCGTGGCCTTTGTCAACTGAGACAGCTCGTGATAATGGAGAAATGCCAATCTCAATTAGCACCATGTAGTCTCAATTACATGCTCATTAAAAAACCAGCCAGAACAGGAGCGAGAGCTGCCTTTTTTTTGATACGGTAAGAGAAAGGAGATAAGAACAGCAGACTGACATTTTTGTACTGAGGAGGAGGTATGACTCATCACAATCCTCCTCTTTCATGTTAGAATTTAATAATATAAAATTAGTTTGACAAGCAGGTTGGATATTAAACGATGATTGCAGGTTATCATATTGGAAGATTGTAGGGGGTCATGATTGAGGAATACGGAAAGGAATGATCCAACTTCTGGTTTGTTATTTTAGAGTTTAGTTGTCTAATTCTGTTGCTTGTTTGTTACCTCTGCGCAATGATATTCCCAGCAGTGAGACAACTTAAAAGTGTTCAGGAATGTCTTTACACTATTTATACAAAATTATGTGAACACCCGTTCAAATTAGTGGATTCGGCTATTTCAGCCACACCCGTTGCTGACTGGTTTATAAAATTGAGCACACAGCTCTGCAATCTCCATCAAAAACCATGGAGAACAGCCTTACTGAAGAGCTGCCCCGGTCAACTGTTAGAGCTGTTATTGTGAAGTCTAGGAGAAACAACGGCTCAGCCGCAGTGGTAGGCCACACCTACTGTGTGCTGAAGTGCGTAGCAAGTGTTGCCTGGAGCGGTGTGAAGCTCATTGCCATTGGACTCTAGAACAGTGGAAACGCATTCTCTGTAGTGATGAATCATGCTTCACCCTCTGGCAAGCCTACGACAAATCTGGGTTTGGCGGATGCCAGGAGAACGCTACCTGCCCGAATGCATAGTGACAACTGTTAAGTTTGGCGGAGGAGGAAGAATGGTCTGGGGCTGTTTTTCATAGTTTGGGCTACGACCCCTTAGTTCCAATGTTTGGGCTACGACCCCTTAGTTCCCCTTAGTTCCAAGGGAAATCTTAGCGCTACAGCATACAATGACATATCTAGAGGATTCTGTGCTTCCGACTTTGTGGCAACAGTTTGGGTAAGGCCCTTTCCTGTTTCAGCATAACAATTCCCCAGTGCACAAGGTGAGGTCCATACAGAAATGGTTTGTTGAGATCGGTGTTAAAGAACTTGATTGGCCTGCACAGAGCTCAGACCCCAACCCAATTGAACACCTTTAGGCTTGATGGGTTCTGACCTCAACCCTATCGAAAACCTTTGGGATTATTGTTAATCATCAGGTATCCTACGGAAAGGAGAAGGGCCACAGTCTGGTTTCTACACCAGAAATTAACTTCTTCGAGATAGGGGGCGCTCTTTTAATTTTTGGATAAAAAACGTTCCCGTTTTAAACAAGATATTTTGTCACGAAAAGATGCTCGACTATGCATGTAATTGACAGCTTTGGAAAGAAACTGACGTTTCCAAAACTGCAAAGATATTATCTGTGAGTGCCCCAGAACTAATGCTACAGGCGAAACCAAGATGAAATTCCATACAGGAAATGGTCCAGATTTTGAATGCCCTGTGTTCGAATGTCTCCTTATATGGCTGTGAATGCGCCAGGAATGAGCCTGCACTTTCTGTCGTTTCCCCAAGGAGTCTGCAGCATTGTGACGTATTTGTAGGCCATAAGAGACTACATTTACCAGGTGTCCGCCCGGTGTCCTCCGTCGAAATTATTGAGTAATCTCCAGGTCCATGCGCATTCCATTTTCTTCAGAAGAGAAACCAAACTGCCACGAATGATTTGTCATCGATAGATATGTGAAAAACACCTTGAGGATTGATTCTAAACAACGTTTGCCATGTTTCTGTCGATATTATGGAGTTAATTTGGAAAAAAGTTTGCGTTGTCATTACTTAATTTTCTGTTTTTTTCTTACCCAAACGCGATGAACAAAACGGAGCGATTTGTCCTACACAAATAATATTTTTGGAAAAACTGAACATTTGCTATCTAACTGAGAGTCTCCTCATTGAAAACCTCTGAAGTTCTTCAAAGGTAAATCATTTTATTTGAATCCTTTTCTTGTTTTTGTGAAAATGTTGCATGCTGAATGCTAGGCTTAATGCTATGCTAGGCTATCAATACTCTTACACAAATGCTTGTTTAGCTATGGTTCAAAAGCATATTTTGAAAATCTGAGATGACAGTGTTGTTAACAAAAGGCTACGCTTGAGAGCAAATATATTTATTTAATTTCATTTGCGATTTTCATGAATAGTTAACGTTGCGTTATGGTAATGAGCTTGAGGCTATAAATAGGATCCCGGATACGGGATTGCTCGTCGCAACAGGTTAATGGTTATCTGTCTGACAATTAAGGTTAGATATGAGCCAGGGGCTTGGAATGTTACTGACTAAGGGAAAGGCAATCACGCAGTTGCAGTCACTGATAAGCTTGGAAGTCTGTGGATTAGTGAGGAATGGGCGCCGAAGTTAGATCAGGTCAGGTCACAGTAAGGGAAAAGGAACCATTTATTACCCACATCACTTAACTTACTGCCTAGCAATGAAGATGTTTAGAGGGAAAGAGGATATTTCACATAAATTGGGGTATATATACACTTGTGCTGGTGGGAACAATGTGAATAAACATGGTTTGAGCTTTAATAATCATCTGAGTTTCTACTCGGTTAATTTAGAACCTAACAGAATGAATTGGAACACCGACTGCAAGCCAGGCCTAATCGCCCAACATCAGTGCCCGAGCTCGCTATTGTTATTGTGGCTGAATAGAAGCAAGTCCCCGCCGAAACATTCTAACATCTAGTGGCGAGCCTTACCAGAAAAGTGGAGGCTGTTATAGCAGCAAAGGGGGACTCCATATTAATGCCAATAATTTTGGAATGAGATGTTCGACGAGCAGGTGTCCACATACTTTTAATGAAGAGGCAGTGAAGAGGCGTGAAGAGGCGACTCCGGGATGCTGGCCTAGAAGTCTCGAAGTCGCCTCTTCACTGTTGACGTTGAGACTGGTGTTTTGCGGGTACCCTTTAACCTCTTGCTCCTACCTGACACGCAGGCGTCCCATCTAGACATCTGGAAATGCAAATGCGCTACGCTATTATTATTAAATGCTAATAGTACTAGTTAAAACTCAAACGTTCATTAAAATACACATGCAGGGTATTGAATTAAAGCTACACTCGTTGTGAATCCAGGCAACAAGTCAGATTTTTTAAATGCTTTTCAGCGAAAGCATGAGAAGCTATTATCTGATAGCATGTAACACCCCAAAAGACCCGCAGGGGACGTAAACAAAATAATTAGCATAGTCGGCGCTACACAAACCGCACAAATAAAATATAAAACATTCATTACCTTTGACCATCTTCTTTGTTGGCACTCCTAGATGTCCCATAATCACTATTGGGTCTTTTTTTCGATTAAATCGGTCCATATATAGCCTAGATATCGATCTATGAAGACTGTGTGATAAACGAAAAAAAATAGCGTCTTATAACGTAACGTCATTTTTTAAAATTAAAAAAGTCTATGATAAACTTTCACAAAACACTTCGAAATACTTTTGTAATGCAACTTTAGGTATTAGTAAACGTTAATAAGCGATCAAATTGATCACGAGGCGATGTATATTCTATAGGGGTACGTCTAGAAATAATGTCCGGGTAAATCTCAACCAAAATATCCGGTCCGAGACCTGAAGAAATCGGCTGTCTCTTCTTCGTTTGACCAAGAAACAAAGCCTAGGCAAATGACAAGACTGTTGACATTGTGTGGAAGCTGTAGGAATTGCAATCTCGGCTCCAGGTAATTTGCTTTCCCATAGACAATTCATGCAAGTGGCGCATTGATATATTTTCCAATTTTCAGTGATCAGATTTTCCTGTGCTTTTCGATGAAACGCACGTTCTGTTATAGTCACAGCCGTGATTTAACCAGTTTTATAAACGTCTGACTGTTTTCTATCCACACATACTAATCATATGCATATACTATATTCCTGGCATGATCAGCAGGGCGCTGAAATGTTGCGCGATTTTTAACAGAATGTTCGAAAAAGTAGGGGGTAGGAGTAACAGGTTAATAAAGCTGCCAGTTGAGCACTTGTGAGGCGTCTGTTTCTCAACCTAGACACTCTAATGTTCTTGTCCTCTTGCTCAGTTGTGCACCGGGGCCTCTCACTCCTCTTTCTATTCTGGTTAGTGCCAGTTTGCGCTGTGAAGGGAGTAGTACACAGCGTTGTACCATAATTTGCCGTTTCCAGCTACAATAGTCATTTACAACATTAACAATGTCTACACTGCATTTATGATCAATTTGATGTTATTTTAATGGAAACATTTGTTTGCTTTTCTTTCAAAAACAAGGACATGTATGTTACGTAGTCTGTCCACAAGAGATTAGAACAGAGTAATACTTTTAGCTAATGTAGCTATTCTGTGAGGATCGATGCTGGAGATGAGAAGCAGGTACAGGGAGTTAACATTTAATAGACAACGAACAGAAAAGGAACAGAAACAGAGTTTGGACAGGGGAAAAATAACATCCATGCTGACAATGGGAACAAAGTGAGGAGCAGACACATAGAGGGTTAATCAACAAAGTAATGGAGTCCAGGTGAGTTCAAAATAGTGCAGCTGCACGTAATGATGGTGACAGGTCTGCGTAATGAAGGGCAACCTGGTGCCCTCGAGAGCCAGAGAGCGGGAGCAGGCATGACATATTCTCAAATAAGTCCAGCCAGTATTGTCTTCCTTTTGAATGATTCACTGTCAATCAATATCACTGACTGGGCAACAGCCAAGATTGTATGTGTATGGCATGCGGATGCTGACATTACTGCCACCTTGTGGAAAAAGCAAGCCTAATCAAAGTGGGAAGTTGCACGTTGATCTACAACTGAACAAATTGAACAAAACTGTGCCCTGTGGTAGCAAAACTTATCCAGAAAGCAACCTATAGTCTGCTCACTGTAAACCACACATTACATACATTTTTGGTAATTTAGTAGACACTTTAATCCAGAGTGATTTACCGTCATTGTATTCAAGTAAGGTAGATAAGCAAACCACATCTCAGTCATTGCAAGTGAAACCTTCCTCAGAAAATTAGCAATCAACCACACCAAGAACTCTGTATCAATGCTTCACCACACAGTCACATACCTGTATTTCAACTGCTACTTTCATAAGAGACAATATGTCAAGATGTCTTCTTTTCAGATGATTCCCCATAAAAAAAACAATATGTGTGGAGTTGCAAAGGGAGGGCACACAGTTGAAGTCGGAAGTTTACATACACTTAGGTTGGAGTCATTAAATCTTGTTCTTCAACCACTCCACACATTTCTTGTTAACAAACTATAGTTTTGAAAAGTCGGTTAGGACATCTACTTTGTGCATGACATAAGTCATTTTTCCAACAATTGTTTCCTGACAGATTATTTCAGTTGTAATTCACTGTATCACAATTCCAGTGGGTCAGAAGTTCACATACACTATGTTCACTGTGCCTTTAAACCAATTGGAAAATTCCAGAAAATTATGTCATGGCTTTAGAAGATTCTGATAGGCTAATTGGCATAATTTGAGTCAATTGGAGGTGAACCTGTGGATATATTTCAAGGCTTACCTTCAAACTCAGTGCCTCTTTGCTTGACATCATGGGAAAATCAAAAGAAATCAGCAAAGACCTCAGAAAACAAATTTGTAGACCTCCAAAATTCTGATTTATCCTTGGGAGCAATTTCCAAACACCTGAAGGTACCACGTTCATCTGTACAAGCAATAGTACGCAAGTATAAACACCATGGGACCACGCAGCCGTCATACCGCTCAGGAAGGAGAAGTGTTCTGTCTCCTAGAGATGAAAGTAAAAGATTTAGATGCACTATTGTAAAGTGGCTGTTCCACTGGATGTCATAAGGTGAATGCACCAATTTGTAAGTCGCTCTGGATAAGAGCGTCTGCTAAATGACTTAAATGTAAATGTAAAGTACTTTGTTGCAAAAAGTGCAAATCAATCCCAGAACAACAGCAAAGGACCTTGTGAAGATGCTGGAGGAAAAAGGTGCAAAAGTATCTATATCCACAGTAAAACGAGTCCTATATCGTCATAACCTGAAAGGCCGCTCAGCAAGGTAGAAGCCACTGCTCCAAAGCCGCCATAAAAAAGCCAGACTACGGTTTTCAACTGCACATGGGGACAAAGATTCTACTTTTTGGAGAAATGTAATCTGGTCTGATGAAACAAAAATAGTTTGGAGGAAAAAGGGGGAGGCTTACAAGCCAAAAAACACCATCCCAACCATGAAGCCCTGGGGGGGCAGCATCATGTTGTGGGGGTGAACCGCTGCAGGAGGAACTGGTGCACTTCACAAAAAAGATGGCATCATGAGACAGGGAAATTTGGGATATATTGAAGCAACAACTAAAGATGTCAGTCAGAAAGTTAAAGCTTGGTCGCAAATGGGGCTTCCAAATGCACAATGACCCAAAGCATACTTCCAAAGTTGTGGCAAAATGACTTAAGTAAGGACAACAAAGTCAAGGTATTGGAGTGGCCAATACAAAGAGCTGACCTCAATTCTATAGAAAATATGTGGGCAGAACTGAAAGGAGGCCTACAAACCTGACTCAGTTACACCAGCTCTGTCAGGAGGAATGGACCCGAATTCACCCAACTTATTGTGGGAAGCGTGTGGAAGGCTACCAAATACTAAATGAGTGTATGTAAACGTCTTACCCACTGGGAATGAGGCGGAGGTGTTGCTAACATTTACAATAGCAAATTTCAAGTTACAAAAAAAAATGACGTTTTCGTCTTTTGAGCACCTAGTCATGAAATCTATGCAGCCTACTCAATCACTTTTTATAGCTACTGTTTACAGGCCACCTGGGTCATATACAGCGTTCCTCATTGAGATCCCTGAATTCCCTTCGGACCTTGTTGTCATAGCAGATAATATTCATAGCAGATCATTTTTGGTGACTTTAATAGTAGACACTGTGGCCCCATCCGATGAGACCCCCCGGACAAATAAACTTCAGTTAGTGGTAAATACGGCTGCTAGAATCCTGACTGGAACCAATATATCTGATCATATTACTCCAGTGCTAGCCTCCCTACACTGGCTTCCTGTTAAGGCAAGGGCTGACTTCAAGGTTTTACTACTAACCTACAAATCATTACATGGGCTTGATCCTACCTATCTCCCTGAATTGGTCCTGCTGTACATACCTACATGTACGCTACGGTCACAAGACGCAGGCTTCCTAATTGTCCCTAGAATTTCTAAGCAAACAGCTGGATGCAGGGCTTTCTCCTATAGAGCTCCATTTTTATGGAATGGTCTGCCTACCCAAGTGAGAGACGCAGACTCTGTTTCAACCTTTAAGTCTTTACTGAAGACTCATCTCTTCAGTGGGTCATATGATTGAGTGTAGTCTGGCCTAGGAGTGTGAAGGTGAACGGAAAGGCTCTGGAGCAACGAACCGCCCTTGCTCTCTCTGCCTGGCCGGTTCCCCTCTTTCCACTGTGATTCTCTGCCTCTAACCCTATTACAGGGGCTGGGATACTGGCTTACTGGCTCTTTCATGCTGTCCCTAGGAGGGGTTTGTCACTTGAGTGGGTTGAGTCACTGATGTGATCTTCCTGTCTGGGTTGGCGCTCCCCCTTTGGGTTGTACCGTGGCGGAGATCTTTGTGGGCTATACTCGGCCTTGTCTCAGGATGGTACGTTGGTGGTTGAAGATATCCCTCTTGTGGTGTGGGGGCTGTGGTTTGGCAAGGTGGGTGGGGTTATATCCTTCCTGTTTTGCCCTGTCCGGGGGTATCATTGGATGGGGCCATAGTGTCTCCTGACCCCTCCTGTCTCAGCCTCCAGTATTTATGCTGCAGTAGTTTGTGTCGGGGGGCTAGGGTCAGTTTGTTATATCTGGAGTACTTCTCCTGTCTTATCTGGTGTCCTGTGTGAATTTAAGAATGCTCTCTCTAATTCTCTCTCTCTCTTTCTTTCTCTCTCTCGGAGGATCTGAGCCCTAGGACCATGCCTCAGGACTACCTGGCAAGATGACTCCTTGCTGTTCCCAGTCCACCTGGCCATGCTGCTGTTTTCAACTCTCTTGAGATAGCAGGAGTGGTAGAGATACTCTTAATGATCTATATAAATACATTTGATTTGATTGACAAAATAAATTAAAGCTGAAATAAATCACTCTACTATTATTCTGACATTTCACATTCTTCAAATAAAGTGGTGATCCTAACTGACCTAAGACAGGACATTTTTACTAGGAGCAAATGTCAGGAATTGTGTAAAACTGAGTTTAAATGTATTTGGCTAATGTGTACGTAAACTTGAGATGTATTACATCTGCATATGCTAGATTTGTTTTGCACATTGCACCACAGACGCCTCCAGCCAATTCCTCCACACCTCCTTTCTCACTAAATCTCTGATCCCGCCCTGCAGATAGAATCCTGCTAATAAATGATAAGAGAACAGTGATTATGGGCCTAATGATAAAATGTAGTTTACTAAAGTTCAATCAGGAAGGCTGGTCTGAATGCTCATTTAACTTCATCATACCATAATTCACTCTGTTTACTATTACACAGGCATAGTGGGAATGAATATAAATGTATAATCATCAACATAGCGTCTCGCTCTTCTCCTCTTCCTTTAACCATGTGGGAAATGTCATTCATCTGTTTACCTTTAGCCTATTAATAGAACGGCACAATAATACACATTCTGCATGCTTGCTGTTTAACCTATGGGCTCACTCTTGCAATTATCACTTTCCCACCTCTATCAACCAATAGGTGTAAATCTTGGGATGTATTTAAACATCCACTTACCCATGTTCGCCTACTTGCTGTTTTTCAGCAAAAGTCTTCAACAACCATCCACCTCCCCAGACCCACCAATTATAATAACCTTAAGGCCCGTCATTGGAACTCCTTTCGATGCCAGCTGTCCCAGCAAAGGACTGCCTGTCATCAGCTTCTGGCTCTAAGGAGCATACCCCAAACAATTTAATAAAATTCCATATTGCATCCTGTCTCTGTTGTTCATTCCGTTAACCTCTCTGAGCACGGAACCCGGTAGCGGGCTGAAATTCCACAACATACGGTGATTGCTACATAAATAGTTATATTAAACATTCATGAAAATACAAGTGTCTCACATGTATCGAAAGCCTAGAATCGTGCTCATCCAACTGCTTTGTCAGATTTAAAGAAGGATTTTCTGCGAAAGAATACGATGCGATTATCTGAGGATAGAGCTCCATAAAAATACAAATAAATTCAACCAGCACAGGCGTAACATAATCACAAACTGCATTAAAATAAATTGTTTACCTTTAACGATCTTCATCTGTTTGCAATCCCAATGCTCGTTGTTACGCAATGAATTATCTTTTGTTTGATAAAATCCATTATTTGAGGGTAAATAGCCACACAAAACGTGACTTTTCCAGTCAACTGGTTTGTTTGTAACACAACCGAAAAGATGGGCCATTTCGCGGGACGTATTGACTGAAAGAAACCGATTTGAAGACAACAAGTAAGGACATCTCTGTGCACCAATGATAGGACCACTGTTGATTGACTGTATTTTAACCCAATGACCACTGATCGTCTTTAAATCTAGCTGGGTAGATAGCCAATGAGTTGAGGTAAACGGCAATATGCAATGGTTATGTGTTGGAAGACCAACCCATGTAGTAAACTCCGGCATAACGAGAGTAATTTGCTATTGAAGTTTTATACCGGAAGGAGCGACGCAGATTACGCACAGCATTGTTTGGTAAACGCGCAGATTCAGCTGTTTATATATCAATCAGTATGGCGACTAAGTCAGGGAAAGCTAAATCGAAGTCTAGATATACAGGTGTACACACAATTTTAAAATAAATTGATTGGAAAAGTGAGACAGAGATTGTTGTAGGACGATTCATTTAGCTATTCCCAAGTGGATGAATATTTTTTGAAAGGAGAGGACATGTTTTGGATTGGTAAATTCTTCTCATGCTAATGCCCTTGTTTGAAATTAATAATATAAAATATTATTTGTGATTTTTTTTTATTTTAGAAGCAATATATAAAAATGTAATGTAATGAAATGTGAGATGCGTGTTTCTGCCGCCCCACCCCAACCCACATGAAATAGCCTATTTGAGGCTGTTGAGGGGAGGGCAGGCCCACAACAATGGCCAAAGTGAAATCGAGACAGTAGATACAGCTGGTCTGTTGTAATATAATAAAGACAGTAGATCTAGCTGGTCTGTCATAATATAATAGAGACAGTAGATCTAGCTGAAATGTCAATATATAAAAGATACAGTAGATCTTGCAGGTCTATAATAATATATTCAACCTTATGTTCCCTGTACTCTATATATCTGTTTATTATACCTGTTGATACTCACTTTACAGCAGAAAGAGACTGCTATGGCACCTGGCATCAGCAGCACAAAATTGTGTAGAGCTTTGGCAAAGTGGGTGGGGTTATATCCTTCCCGTTTGGCCCTGTCCAAGGGTCTCATCGGATGGGGCCACAGTGTCTCCTGACCCCTCCTGTCTCAGCCTCCAGTATTTATGCTGCAGTAGTTTATGTGTCGGGTTAAGGCTAGGGTCAGTTTGTTATATCTGGAGTACTTCTTCTATCTTATCCGGTGTCCTGTGTGAATTTAAGTATGCTCTCTCTAATTCTCTCTTTCTCTCTCTCGGAGGACCTGAGCCCTAGGACCATGCGTCAAGACTACCTGGCATGATGACTCCTTGCTGTCCCCAGTCCACCTGGCCTTACTGCTGTTCCAGTTTCAACTGTTCTGCTGCGGCTATGGAACACTAAGCTGTTCATATTTTCTCTTGAGGTGCTGTCCTGTTGCATCGTCTACAACTACTGTGATTATTATTATTTGACCCTGCTGGTCATCTATGAACGTTTGAAAATCTCGGCCATGTTCTGTTATAATCTCCACCCGGCACGGCCAGAAGAGGACTGGCCACCCCTCATAGCCTGGTTCCTCTCTAGGTTTCTTCCTAGGTTTTGGCCTTTCCAGGGAGTTTTTCCTAGCCACCGTGCTTCTACACCTGCATTGCTTGCTGTTTGGGGTTTTAGGCTGGGTTTCTCTACCGCATTTTGAGATATTAGCTGATGTACGAAGGGCTATATAAATACATTTGATTTTATAGAGGACTGAGGGTCTTCCAAATGTTGAAAGTGTGTAAATTAGTTACCCATGTTATTTTGTTAATTTCTTCATATTTTTTTCCCATATTTTTTTCTCCATTATTTGGGGGTGTTTTAGAATACCATTTTGGCATTTTGTATATAGTTATTTGTTTCAAAATGTATACCATCACCAATTTGGCCACTTGGGTACATTTGGGATACTTGTGTGAGACACCTGGGTGACTTCATGATAAATGTCATGTAGCACACTCATTTTGGAAGTTTTTCACTGAAATTGCCCCCTCATCCTACCTGAATGTTTGTTTTATCTAGTTCATTTTGATGATACAACAAAAAAAAGAAAAAACACATGTTTTTTTTCATTGTATTATCTAAACCAGATCTATTGTGTTATATTTTCCTACATTCAATTCACATTTACACAAACTTCAGAGTGTTTTCTTTCAAATGGTACCAAGAATATGCATATCCTTGGTTCTGTGCCTGAGCTACAGTCAGTTAGATTTGGGTATGTCTTCAGGCGGAAATTGAAAAAAGTAGGGGGGTAGCTCTAAGAGGATCGCACACACACACAGCTGCATCTCACTGTGTGGTCTGTGGCAGTACCTCAAGTGCATGTCTGGGCCTGGGTCTGAACCTCTCTGTGTGTGCGAGCGTACCTGTGTGGAGTACTCAGACTGTATCTGGGATTTTTTATTTTTTTTAACCTTTATTTAACCAGGCAAGTCAGTTAAGAACAAATTCTTATTTTCAATGACGGCCTAGGAACAGTAGGTTAACTGCCTGTTCAGGGTCAGAACGACAGATTAGTACCTTGTCAGCTCGGGGATTTGAACTTGCAACCTTCCGGTTACTAGTCCAACGCTGTCACAAAAACCAACCTTTCTTTCGTATTTTCTTGTAACAAGAATTTAACCTTTCTTCCAATATCAGATATGTCTATGTCCTGGGAAATGTTCTTGTTACTTACAACCTCATGCTAATCGCATTAGCCTACGTTAGATCAACCGTCCCGTGGAAGGGACACCGATCCAGAAGTTAATGCATTTAAGCCAATCAGTTGTTTTGTGGCAAGTTAGGGGGGTAAACAGAAGATAGTCCTATTTGGTAAAAGACCAAGTCCATATTATGGCAAGAACAGCTCGAATAATTATATAGAAATGAGTCCATCCTTACTTTAACACAAGATCAATATGTCAGTCAATATGGAAAATTTCAAGACCTTTGAAAGTTTCTTCAAGTGCAGTCGCAAAAACCATCAAGCGATATGATGAAACTGTCTCGCATGAGGAACACCACAGGAATGGAAGACCCAGAGTTTCCTCTGTTGTAGAGGATAAGTTCATTAGAGTTACCAGCCTCAGAAATTGCAGCCCAAATAAATGCTTCACAGAGTTCAAGTAACAGACACATCTCAATATCAACTGTTCAGAGGAGATTGTATGAATCAGGCCTTGATGGTCAAATTGAAGCAAAGAAACCACTACTAAAGGACACCAATAAGAAGAAGAGACTTGCTTAGGCCAAGAAACACGAGTAATGGACATTAGACCAGTGGAAATGTGTCCTTTGGTCTGGAGTCCAAATTGGAGATTTTTGGTTCTAACCGCCGTGTCTTTTTGAGGTGTGGGTGAACGGATGATCTCTGCATGTGTATTTCCCACCGTAAAGCATGGAGGAGGTGTTATGGTGTGAGTGTGCTTTGCTGGTGACATTGTCTGTGATTTATTTATATTTCAATGCACACTTAACCCGCATGGCTACCACAGCATTCTGCTAGATTTTGTGTCATGAGCCTTCACACTATACCCCATAATGTCAAAGTGGAATTGTGTTTTCAGAAATGTTTACAAATTAATTTACAATGAACCCCTTTGTTATGATAAGCCTAAATAAGTTGCATGGACTTTGTGTACAATAATAGTATTTAACATTTTTGAAAGACTACCTCATCTCTTTACCCCACACATACAATTATCTGTAAGTTCCCTCAGTCGAGCAGTGAATTTCAAACAAAGATACTACCACAATGGTGAGGGAGGTTTTCTAATGCCTCGCAAAGAAAGGCAACTACTGTTAGATTGCCATTTTTTTAAACAGACATTGAATATCCTTTTGAGCATGGTGTTATTAATTACACTTTGGATGTTGTATCAATACACCCAGTCACTACAAAGATACAGGCATCCTTCCTAACTCAGTTGCCAGAGAGGAAGGAAACCGCTCAAGGATTTCACCATGAGGCCAATTTAATGGCTGTGATAGGAAAAAAACCTTGGATCAACAACATTGTAGTTACTAAAAAATACTAACCTAAATGACAGAGTGAAAATAAGGAAGCCACTAAAGTAAAACTGCAAAGAAATTGACAAAGAAATGTACTTGTGTCCTGAACACAAAGCGTTGTGTTGGATTTGCCCCAAACATAACACATCACATCATTGAGTACCACTCTTAATACTTTCAAGCATGGTGGTGGCTGCATCATGTTATGGGTATGCTTGTCCTTGGCAAGGACTAAGGTGTTTTTTTAGGATAAAAAGAAACGGAATAGAGCTAAGCACAGGGAAAATCCTAGAGGAAAATCTTGTTCAGTCTGCTTTCCAACAGACACTGGGAGACAAATTCACCTTTCATTCAGGACCAAAAACTACAACAAGGCCAAGAATTCACTGGAATTGCTTATCAAGATGACATGTTGCTGAGTGGCCTAGTTACAGTTTTGACTTAAATCGGTTTGAAAATCTATGGCAATCAGGGCTGTCCATGACAACAACAAAAAATGGCTATGGGATGAGGTCCTCCACGTTATTCAACGCCTTGACATTACCCAAGGGGCGTCACCTCCAACTAGCAGAGGATTCTCTAACACGAGTTGACCCAGCACCCTAGCTCATCCAGCAGTCCACCCAGGTCAGCGATGTTGTCCCTCCCGGACAAATATGACGGGACTCTATCTAAATGCTGTGGTTTCCTACTCCACTGCTTCCTCTATTTCAACAATCAGATGGAAGCCCCCACCCCCAAGAGGTCCATGGTTATTTCCCTGCAGATGGATGGGCGTTCGAGTGGGCCACGGCTGTCTGGGAGAGAGGAGAGCTGGGTTCCACCGGATGGCAGAGAGGGGGGTGAATGCCTACTCCGATTACAGTAGGTAGGCCAGACCACACGGTGGAGTACACCCTCACCTTCCGGATAGTGGCAGTGCTTCTATATCTGCATTGCTTGCTGTTTGGGGATTTAGGCTGGGTTTCTGTACAGCACTTTGTGACATCAGATGATTTAAGGGCTTTATAAATACATTTGATTGATTGATTGATTGATACATCAATAAAGCCTTCCTCATAATTAGTGCACCCGTACACAAGATCATCCTCGGCCTCCCATGGCTCCAATGTCATGACACCCCCATCTAATGGCCGAGGATGACAATCACGGACTGGGCACCCGAATGCCGGAGGACCTGCTTTCCCTTCCCCTGTGGTTCCATGTCGAGATTCCTGTGGTTGCTCTTCAGCCTAACATCCCGGAGTTATACCAAGAACTGCGGGAGGTTTTCTCCAAGACCAGCATCACCTGTCTCCCTTCTCATCGTGCTCTGGGAGGTAGGTGTGAACATTCTCCATGGCCTCAAGAGGGAACCCGCGCCTGCTACCTGTCCTCCTGAGCGGACCTACATTGCTACAGGGATAAGGGATCGGCTGTTAACCTGGGCGCTCACAGCTGCCGTTGCTGGACATCCAGATTTCACCCGCACTGTGAGTGAAGAGAATGGGGAGAGAAAGAGAGAGGGTCAAATAATCTTGTTCCACCCCATTCCCAGTCTCCTATGGCAATATCAGGAAAACATACTTTTAACTTATTTGTCTCTTCCATCAGGTCTTGTCAATGAATTAGTAGCTGGATAAAGATTGAAGTTTTGATCAAATTAAGTGTTGCGTTACTGATGGGGTCCTCCCTGGTTGTCTCAGTGGAAGGGACTTTCTCACTTTATCAGGATCCGTGAATTTGAATTCCCAGCTGTCTCCCGTCCAGCTGATGACTGACTGACAGGACGTGTCGTTGAGGAGTTCCAACAGAAACTGCCACAACTGGATAGGACCCCCTCCTGTTGAAGCACAACCAAGGACATATACTGTTTATTACTTGAATTTGTTGTGGTTTGTTTCTTTGGGATTCACTCAAACAGTTACCATGGTCACCTTTTGACTACCAGGTAGTCAGCTATTGTGTTGAATTTTTAGGTAACACACACACATACATACACACCTGTGTATCCCGCAAAAGCTACTGCTGATATGACCGACTTGGCTTTGGTCAGGTCCGTGCGCTGATGTAGTCTTTGAAGGTACCCTTGACCTCTTGACCATGCAGCATGGCAGGGTAGTCCTCCAAGTCAAAGCTGTTGAAGGAGGGCACCCGCTGCAGGCTGCAGAAGGGGGAGTGGCTGCCCAGGACTGGGTTACAAGCCTCAAGCCTCTAGACAAAACCCTCAAGGCTCTCTACACTCTCAAAAGATTCTTAGCCTCTAAGTTTACCTGGAAGGAAAGTGTGGGATACCAGCCCCAACCCCCACATACACACACTGTACTTTATGTTTGTTAGCTTGCTAGCCAGACAGTTTTAGTGGAATAATTCTCCCCGTCCCGCCAATGATACCAGGGATACCAGTGAGAACATTTTTTGAAACAAATTGAAGCGGCAGGCACTACCTGAACATAGAACCGTTTTTTTTCTGCTGCAAAAATATTTGTTACTGTGGGCCTTACTGAATACCAACCAGATATTTATCATCAGGATTATTAACTTGAATATGTTGATTTTAAACATCAAAGAATATCCCTCCACGTGATGTCCTTCATGATACTCTTGTTTGCTAAATCTGACTCGACCGGGTTAAAATGTCATATACATTCAATGTCAATGATAATATTATAGATAGCACAGAAACATTCTCATGATGTCTTCTATAGCGTTTAAGGTGGAGTAAAATGTGACGTGGTGTTATGTGGCTGAGTTGGTAGAGCATGGCTCTTGCAACATCAAGGCTATGAGTTAAAATTTGATGCAGTTGAAGTCGGAGGTTTACATACACTTATTTTGGAGTCAATTTGTTTTTCAACCACTCCACATATTTCTTGTTAACAAACTATAGTTTTGGCATGTCAGTTAGGACATCTACTTTGAGAATGACATTTTTCCAACAATTGTTTAAAGACAGATTATTTCACTTAAAATTCACTGTATCACAATTCCAGTGGGACAGAAGTTTACATGCACTAAATTGACTGTGCCTTTAAACAGCTTGGAAAATTCCAGAAAATTATGTCATGGCTTTAGAAGCTTCTGTTAGGCTAATTGACATAATTTGAGTCAATTGGAGGTGTACCTGTGGATGTACTTCAAGGCCAACCTTCAAACCTTTGCAAGCCGAAAAACACCATCCCAACCGTGAAGCACGGGGGTGGCAGCATCATGTTGTGGGGGTTCTTTGCTGCAGGAGGGATTGGTGCACTTCACAAAATAGATGGCATCATGAGGTAGGAAAATTATGTAGGGTTTTTCTTTATTATTACATTTTCTACATTGTAGAATAATAGTGAAGACATCCAAACTATGAAATAACACATGTGGAATCATGTAATAACCAAAAACATGTTAAACAAATTAATCAAAATAGCCACCCTTTGACTTGATGCTACTTTGAAGAATCTCAAATATAAAATATAAAACACTTTTTTGGTTACTACATGATTCTGTGTGTGTTATTTTATAGTTTTGATGTCTTCACTAATATTCCACAATGTTGAAAATTGTAAAAAAATAAAGAAAAACCCTTGAATGAGTCGGTGTGTTCAAACCTTTGACTGGTACTGTATATATATCATATTGTCTCTGTGTCTCAATCATTGTAATGTGGTTAACCTTAAAAATAAAAATTAATTAAAAATATTAAAAGATAAAATTCAACCAGAGTGCCCTTAGATATGGGAAAAGGCCTCCCTTGACCGGTGCAATTTAATCATTCCCACGGTGAATGGCTAGGCCGCTACGTTGTGAAAGCACGCACTATTGCAGAGGCGTTGATATTACCGGCCGTAATTGATATGATGAAAATATTGCGTGAGGAGACAGAGGCACAGAAACTCACAATACCTTTGTCAGATAATACTGTTAACCTGTTGCGACGAGCCATCCCGGATCCGGGATCGTGAATACAGCCTCAAGCTCATTACCATAACGCAACGTTAACTATTCATGAAAATCGCAAATGAAATGAAATCAATATGCTAGCTCTCAAGCTTAGATTTTTGTTAACAACACTGTCATCTCAGATTTTCAAAATATGCTTCTCAACCATAGCTAAACAAGCATTTGTGTAACAGTATAGATAGCTAGTGTAGCATTTAGCGTAGCATTTAGCATTAGCATTCAGCAGGCAACATTTTCACAAAAAACAGAAAAGCATTCAAATAAAATAATTTACCTTTGAAGAACTTCAGATGTTTTCAATGAGGAGACTCTCAGTTAGATAGAAAATGTTCAGTTTTTACAAAAAGATTATTTGTTTAGGACAAATCACTCCGTTTTCTGCGTCACGTTTAGCTACGAAAAAAACCTGTATCCAGGATTGTGTAAATCTATCTGCAAGCTCATTAGCATAACGCAACGTTAACTATTCATGAAAATCGCAAATGAAATGAAATAAATCTATTTGCTCTCAAGCTTAGCCTTTTGTTAACAACACTGTCATCTCAGATTTTCTAAAATATGCTTCTCAACCATAGCAAAACAAGCATTTGTGTAACAGTATTGATAGCCTAGCATAGGATTATGCCTGACATTCAGCATGCAACATTTTCACAAAAAACAGAAAAGCATTCAAATAAAATAATTTACCTTTGAAGAACTTCAGATGTTTTCAATGAGGAGACTCTCAGTTAAATAGCAAATGTTCAGTTTTTACAAAAAGATTATTTGTGTTGACAAATCGTTCCGTTTTCTTCATCACGTTTGGGTAAGAAAAAAAAAGAAAATGAAGTCTTTCAAACGCAAACTTTTTTCCAAATTAACTCCATAATATCGACAGAAACATGACAAACCGATGTTTAGAATCAATCCTCAAGGTGTTTTTCACAGATCTATTGACGATAAATCCATCGTGGCAGTTGACTTTCTCTTCTGAAGAAATGGAACACGCATGGACCCAAAGATTACGCAATAATTTCGACACAGGACACCGGGCGGACACCTGGTAAATGTAGTCTCTTATGGTCAATCTTCCAATGATATGCCTACAAATATGTCACAATGCTGCAGACACCTTGGAGAAACGACACAAAGGGCAGGCTCATTCCTGGCGCATTCACAGCCATATAAGGAGACATTGGAACACAGCGCCTTCAGAATCTGGGGCATTTCCTGTATGAAACTTCATCTTGGTTTTGCCTGTAGCATTAGTTCTGGGGCACTCACAGATTTGGAAACGTCAGAGTTTTTTCTTTCCAAGGCTGTCAATTACATGCATAGTCGAGCATCTTTTCATGACAAAATATCTTGTTTAAAACGGGAACGTTTTTTATCCAAAAATTAAAAGAGCGCCCCCTATCTCGAAGAAGTTAAACAACTAATTCATGCTATTGCTAGCAATCAAGAGGAGCTCTGACTGAATGACTCAAAAACTCCCCAGCTTATGCTCTCCAAAATTGACGTTAGCTGTGAGGGCCAAGATACCTATGCATTTACTTCTGTTCGCTATACATGTCGGGGGATGCTATCACAAGGACATATTGTTCTTTCTCACGATTCCTGAGCATGAAACGGCACAGAGGATGTTCAGTGTGCTGTGTGGCTATATTGATGAAAAACTGATTCCCGAGGATCGAATTGTGGGCTCCATCTATGGTGGGATGGTGGGCAGGCCTCTGCACTCTAGTTAAAGAATGTGTCGCCCTCTGCTATGTGGATGTATTGTATGAAACAACGAGAGCAACTGGCAGAAAAAGAGCTGAGCACAGAACTCTGAAATATACTGCAGCAGGTAAATTCAAATGTAAACTACATTAAACCACATCCAATGCATGCAAGCCTGTTTGCAAAACAATGTGGACATATGGAATCAGAGCAGGACAATGTTTTATTTGATGGTTATCGAGGGGGAAAGATGTTGGTAAGACTTTTTGCACTGATAGAGGAACTGTTGTCATTAACAATAGATGTAAAAAAAATATATTTAAAAAACAGACTTAGGTGACTTTTTGTGTAATGAAAGGAACACGTGTCTCTTTGCCTATATAACAGACATATTTGGGAAACTGAACAAATGCAAGCAGGCAGCGGAAATACAAAAACATTCTACAGATGAGTGACCAAAACAGCGGATTCACAAGAATTCTTATTGGAGAGTCTTTCAAAAGAGATCCATGCCCCCTTCCCTCAGCTGTGTATGTTTCTAAAACAAAACAACATCTGTAAGTGAAACTGAACAGCTGTCGAGCTGTCATGTGACCGAATGCATTCACAGGTCACTACAGAGGAGTTGTAGATATTCCAAAAGTCTCCATCAGTGGCTTCCCACTGTGCTCAGACATCAGTTCAACATCTAGTTTTTATTTACATTTGATTGAGTTGTCAACCAACCGTGAATTCATCTTTTTGAAAATCCGACCCTTTTCCCACTTGATGTAACGTCATCACTTTATACATTTGTGTTGTTGAAATGACGTTGATTCAACCTGTCTTTTCCCACTGGATTGTAGGCTGCACGTGGAAGCCCGGAAATGCTAAAAGTGTTATCTTATTGAAGTTACCGGATGACTAAATTTAATGACCGCCACAGCCCTACTACTGACCACAACCAAAAAACGAATGACCTTAACTACTGACCACAAAAAGTACTGACCAACACTACTGACCACAACTATACCCCACAATCACCAAACTATTGAACCACAACTACTGACCACAACCATACAACTACTGACAGCAAACTCCCAATTACTGACCACAACCACACCAATACTGACTACACAACTACAGATCACAACTACTGACCATTACTGACCAAAACTACTGACTACAACCAAACAACTACTGACCACTACTAGGCTACTGACCACACGACTACTTTCTTATGTCTCTGTCTTTAGCAGCAGAGACAGAGGAGGAAAATGTAGAGAGGAGGGAGTGAAAGGATGCCAGGTCCGCAGGGAGGCGAGTTTTCCTCCATTTCCGCTCGGCTGCCCGGAGCCCTGTTCTGTGAGCTCGCAATGAGTCGTCGAGCCATGGAGCGGGAGGGGAGGACCGAGCCGGCCTGGAAGATAGGGGACATAGAGAGTCAAAGGATGCAGAAAGGGAGGAGAGGAGGGTTGAGGAGGCAGAATCAGGAGATAGGTTGGAGAAGGTTTGAGCAGAGGGAAGAGATGATAGGATGGAAGAGGAGAGAGTAGCGGGGGAGAGAGAGCGAAGGTTGGGACGGCGCGATACCATCCGAGTAGGGGCAGTGTGGGAAGTGTTGGATGAGAGCGAGAGGGAAAAGGATACAAGGTAGTGGTCGGAGACTTGGAGGGGAGTTGCAATGAGGTTAGTGGAAGAACAGCATCTAGTAAAGATGAGGTCGAGCGTATTGCCTGCCTTGTGAGTAGGGGGAAGGTGAGAGGGTGAGGTCAAAAGAGGAGAGGAGTGGAAAGAAGGAGGCAGAGAGGAATGAGTCAAAGGTAGACGTGGGGAGGTTAAAGTCGCCCAGAACTGTGAGAGGTGAGCCGTCCTCAGGAAAGGAGCTTATCAAGACATCAAGCTCATTGATGAACTCTCCGAGGGGACCTGGAGGGCGATATAGACTAACTAGCTAGCATGCCATCCTTCAATCTAATCTACAAATATATCTAAGTAGGTAACTAGCAAGACAAGAATACAACCTATGTTTTCACTGTGGGTCAATAAGAAAAACTCACAATTTCGCCCAGTGCTGTCTCAATCCACCATTTTCGAATGTCAAAACTCAAGTCTCAATGGCTTGATGGTAATGAAAATGGCTTTCAGCCCAATGGTGTATTCAGAAAGTATTCATACTCGTTCCTTTTTTCCAATTTTTTTTTACAGTACATTACACTCTTATTCTAAAATTAATGAAATTATTATTTTTTCATCAAAACCCCATAATGACGAAGCGAAAACAGGTTTTTAGAAATTTTAGCAAATGTATAAAACACAAATACGTTATTTACATCATAATACAGACCCTTTCCTTTGAGTCTTGAAATTGTCACGCCCTGACCTTAGAGATTCTTTTATTCTCTATCTTTTGTTTGGTCAGGGTGTGACTTGGGTGGGAAAGTCTATGCTTTCTGGGTCTTTGTTTTTGGCCGGGTATGATTCTCAATCAGGGACAGCTGTCTATCGTTGTCTCTGTTTGGGAATCATACTTAGTCAGCCTTTTTTCATTTTCTCATTTGTGGGTTGTTGTCTTTGTCAGTGGGCATGTATAGCCTTACAGAGCTTCACGTTCGTTTTGTTGTTTATTGTTTTGTTGGCGACATTTAAAATAAGAATGTACGCTTGCCACGCTACGGGAATCAATAAGGTATAAACTGATCCGCTCCCTAAGACTCCCCCTGCGTTACCATGTCCAGCGGAATCGCGGCCTCCCTGACCAGCCCTGAACCTAACGGTCGGCTATCTAAGGAGTGCACAGGGAAAGGTGGGTCTATCTGCACCAACGGAATACCCAACTTACGGGCGTGTCCGTGATCCATAAAACTCCCAGCTGCGCCTGTCTCGACTAGCGCCTTATGCTGGAGAGAGGGAAAAAATGCAAGGAAAAAATCTAATTAAAAACATGTGACCAACAGGGAGCTCTGGGTGAGTTTGGTGCCTAGTCACCTGGGGTGGCCGAGAAGTGTTGCGCCTGCCATCTCGACTCCCAGACGGACTCCTCCAGCACCGGTCCAAAGTGTGTCCTCTCCGGCCGCAGTAGGTGCAAGAGGAGCCTCCTCGGAGTTGGAGCGGGAGGGCTGGGAGGTGGAACTGACAGGACCCCTTCTGAACACCCGCGGGCAGCTAGCAGCTTGTCCAGTCGGATCGACATGTCTATAGGCTCGTTGAGGGAGAGTGTGGTGTCCCGACAAGCTAGCTCCCTGCGGACGTCCTCCCGGAGGCTGCATCGGTAATGGTCCATCAGGGCCCTGTCATTCCACCCCGCACCAGCAGCCAAGGTCTGGAACTCCAAGGCGAAGTCCTGCACGCTCCTCGTCTCCTGTCTGAGGTGGAACAGTCGCTCACCCGCTGCTCGGTCCTCCGGAGGGTGGTCGAACACGGCCCGAAAACGGCGGGTGAACTCCGGGTAATGGTACCGAGCCGAGTCTGGGCCGTTCCAGACAGCGTTGGCCCATTCCAGGGTCTCTACCCATCAAACAGGAGACGAGGAGGCTCACACTCTCCTCACCCGAGGGAGTTGGACGGTAGTCAGGTAGAGCTCAAGCTAGAGCAAAAAAACCTGGCACCCAGCCGCCGCTCCATCGTACTCCCTCGGGGGCGGGAGACACAAAGTGGGTTGCGTCGTCTGTGGGGGAGTTTGGGTGGATGTCGGGAGACCACTCCTCTCCCATCGCTCCCATCCTCTCCATCATTAGGTCCATCGCCGAACAGATCCGATGGATGAGTTGTGTGATGTAGGACACACTCCTCCATCGACGGAAGAGTGGTGGTCGCTGCTCCTGCTGACTCCATTGCTGGTGCGGGCTTCTGTCACGGCTACTATAAGTAAGTGGGTTAAGGAGTCAGGCGCAGAGCAGGGTAGTTCAAAAGATGTGGATCTTTATTTTCCAAAAAAACAGAGACGGTCACGCCACACACACAAGGGCGCTTAAAGACCCAGTCCAAACAAACAGGACGAAACTGATCGGAAAAATGAATATCACAAAATAATCACACACCATAAACAGAAATACAAGCCTGCACAAAAGCCGGCGGGCCTACTGAGTTTAAATAGCCCACAACCAAAACCTAAACACGAAACTAATCTGACACAACTAAATGAAACAGAAAAGAGGATCGGTGGCAGCTAGTAGGCCGGCGACGACGAGCGCCGCCCGAACAGGAAGAGGCACCATCTTCGGCGGGATTCGTGACAGGTATGGTGGGGATTCGTGACAGGCGTGGTTCCATGGTGTTTATACTTGCGTACTATTGTTTGTACAGATGAACTTGGTACCTTCAGGCATTTGGAAATTGCTCCCAAGGATGAACCATACTTGTGGAGGTCTACAATTTTTTTCTGAGGTCTTGGCTGATTTTTGAAAATGATGTCAAGCAAAGAAGCACTGAGTTGATGGTAGGCCTTGAAATACATCCACAAGTACACCTCCAATTGACTCAAATTATGTCAATTAGAACCTTCTAAAGCCATGACATAATTTTCTGGAATTTCCCAAGCTGTTAAAAGGCGCAGTCAACTTAGTGTATGTAAACTTCTGACCAACTGGAATTGTGATACATTGCATTATAAGTTAAATAATCTGTCTGTAAACAAGTGTTGGAAAAATGACTTGTGTCATGCACAAAGTAGATGTCCTAACCGACTTGCATAAACGATAGTTTGTTAACAATACATTTGTGGAGTGGTTGAAAAATGAGTTTTAATGACTCCAACCTAAGTGTATGTAAACTTCCGACTTCAACTGTATGTACATGTAAATAGTGGTAAAGTGACAAAGCAGATTTTCCTGTCCTACTAAGTATTCAAAATGTAACCAGTACTTTTAGTTGTCAGAGAAAATGTATGGAGAAAAAGTACAATATTTTCTTTAGCAATGTGGTGGAGTAAATGTAAAAGTTGTCAAAAATATAAATAGTAAAGTACAGATACCACAAAAAACATCTTAAGTAGTACTCTAAAGTATTTTTACTTTACACCACTGCATTTACATACGTATTCAGACTCTTTTCTCAGAACTTTGTTGACGCACCTTCGGCAGCGATTACAGCCTCAAGTCTTCTTGGGTATGACACTACAAGCTTGGCACACCTGGGGAGTTTCTCCCATTGTTCTCTGCAGAAAGCCCTGTTAGGTTGGATGGGGAGCCTCGCTGTCTCTCCAGAAATGGTATTTGTCAAATGCACTGAATACATGTGTAGACCTTGAAATGCTTACTTACAAGGCTTATACCAACAATGCAGTTCAATAAATAGAGTTAAGAAACGATTTGCTTAATTAACTAGTAAAAAGTAAAAAATAAAATAAAAAGTAACACAATAAAATTAAAATAACGAGGCTATATACAGGGGTTACCGGTACCAAGTCAATGTGCGGGGGTACAGGTTAGTCGAGGTAATTTGTACATGCAGGTAGGGGTAAAGTGACTATGCATAGATAATGCCGTAGCAGAGAGAACAGTCTATGACTTGCGTGACAGGAGTCTTTGGAATTTGGGCCTTCCTCTGACATCGCCTAGTATATAGTTCCTGGATGGCAGGAAGCTTGGCCCCAGTGATGTACTGGGATGTACGCAATACCCTTTGTAGCGCTGAGCAGTTGCCATACCAGGCGTTGATGCGATCTGGGGACCCAGATTGGGTCTTGGCTGTGTGTTTAGGGTCGTTGTCCTTTTGGAAGGTGAACCTTCCACCCAGTCTGAGGTCCTGAGAGCTTTGGAGCAGGATCTTTTCATCAACGTTCTCTCTATACTTTGCTCCGTTCATCTTTCCCTTGATCCTGACTAGTCTCCCAATCCCTGCTGCTGATAAACATCCCCACAGCATGTTGCCACCACCATGCTTCACTGTAGGGATGGTGCCAAGTTTCCTCCAGACGTGACGCTTGGTGTTCAGGCCAAAGAGTTCAATATTGGTTTCATCAGACCAGAGAATGTTATTTCTCATGGTCTGAGTCCTTTAGGTGCCTTTTTGGCAAACTTCAAATGGGCTATCGTGCCTTTTATTGAGGAGAGGCTTCCGTCTGGCCACTACCATAAAAGCCTGATTGGTGGAGTGCTTGGTGGTTCCAAACTTCTTCCATTTAAGAATGATTAAGACCCATTCCTGGGGACCTTTAATATTGCAGAAATGTTTTGGTACCCTTCCCCAGATCTGTGCCTCGACACAATCCTGTCTCGGAGCTCTACGGACAATTCATTCAACCTCATGGCTTGGTTTTTACTCTGACATGCCCTGTCAATTGACAGGTTTGTACCTTTCAAAATCAACTCCAATCAATTGAATTTATCACAGACTCCAATCAAGTTGAAGAAACATCCCAAGGATGATCAATGGAAACAGGATGCACCTGAGCTCAATTCTCATAGCATAGGTTCTGAATACTTATGTAAATAAGGTACATCTAATTTTTCTTTTTAATACATTTGCAAAAAAATCTAAACCTGTTTTTGCTTTGTCATTATGGGGTATTGTGTTTAAATTGATGATGAAAAAAATGTAGTTAATACATTTTAGAATAAGTATGTAACATAACAAAATGTGGAAAAAGTCAAAGGGTCTGAATACTTTCCGAATGCGCTGTAGCTCCTAATAATGACTTAAAACCTCAAACCAACTAAATTGTAGATATTCATATACAAATATTGAAAGCATTTAATGAGAGAACTAAAAGTCAATGTCAGGTCGCACACCAGCCGTCTGAAGCTAACTGGGCAAATAATTTGACTAACTCTTCCCACCCGCTAACACACATGAGACACCCACATCAAACCACACCCCGGAACCAGGAAAGATGAGAGCAGCAGGCCAGTGGAGCACTTAGAGCAGCAGCAGCCAGGGGAAAATGGTAGGGAAAAGGATGATTTAGGTGACCCAGACACAGGCCCAAAACAAGTTAAGCTAGTCCAGTATCCCCTTGACTGTTTTGGATTTCAAAACTAAAGACAAGACTCAGAGACAGAGTCAGACACAAGAGTAGCTAATGGAGAGAGACACCAGACAAGACAGAGAAGGAAACAGAAGAATAGGATATCAAATCAAATCAAATTGTGTTAGTCACATGTGCCGAATACAACATAAAAAATACAGATAAGAATAAGAAATAAAAGTAACAAATAATTAAATATCAGCAGTAAAATAGCAATAGCGAGACTATATACAGGGGGGAAATGGTACATAGTCAATGTGAAGGGGCACCGGTTAGTTGGGGTAGTATGTACATGTGGGTAGAGTTATTAAAGTGACTATGCATAGATGATAATAACAGAGAGTAGGACGATGCAAATATTCTGGGTAGCCATGATTAGGTGTTCAGGAGTCTTATGGATTGGGGGTACAAGCTGTTTAGAAGCCTCTTGGACCTAGACTAGACGCTCCGGTACCGCTTGCCGTGTGGTAGCAGAGAAAACAGACTATGACGAGGGTTTTAGGGCCTTCCTCTGACACTGCCTGGTATAGAGGTCCTGGATGGCAGGAAGCTTGGCCCCAGTGATGAACTGGGCTGTTCGCACTAACCCTCTGTAGTGCGTTGCAGTCGGAGGCCGTGCAGTTGCCATACCAGGCAGTGATGAAACCAGTCAGGATGCTCTCGATGGTGCAACTGTTGAACCTTTTGAGGATCTGAGGACTCATGCCAAATCTTTTCAGTCTCCTACGGGGGAATAGGTTATGTCGTGCCCTCTTCACGACTGTCTTGGTGTGTTTGGACCATGTTACTATGTTGGTGATGTGGACACCAAGGATCTTGAAGCTCTTAACCTGCTCCACTGCAGCTCCGTCGATGAGAATGGGGGCGTGCTCGGTCCTCTTTTTCCTGTAGTCTACAATCTTCTCCTTTGTCTTGATCACATTGAGGGAGAGGTTGTTCTTCTGGCACCACATGGTCAGGTCTCTGACCTCCTCCCTATAGGCTCTCTCATTGTTGTCGGTGATCAGGCCTACCACTGTTGTGTCATCGGCAAACTTAATGATGGTGTTAGAGTTGTGCCTGGCCATGCAGTCATGAGTGAACAGGAAGTACAGGAGGGGGCTGAGCACGCACCCCCAGAGACACCTGGGTTGAGGATCAGCGTGGCGGATGTGTTGTTACCTACCCTTACCATCTGGCGGCGGCCAGTGAGAAAGGGCAGTGTGGAGTGCAATAGAGATTGCATCATCTGTGGATCTGTTGTGGCGGTATGCAAATTGAAATGGGTCTAGGCTTTCTGGGATAATGGTGTTGATGTGAGCAATGACCAGCCTTTTAAAGCACTTCATGACTACAGACATGAGTGCTACGGGTCGGTAGTCATTTAGGCAGGTTACTTTAGTGTTCTTGGGCACATGCTCTATTATGGTCTGCTTTAAACATATTGGTATTACGGACTCGGACAGGGTGAGGTTGAAAATGTCAGTGAAGACACTTGCCAGTTGGTCAGTGCATGCTCTCAGTACACGTCCTGGTAATCCATCTGGCCCTGCGGCCTTGTGAATGTTGACATGTTTAAAGGTCTTACTTACATCGGCTACAGAGTTCGTGATCACACAGTCTTCTGGAACAGCTGGTGCTCTCATGCATGTTTCACTGTTATTTGCTTACTAGGGCGTATAGATGTAGTTTAGCTCGTCTGGTAAGCTCGTGTTACTGGGTAGCTCTTGGCTGTGCTTCCCTTTGTAGTCTGTAATGGTTGGCAAGCCCTGCCACATCCGACGAGCGTCAGAGACGGTGTAGTACAATTCGATCTTAGTCCTGTATTGACGCTTTGCCTGTTTGATGGTTAGTCTGAGGGCATAGCGGGATTTCTTATAGGCTTCCGGGTTAGAGTCCCGCTCCTTGAAAGCGGCAGCTCTAGCCTTTAGCTCATTGCAGATGTTGCCTGTAATCCATGGCTGTTGGGTGTGGTATGTACATACGGTCAATGTGGGGGAACGACTTCATCGATGCACTGATTGATGAAGCCAATGATTGATGTGGTGTACTCCACAATGCCATTGAAGGAATCCTGGAATATATTCCAGTCTGTGCCAGCAAAACAGTCCTGGCTTGGCATCTTTTTTATTGATCTAGTCACTGCTTTAATTTTTGCTTGTAAGCAGGTATCAGGAGGATAGAATTATGGTCAGATTTGCCAAATGAAGGGCGAGGAAGAGGTTTGTATGCGTCTCTGTGTGTGGAGTAAAAGTAGTTCCGAGTTTTTTTCCCTCTGGTTGCACATTTAACATGCTGATAGAAATTTGGGTAAACGGATTTAAGTTTCCCTGCATTAAAGTCTCCTGCTACTAGGAGCGCCGCCTCTGGTTGAGCGTTTTCTTGTTTGGTTTTGGTGGAATACAGCTCATTCAATTCTGTCTTAGTGCCAGCCTCTGACTGTGATGGTATGTAAGCAGCTATGCAAAATACAGATGAAATCTCTCTAGGTAGATAGTGTGGTCTACAGCTTATCATGAGATACTCTACCTCAGGCATGCAATAGCTCGAGACTGCCTTAGATATCGTGCACCAGCTATTATTTACAAAAATACATAGCCCGCCTCCCCTTGTCTTACCAGTCGCAGCTGTTCTATCCTGCCGGTAGAGCGCATAACCAGTCAGCTGTATGGTGATAGTGTCGTCATACAGCCACAACTCCGTGAAGCTTAAGATATTACAGTTTTGATTGCACATTTGCTAGCAGAATGGAAGGAAGTTGGTGTTTATTCGATCGCCTACGAATTCTCAGATGGTAGCCCACCCTTTGGCCCCTTTTTCTCCGCCTCCTCGTCACACAAATGAGGGGGATCTGGGCCTGTTCCCAAGAAAGCAGTATATATTTCGAGTCGGGCTCGTCAGACTCGTTAAAGGAAAAAAAGGATTCTGCCAGTCCGTTGTGAGTAATCGCAGTCCTGATGTCCAGAACTTATTTTTGGTCATACGAGATGGTAGCGGCAACATTATGTACAAAATACGTTTCAAAAACTATTTACAAAAAATCCAAATAAACTATCTCAATCCGAAATAAACTAACAAAAAAACACAATCGGTTGGGGACACCTAAAATGTCTGCCTTCTTCTCCGGTGCCATATGATGGAGAGAGACACCAGTAGAACAGAACAGGCCATAACAGAAGATGATAGACAAAGAAGATAGTAACAAACAAGAGCCTGAGACAGCAACAAGCAAGACACAGAGAAAGTGACAGAAGAGGGCAGATGGGGAGAGAACAGAGGTAGGTTGAGCACACAGTAGACTAACACTTCAAGCTCTATAGATTCTAATTTATTTATTTGCACATATTATTACAGGTGAAATACAGACAGTGAAAAAGTAAAACATGGTTTACAAATCATTTGCAGGTGAGGTGAAAAAGCCAGTGAAATTGCTATTAAAACAATTGTTCACTTTGACACTTTTTACAACCGGCACAGGATGAGGGTAGACGAGAGACAGCAACATAGAATACTAAGATACAGCAACAGAAGAAGACAGACAAGAGACGTCATCAGACGACACAGAGAAAGCTATGGAGAGGAGGGGTGAGCACATAGTCTACAATCACTTAAAGCGCCGGGCCATGCAAAACGAACTCACCCAATGTTGCAAATGATAGGGAATAAGCAATCACTTGAGGCATCGCCAGCTGTGAACTCTATAGCGCACTTCAGACAACCACAGTGAATGTGACTGTACATCAAATGTTGCAATGTTAAAACGTTTGATATCGTTTTTTCCTACACGATCACTTTGCTAACTCTTAATTATTGTCTACTCTGTTGGTATGCATAACCTTTTTATTTTATCAACACACTCGTCACTCCCATTTAACAATTTAAATCGCTTTGGCACAGTAAGCATCCAGTGATAATGTTGCATTGCATACAATGTTTTGAAAGGTCTATCATTTTCATCGAATACAATCAAAGTTAACATAAGCCCTAGATGCCATCAATTGCCAAATGTATAGACATGCTCAATTTAGGCATATTTTCTGAGCAACGAGATGTTGCACTCCAAAGAGAACTTGAAATAACATGATAAATGAATAATCGAAAGAAAACCGTGTTCATTAGGCTTGTGGTAATAAGTATTTACGCATGTCATGTGAAATAGGCCTCGTGAAATCATTGTCAAAAGTGCAAGAGATACTGTTGCATGTAGGTCTAGATTATTTCTGGATTGATCATATAGAAATATCAAAACATTCTACTCCAAAGCCTTTGTATGTGGCACAGGAGACACTGACTTGATGCTTTTTTATTTTATTAAGACACCTGGTGGTCTGGTTTGGACAGTTCATGAGGTCTCCTAAATATCTATCGTCTAGGTGGGACTCTTGTGACTAAAGAGGCGTCATGTATTGCTTGTATTTGAGTAGGAGTAAAATTTCTCTATTCTCAGCATTTACAACCAATTTGCTGCTCTGAGACGCTTTGTGGATATGTTACGCCCCTGAAAACAGGGGAGAAATAATCACGAGAGTGATACGGTGTTGTATTCTCAAGTCAACATTTAGTTCCATCATTTCACAAAAGTAACAGATTACATAACAGAAAAACCCATTATACAAATAACACAGCAAAATATCTTATTAACAACACGCATGTTCATTCACAATCGACATAAAATGGCAGCTACTCTCAGTACGACGCTATTCTTCACTTCAACCGAGCAGGGCTAATATTACTCTCTTCAAACTTAACTCTAACTTCCTCAAGACGTTACTAAAACACACCTTAAACACTCTTGACATGTTCGCTAGTTATAACGTTTAAATTACTATTTTTATCATCAATAAAGTACCTGAAAACAGGGGAGAAATAATCACGAGAGTGATACGGTGTTGTATTCTCAAGTCAACATTTAGTTCAATGAGAAAAGACCGCGAATTTCCCCAGGAATATGCGTGGAGACCAGAGCAATCGATCTCCGGCTCATTAGTTTAAGAGCATTTCGTAGATCACAGATTAACACTTTTAGGCACCACAAAATAAAGTAATCAATATAACGTTTACACATTACTCTCACAATTCGTACCCTTTGACAGATTTGAACTTTAACACAATTATATGAATGTTATCAATCTCTATCAACTAATACTGAATGCATCTTTTTAACCTTAGATGCTTTAAGATCCTCACATACTATGAACTTACTAATACTTTTCAATGTATAACAGGCTATGAATATGTCCTTTAACCTGTCACAGATACAGGTCCTGTACTTGGACTGAATGGTGTTTAACAATGATATTTCCACAAGAGGGCAATGTTGACTGTTCATTTTTTATCCTGAATGCCCTTGACTCTTATGCCAGGTAGTGGGATAGATAACATTTCAAAATTCAAACTATTCAATAAATGATTTATATTTATTTTGGCGGGTTTCTATGAGACCAGATATATCAAAGTTAACTTCCTGTGAATCACTACTGTGTCTATAGAAAAATATTGTCAAGCCAGGTGTGAGAGCCGTCACCGATCCAGAGAACTGGGTGATCTCGCTCTCCGAAGCCGATGTGAGAAGGATCTTTTATCAGGTCAACAAGCAAGGCCACAGGCCCAGACTGTATTCCAGGGTGCATTCTCAGAGCATGTGCAGAACAGCTGGCAGGCATATTCACAGCAATTTTCAACCTCTCCTTGTCCCAGTATGTAATCTCCACGTTTTAAGATGACCACAATCATTCCTGTTCCTAAGAACTAAGGCTTCATGCCGACAATGATTACCGCCCTGTAGTTTTCACTTCTGTAATCATGAAGTGCTTTGAGAGCATGGTTATGGCACACATTAACTCCACAATCCCAGCCACCCTAGACCTACTCCAATTTGCATAGCACCCTAATAGAGCCATAGATGACACAATCTCAATTGCTCTCCACACTGCCCTCACCCAACAAGATAAGGAATACCTATGTGAGAATGCTGTTCATTGAGTACAGCTCAGTATTCAACACCATTATCCCCTCCAAGCTCGTCACTAAGCTTAGGACTCTGGGTCTGAACACCTCACTCTGCAACTGGATCCTGGACTTCCTGACGGGCCGACCCCAGGTAGTGAGGGTAGGCAACATCATCTCCACCACGCTGACACTTAACACAGGGGCCCCACAGGGGTGTGTGCTTAGTCCCATCTTTTACTCCCTGTTCACCCATGACTGTGTGGCCACGCACATCTCCAACACCATTATCAAGTTTGCTGACGACACGACGGTGGTAGGCCGGATCACTGTCGACGATGAGTCAGCCTACAGGGAGAGGAGGTCAGTCACCTATGTTACAGCCTGGCTCATAGTACATAACAACAAAGGGAGACCACGCATGACTTAAATAATTGCACCTATTCGGTGCATTTTGAGAAGTGTAACTTGGAAAAACTTGATGTCATAATGGGTACATGTTCATTGTCATAAAAAACATGTTTTCCCACCTATAGTAAGTGCCTATTAAGTGCCAAATTAAGTAGTATGGTTAACGATTTCATCCTAAATCAACCAAAGATCCCCTTGTGACAGGGGGAATGGAAGATTGTTGTATGCAACAGGGAGGAGCAACTGAATGTGAGCTTAATGATTAAAAAAATGTGTGTAATAAAACATTTCTAGCCTGTCTATCTAGGGGTAATAGGGTTAATGTGTCATGCTTGACCCGCTCAGTTATCCACCACAAAACACCAGAAAAGAGTAGAACCAGCTCACCTGCTTTTGCACTATGATTTGACGATACGATATATAATGTTTCTTTAAAATTAAAAAATGAATAGTTTTACCATATTAGTAAAACAAGAGTTCAGTTCACATAACAGGGTTGACCTTAAAATGAGGGACAGATGTAAATTAATCATAAATCACATGAAATAAATAATAATATTCAACAAAATAACTTGGGCTTTACAATGATGGCGATTTTTTTTTAAATGTTGTGGTTAAGTGTGTTCAAATCTTCCTAGAAATAACAGATGGTGCATTACTACCGGAGGTTTATCCGGGGTTTTGGCCAAGTGGTGGCGCCTATTACCTCACTGCTGAAGGGGTGGCCGGTGCGTTTACGGTGGTCCGACGAGGCAGATGGAGCTTTCAACCATTTGAAGGCGCTGTTTACTGACGCGGACCCTTCGTTAGCATTCATAGTGGAGGTGGATGCGTCCGAGGCTGGGGTTGGAGCCGTGCTGTCTCAACGCTCGGGCACGCCACAGAAGCTCCGTCCCTGCGCTTTCTTTTCTAAGAAGCTGGGTCCGTCGGAGCGGAACTATGATGTGGGGGACCGGGAGTTGCTAGCTATGGTAAAAGCCCTGAAGGTGTGGAGACACTGGCTTGAGGGGGCTAAGCACCCTTTCCTCATCTGGACTGACCACCGCAATCTGGAAAAATATTTGGGCGGCAAGGAGACTGAATCCGTGTCAGGCTAGGTGGGGCATGTTCTTTATCCAATTTAGATTTACGATCTCTTATAGACCAGGTTACCTCAACACTAAGGCCGACGCGCTGTCCCGTCTCTATGACACTGAGGACCGGTCCATCGATCCTACTCCCATCCTTCCAGCTTCTAGGCTGGTGGCTCCGGTGGCATGGGAGATGGACGCGGACATCGAGCGGGCGTTGGGGTTGGAACCTGCGCCTTCACAGTGTCCGACCGGTCTCAGGTACGTGCCGCTTGGTTTCCGTGATCAATTGAGTCGGTGGGCTCACACACTACCTTCTTCAGGTCATCCGAGGATTGCGAGGACAGTGCAGGGTCTTAGGGGGAAATACTGGTGGCCCACCTTAGCCAAGGACATGAGGCTCTATATCTCCTTCCTAAAGGGCCCCTCCCGCTTCCACAACGGCCCTGGTCTCATCTATCGGTGGACATTCTTACTGATCTTCCCCCATCTCAGGGGAACACTACCATTCTGGTCGTTGTGGATCGATTCTCTAAGTCCTGCCGTCTCCTCCCATTGCCTGGTCTCCTTACAGCCCTACCAACTGCGGAGTCTATTTACCCACGTCTTCCGGCACTACGGGGTGCCGGAGGACATCGTATCTGATCGAGGTCCCCAGTTCACGTCCCGTGTTTGGAGGGCGTTTATGGAGCGCCTGGTGTCTCAGTCAGCCTGACCTCTGGTTATTACCCCGAGAGTAATGGCCAGGTGGAGAGAGTGAACCAGGAACTGGGTAGGTTTCTGTGGTCGTATTGCCAGGACCGGCCAGTAGAATGGGTGAGGTACGTCCCATGGGCGGAGTTGGCCCAGAACTCACTCCGTCACTCCTCCACGAACATGTAGCCATTCCAATGTGTGCTGGGCTACCAGCCGGCCCTGGCTCCGTGGCATCAGAGTCAGACCGAAGCTCCTGCTGTGGAGGAGTGGGTACAGCGCTCTAGGGAGACCTGGCGGGCAGTCCAAGACACTCAAGCAGGCCGGTGGATGGCAGAAGAAGAGTGCTGACCGCCACCGCAGTGAGGCCCCTGTGTTCGCACCAGGGGACAGGGTCTGGCTCTCAACCCGAAACCTGCCCCTCCGCCTGCCCTGCCGGAAGCTGGGGCCACAGTGTGTGGGGCCATTTAAAGTCCTGAGGAGGATAAACGAGGTGTGTTATAGATTGCAACTTCCCTCTTACTGTCGCATTAACCCCTCGTTTCATGTGTCTCTCCTCAGGCCGGTGGTAGCTGGTCCCCTACAAGAAGGAGAGGTGCCGGAGGTCCCTCCTCCCCCTCTGAGGGGCCTGCAGTACCTCGTGGACTGGGAGGGGTACGGTCCGAAGGAGAGGTGCTGGGTACCGATGGGGGACATTTTGGATCCTAACCTCTTGAATGACTTCCACCGCCTCCACCCGGATCGCCCTCCGGATTGCCCTCCGGATCGCCCTTGAGGGGGTGGGTTCTGTCACAAATCCCGCCAAAGATGGTGCCTCTTCCTGTTCGGGTGGCGCACGGCGGTCGTCGTCGCCGGCCTACTAGCTGCCACCGATGTTTCATTTAGTTGTGTCAGATTAGTTTCGTGTTTAGGTTTTGGTTGTGGGCTATTTAAACCCAGTAGGCCCGCCGGCTTTTGTGCGGGATTGTTTTTCTGTTTATGGTGTGTGATTATTTTGTGGTATTCATTTTTCCGATCAGTTTTGTCCTGTTTGTTTGGACTGGGTCTTTACACGCCCTTGTGTGTGTGGTGTGACCGTCTCTGTTTTTTTTGGAACATAAAGATCCACATCTTTTGAACTACCCTGCTGTCTGCCCCTGACTCCTCCACCCACTACTTATAGTAGCCTTGACAATACCGCTCAGGAAGGAGACGCGTTCTGTCTCCTAGAGATGAACGTACTTTGGTGCGAAAAGTGAAAATCAATCCCAGAACAACAGCAAAGGACCCTGTGAAGATGCTGGAGGAAACAGGTACAAAACTGTCTATATCCACAGTAAAACGAGTCCTATATCGACATAACCTGAAAGGCTGCTCAGCAAGGAAGAAGCCACTGCTCCAAAACCGCCATAAAAAAGCCAGACTACGATTTGCAACTGCACATGGCTATAAATATTGTACTTTTTGGGGAAATGTCCTCTGGTCTGATGAAACAAAAATAGAACTGTTTGGCAATAATGACCATCGTTATGTTTGAAGGAAAAGGGGGAGGCTTTCAAGCCGAAGAACACCATCCTAACAGTGAAGCACAGGAGTGGCAGCATGATGTTGTGGGGGTGCTTTGCTGCAGGAGGGACGGTTGCACTTCACAAAATAGATGGCAACATGAGGAAGGAAAATTATGTGGATATATTGAAGCAACATCTCCAGACATCAGTCAGGAAGTTAAAGATTGGTCGCAAATAGGTCTTCCAAATGGACAATGACCCCAAGCATACTTCCAAACTTGTGGCAAAATGGCTTAAGGACAACAAAGTCAAGGTATTGGAGTGGCCATCACAAAGCCCTGACCTCAATTTACATTTACATTTAAGTCATTTAGCAGACGCTCTTATCCAGAGCGACTTACAAATTGGTGCATTCACCTTATGACATCCAGTGGAACAGCCACTTTACAATAGTGCATCTAAATCTTTTAAGGGGGGGGGGTGAGAAGGATTACTTTATCCTATCCTAGGTATTCCTTAAAGAGGTGGGGTTTCAGGTGTCTCCGGAAGGTGGTGATTGACTCCGCTGTCCTGGCGTTGGGGGGCCAGAGCAGCGAACAGTGAGGGAGTTTGTTCCACCATTGGGGGCCAGAGCGGGGGTAACGTGAGAGAACTTGGGAAGGTTGAACACCAGACGGGCTGCGGCGTTCTGGAACAGTTTTGACTGGGCTGAGCGGATGTTGTAACTGTACTGTTGTCCTCAGTGGTAGGGAGGCGAGCAGGCCAGAGGTGGATGAACACTGATATGTCTGCCAGTGCCCTTGTTTGGGTGAAAAAGCTTAGGGCCTGACTCAGAGCCTGGAGGTACAAAATGAGGTGCCAATTTAAAGTTCCCTAATGGAGTGTATGTAAAATTCTCACAGCTCCTCTCTACTATTATTCTGACATTTCAGGCAAGCACCATGGTCTTGTAGCGGATGCGTTCTCAGCTTCAACTGGAAGCCAGTGGAGAGATTGCGGAGGAGCATGGGGATGACGTGAGAGAACTTGGGAAGGTTGAACACCTGTTTTAATTGTGCCATTATGGTGTATTGTGTGTAGATTGATGATGGGGAAAAATATTCAATACATTTTAGAATAAGTCTGTAACCCAAACAAAATGTGGAGAAAGTGAAGGGGTCTGAATACTTTCCGAATGCACTGTATTTTAACAAATCAAATTGTATTGGTCACGTACACATATTTAGCAGATGGGATTGAGGGTGCAGAAATATTTGATTAATATAAGGAATTTTTAAAGATGTATACTTTTTCTTTTGATACTTAAATATATTTAAAAACAAATACTTTTAGACTTTTCCTCAAGTAGTATTTTACTGGCTGACTTTCACTTTTACCTATTAAAGGTCTAACAATTCACAACAATACACTCAAATCTAAAAGTAAAAAAAGGAATGAAGAAATATATAAATATTAGGACGAGCAATGTCAGAGTCCGGAGTATGTACAGTATATATCTAATAATAACCCTACAACAGGTATAGGCTACATGTGGACATTGCACAAACAATGCCCAGCTTGAGTGTAGATACATCACAAAAAAATTGATGAGTGTGTTACAAAGACCAATTCCTTTGCTGTAAATATCATATTGAGGTGCTTATAAAGACAGTATGCCTACACGTACCTAGTAAATACAAATAAGATGTCTGTAGAGTATAACTTCAGCTGTCTAACCAGAACTGGAATGCATTCTATTTGTCTATTTTGCCATATCTAAGGACTTGGCTGTCTAACCACACATTGACATGCACAGCCCTCTGAGTGAGGTTCTGTCTTCAAGTTTCGAGTGGGTGATGAAGTCCCTTCCATCTATGTAATGGTTTACAGGTTGTGGACAGGTGCAGTCAGGTTGCAGGAAGGGTGGAGTGAATGACACTTCATCCTGGATATGACAGAGTTTGCCTCATGGGTCCAGCAGGCAGTGTTCAATAAGTACAGGCAGATGTGTGATGCAGTTGGCTGGCACTCTTATCATACCACTCTGTAGGTTACTGAAAAATGGAAAGCTTCCTCCAGGAGTCAGTAGCATACAGAGTAATATTGCTATTGAATGTAATTGCTGAACTTATTAGGAATTGTTGATGTGTGACATATATTGAAAGGGTGATATTACTAAACACTTGTAGTGTCTTATTAGCAATCACCTTTCGTCCCTTCTGAGGTGTTTACCAATGCCTGATTGCATTGCAGCATAGATCAGCGCCTATATTGGACCCAGCTCCAATACCACAGAGAAGGACTGTTACCATACAGTCATGGAAGCCAAAAATAAATACATGGTTGAACAGCCAATCAGAGATCCTGATTTACAGCTAATCACAAGGGATAAATGCCAGCAGAGTACTGACTGGTTGACACTACTCAATTGGGCCCATGAGTAGTCCATTGGCACAGTGGAAGGGGGCACATGCTTACAACATACAAGACACAGATTACATTATCAATGGCGCTTAGGTGAATTCCAAGACATAAAGTAGTTTGACCGTTGAGGAGATCAGATGTGACCAAGCTGATTCAAGAGTCTTCCATTACTCTGAAGCAGGACTGGGGTCTGGCCTCAGCCTTCTGTAACAGCACCTGATATGGTAGTCAGTGGCATATACTCATGGATGCCAAGGGAAGCCAGGCTTCTCCAAAAATGTTATCAATAAAAAAAGATTCATGTATCTTTCGTCTCTCTGTGTTTCATAATTTTCCTTCAATTCGCAAGAGCCTGAACGTACACCACATGACCAAAAGTATGTGGATTGCTCGTCGAACATCTTATTCCAAAATCATGGGCATTAATATGGAGTTGGTCCCCCCTTTGATGCTCTAACAGCCTTCAATCTCCTGGGAAGGCTTTCCACTAGATGTTGGAACATTGCTGCAGGGACTTGCTTCCATTCAGCCACGAGAATTAGTGAGGTCGGGCACTGATGTTGGGCGATTAGGCCTGAGTTCCAATTCATCCCAAAGGTGTCCGATTGGGTTGAGGTCAGGCCTCTGTGCAGGCCAGTCAAGTTCTTCCACAACGATCTCGACAAACCATTTCTGTATGGACCTCGCTTTGTGCACGGGGGAATTGTCATGCTGAAACAGAAAAGGGCCTTCCACTAACTGTTTGCATAAAGATGGAAGTACAGAATTGTCTAGAATGTCATTGTATGCTGTAGTGTTAAGATGTCCCTTCAGTGGAACTAAGAGGCCCAGCCCGAACTATGAAACAGCCCCAGATTATTATTCCTCCTCCACTAAACTCTACAGTTGGCACTATTTATTCGGGCAGGTAGTGTTCTCCTGGCATCCGCCAAACCCAGATTCGGCTGTCAGACGGTGAAGCGTGATTCATCACTCCAGAGGACGCTCCAATGGCGGCAAGCTTTACACCACTCCAGCTGACGCTCGGCATGCGCATGCTGATCTTAGGCTTGTGTGCAGCTAATTGGCTATGGAAACCCATTTCATGAAGCTCCTGACGAACAGTTCTTGTACTGACATTGCTTCGAGAAGCACTTCAGAATTTGGTAGGGAGTGTTGCAATCAAGGACAGAGGATTTTTACGTGCCATATGCTCCAGCACTCGGCCATCCCATATTGTGAGCTTGTGTGGCCTACCACTTTGCGGCTGAGATTTTGTTGCTTCTAGACGTTTCCAATTCACAATAACAGCACAAACAGTTGACTGGACAGCTCTAGCAGCGCTGAAATGTTAATAACTGAATTGTTGGCATTCTTTGTTTAAAGTCACTAAGCTCCACAGTAAGGCCATTCTACTGCCAATGTTTGTCTATGGAGCTGTGTCCTCGATTTCATACACCTGTTAGCAACAGGTGTGGCTGAAATAGCCAAATCCACTAATTTGAAGGGATGTCCACATACACTGTATTAACAAAAGTATCTCACCGGAGAAAGCATCCGAGCAAGTGAAACAGCGCCCCTCTTTCTCAGGATGTGTAGACCATCTATCTGACGCTGTCTGGACAAAAATAATATGACATTGTTGCCGCCCAAAGATTTAATGCAAAGGAAACCAGCGAGCATTTGGCCTCCCTTGATAAACATAAATAAATAAAATAATAGCAAATCAGCATTGAGCTAAACTGCGTGAGGTCAACTGTGAATGGTCCTGGCACACCAAAAAAATGTGTTAAGAGAAGCCAGTTTGGATTTGGCTTCACACTAATCACATCACATCAAAAGAAGAATGTAATTTACAGAAAAAACTTGAATTGTTGCATCTCATTGTGTCGTTGTCCTCTAATGGCTAGTTCGCTAACTTATATCGTCCCTTTCCGATATTAGCCATGGATGGAAATAGGGATTTGGACTGGTTTTTACTTAATTCTCCGTACTGGCCAGTAATTATAATGGTGATTCTGATCCAACCATAAATTCATACATTATGCCTCTGGTTTGAGAGGATGGAAGTTCAATATGTAGCTAGATATAATAGGCTAATGTTAACTAGCTGGCTTGGCGCATTGTTGCCCATGAAAGGAAGTTAGGCTAGTGTGCAAGCATTTTAGCAAGGTAGCCAAGGACAATAAAAACTAAAAGCGTGTACTGTATGACAGAGTCGTAGTCCGTTTCGGCTATATGAAAGCGAGGAGGATGTCATTGGCGTTTCTCTACAAGTAGGGTGAGTCAACATGATTTTTCTACTTGCACGCAAGCAGACAGACAAGCACACACAAATCAGTACCATGGACAGCCACATCATATTTAGCTTACGTTGACTGGTTGTTTTTGGTATCTTTTAGTTTCTTAAACTACTTTATTAAACTAAGCATAGGTGATTTGATGACATTGAAATATTGAAGTTGAAATGATTGGCATTCTATGTTGGAATAGTGGAGTCAGAACCTTTTTTAAATCAATGGTTGTTTAGTAGTCGGAAATTGTCATTAACTATGCTGAAGGTTATGTAACTGTTTGTTACATGCAAAATGCTTTGTGGACTTCACTGGGCAGATTTTGCTTTCCCCAGTTTTGTGATGAAACAAAGGCGTGGTTGAATTTATTCTGCCAATGTGTCTTCTTATTGTCTCGTCCTTAGGCCTATACAGTGGGGCAAAAAAGTATTTAGTCAGCCACCAATTGTGCAAGTTCTCCCACTTAAAAAGATGAGAGAGGCCTGTAATTTTCACCATAGATACACTTCAACTATGACTGACAAAATGAGAAAAAAAATCTGGAAAATCACATTGTAGGATTAATGAATTTATTTGCAAATTATGTTGGAAAATAAGTATTTGTCAGTGGCTCGGGAAACAAAACATTGATATTTTGGGTCCATGGCCAGGAAACTCCCCAGACCTTAATCCCATTGAGAACTTGTGGTCAATCTTCAAGAGGACAAACAAAAACCCACAAATTCTGACAAACTCCAAGCATTGATTATGCAAGAATGGGCTGCCATCAGTCAGGATGTGGCCCAGAAGTTAATTGACAGCATGCCAGGGCAGATTGCAGAGATCATGAAAAAGAAGGGTCAACACTGCAAATATTGACTCTTTGCATCAACTTCATGTAATTGTCAATAAAAGCCTTTGACACTTATGAAATGCTTGTAATTCTACTTCAGTATTCCATAGTAACATCTGACAAAAATATCTAAAGACACTGAAGCAGCAAACCTTGTGAAAATTAATATTTGTGTCATCCTCAAAACTTTTGGCCACGACTGTAGTCTTTGTTAGAAGGTGACGTTTAGTTGTTGGTCTGAGCTTTCCTGGGCACGTAAGTCGCCTGATATTTGGAGTAGAGAGAACATGTTGGTCTCATTAGAAAGCTAGGATTCATTACTATAAAACTCTAAATGTGTTTTTGGGGTCAATGTGACTGATTATGTTAGAGCAAGTCACAAATAAATAATCCATACCCAACCCTCCAGTAAGTCGTGATGAACTCACTTACAAAACTCCATTTTGGACGAGACTGACTTTATGAACACAATTATCTTAATTTTACACTATGTAGTACATTTTGACACTAGAATGAATGTTTCTGACTCATATCAATGCCACAAAGGGCACTTAAACCCAGATAAATTGGTTCTAAGGGGCAGTTACCTTTTTAAATGGCACATGGTTACATCTGTGTCTTTGTTTTAAGTCTAGTGCCTCAGACTATTGTTACATTTGTATCATTTGAGGGGTGTGCATCAAGAGCAAAGTCATTTTTATCATTTCACTTTTTCTGTGAAAACCATTAGCACATACAAGTCTGATTAGGCTAAGCCAGACTCATTTATTTCATATATATGTCTCTGGTAGGGCTTACCTATGCCACAGCCTCTGTCATAGAAACAAACAGAGCATGGCTTTGTGTCCGCGGTTTCACTTTTACATTGCAGAAAACGCTCGTCTGTAGCCCAATCATTCAAAACTTAAAGACCTATTTTACCTGACCTACATGTTTCTACTTTCTGGCTCAGACTCCCGGGACGCTCTTAATGGCTACACACAAATTAATCATCATAAGTAAGGAACTATCAAAACTATGCAAACATTTAAAATAATCCCTATTTAATCTATAAATAACGTGTCTCACAGAAAATACATGATTAGCATTATTGATCAGATGGAGGTCATTACCACTAAATTAATTCATTTTAGGTGTGCCGAAGAATTTTCTATCCCATCATGGTGTGCCACGGTTTGGAAACCACTGTTTTAGTCCACTACATTGGTCCTTAAGTGAAATCTCCACTCAATCGGGGCCCTGTGCCATGCAAAACGAACTCACCCATGGTCAATGAGCGTCATCACTATCTTTCCTTTGTGGTACATCAAAAAATTATTATTACCAGCTGAGATAAATGTTGATGAGTTGATTTTACTCCTGGCTCAGAGTTTGACTGGGCGTTGTCTTAACATCATTTTAAAATCTACTCTGAGCTGTGTTTTTGTTGTTGTCTTAAAACAGGATCCATAGGAGCTTTTCTGAGATGCTTTGTGGGATACAGGCCCATGTGGCAGAAAGGATAATACTCAAGGCATTGTCAAAAAACATTTATTTCTTCTAACCAGGAATGCTGCTTTCCCTGAGAACAAGTAACTCAATATTACAAAATAAGACATCTACACAATGTAGATTAGTCACATTAATATTCCCAGTCAGTTCAATTAGCAGCTATTCACAGTATTCTAAAGGAATTAAGGCATACATGATGAATCTGTTATGGCACATAATATGTACTTTGTCATTCCAGTTAAGAAAAAGACTCTGTAATGACTCTAGGGAAGCAAGTTCGACCCTATTGTTATTCCCCCCATCTCTGACATATTTCATTAAAACAGGCTCAGGTCATAAGCTTCTCATGAATACCCCCTGTGCTTTACTCTCTCTCCCACTCTCTCCTTCAGGTCATGACCAAAGCCCTTTTTAATAGTTACTGTACCTAGTACAATAGTTACTGTTTGTATGTCACAAAGGTGCTTTGAGTGTAATGAGCTGTTCTTACCAAGAGTTTAGCTCCTACCAGAGCTTGAAAACACCCGTTCAACATTGACAAGAGCGAACCTCTCAACACATAGCAATGTCATTTTTCAGCTTTGCTGTAAAATATATTTCCAGGGATCATTGATTTCTTCGGTCTTTTGCATTGTATGTCATTTTTTTTAAACAACGCATAAAGGCTGATATTTTGTCTTTTAAAGGCATAGACATAAATAATACTGAGTTGTTCAGTCTTAACTCAAGTGTAATACCCAATGCTCACATGAAGTAAAGTAAAGATTTGCACCATATCCAAGGTGTACATTATTCTTTGGCTCACTGGTTATTAGAACTGGGGCTACCTGCTCATTCTCTATGACTCACTATGAGCCCCTGACCCCAATATGAGCTTTCTGTCATCCACATCGGACTATAGAGAGGACAAGAATATTCTCATAAACAAGTGCTTAATCCACATCTCTATCGGCGAGCCACGCCCCACATCCTGGGGGCCGCTGTCTGTTAGTCTGTGGTTTACAGCGTAAAATTTCACCCTCTTTCCTCTGGCTCACATTTCTGTGATATCCATTGTGTCTTGAATGTCTATCACCTCGAATCCGGGGTTGTCAATACCTAGCTTCCTGTGGTGGTTGTTTTGGTTATTGTTGTGATTGGTTTGGTCTGGATCACTCTGAAAGCATTGGACACAGTGTGGGGTCGTCACCGGCACGGTTCTGGAGAAGTTGGAGAAGTCCACATGGTACTTGCCTGTCTTGGTGCGGGAGATGATGGGCAGGAAGCTGTATCCCCATTGGACCTCCTGGGGGATGAAGGAGGTCCGTACCTGGCAGGCGGAGCTGGTGGACTCGGCCATCCCATCCAGGAAGACCACCAGCTCAAAATCCTGCTGCTGGAGGGTGTCCGCTGACATGTCGTAAAATGGACTGGCCTTGTCGATGATGTGGTACAATGTCAGCGGGCAGACAAAAAACAGGTTGTCCTTGCCAGCGTCCACTGCAAAGTCAATGCCTACCTGGTCGAGAATTATAGTCTCACCTTCCGGCGTGACAGTTGTCCTAAGCAGCTTGCCGTAGATTTGGCTCCCGATTAGCAAGGTCTTGCGGAGGTTGGCCACTCGGATAAGCAGGCACAGGCTGCCCTTCTTCAGGCAGATGACCGCTGTGTTACTGAAGGTCACGGTCTTTGCCCTCTTCTTGGGAAGGGAGATCTTGGCCAGGATCACTCCACACATGAAGCAGTTGACAAAGACCCCAATGAGGGATTGGACGACAATGAGGGCCACGGTGCCAGGGCAGTGCCCAGTGAGTGCCCGTCCACCATAACCAATTGTTGTCTGGGTCTCTAAGGAGTACAGGAAAGCCGTGGTGAGTCCATTGACATTATCTATACAACGAATGTGGCTGTCTGTGCGGTTCTGTCCAATCAGATCACCATTGCTCTTGGCAATCCAGTACCACAGAAGGCTGAAGACGAACCAGCTGCCTGTGAAGGAGGCGACGAAGAGGAGGAGGACGAAACGCCAGCGGATCTCCACAACCGTCGTCCAGAAATCCCCCAGGTAGGCAAATTGGTTGTGGTACTCGATGTTGCCAAACTCAATGTTGCAGCGGCCATCTTTGGTCACCAGACGAGTCCGGCGGATTATGCGCTCCATCACGTGGTCGTGGATGTGCCTCTGGATGAACTGGAACATCCTGGAGCTTTGGGAAAAAGTGTATAAGACTGGGATAAACCACAATGGAGAAACCACAACTAGCAAACACTAATTTAAGTTGGTTATAGAAAATGAACATCAATAAAATGAATATATATATATATATATATAAGTAATTATTATAACTTAAGTGCTGTTTATCTCAGTCAAATTTTTGGGAACGAGTTTACTAACCTTTTTGTTTCATAAAACACCTCGTCAGCAATATATTTGAAAATGTATCTTTGATATTCCACTCATTTATATTCCTAACACATATTACATTGGTCTTAGATATATTAGATAAAAACACAACATTTTGAGTGTCTCGGGAGATTAAATAATTGATTTCACAGTTACTCACCCTACAAAGTGGTGAGGGTACATTTGTGGTTCTAATTATTCCACTTTTGTTCCACAAAACTAATCCCTGGCAGCAGTTCCACTGAAGGGAAACCAGACAATAGTAATGACCTTGCACTTTAAAACTTGCTGGCCTACATGACTATGGCAACACAATTAAATGTTTAACATAGGTCACTCATCCTCTAATAAAACTCAACAAGGCAACACTATTCCTGCCATTAAAAGACCATAGCCTTTTTTCAAAATTAGAAAAGTGAGAACGTTCACCCTCCTCTCCTATTCAGCAAACAAAAACGTCTCACTTTATGAAAAATCCCATAACAATACTTAAGAAATAGATCACTGTCGGTCTGTCTGTCTATCTGAACAGCAGAAATTCCATGTCACGTACCTGCTAAGTGAAACCATGGGCCAAACTGCAGAGACGGGATCGGTCTGGGACCTCACACTCCTCAGAGTGAGTTGCAATGTAGGCGTTGCAAAGGTTTTAATCCACAGGGAAATTTCCTAATCCCAGCCACATGCCACGGTGTACAGCCCTCATACAGACAGACAAGAGAGGCAAGTCGGAATGTTACGACAGTGCATCACTATTTTAGCTCTTAGACCCAAGTCAACATCCCACCACACTCTCCTCCAGAGTCCCCAGTATAGCCACTCATCCCCAGTCAGGGTGTTGTGGTTCCCTCCCCCTGACCTGGTGGCTCATTGTACATGGTATCCACCACCACCACCACCACCACCACCACAAGTGAAGGCTCAACTCCAAAAATGTAGTATACTGGATTCCATGGCCGCACAGTTTGCCAGAAAGCACACAATAACAATGGCAGACAGACGGTGCACCTATTGGAGAGGGGGCAATGTAACCAGTGCAGCACTCATGCTGTTGTTGTTTTCAACTCCACTGAGAACATTAGAGCTTTGCGTTGTGGCCCACACATTTTTTTCCCACTAGTCCCCAACAACCCCTCCTCCTCAAAACTTCAGCCCTCTTAGTATTTGCATCAGAATGAAGTATGCCGGAGTGGCAGGGAGCAGTGGGCGATATTCCAGTGGCAGAATGAGTTTGGAAAAAAAAACATCTCTCAACTGTGGAACACATAGTCGGATTGGCCATCTGGCAATTCTGGCAAATGCCAGAAAAAACCGGACCATCTTTTATTGGGGTGGGCTGGTCAAATCGTTTTAATAAATAAATTAAACAGATTTTTAGGATGTCTCATGGTCACCACAGATGCAAAAGTGCGACATAAGCGGATGCATCCAATGAAAAAAATGGATTCATCAAATTGTATTAGTCACATGCGCCGAATATAACAGAATATAACACCTTACAGTGAAATGCTTACTTACGAGCCCCTAACCAACAATGCAGTTAAAAAAATATATACAAATATGAATAAGAAAAATAAATACATTTTGAAGTAACAAGTAATTAAAGAGCAGCAGCAAAATAACAATAGCGAGACAATATACAGGGGGGTACCGATACAGAGTAAATGTGCGGGGGCACCGGTTAGTCGAGTTAATATGTACATGTAGGTAGAGTTATTAAAGTGAATATGCATAGATGATAACAACAGAGAGTAGCAGCGGTGTAAAATAGAGAGGGGGGGGGTAAATAGTCTGGGTAGCCATTTGATTAGAAGTTCCACCTGGTATAGAGGTCCTGGATGGCAGGAAGCTTTGCCCCAGTGATGTACTGGGCCTGTACGCACTACCCTCTGTAGTGCCTTGCAGTCGGAGGCCGAGCAGTTGCCATACCAGGCAGTGATGCAACCAGTCAAGATGCTCTCGATGATGCAGCTGTAGAACCTTTTGAGGATCTGAGAACCCATGCCAAATCTTTTCAGTCACATGAGGGGCAATAGGTTTTGTCGTGCCCTCTTCACGACTGTCTTGGTATGCTTGGACCATGTTAGTTTGTTGGTGATATGGACCCCAAGAAACTTGAAGCTCTCAACCTGCTCCACTGCAGCCCCGTTGATGAGAATGGGGGCGTGCTCGGTCCTCTTTCCTCTAGTCCACAATCATCTCCTGTGTCTTGATCACGTTGAGGGAGAGGTTGTTGTCCTGCCACCACATGGCCAGGTCTCTGACCTCCTCCCCATAGGATGTCTTGTCGGTGATCAGACCTACCACTGTTGTGTCATCTGCAAATTTAATGATGGTGTTGGAGTCGTGCCTGGCCGTGCAGTCATGAGTGAACAGGGAGTACAGGAGGGAACTGAGCATGCACCCCTGAGGGGCCCCTGTGTTGAGGATCAGCATGGCGGATGTGTTGTTACCTACCCTTACCGACGGCCAGATGGTGTTGAACACTGAGCTGTAGTCGATGAATAGCATTCTCACATAGGTGTTCCTTGATGATTGCATCATCTGTGGATCTGTTAGGGCAGTATGAAAACTGGAGTGGGTCTAAGGCTTCTGGGATAATGGTGTTGATGTGAGCCATGACCAGCCTTTCAAAGCACTTCATTGCTACAGACATAAGTGCTACGGGTCGGTAGTAATTTATGCAGGCTACCTTGGTGGTCTGCTTAAAACATGTTGGTATTACAGACTCGGACAGGGAGAGGTTGAAATGCCATCGGAGGAATCCCGGAAGATATTCCAGTCTGTGCTAGCAAAATCAAATCAAATTTAATTATATTTAATTTTATTTTAATTTTACCTTTATTTAACCAGGCAAGTCAGTTAAGAACATATTCTTATTTTCAATGACGGCCTGGGAACAGTGGGTTAACTGCCTGTTCAGGGGCAGAATGACAGATTTGTACCTTGTCAGCTCGGGGGTTTGAACTCGCAACCTTCCAGGTTACTAGTCCAAAGCTCTAACCACTAGGCTACGCTGCCGCCCCATATAGCCCTTCGTACATCAGCTGATATCTCAAAGTGCTGTACAGAAACCCAGCCTAAAACCCCAAACAGCAAGCAATGCAGGTGTAGAAGCACGGTGGCTAGGAAAAACTCCCTAGAAAGGCCAAAACCTAGGAAGGAACCTAGAGAGGAACCAGGCTATGTGGGGTGGCCAGTCCTCTTCTGGCTGTGCCGGGTGGAAATTAAACAGTCCTGTAGTTTAGCATCTGCTTCATCTGACCACTTTTTTATTGATCTAGTCACTGGTGCTTCCTGTTTTACTTTTTGCTTGTAAGCGGGAATCAGGAGGATAAAATTATGGTCAGATTTGCCAAATGTGGGGTGAGGGAGAGCTCTGTATGCATCTCTGTGTGTGGAGTAAAGGTGGTCCAGAGTTTTTTCCCTCTGGTTGCACATTTAACATGCTGATAGAAATTTGGTAAGACCGATTTAAGTTTCCCTGCATTAAAGTCCCTGACCCTTAGGAGTGCCACCTCTGGTTGAACGTTTTCCTGTTTGCTTATGGTGGAATACAGCTCATTTAGTGTGATCTTAGGGCCAGCATCAGTATGTGGTGGTATGTTAACAGCTACGAAAAATACAGATGAAAACTCTCTAGGTAGATAGTGTGGTCTACAGCTTATCATGAGATACTCAACCTCGAGCAAGAAAAACCTCAAGACTTCCTTAGATATCGTGCAAAAGGTGTTATTTACAAAAATACAAAGTCCCCCACCCTTGTCTTAACAGACGCTGCTGTTTTATCCTGCCGATATAGCGTATAACCAGCCAGCTGTATGTTGATAATGTCATCGTTCAGCCACGACTCCGTGAAGCATAAGATATTACAGTTTTGAATGTCCCGTTGGTAGTTTAACCTTCGCGTAGGTCATTGATTTTATTTTCCAAAAATTGCACATTTGCTGGGCAGAATGGAAGGCAGTGTGGGTTTATTCGATCGCCTACGAACTCTCAGAAGGCAGCCCGAAATCCGGACCCTTTTTCTCCGCCTTCTCTTCACGCAAATGAGGGGGATCTGGGCCTGTCATTCACATCGGGCTCGTCAGATTCGTTAACGTAAAAAAGGATTCTTCCAGTTCGTGATGAGTAATCGCAGTTCTGTTATTTTCGGTCATAAGAGACGGTAGCAGCAACATTATGTACAAAATAATTTAAAAAATAAATGACAAACAACGCAAAGAAACAAACTAAAAACACAATTGGACAGAATCACGTAAAACATCAGCTTGAAAGATTGTTTTGGTGGATTTTTTTATTATGCTAATTATATTTCTGCGACGGCGCGGACTTCAACCTTAATAGAAAAACAACAGCATTTGGTTTTCTGTGTTCACAACAATGCTTAAACCACATAAGAGGATGACTTTTGAGATCGGGGAAAAATGTAAGAGACTTTGATTCTTGTTTCTTGAGTGTCGTTGCCCTTTAATTCAGTGTGCATGCCCTACACTCATCACAGTTTGCAAATCAAATGCCCACTTGTAGTGCCACTGGACAGACAAAAACAAGTTAACCTTTATTTATTGTAATTTAAATTAGGTTTGTAGTAGTTAAGTGTTGCGTTAGACTTCATAGAAATAGCTAGCTAGCTAGCGAAATTTAGATAGCTAGCACGCTCAGCAAAATAAAATCTATATAAATATACAGCCTCGTGTCATATACAGCCTCGTGTCATATACAGCCTCGTGTCATAGTCACATCATGAGATTGGTAAATGAAAGAGGAATATAATATGAATCTAATGGAGTTTCCCCATCTCCCCATTTAGAGTATTTCTGGGCAGCACAAAAATGTCCTGATCCAGATGGTGTGACAAAGGCATTTCCTAACAGACCTGCTAACTTTCTTTGTTGTTACTTTTAGGGTTGGAACCAACATGCAGTACCTCCAGCAGGCAGAGAGGCAAGAACATTTGTCCGCCAGCTCAGGGAAAAATTACACTATTCACAGCCCTGTGTAATGTTCAATGTAATTACATTGCTGAACCTTTTGAAACTTAATGTATTTGTATTGTAATAATCAAAGGAAATGTATGGTTTAAACATGTCTTTAATGTTTATTCGTATTAGCTCTTAGTGATAATTCCAAGTGTTTATACATTTGTGTTTACATCATAATGACCAAAGATGTCTGACTTTATATGATATAAGGCATTTATGTATATGTTTTGTCACTCATAAGGGGTCTGATTTTAAAGTAAGTACAGCATCATGCGATATAGTGTCTTTATGGATGTGTTATAAATGACCGAAGGTGTCTCACTTCAAACAAAGTATTACAGGAGATTATATAGGTTACTAACATCTGCTGATTTATTAAGGACAGCCACAAAGTCCTAAATAGTTTGACGTGTTGGTGCACCAGATCTTCCGTGCATTTGAGCGGAATTGTCTGGGAATGAAATTAGGTTTAATGTGACTAACATGACCTCACTTTAGTGTGTGTGCCATCCTTCATCACAACATGTCACCCTTTATAAAGCACATGTGTATGTCATATTTAACACAAGTGGGTTATGTCACTTTTGACATTGGTGATTATGTCACACAGTTATGCCACATTTATGAACCCTTTATAAAGCATGACATACAGTTGTAGATGCTTTGTAATACATTAATGTAGTGCTTATGAAGGCTTTATAAACTGAACGTCATTTAAAGCTGGACTGAATGTGCCACTATAAACAATATCATGATAATTAAAACATTATAAATGACTCATAAAATGTAGTTAGGTAACACTAAATGGCTTCACTGAATTAACGGCTGATGTTGAAGAAATACTCAAATAAATAAAAAATGGAAGTAATTGTAACTCAATTCGGACAACCAAATGATGAACTTACCTTTTTTTACTAAAAGCTTGTAAAACCTACAGAGACAAGTATGGTAATTATCAGTTGATGTACAAAAGTATATGGACACCCCTTCAAATTAGTGGATTTGGCTATTTCAGCCACACCCTTTGCTGACAGGTGTATAAAATTGAGCACACAGCCATGCAATCGCCAGAGTCAAACATTGGCAGTACTGAAGGGCTCAGTGACTTTCAACGTAGCATCGTCATAGGATGCCACCTTTCCAACAAGTCAGTTTGTCATATTTCTGCGCCCCTAGAGCTGCCTTTTTTTTGTCCTTGAATGCACTGAAGTCAGAAGTCAGATATTTCCCAGCTCCGAGTTCCCAGTTGTTTTTAACGCGCATTAAAAAAGATTATGCCAAAGTCTCCAGCCGTAAAATGACGTAGAATTGCATGAAATCCGTTTATAAAAGGCCCAAAAAAGTGCCTCTACTCAACTGCTCAATGCCACTACGCAAATGATATGATATGCATGCAATGCTTTATTATAAAGGTGTTTTGTTTTATCTCTTGCGTTCCGGTACCTCAGAACTCCCCAGATCACCCCCCTCTCGTGCTCATTTTTTGTTGTTTGGGCACATCCCCGACTGACAAATTAAGCACTGAGAGTATACCATTAAAAGTGAAAGAAGTGAGTGAGGGAAAATAGTTTCCACAGACTAGACTAGACAGTATTGAGTTTGTGGTTGAACCGTCAAGAAGAAGGTCAGGTGGAGCATGGGTGTGACAGCATAGTACAGTTGGAAGTTTACATACACTTAGGTTGGAGTCATTAAAACTCGTTTTTCAACAACTCCACAAATGTATCTACATCTACTTTGAGCATGACACAAGTCATTTTTCCAACAATTGTTTACAGACAGATTATTTCACTTACAATTCACAGTAGAAGTTTACATACACTAATTTGACTGTGCCTTTAAACAGCTTGGGAAATTCCAGAACATTATGTCATGGCTTTAGAAGCTTCTTATAGGCTATTTGACATAATTTGATACATTTGGAGGTGTACCTGTGGATGTAATTCAAGGCCTACCTTCCAAATCATTGCCTCAAGACCTCAGAAAATAATTGTAGACCTCCACAAGTCTGGTCCATCCTTGGGAGCAATTTCCAAATGCCTGAAGGTACCACGTTCATCTGTACAAACAATAGTACGCAAGTATAAAAACCATGGGACCACGCAGCTGTCATACCGCTCAGGAACGAGAACCGTTCTGTCGCCTAGAAATGAATGTACTTTGGTGCGAAAAGTGCAAATCAATCCCAAAACAACAGCAAAGGACCCTGTGAAGATGCTGGAGGAAACAGGTACAAAAGTATCCGTATCCACAGTAAAACAAGACCTATATCAACATAACTTGAAAGGACGCTTAGCAAGGAAGTTGACACTGCTCCAAAACTGCCATAAAGAAGCCAGACTACGGTTTGCAACTGCACATGGGGAAAAATATCGTACTTTTTGGAGAAATGTCCTCTGGTCTGATGAAACAAAAATATAACTGTTTGGCCATAATGACCATCCTTATGTTTGGAGGAGAAAAGGGGGAGGCTTGCAAGCCGAAGAACACCATCCCAGCCGTGAAGCATGTGGTGGCAGCATCATGTTGTGGGGGTGCTTCGATACAGGAGGGACTGGTGCACTTCACAAAATAGATGGCATCATGAGACAGGATAATAATGTGGATATATTGAAGCAACATCTCAAGAAATCAGTCAGGAAGTTAAAGCTTGGTCGCAAATGGGTCTTCCAAATTAACAATGACCCCAAGCATACTTCCAAAGTTGTGGCAAAATGGCTTAAAGAGAACAAAGTCAAGGTATTGGAGTGGCCATCACAAAGCCGTGACCTCAATCCTATAGAAAATGTGTGGGCAGAACTGAAAAAACGTGTGCGAGCAAGGGGGCCTACAAACCTGACTCAGTTTACACCAGCTCTGTCAGGAGGAATGGGCCAAAATTCTCCCACCTTATTATGGAAAACTTGTGGAAGGCTACCCGAAACGTTTGACTAATGTTAAACAATTTAAAGGCAATGCCATCAAATACTTATTGAATATGTGTAAACTTCTGTCACACTGGGAATGTGATGAAAGAAATAGAAGCTGAAATAATTCATTCTCTCTCATATTATTCTGACATTTCACATTCTTAAAATAAAGTGGTGATCCTAACTGAGCTAAAACAGGGATTTTTTACTAGGATTAAATGTCAGGAATTGTGAAGAAGTGTGGAAAAACTGAGTTTAAATGTATTTGGCTAAGGTGTATGTAAACTTCTGACTTCAACTGTATGGACTGCTATGGATGTGAGAGACAGCAGATAGGCTCTTGGCCCCAGAAAGTGGTGTAGGGTGAAGTTGCCTGTAGATGCAGAACTGCAGATTTTTACCTTGTCAGCTTGGGGATTCGATCTAGCAACTTTTCAGTTACTGGCCCAACACTCTAACCACTAGGCTACCTGAGCTCAAACCTTACTGTTGGGATGTCATAAGAATGCCCCTGCCTCGTTTCCAATGGGAAGAATTCAGAGGAAAAGCAGATTGAAGTTTCCTCGCCTGTCTGTGTGTTATTTTAAAAAACAAGGATGATTTTAAGATGTCAGGCCTGAAATTCCGTTTAGCCAATTTCGCACAGTAAGTCACTACCCAAACCAGATCAAACCAGACGCATCTGGTTTCAAGGGGCCAAGATGCATCATGTGATCTTCTACTGCAATCTAGTGGACGAACTGGGAAATTGCATGAGCTCTGATTACGTCAGTGAAAAGGTTATGACTTCAGCTTTCTCCTCATATGTATATCAATCCTGTAAGTAAAAAAATTAAAGCCATGCACAAGTGTGTACATGTGACCGTGTGTGTACGTGCGTCCCTGCACGTTTGTGTGTGTCTAATCCTGGAACACCCCAAATGTTGTGAACTCCATCTACACAGTGGGTATACCAATGTAGGATTCATTTAAATCACCCGATTGTTGCAGGAAATATCCTGCACAGAATACAAACTTGTAGTGTATTTGAGGAATAAAGGCTTCTAAAGTACGTCATTTCCACTTTAACATTCAGACTTGATTTGAATTATCAACCCCCACAAAAAAATGTCCATTCATTATAATCCACATAATAATTCACATTTCCTGTGGCTGCATGGTTATTTTGCTGCTGTGAGAAAATGCTCAAATTAAGATCCTACATCAGTAGATAGACCTCCTATATAGCAAATGTAATAATTTTCCCGGTCTGCAGCAGATACACCCACCTAGAATATGATTGCCAATACAGTGCCTTGCAAAAGTACTCACCACCATTGGAATTTTTCCTATTTTGTTGCATTATAACCTGTAATTTAAATAGATTTTTATTTGGATTTCATGTAATGGACATACAAAAAAATAATAATAATAAAAACAGAAAAGTGGTGCGTGTATATGTATTCAACCCCTTTGCTATGAAGCCCCTAAATAAGATCTGGTGCCACCAATTACCTTCAGAAGTCATATAATTACTTAAATAAAGTCCACCTGTATGCAATCTAAGTGTCACATGGTCTCAGTAGCAATACACCTGTTCTGAAAGGCCCCAGAGTCTGCAACACCACTAAGCAACACCAAGATTGGCAAATTTGCCACTGGCACCATGTGCTCTTCACGGATGAAAGCAGGTTCACACTGAGCACATGTGACAGACGTGACAGTCTGGAGACGCCATGGAGAACGTTCTGCTGCCTGCAACAACCGGTTTAGCGGTGGGTCAGTCATGGTGTGGGGTGGCATTTCTTTGGCGGGCCGCCAGAGTGTGTGTTGTGCTCGCCAGAGGTAGCCTGACTGCCATTAGGTACCGAGATGAGATCCTCAGACCCCTTGTGAGACCATATGCTGGTGCGGTTGGCCCTGGGTTCCTCCTAATGCAAGACAATACTAGACCTCATGTGGTTGGAGTGTGTCAGCAGTTCCTGCAAGAGGAAGGCATTGATGCTGTGGACTGGCCCGCCCGTTCCCAAGACCTGAATCCAATTGAGCACATCTGAGACATCATGTCTTGCTCCATCCACCAACGCCACGTTGCACCACAGACTGTCCAGGAGTTGGCGGATGCTTTAGTCCAGGTCTGGGAGGAGATCCCTCAGGAGACCATCCGCCACCTCATCAGGAGCATGCTCAGGCGTTGTAGGGAGGTCATACAGGCACGTGGAGGCCACACACACTACTGAGCCTCATTTTGACTTGTTTTAAGGACATTACATCAAAGTTGGATCAGCCTGTAGTGTGGTTTTCCACTTTAATTTTGAGTGTGACTCCAAATCCAGACCTCCAAGGGTTGAAAAATGTGATTTCCATTGATAATTTTTGTGTGATTTTGTTGTCAGCACATTCAACTATGTAAAGAAAAAAGTATTTAATAAGAATATTTCATTCATTCAGATCTAGGATGTGTTATTTTAGTGTTCCCTTTATTTTTTTGAGCAGTGTATTTGCAGTCAGTATATTCAGCTGGTAGAACATTGTGGCACGATTGAATATTGTTACAGATCTACCCAGAAAGATGCTTGTATGGATCTGGTACTAACTGCATTATAGTTACACCCACTTATCAGAAATGTCATCGTTCACTTTTCGTATCACAGATGTGCACTTTCCCAATTGCTGAAACTTAGAAGGAGACGATTGCTCAAGACCAGACAAATTGGCATTTGTTTTGCCATTCAAAAAGGACAGCTGTCATGGAAGAAGCTAACACAAGATTAGGGCACAATGTAAATCAAATACAGATTGCAAATGCTGATGAGACCAATTGTCAATGTCAACCTACTGAGGCTCATGAACATTTGCTCCATATTGATGTAAAAAGTACACTGAATTGCACTAGACAACACTGCCTTATCTGTCAGAATGAAAAACTGTTGGAATAAACATGAATGCAGGTATGAATGCATACAGTGCATTCGGAAAGTATTCACACCCCTTGACTTTTTCCACATTTTGTTACGTTACAGCTTTGTTCTAAAATGGATTAAATACACATTTTTCCTCCTCAATCTACACACAATACCCTATAATGACGCAGTGGTCTAAGACGCAAGAGGCGTCACTGGCCGTGATTGGGAGTCCCATAGGGCGGCGCACAATTTGGCCCAGCATCGTCCAGGTTTGGCCGGGGTAGGCCGTCATTATAAATAGGAATTGGTTCTTAACTGACTTGCCTAGTTAAATAAAGGTTAAATAAAAAATGACAAAGTGAAAATAGATTTTATTTTATTTTTTAAGCAATTGTTAAAAAAAAAAATGAAATACCTTATTTACATAGGTATTCAGACCCTTGCTATGAGACACAAAATTGAGCTCAGATGCATCCTGTTTCCATTAATCATCCTTGAGATGATTCTACAACTTAGGTACAAAGGTACAAACCTGTCAATTGCAGTTCTGTCATGCACAAAGTAGACGTCCTAACCGACTTGCCAAAACTATAGTTTGTTAACAAGAAATTTGTGGAGTGGTTGAAAAACGAGTTTTAATGACTCCAACCTAAGTGTATGTAAACCTCCGACTTCAACTGTATGTAGAATTGATGCTTTTTAATAACAATGGGGGGAAAAAATATGACAATCCGGTTGGAGAAGGCCAACAGTATCCTGCATAGTAAACTAGATTGATCAGTGTCAATAAAATGACACACTAATATCATATGATGACCTTGTGGAATTTTATGATGATTCATGCAGGAAAGTTAGGGGTGATACCTCTAGTTTTGGACTAACTAACTGTTTTGGATCTTTGTTAGGATATAGATTGTCATTTGTTTAGAAATGTATGAATAAAACTCAAGACATGAAATATATTGGGTTATTTATTATGTGCATATTTGCTCAATTCAACATATCAAACATTTGAATTGTAATAAAGTAAATTCATCCAAATATACATTCTGAGTACAGATGTACAGATGTGAACAAAAATTACCAAGAAGAACCATTAGACATAAGGTCCAGTCAATACCAAACAAATAAAATGTTGTTGGGGCGGCAGGTAGGTATTTACACCGCCAATATGAAAAGAGTAGGAGAGAGAGTACCACTACCAGACACACACACATCAGCAGAAGAGACTGCCTAGAGTGTAGCCTGTTTGCCAGATAGCCAGTAGAGAGGATGGATAAGACACACCTATGTGAACACAGCACAGGGGGTAACCCAACTAACAATATCTCATGCAATAACGGTTAGAGCAACTCCGAGACAACTTCATAGAGGCAGTAAAAGAACCCGTATGTGTGTGTTTGTCCCAAAGTATTTTAGGCCATACACATTAGTCCCGCAATAAATCCATTCATTCAGTTCAAACTATATCCCACATTCATAGCCACAGTGCAAACATTATGGCTTAGGCCAAGATTCAATCAGACCATTATGAGCAAAACCACACGATCTGGTTTCGTTTTTATGTTGTTTTAACTGGAATGATGTGGTAAAGCTTTTTTTGCACAAAGAACATCTATATGGTCTTTCCCCTGTGTGATTCCTCATATGCACTCGCAGATGTCCAATATGACCGTAGCATTTCCCACATACAGTGCAGAAATAAGGTTTCTCCCCTGTATGGGTCCTCATATGCACTCGCAGATGTCCAATATGACCGTAGCATTTCCCACATACAGTGCAGAAATAAGGTTTCTCCCCTGTATGGGTCCTCATATGCCTTTTCAAAGAAGATTCCCAATTGAACCATTTGCCACAAACATGACACCTGTATGGTTTCTCCCGGTTGTGAGAAACCATATGCACCTTCCTCATATGCCGCAGTCATTACAGCGAAAAGGTTTCTCCCATGTATGGGTCTTTATGTGCCTTTTATAATCCCAGTTACATTTTAAACATTTGCCACAAATATGACAAGTAAGTGTTTTATCTTTTACACTGTAGCAGTCTCCATCAGGTTCTGTTTCCATCACTTCAGTTATGTTAGTGGGTGAATCCACAATTTGAATTTGGAAAAAATGTGAGGGCTGAGATGGTTCCTGATTTTCCAGTGTTAGGAGTAAATATGAACTCTTTGGTATCAGACTCCAGCTCTTTAAGCTGCTCTCCCCTCTGACCTGTCCAGACATCCTCATGTTCCTCTTTAATCTGTTTGGTCTCTGGGTCCTCTTGCCCCAGACTGGGGCTCCACTCCTGCCTACAGTGCTGCTTAGGGGGACCCTCTTCAGAGACCAGGAGAGAAAGCTGCTGGAGGTCTGGAGAGAAGGATAGCAAATAAAAATAACTTTTATATATATTTTCAGAAGAATGGGGACCTTATGACCTATGGGGTTGTTTTACTGAAACGTTTCATACTTTCCCATGGTAGAAGTGGTCAGAAAGTGAGCATCGTTTTTCTGAAGTTATCTATCGGGATTTAGTCTTTTGGATAGGATTAAATGCATAGAAATAGAGTGGACAAATCATTGACTTAAATGGGGACTTGTTCTTTTCATTCTATTTGTATGCATTTAATTGCATCTGAAAGGCGAAATCCTGTTAACTTGAAAAACTGGGCCCAGGAGATATTGGTGCTCAAAGTTCCCCAATTTTGCATACCTCACCCTAACATGAGACATCCATGTCTTCATCACTGAAAAAAATATAAACGGTTGAGTCTGATATCATTTCAAAGCTTACAAACAGGGTTGTCAAACATTTTTATGATTTCTTGAATGATTCTTTAAATTTTTTTAAATTAAAATTACTTTAACCTTTGAAGGCAATGATCTAAAAATGGGTAAACTCATTTTCATAAATGTTGTAGTTTGACCCTATTTCACATCATCAGAGGTGTTTTTGCTGTGCCTGTCATCGTTGAATACAGGTTGGGCGTCATTACAATCATAGAAATATAATAAATAGAATGGATCTATCCCTTTGACCACTGCAATTTAGCTGGTAGACCATTGAAATGTACATTGAATTGAAACTTTAACTTCCAATTATTGTACTACCAGAAAGATGCTCACCAGGCCTCCCAACATCTAATGTCAACTTTAATGGCAATGTATATTCTATCATCTATATTTCTATGATTTCCTATTGAAGGTTAACAGTTTAATTTATAACTATGGATATTCCCTCACATGTGCGGAGCTCAAACCATCTTTGTGGTACCATTTCAAAGTGAAAATGTATAATTGTAATTATTATATTTTTTTTCACCTTTATTTAACCAGGTAGGCCAGTTGAGAACAAGTTCTCATTTACAACTGCGACCTGGCCAAGATAAAGCAAAGCAGTGCGACAAAAACAGTAACACAGTTACACATAAACAAACGTATAGTCAATAACACAATAGAAAGATCTATGTACAGTGTTTGCAAATGTAGAAGGAGGGAGGTTAAAGCAATAAATAGGCCATGGAGGCAAAATAATTACAATTTAGCATTAACACTGGCGTGATAGATGTGCAGAAGATGATGGGCAAATAGAGATACTGGGGTGCAAAAGGGCAAGAGGATAAATAATATGGGGATGAGGTAGTTGGGTGAGCTATTTACAGATTGGCTGTGTACAGGTACAGTGATCAGTAAGCTGCTCTGACAGCTGATGCTTAAAGTTAGAGAGGGAGATATAAGACTCCAGCTTCAGTGATTTTTGCAATTCGTTCCAGTAATTGGCAGCAGATAACTGGAATGAAAGGCAGCCAAAGGAAGTGTTGGCTTTGGGGATGACCAGTGAAATATACCTGCTGGAGCGCGTGCTACGGGTGGGTGCTGCTATGGTGACCAGTGAGCTGAGATAAGGCGAGGCTTTACCTAGCAAAGACTTACAGATGACCTGGAGCCAGTGGGTTTGGCGACAAATATGTAGTGAGGGCCAGCCAGCGAGAGCATACAGGTCGCAGTGCTGGGTAGTATATGGGGCTTTGATGACAAAACGGATGAGACTGTGATAGACTAAATCCAGTTTGCTGAGTAGAGTGTTGGAGGCTATTTTGTAAATGACATCGCCAAAGTCAAGGATCTGTAGGATAGTCAGTTTTACGAGGGTATGTTTGGCAGCATGAGTGAAGGAGGCTTTGTTGCGAAATAGGAAGCCGATTCTAGATTTAATTTTGGATTGGAGATGTTTAATGTGAGTCTGGAAGGAGAGTTTACAGTCTAATCAGACGCCTCGGTATTTGTCCACATATTCCAAGTCGGAAGCGTCCAGAGTAGTGATGCTAGTCAGGTGGGCGGGTGCGGGCAACAATCGGTTGAAGAGCATGCATTTGGTTTTACTAGCATTTAAAAGCAGTTGGAGGCCACGGAAGGACTGTTGTATGGCATTGAAGCTAATGTGGAGGTTTGTTAAACACAGTGTCCAAAGAAGGGCCAGATGTATACAGAATGGTGTTGTCTGTGTAGAGGTGGATCAGAGAATCACCAGCAGCAAGAGCAACATCATTGATATATACAGAGAAAAGAGTTAGCCCGAGAATTGAACCCTGTGGCACCCCCAAAGAGACTGCCAGAGGACAACAGGCCCTCCGATTTGACACACTGAACTCTATCTGAGAAGTATTTAGTGAACCAGGCGAGGAGGTCATTTGAGAAACCAAGGCTATTGAGTCTGCCAATAAGAATGCAGTGATTGACAGTCGAAAGCCTTGGCCCGATCGATGAAGACGGCTGCACAGTACTGTCTTATCGATGGCGGTTATGATATCATTTAGGACCTTGAGCGTGGCTCAGGTGCAACCATGACCAGCTCGGAAACCAGATTAATAATCTGTAATAATTAGTAATCACATTTTAGTATATTTATCAGTCAAAACATGACACACAAACACAAAAAAGTTAGGGGCGTGCACCGAATACAACAGGTGTGGACCTTACAGTGAAATGCTTACTTACAGGCTCTAACCAATAGTGCAAAAAAAGGTATTAGGTGAACAATAGGAAGGTAAAGAAATAAAACACCAGTAAAGAGACAGGCTATATACAGCAGCGAGGCTATAAACGTAGTGAGGCGACATACAGACACCGGTTAGTCAGGCTGATTGAGGTATTATGTACATGTAGATATGGTTAAAGTGACTATGCATTTATGATGAACAGAGAGTAGCGTAAAAGAGGGGTTGGCGGGTGGTGAGTGGGACACAATGCAGATAGCCTCATGCAGCATGACACCTCTCCTTCACATTCATGATCAGGCTGTTGATTGTGGCCTGCGGAATGTTGTCCCACTCCTCTTCAATGCTTGTGCAAAGTTGAGAGATATTGGCAGGAACTGAAACGTGCTGTTGTACACATTACCCAGAGTACACCAAAAATGCTCAATGGGTGACATTTTACATTTAAGTCATTTAGCAGACACTCTTATCCAGAGCGACTTACAAGTTGACATGTCTGGTGAGTATGCAGGCCATGCAAGAACTGGGACATTTCCAGCTTCCAGGAATTGTGTACAGATTCTTGCGACATGGGGCCATGCATTACTATGCTGAAACATGAGGAGATGGCGGTGGATGAATGGCATGACAATAGAGTTCACGATCTCTTCATGGTATCTCTGTGCATTCAAATTGCCATCGATAAAATGCAATTGTGTTCGTTTTCTGCAGCTTATGCCTGCCCATACAATAACCCCATTACCAATGAGGAACTCTGTTTACAACTTTGACATCAGCAAACCACTCCCCCACACAACACCATACACGTGGTCCGCGGTTGGATGCACTGCAGAATTCTCTAAAATGACATTGGAGGCGGCTTATGGTAGAGCAATTAACTTTCAATTGTCTGTCAACAGCTCTGGTGGACATTCCTGCAGTCAGCATGCCAATTGCACGCTCCTTCAAAACTTAAGACATCTGTGGCACTATGTTGTATGACAAAACTGCCTGTTTTAGCGTGGCCTTTTATTTTTCCCAGCACAAGGTGCACCTATGTAATGATCATGCGGTTTAATCAGTTTCTTGATATGCCATACCTGTCAGGTGGATGGAGTATCTTGGCAAAACAAAAATGCTCTATGACAGGGATTTAAACAAATGTGTGCACAACATTTTAGAAAAATAAAATTTCTGCACATCAAATCAAAATCAAATCAAATGTATTTATATAGCCCTTCGTACATCAGCTGATATCTCAAAGTGCTGTACAGAAACCCAGCCTAAAACCCCAAACAGCAAGCAATGCAGGTGTAGAAGCACGGTGGCTAGGAAAAACTCCCTAGAAAGGCCAAAACCTAGGAAGAAACCTAGAGAGGAACCGGTCTATGTGGGATGGCCAGTCCTCTTCTGGCTGTGCCGGGTGGAGATTATAACAGAACATGGCCAAGATGTTCAAATGTTCATAAATTACCAGCATGGTCCAATAAAAATAAGGCAGAACAGTTGAAACTGGAGCAGCAGCACGGCCAGGTGGACTGGGGACAGCAAGGAGTCATCATGTCAGGTAGTCCTGAGGCATGGTCCTAGGGCTCAGGTCCTCCGAGAGAGAGAAAGAAAGAGAGAATTAGAGAGAGCACACTTAAATTCACACAGGACACCGAATAGGACAGGAGAAGTACTCCAGATATAACAACCTGACCCTAGCCCCCCGACACAAACTACTGCAGCATAAATACTGGAGGCTGAGACAGGAGGGGTCAGGAAACACTGTGGCCCCATCGAAGGACACCCCCGGACAGGGCAAAACAGGATGGATATAACCCCACCCACTTTGCCAAAGCACAGCCCCCACACCACTAGAGGGATATCGTCAACCACCAACTTACCATCCTGAGACAAGGCTGAGTATAGCCCACAAAGATCTCCGCCACGGCACAACCCAAGGGACACATGGAACATTTATTGGATCTTTATTTCAGCTTATGAAACATGGGACCAACACTTTACATGTTGCGTTTATATTTGTGTTCAGTGTGCGTACTGTATGCATTTATTTTTGCTCATCTAACATCTCATTCCAAAATCTTGTGCATTAATATGGAGTTGGTCTCGCCTTTTTTGGAAAGGTTTTCCACTTGATTTTGGAACATTGCTGCAGGGTCTTTCTTCCATTCAACCACAAGCATCCGTGAGGTCGTGCACTGATGTTGGGCGATTAGGCCTGGCTCTCAGTCACCGTTCCAATTCATCCCAAAGATGTTCGATCGGGTTGAGATCAGGGATCTCTGCAGGCCAGTCGAGTTCTTCCACACCGATCTTGACAAACCATTTCTGTATGGACCTTGCTTTGTGAAATGCTTTGTGCATTTCCCTTCACTGAAATTAAGGGGCCTAGCCTGAACCATGAAAACCCCAGACCATTATTCCTCCTCCACCAAACTTTACAGTTGGCACTATGCATTGGGGCCGGTAACGTTCTCCTGGCATCCACCAAATCCAGATTAGTCTGCCGGACTGCCAGATGGTGAAGTGTGATTTATCACTTCCACTGCTCCAGAGTCCAATGGTGGCGATCTTAGGCTTGTGTATGGCTGATCGGCCACGGAAACGCATTTCATGAAGTTCCTGACTAACATTTATTGCGCTGCTTCCAGAGGCAGTTTGGAAGTTGGTAGTGAGTGTTGCAACCAAGGACAGACGATTTTTAAGTGCTTCAGCACTCAGAAGTCCCATTCTGTCTGTGAGCTTGTGTGGTCCACCACTTCACGTCTGAGCCATTGTTGCTCCTATACGTTTCCACTTCACAATAACAGCACTTACAGTTGACAGCTCAAGCAGGGCAGAAATTTGACAAACTGAGTTGTTGGAAAGGTGGCATCCTATTAAGGTACCACATTGAAAGTCATTGAGCTCTTTAGTAAGGGCATTCTACTGCCAATGTTTGTGTATAGAGATTGCATGGCTGTGTGCTTGATTTTATACACCTGTCAACAACGGGTGTTGTTGAAATAGCCAAATCCACTAATTTGAAGGGGTGTCCACATACTTTTTATATATACACTACTGTTGAAAAGTTTGGGGTCACGTAGAAATGTCCTTGTTTTTGAATGATAAAATGATGTTATTTTAATGGACAAAAAATCATCAATGTCTTTCTGATAAATTTGATGTTGTAAATGACTCAACTGGCAGCTTCATTAAATAGTACCAGCAAAACACCAGTCTCAACGTCAACAGTGAAGAGGCGACTCCGGGATGCTGATCTTTTAGGCAGAGTTCCTCTGTCCAATGTCTGTGTTCTTTTGCCCATCTTAATCTTTTCTTTTTATTGGCCAGTCTGAGATATGGCTTGCTGTTGCTGTTTGGACTGGTGTTTGCGGGTACTATTTAATGAAGCTGCCAGTTGAGTCATTTACAACATTAACAATGTCTTTCTGATCAATTTGATGTTATTTTAATGGGCAAAAAATTATTTTATCATTCAAAAACAAGGACCTTACTACGTGACCCCAAACTTTTCAACGGTAGTGTATATATAAAATGTATGTGGACACCCCTTCAAATTAGTGGATTTGGCTATTTCAACAACACCCGTTGTTGACAGGTGTATAAAATCGAGCACACAGCCATGCAATCTCCATAGACAAAAATTGACAGTTGAGGACTTGTGAGGCGTCTGTCTGTTTCTCAAACTAGACACTAATGTAAGGCCTCCCACTCTTTCTATTCTGGTTAGAGCCAGTTTGCTCTGTTCTGTGAAGGGAGTCGTACACAGCTTTGTAAGAGATCTTCAGCCTTTTAACATTTTTTATTTTTTAAACCAGGCCAGTTGAGAACAAGCAAAAAATATATATATTAACTTGGATAAGCTAACACAACGTGCCATTGGAACACAAGAGTGATGGTTGCTGATAATGGACCTCTGTACACCTATGTAGATATTCCATTTTTAAAAATCTGCTGGTTCCAGCTACAATAGTAATTTACAACATTAACAATGTCTACAGTATATTTCTAATCAATTTTATGTTATTTTAATTGACTTTTTTTTGTGCTTATCTTTCAAAAACACGGACATTTCGAAGAGACCCCAAACTTTTTAACTGTAGTATATACAGTTGAATTCAGAAGTTTACATACACTTAGGTTGGAGTCATTAAAAGTTGTTTTTTCAACCACTCCACAAATTTCTTGCTAACAAACTATAGTCTTGGCAAGTCGGTTAGGACAACTACTTTGTGCATGACAAGTAATTTTTGAAACAATTGTTTACAGACAGATTATTTCACTTATAATGCACTGTATCACAATTCCAGTGGGTCAGAAGTTTACATACACTAAATTGACTGCCTTTAACAGCTTGGAAGATTCCAGAAAATTATGTCATGGCTTTAGAAGCTTCTGATAGGCTAACTGACATCATTTGAGTCAATTGGAGGTGTGCCTGTGGATGTATTTCAAGGCCTACTTTCAAACTCAGTGCCTTTTGCTTGACATCATAGGAAAATCAAAAGAAATCAGCCAAGACTTCAGAAAATAATTGTAGACCTCCACAAGTCTGGTTCATCCTTGAGAGCAATTTCCAAATGCCTGAAGGTACCACGTTCATCTGTACAAACAATAGTACGCAAGTATAAACACCATGGGACCATGCAGCTGTCATACCACTCAGGAAGGAGACGCATTCTGTCTCCTAGAGATGAACGTACTTGGGTGCGAAAAGTGCAAATCAATTCCAGAACAACAGCAAAGGACCTTGTGAAGATGCTGGAGGAAACAGGTGCAAAAGTATCTATATCCACAGTAAAACAAGTCCTATATCGACATAACCTGAAAGACCACTCTGCAAGGAAGAAGCCACTACTCCAAAACCGCCATAAAAAAGCCAGACAACGGTTTGCAACTGCACATGGTTACAAAGATCGTACTTTTTGGAGAAATGTCCTCTGGTCTGATGAAACAAAAATAGAACTGTTTGGCCATAATGACCATCCTCGTGTTTGGAGGAAAAGGGGGAGGCTTGCAAGCCGAAGAAAACCATCCCAACCGTGAAGCACGGGGTGGCTGTATCATGTTGTGGGGGTGCTTTGCTGCAGGAGGGACTGGTGCACTTCACAAAATAGATGGCATCATGAGGTAGGAAAATTATGTGGATATATTGAAGCAACATCTCAAGACATCAGTCAGGAAGGAAATTAAAGCTTGTGGGTCTTCCAAATGGACAATGACCCCAAGCACACTTTCAAAATAGGGGCAAAGTGGCTTAAGAACTACAAAGTCAAGGTATTAGAGTGACCATCACAAGGCCCTGACCTCAATCCTATAGAAGATTTCTGAGCAGAACTGAAAAAGTGTGTGCGAGCAAGAAGGCCTTTACAATCCTGACTCAGTTACACCAGCTCTGTCAGGAGGAATGGACCAAAATTCAACCAACTTATTGTGAGAAGCTTGTGGAAGGCTACCTGAAACGTTTTAACCAAGTGAAACAATTTAAAGGCAATGCTACCAAATACTAATTGAGTGTATGTAAACTTCTGGCCCACTGGGAATGTGATAAAATAAATAGAAGCTGAAATAAATCCCTCTACTGTTATTCTGAAATTTCACATTCTTCAAATAAAGTGGTGATCCTAACTGACCTAAGACAATTTTTACTAGGATTAAATGTCAGGAATTGTGAAAAACTGAGTTTAAATGTATTTGGCTAAGGTGTATGTAAACTTCTGACTTCAACTATATGTATGTATGTATGTAATATATATTTAAAATACATTTTATTCAAAAAAAAAAACTTTAGCCAAGGTATTTGTAGTAAGTAGAAGACGGTATTGTGAGATTAAACTAGGAAATGGAAAACAGACTGTAGGCATATACATAAGCTAAATAAAACGTTCTTTAAAATTAGATCCATTTAAAAACACATCTTTATTCAAATATACATTTGTTTTTAACACAGTAATGTTTGTCCCAGAAAAGACTGTCGTATGCCATTCATGTTTAAGAGCATCTGTAAAAACATCTGCCTCGCAACCCGCAGAGGATAATAGAGTTTGCAGAAATGCATTATCAATTTAGATGGGGATTGACTGGGAATGTGATCCTCCCCAGGTTCAAAATGTTAGATTCAATGGTCAATTTTAACACACCATATTCTAGAATACAGCTGTACAACTTCTATTCATAAAAGTTTGAAACTGCTTACAAATCCTAAATATCTTCGCCAAAAACAACAAATGTGATAATGTAATGAAATAATTTTATGTTCTACAAGTCCATTAGTCAACTCCTACTGATCCAAATGACACGTTCATGTTTCCTCCCATGTTTCCTTCTCCTTTCATTTTCAAGATATCCGAATCCAAACTTTCTAAACCATTTTCTAAAGTCCTTGCCCTGATGTGGATTTCACTTGTTTGAATTCGTTGCTGGAGTATTAGGACACAAAATACATTTTCTCCTCTGTGTAAATCATGTAATAAACATTTTTTCCACTCCAGTTGAAGCATTTGCTGCATTAATTGCTCCTGTGTGATTTCTCATATGCCGTAACAAGTTCCTCTTCTGCCTGAAGGATTTAACACATTCCTTGCACTGATACGGTCCCTCCCTAGTCTCACGACTGTTACCAGCATACAAATGAGATTTGCTTTTGGATGTCCCCGGGATTATATTACTCCCCTGCGTGTGAGTGATTTTATGTGATTTTAATTGGGATGCTGTGATGAAGTATTCTCCACACAAAAAGCATCTATATGATCTCTCCCCTGTGTGCCCCCTCATATGCACTTTCAGATTTCCTATCTGACTATAGCATTTGCCACATTCACTGCAGCAATAAGGTTTTTCGCCAGTATGAGCCCTCATATGCCTTTCCAGACCAGATTTACAGTCAAAACATTTACCACAAACATGACAAGAAGAGTTTTCACCAATGTGACATGGTTTCATCTTGATCTCTTTAGTTGTACTGGTGGGTGAGACCACAATTTGCATTTGGAAAAGATGTGAAGTCTGAGGTGGTTCCAGATTTTCCACAGAGGGAGTGAATATGAACTCCTTGGTATCAGACTCTAGCTCTTTAAGCTGTTCTCCCCCCTGACTAGTCCAAACTTCATGTTCCTCTTTAATCTGCGAGGGCTCTGGGTCCTCTTGCTTCAGACTGGGGCTCCACTCCTGCTCACAGTGCTGCTGCTCAGGAGAAACCTCATCTGGGAGATCGAGCTGATGTAGGTCTGGAGAAAAGGAAAGAAGAGTCTTTCAAAAACGATTAACTCCTTAACCATTGTCTTACATGGTTAGTTGGTACACTTGTGTTCAATTTACACTGAGTGAATGAACAAAACATTAAGAATACCTACCTAATATTGAGTTTCACCCCCTCCCCCCCTTTTGCCCTCAGAACAGACTCAATTGGTTTGGGCATGGACTCGACAAGGTGTCGAAAGCGTTCCACAGGGATGTTGGCTCATGTTGACGCCAATGCGTCCCAGTTGTGTCAAGTTGGCTGGATGTCCTTTGGGCGGTGGACCATTCTTGGTACACACAGGAAACTGTTGAGCGTGAAAAACTCAGCAGTGTTACAGTTTGACACAAACCGGTGCGCCTGGCACCTACTACCATACCCCATTCAAAGGCACTTAAATATTTTGTCTTGCCCACTCACCCTCTGAATGGCACACATACACAATCCATGTCTCAATTGTCTCAAGGCATCTCTAACCAGTGTCCTCCACTTCATATACACTGATTGATGTCACTTGTTAAATCCACTTCCATAAGGGATCATAGCTTTCACCTGGATTCACCTGGTCAGTCTACAGTGCATTTGGAAAGTATTCAGACACCTTAACTTTCATCACATTTTGTTACATTACAGACTTACTCTAAAATGGATAAACAAAATGTTTTCCCTCAATCCACACACAATACCCCATAATGACAAACGAAAACTGGTTTTGATTTTTCTGCCAATTTAAAAATAAAAACTGAAATATCTTATTAACATAAGAATTCAGACCCTTTGCTCTGAGACTCAGAACTGAGCTCAGGTGCATCCTGTTTCTACAACTTGATTGGAGTCCACCTGTGGTAAAGTCAACTGATTGGACATCATTTGGACCTGTCTATATATAGGTCCCACAGTTGACAGTGCATGTTAGAGCAAAAGCCAAAGACTTGAGGTTGACGGAAATGACTGTAGAGCTCCGAGACAGGATTGTGTCAAGGGACAGATCATGGGGAGGGTACCAAAATATTTCTGCAGCATTGAAGGTCCCCAAGAACACAGTGGCTTCCATTTTTAAATGGATGAAGTTTGGAACCACTAAGACTCTTCCTAGAGCTGGCTGCCCGACCAAACTGCGCAATCATGGAAGGGCTTTGGTCATGGAGGTGACCAAGAACCCAATGGTCACTCAGAGCTCCTCTGTGGAGATGGGAGAAGCTTCCAGAAGAACAACCATCTCTGCAGCACTCCACCAATCAGGCCTTTATGGTAGAGTGGCCAGACGGAATCCACTCCTCAGTAAAAGGCAAGTGACCGACCGCTGGACGAGGCAAAAAGGCACCTAAAGTACTCAGACCATGAGAAACAACATTCTCTGGTCTGATGAAACCAAGATAGAATGCTTTGGGCTGAATGACAAGCATCACATCTGGAGGAAACCTGGCAACATCCCGACGGTAAAGCATGGTGGTGGCAGCATCATGCTGTGGAGTTGTTTTTCAGCAGCAGGGACTGGGAGACTCGTCAGGATCGAGGGAAAGATGAACGGAGCAAAGTACAGAGATCTTCAAACTGGGGTGAAGGTTCACCTTCCAACAGGACAACAAACCTAAGCGCACAGCCAAGCAAAGTCAACGCAGGAGTGGCTTCAGGACAATTCTCTATGTCCTTGAGTGTCTCAGCTAGAACCCGTACTTGAGTTTGAGTTTGGAGCAGTCTAACTGGGTGCCTATTCATCAGATTCTCCCAAAGAATCTTAAAGCCTCAGACACCTGACCTGCCATCATGCTACACTAAAAAAGTCAAATTCCTATGATTTACAATGTTAAATAACACTAATATGTGAATGAAAATTGTGAACTAATGTTTCATTTCATCGCTAGGAAGGAACGTGAAAATAGCTTAGAATATCTGTTGGGCATCAAGTCTACCTCAAAACAGGCCTTATGGTCTCTCTGGGCAGGGCCACAGGCCAGCTGTCACCAGCCTAGATGGCAGCTGAAAGATGGCTAGCTAACATTACTGTCAGCATCCAAATTTTAAACAAACTAAACAAACTAAAAAAGTAATGTCATTTTTTTATGTTCCCGGATGCAGGCACCCACAAGTTCTATTTTATAATTAGCTAGCTAGATTGCCTAGAGTTAACCAGACAGCTAAACTAGCCATGTCCCTCGATCAACCCGTCTAAATTACACAGATACAGTTGAAGTCGGAAGTTTACATACCCAAAAACATTTAAAAATTCAGTTTCACAACTCCTGACATTTAATCCTAGTAAGAATTCCCTGTATTAGGTCAGTTATGATCACCACTTTATTTGAAGAATGTGTAATGTCAGAATAATAGTGGAGACTGATTTATTTAAGCTTATATTTCTTTCATCACATTCCCAGTGGTCAGAAGTTTACATACACGCAATTAGTATTTGGTAGCATTGCCTTTAAATTGTTTAACTTGGGTCAAACGTTTCAGGTAGCCTTCCACAAGCTTCCCACAATAAGTTGGGTGAATTTTGGTCCATTCCTCCTGACAGAGCTGGTGTAACTGAGTCAGGATTGTAGGCCTCCTTGCTCGCACACACCTTTAAATTCTGCCCACACATTTTCTATAGGATTGAGGTCAGGGCATTGTGATGGCCACTCCAATACCTTGACTTATTTGTCCTTATGCCATTTTGCAACAACTTTGGAAGTATGCTTGGGGTCACTGTCCATTTGGAAGACCCATTTGCGACCAAGCTTTAACTTGATGTCTTGAGATGTTGCTTCAATATATCCACATAATTTTCCTGCCTCATGATGCCATCTATTTTGTGAAGTGCACAAGTCCCTCCTGCAGCAAAGCACCCCCACAACATGATGCTGCCACCCCTGTGCTTCACGGATGGGATGGTTTTCTTCGGCTTGCAAGCCTCCCCTTTTCCTCCAAACATAACAATGGTCATTATGGCCAAACAGTTCTGTTTTTGTTTCATCAGACCAGAGGACATTTCATTGCTCTCAAGGATGAACCAGACTTGGAGGTCTACAATTTTTTTCTGAGGTCTTGACTGAATTATTTTGATTTTCCCATGATGTCAAGCAAAGAGGCACTGAGTTTGAAGGTAGGCCTACATCCAGGCACACCTCCAAATGACTCAAATTATGTCAATTAGCATATCAGAAGCTTCAAAAACCATGACATAATTTTCTGGAATTTTCCAAGCTGTTTAAAGGCACAGTCAACTTAATGTATGTAAACTTCTGACCCACTGGAATTGAGTTACAGTGAATTCTAAGTGAAATAATCTGTCTGTAAGCAATTGTTGGGAATATTACTTGTGTCATGCACAAAGTAGATGTCCTAACCGACTTGCCAAAAATATAGTTTGTTAACAAGAAATTTGTGGAGTGGTTGAAAAACGAGTTTAATGACTCCAACCTAAATGTATGTAAACTTCCGACTTGAACTGTTGCTACCTATTTATTATTTTCTGACAATTTGGAACACTGTAAACACCAAATAAATTATAAGCAATACCAGAGGCTGTCCTAACAAACAAAAAAAAGTGTTAAACCTTTATTACACCACAGCAAAGATTAGAGCCAAATTTGATTATCAGACATTGTGGTTGCTTGAGGCTTGGTGCTCATGGAATCAGTAGAAAATTAAACAAACAGGCAACACAAGCAGGATCTGTCTTATTTGTGTAGCTATATAAACAGTGCATTCACTAAGAATTCAGACCCTTTGACTTTTACCACATTGTTCCATTACAGCATTATTCTAAAATTGAGTAAATAGCCCCCCCACAATCAATCTACACACAATACCTGATTATGACAAAGCAAAAACAGGTTTTTAGAAATGTTTGCAAATGACTAGTATCAATCAACTCAAGAGACAAACAAAACCATTTTGCAATGACAAAACATAACTAGTCCAATAACTTTTTACATACTTCCTTTGGGAGACCCAGAATTACTGAGGCTTTGGCTAGTTGTTATGCAAAGACACAAACACTCCCATCCACAGAATGTATGCGTTGGCCCTACTTGTTTGTAGCGAGCCCTTCTCTGATGACGACTTCTGTAAACCACCAACAAGAAAAATAGGTAAAAACACACTAAGAAAACAGCTATACCAACCATTGAAGTATTTCGCTGCGCCTGACTAGGACCAGCAGAAATTTAGATGAGATATGATATAAAGTTAGCTAGCAACTAAAATAGCATCACTTACGAAAGGGGGGGGGACACTGCATCTGTTATTTAGTTTGTCAGCTAAAAGTTTGCTTTACACCTAGCCAGCCTCACAGGTGTGTGTTTTTATATAAAGTAAACATCTAGCTATTTTCATGTTGTGCTTCGCTAATATTGTTATATCATTCTGCAAAACACAATTTGCCAACGTTAGATTACTTAGGCAGTTTTCACATATCCCCTGTAGGATTCAGATCCTGTAGCTTTTGTTTGTTTGGCTAGGTCTACAAAGCATGAGTGAAACGCAATATCATACCCAGGTGAGTCACTTTTTGTCTGATGTAAACAAGCTAGCTATCTAGCTAGCTTACACGTAGAATGTGCGTCTCACTTCACATCCTGAAACAGTTATGTATAGGTCTTGTGAAAGCACAACATTTTCTGTATAAAATGTCACCAATGCTCCCTGGAACAGAATTTCAAATGTGAAAACACCCCTAAACTGAACATGAGCTGGAGGTAGACACGAAGCCACTGTAATGAGTAATGCCATGGTTCTATTATTGGGTAGGCTAATGTGTAGAATGCATAGTATGGTATCCTGGCTAGGGTGGATCCAGTTCTATTTATCCATGATGTGCAGGCTCATGTCAGTGGCAGCACAGAAATTAGTGGGTTGACAAATAAAGTGCAATGACAAAACAAGTGCAATGACAAATATGTTTTTATATATAGTTAACAGAAATAATACTGCTTATCAAAACAGTTACCAATAAATGATTTCACTTATGTATAAATTACTGATTTGGCATAGTCTTCTTTTTGTCACAAGAAACCTCAAGTGGGGATTTTAAGGCTATGTTACATGTATGGTAAGGACTATTTGATTTTCTACACATTTGCAGCGTAAAGTAGAATTGCAGAATAAACTAAAAAATAATTAATGCAAAAAGGAGAATAGAAAGGGGAGGAAAAGGTAATGAGCCATCGGTAGAAGGTTGTTCAAAGGGATACTGAAAGCACTATCTGCCTCCTTGAATCCAGTGCAGACACCGGTGGGTGAGGGGTACTTGTTGCGGATGGTGACAACACAACTGGGTCTCTAACAACTGTGGTCTCTAGGTAACACTCGTCTCTAACCACATCCAAGTCGTTCGCTTTTCAATTCCCCATTCCAAGACTACTCTGTAAACCAGTCTATATTCCAGGTAGGATATGACCTAGTTCGAATACTTTTCCTTTCATATGAGCAAAATACGTTAATTACGTATTTTTTTGTTGAAAACACGTATTCGCAACGTCTTGTGCTCACCAAATCCCTCTCTTACATAAAGTAGGTAATCAGTGCTCTGCAAATCTGTGGATAGCTCAATTTTTTATAAATTAATATTTTGCTTGGGAAACTCAGTGACGCCCCCCTCCCCCAATAGAAGAAGCTGTGGGCCGTGGCCTACAACATAGATCCTATTAAATTGCCTTTAGTATTCTAATTCAATGTTACACGTTTCAAATCGAGACTCTGCACAGTAGTTGCTACAAACCTGCTCGATGTAATTTTATCTCGGGATTGAAAACCAAATCCAGTAGCCGCCGTAAACGCTTGATTTCCTCCTTCGAACTGGACATTTCGTTCTCGTACTCTGTTATGGTTTTTTCCACTTCCACATATATCTCCACAGCAGCCGCGGTTAGTCGCTTGGTAAGAAACACATTCAACAACTGTAGTTTGGACATTTTGCAGGAGGTAAAGTAAAAGTAACGTTACTCAGCAAGATATGATGGAACCCAAATGTATCCACGTGACCTCAAAATGTGCCGCAAACATCGTCATGTGATCAAAATAGGAGGTGTGGTTGTCACTAGTTACCACAGCCACAATGTCAAAATTGGCTATGTAAACATGAATGAAAAAATATATATCTATATATTTGGTCTTAATTTAAGGCTGGACATAAGGTTAGCAGTATGGTTAGTGTTAGGTTTAAAATGTGATTTTATGAAGATAAATTCCAGAAAGCCAGGTTGAGTGGAAGGGCCTGAGATATTTGATTATTAACCTTCAAGGTTCCCAATGAAAAGACAAAATAATGTGTGTTTGATAGTGACAACAATGGGGACACTTTTTCTGCTTATGGTGGTATTATATGGTACCATCAATTCAGTATGTGTCTCCTTTCGTTATCTTTCATGCATTTACATTCAAAGTGCTTTAACCCATGCAAGGCTGCCGGCCCAGAAGGCACCCCTAACCGTGTCCTCGGAGCATGTGTAAACCAGCTTGCTGGAGTGTTTAGAGACATATTCAATCTCTCCCTATCCCAGTCTGTTGACCCACTCGCTTCAAGATGTCAACACGGGGCCCCACAAGGGTGGTTGCTCAGCCCCCTCCTGTACTCCCTGTTCACCCATGACTGCGTGGCCACACATGTCTCCAACTCAATCATCAAGTTTGCAGATGACACAACAGTAGTGAGCCTGATTACCAACAATGACGAGACAGCCTACAGGGAAGCAGTGAGGGCCATGGCGGAGTGGTGCCAGGAAAATAACCTCTCCTTCAACGTCAACAAAACAAAGGAGCTGATCATGGACTTCAGGAGACAGCAGAGGGAGCACGCCCCCATCCACATTCATGTGGCCACAGTGGAGAGGGTGAAAAGCTTCAAGTTCAAGAAGATCTAAATTCAAGAAGATCTAAATACATATTCCCATGAAACTAAATTCGATCAAATTATTGGCATGTAGACGCAGTTTGGACATTTTAACGGTAAACGTGCAGAATTATCATTCACGACTGACTGTGATGATGGCCTATTTTGAAATGAGTTATGCTTAACTTGGAATTAAAAATAAAAACATTTTATTGAGACTATATGTCTGGGCATAGGCAGAAGTTGCAATTGGAGCATGCATTTTATTCATATTCTATAATAATACTCAATAGGCTACATCTATTGGTACAAACTTTGATTGAGAATTGATTACGTCTCATTTTTTTTCAATAGCGCTACTCCACTGCCCCTAAGACCCTCATGAACTTCTACAGATGCACTATTGAGAGCATCCTGCCGGGTAGGGCTGCACGAATCATTTGAAATCAGATTGAAATAATAAAGAGGGACACATATTCAGTAGAATGGCAGTATTTAGGCAATCACCCTGAGAGTAATGGGCAGGTGGAGAGAGTAAACCAGGATGTGGGTAGATTTCTGCGGTCGTATTGCCAGGGGAGTGGGCGAAGTTCTTCCCATGGGCACAGATGGCACAGAACTCACTCCGCCACTCCTCTACAAACCTCTCACCAGTCCAGTGTGTGTTGGGGTATCAGCCGGTCCTGGTACCGTGGCATCAGAGCCAGACCAAGGCTCCTGTAGTGGACGAATAGGTGAGGCGCTCGAGGGAGACCTGGGAGGCTGCCCACTGGTACCTTAAACGTGCCGAAGTGCGGCAGAAGGCAAGCACTTACCGCCACCGCAGTGAGGCACCGGGGGACCAGGTCTGGCTCTCGACCCGAAACCTGCCCCTCCGCCTGCCCTGCCAGAAGCTGGGTCCGCGGTTTGTGGGGCCATTTAAAGTCCTGAGGAGAATAAACAAGGTGTGTTATAGGTTACAGATCCCCCTTATTACCATATTAACCCCTCGTTTCATGTGTCTCTCCTCAGGCCGGTGGTGGCTGGTCCGCTTCAAGAAGCTGAGGTGTGGGAGGTCCCTCTGCACCCCCTGGACACTGGATTCGAGGCGTCAGATGAGCGGCCTTCAGTACCTCGTGGATTGGGAGGGGTACGGCCTGGAGGAGAGATGCTGGGTGCCGGTGGAGGACGTATTAGACCCATCAATGCTGAGGGAGTTTCACCGCCTATATCCGGATCGCCCTGTGCCTCGTCCTCCGGGTCGTCCTCGAGGCCAGCGCGCTGCGGAAGCCGCGCGTCAGTGGGTGGGGTACTGTCATGACTTCCACCGAAGGTGGTTCCTCTCCCTGTTCGGGCGGTGCTCGGCGGTCGGTGTCGCCGGCCTACTAGCCATCACTGATCCATTTTTCCATTTGTTTTGTCTTGGGTTCTTTCACACCTGGTTTCATTTGCTTTCATTTCTGTGTGTATAATTACCCCTGTTGCCTGCTCAGGTTTGTGTGGGATTATTTGTGTCATGTTGAGGTTGTGCCTCAGTTATTTTCACATATACCAATTGTGTATAAGTTTAAGGAGCGTTGTTTTTCCTCCTTCCGTGAGTAACTGTGTTCTCTTTTGTCATGGGCGTTTATTTGGTATTGTACTTGACCCTAATTGCTGTGGACTTGCCTATTAAAAAACGCTACTTGGACATCTCTGCTCTCCTGCGCTTGACTCCTTCACCTACCTCTAAATACAATATCGCAACACTCTTTTTGTTTTCTTGAGTAAGGCGTCTCCATAATGCAGGTGTTTCATCCTAGCTCAGTGCTTTCTGTGGTGGTGGGGCAAGCCAGCAGACAATATGGAGCGTTGAACAGTGATTGGCTCAGTGTTCTGTCACTCATGGGGGGACACTACGTCACCACCAAGTCTAAGGGTAAAGCTAGAAAATTATAGCCCCTTGGGTGCTGCCATAGGTTTACATTAGAAGTGCCCATCCAAGAAGGCTCAAGGTCATTTGCCACAGATAAAATTGTCACATCACAGTTTATATACAGTGGGGCAAAAATGTATTTAGTCAGCCACCAATTGTGCAAGATCTCCCACTTAAAAAGATGAGAGAGGCCTGTAATTTTCATCATAGGTACACTGCAACTATTACAGACAAAATGAGGGGAAAAAATCCAGAAAATCACATTGTAGGATTTTTTATGAATTTATTTGCAAATTATGGTGGACTACAGGAACATGAGGACCGAGCACTCCCCCGTTGTCATTGACGGGGCTGTAGTGGAGCAGGTTGTGGACACCAACAAACTAGAATGGATATCACACATGCAGCTAACACAGACATATGGAAATGTCTGCTCTACCCAAAATGACAACCAATTAATTGCAGCATTACCACAAAAATGGAAGAGGCAAGGTAGAAGGGGGAAAATGTAAGGAACTTGTATGTCGGCCATGTATTAAAGAACATGAATGGTTAAAGAAAAGTGAGATAAATAAAAACATATACCAATTTTTTCAGAGTTCCCAGTTGTTTTGAAAGCACCATAAATGCTGAATGTCAGACTTTGATGAATACATTTGCCCACGAAGGACCGCCGTGCAACCTTTCTGGTGAAGTGAGTACAGCACAACAAGGTGAGTCCAAAAATGTATTGTATGCTGCTGCATAAATTATGTAATATGCCAGGGAGATATGTATACTGTAGCTAAGAAAGTAATACTAAGTGTACTGTATGTTGTGTAGTAAGATGTTAGTAGCCCATGTGCCTCACCCTAATAATTTGGTCTATTTACCCCTCTTAATTTAGTCTACTGTTCGGACTTGGTGGTGTACATGTAGCCTATAACCTGTTATTAGAGAAATATAATCATTGAATAATGTAAGAACTTTCATTGTCTGCTTATATACCCCCTTTATTTATCCTACGGTTCTGACTTGGTGTACAGTGAGAACGCTGTAAGAACCGCCAATGTTCTGAATTCTGTCGCTGTACATTTTCAAAAGTGCTAAAGAAATAGTTATATTGACTACGTCCGTCCTAGCTCACTCGTTACTGTTTTAATCGAAATTAGAAAACATTAGAAAACACATTTCTTTAAGCAAGTCAGCCATATCAGATATGTTTTTTTAAGGCAGTAAATGAGGCTAAATGAACTGTTTTGCTGCCAGACATGGCTTCGGTTATAGTCAGGTGTAGCAGTGGTAAGATATTGGGACTGCTGTTGGGACAGGTTTATGTAGGCCCTTACAATTTGTTGGGACAGCTTTATGTAGACCCTTACAATTTGTGGGCACCGCTTGTCACCATTATAGTGCAATTAATGTATTGTTTAGTGTTGTAGCTTTGCTGGCGTACATCCCCCGCAAACTTTTGGGGGGGCCCACCAAGATTTACATGCTAAAATCGCAACTGGCTATAGCCATGGTGTGATCCATATTATATAACCTCTATATGGTTTCTCTATAGACCTGGAGGTGCAATGGATGCACGGAGAGAAGGGCCAGGGCCTTGGACAGTTCTACATCCCCCATAGTGTGGCAGTAGATAACTATCAAATTAATCAAAAGAGGTACTGTAATTCTCAATTAAACCATAAGGTGGGAGCATGACCACAAATGAGTTTCTGATGTTTCCTTGAGATTTACTTTGTGAATGTGCTATCTTGTGGAAAGCAGATTTCAGACTCTTGCTACTGACAATAGAGTGCTAATCTATATAATTTACATATTTCACGAGATATCAATAACCTTGAAATGATATGCCATTGCCTGAAATCTCATGTAAAAGGCTTAAAAAATGTATTAAAAAACTTGCTGCATGCAAGATTCGAACTCGTGAAGTAAGTATCACGAGTCAAGTAAGCAAGTCCACTACGGTACAAATGATTATCTTTACACTAATGTGCAGGTGACACACAAGTAGCCAACTCAACAAGCCACGCCACACTCAAATGTTGTGCACAAATCTGTTTATATTAGTGAGCACTACACAATACCACAGATGTCTCAAGTTATGAGGGAGTGTGCAATTGGTATGCTGACTGCAGGAATGGCCACCAGATCTGTTGCCAGAGAAGTGAATGTTCATTTCTCTACCATAAGCCACCTCCGTTGTTTTAGAGAATTTGGCAGTATGTCAAACCGGCCTCACAGGAATGGCCGTAGACCACTTGTTTGGCGTTGTGTGGACGAGCGGTTTCAGTGCCCCGTGGTGAAGGTGGCGTTATAGTATGGACCAGCATGAGCTACGAATAATGAACACAATTGCATTTTATCGACGGCAATTTGAATGCACAGAGATACCGTGAAGGTATTGTTGTACCATTCATCCGCAACCTTCGACTCATGTTTGAGCATGATAATGCACAGCCCCATGTCGCAAGGGTCTGTACACAATTCCTAGAAGCTGAAAATGTCCCAGTTCTTTCATGGCCTGCATACACACCAGACATGTCACCCATTTAGCATGTTTGGGATGCCCTGGATCGACATGTACGACAGCCTGTTCCAGTTCCCACCAATATCCAGCAACTTCTCACAGCCATTAAAGAGCAGTGAGACAACATTTCGCAGGCCACAATCAAAAGCCTGATCAACTTTACACGAAGGATAAGTGTCGTGTTGCATGAGGCGGTATCTGTGATGCATATCTGTATTCCCAGTCACGTGAAATCCATAGATTAGGGCCTAATGCATTTATTTCAATTGATGTAACTCAGTAAAATCGTTGAAATTGTTGCATGTTGCTTTTATATTTTCATTCAGTATAATTTGCTAGCAGAGAGGGTTGCATGATGTAATCTCTTTCCGGGCTATGGAAGATGCACTCTCTTGAGACTTTTCTACTCCGAGGCTGTTCATTCACACTGGCATATGAACTATTGCGTCTGCTTAAACAAAAATACACACATTTAGTGTAGTGTGAGGTTAGCGCATCTGAACAGTAATAATTTGGACGGGGTTCTCAATAACTGCTACTTTTTTTGCGCTCTCAAAAGCAACACAGGCATAATAAGTTAGATATATAGATGCATGCAATTTTATGTCAATCATATTGCTGTTTGAAGCCTATAACTAACTTAAAGATAATCTTCTGAAAATGGTCTTATGGTTTGTGGTCTTATGCTGCCATCTATTGGAAATATATTTAGCAATTTCAGTATATTTTACCTTTTTGTAAAGTCCCTAGAGTCGATGTCTTCGCCTGCGTGGAAATCGAATTAGCATAATAAAAAAAATACCTATGAAAATCCATCAGTTTTTGATAGAGCTATCTGTTTTTAGCGTGGGGTTTGTCTCAATCCACTGCATCTGCCGATGTTGCCCTTCTGCATCTGTGGTGAAAGGTGGCAGAGCGAGAGCAGTGTTTGTCAGACCATGAGACATAGCCGGTTTGGCCTACTGAAATCTCACAAACACAACACTAGTCTGAAGGTAGCCAGGCACCAGTTTAGAAAACGACATAGTCTGTTTCAGTAGCTATAGTTAGCTAGCTAACAATATAGCTAGGTGTCATCATCTCAAACAACCCTACTTTTTATTTGATTAAGTCTCTGCTAGGTAAAGCCCCGCCTTATCTCAGCTTACGCTCCAGCAGGTATATCTCACTGGTCACCCCCAAAGCCATTTCTTCCTTTGGCCGCCTCTCCTTCCAGTTCTCTGCTGCCAATGACTGGAAGGAACTGCAAAAATCTCTGAAGCTGGAGACGTTTACCTCCCTCACTAGCTTTAAGCACCAGCTGTCAGAGCAGCTCACAGATCACTGCACCTGTACATAGCTCATCTGTAAATAGCTAATCCAATCTACCTCATCTCCATACTGTATTTATTTATCTTGCTCCTTTGCACCACAGTATCTCTACTTGCACATTCATCTTCTGCACACCCTGCCATTCCAGTGTTTATTTGCTATATTGTAATTTCTTCGCCACCATGGCCTATTTATTGCCTTACCTTTCTTATCCTACCTCATTTGCACATGCTGTTTATATATTTTTCTACTGTATTATTGATTGTATGTTTGTTTTTTCCATGTGTAACTCTGTGTTGTTGTATGTGTCGAACTGCTTTGCTTTATCTTGGCCAGGTCGCAGTTGCAAATGAGAACTTGTTCTCAACTAACCTACCTGGTTAAATAAAGGTAAAATAAATGGAGGTCGAACCCATCTATGTGAAGCAAGCCACAATAAGGATTAGCCACAGTAGTGGACTTTACTGTTAGCCTTCAAAATAAAAGTATGTCATTGACAGTGATGCAAATTAATACAAATAGTAGAATTATGCCATAATTGAATAGATCACACGAGAAGGTTATATAAAATCAACAAAAGACAATCATTTTTTAATTTGATAAAACTTTGTTCAAATCACAATGGATGTATTAGACTTTAGAATTGCATTGGGAGCATACTTATTTCACTGTACAGCCTTACCTATGGAGTGTGGATCAATGACGTGGGGTATCAGTCCACTCAGTGACACCCAGAGAACATTAGCATCGTACACTGTCGTGAATGCAAGGTCTGATCACTTCTGACACCAATGAAACAGCAGGGAGCAGGTCTCGAACCCTCGACCTTCTAGCCCGAAGTCCAGCGCGCTATCGGCTGTGCTGCAAAAGCCTGCTCAAGCAGCAGTCGATATAAACCCAGGGTCGTTACAGTACCTATTTAAAAGTGATGCAGAAGTTTACAATTCGTGGAATAATGCCATACTTATTCTAGATAATGTCAAACAATGGTGGAATTTGAAGCAATGAAATGGGGTATCAATCTACTTGGTGACACCCACAGAACACAACTGTGAAGAGTTTACACAAATATTAGTTACAGCTCTTATCGGGGACTGAGTGAAGTTGAATTTCAATAGGCGAACAAGTGGTTACCTCGATAATACTTACTCACAAGGATTCCTAAATCATTGTTAAGAATAATGGAAATGACTGCAGTTTCTACTGGTCATTGTTTTCAGGCTGGTTGTATTTGTGCTAGCTAGGTACCAAGTTAAATCTAGCTACCCAAAGCAACATTCTATTAAACTGTGTTATTTGACGTGTATCTTTTTGACACGCAAAGACCCAAAACGGCATTCAATAAAAATATACGTCAAATAACACTATTTGATATGTTACATAAGCTTTTAATTTTACTTGACGTACATTTTTTGACAAGCAAGGACCAAACGGCGTTTCATAGGAAAGTCGGCGAGTTCAAAGCAACTTCGAGCTTTGGAACTCTGTTTCCGACTTGAGTTGTTCAGGACAACTGGGAACTCGGACCAAAACGAGCTCGGAATTCCAAGCCGGGATTCGGTTTTTCCGATCATAAGATCATTGACGTCAATTTTTGACCTAGTTTATTTCCCCGAGTTCCCAGTTGTCTTGAACCCATCAATTGGAATTCCGAGTTGGATGACCGTTTTCCCAGTCGGAGCTGTTTTTTTTGTTTGTTTCCAGTTGTTTGAACGCATTGTAGTCAACGATTTCTCAATTCCAGTTGTTTTGAACGCGGCAATTATACCCGAAGATGGTGGTACGAAGAACGTCAACAGTGACGTAAATGGTCCTAAAACTAGGGGTAGAAAAATCGCCTATTTGGATTGATGTCTGTGCATAACTTTATGAGTTTATTTTTAGAGGTCTTTAAATTATTATGTGTCTAATAAAAAATAATGGTGATGGCGATTCCTAACTGGATCCATATTTGTTCGAAACAATGGTGATAATTTCCAAGTTTTGTGTCAATCAAATCCAGGCTTATGTTTAGACAGCATTATTTCAGGCCCAAGTGTTTTGGCGTCGTTCAATCATGGCGGAATGGAAGGTCTATTGAACTGAGGTGGATCCTCAGTAAAGAAAAACATTTATCTGCCATGTTTTGGCAGGTGCAACTGATTTTGGATTAATATGTAGCGAATCGCTTGATCCTGTAATTCAGGACTGTCATAACGACACACTGCATGGTAAATTGGAAGACGGGAAGTTCACTCCGAGCTAGCTGAATAACTTCGGTAACGAATCTAGCTAGCTTACTTGCTAGATTTTTCTGAGGGATGCTTTGACAATTTTAAATCGTTCATAACAGCAGATATGCAAACACAGTTTAACAAGATATTATACGAATATATACTGAGTTACACCCTTTAAAAATCCTTTAACCTGTAACTTTTCGTTCTTCTGCACTGATTGAAGTGGATTTAATAAGTTGACATCAGTAAGGGATCATAGACTGACCAGGTGAAAACTGTAATGGAAAGAGCAGGTGTTCCTAATATTTTGTACACCGTGTATATTTGCTGTAATGTTTAAAGTTGGTAAGTTATATATGGCACCCTTTGGCTTCGGACCGCAACTTGGATCTAGACGAGGTAGATAGCTACAGTCGTATCGGGATGTGTGAGTCTCCATATTGCAATTACAGCTTCGCTAGTGTAAAGTTTAGCAAGGAATGTTTCAACTAATCTATTCTTGGCGATATTTCTTTCGTTCTTGATTTGGAAGAAAAGTGTATTTTATACATGTCAGTCCAGTTGCATGTGGTTTAAAAAAAAAACAGAAATTCAGAAATATTTTAAATTCAAGTGAGGAATGCCTCATGCATGTGTGTCGGTCTTTGTTTTGGTTGCACTGTGACACGCTGTCACTTCTACGTGTGGCTCATAGAAACGAATAATTTTGGCAAAGATGTTGAGAAATGCGAGATGTCTGGCAGCCAAAATGACGAGGGAACTCCTGTCAGTGTAAAAGGTGGATTTAATATCTTTCTATATTATTATTGTTTCATTTTTTTAGAGCCACCTGCAACTGGACACCCACATGTATGGTAACATTTTCTTCAGACTCGAGATACGACAAAAGCGTTGCCATGTAAGTTTCAAGTTAATGTCACATGCACAAGTACAGTGAAATGCCTATCTTGCAAACTCAAAACCCAACAATTCAATAACAATGCATTACTAGAAAAAAACTGTTTCTCCTTATTGCAGCCAAACAGCAGCCTATGTACAACCTTATATTTCTCACAGGCTTCTCCTTCTTCATTAACAAACAATGGCTCCCTTGACATAGGTCACTTTTAAAATGATACTTTTATCAAAAACTACAGATTTTAGCAACCAAAGTAAAGCTTGCAGTTACACAGGACAAACCATTAGGTACAAGGAAAGCATGAAATAATGGACAATCGACTGGTAGACTCGATGTGTACAGTGGTACACTCCACTGACACTCATCGCAACTAAACTCTTTTGGAAGGAGTTGAGTTAACTAAGCTAAGGGATCCTGAACCCAATGTTCTGTCGATCCTATTTGTGGTCCGAAGCTAAGCACCCGTAAGCTAGACCCATAGGCAAAGTTAAACCATAAATCTATGCACAAGGACGACATTTAACAATTTCCATTGAACATTTTACAAAACACATTTACTTTAATAACAGTGCAGATGCAAAGTTTGGTAACAGAATGACGGCACATACCGTCAAACTTTGCATCTGTTATTCAAGTTAATGTGTGTTTGTAAAATGTTCTGTGGAAATTGTTAAAAGTAGTCAATGTGCATAGAGTTGTATGGTTTGTGTTAACTTTGCAATCCTTGGATTTTGTTTGGCATACATTTTAAAGGGGGAAATCAGAAGCTCACCATTCTGTTACTGTAATTGCCCCTAGGCTACTGAAAGAGCTAGCCAACTAGCTATGTCATTGATGTCTAGATGGTAGCATTATAGCTAACCCTAATATTTGGCTTATTTAAGCCTCTTACTGAAAGCATGGTCAGCAGGTTCCAACTCAGGGAATAAGCGTACTCATAAAATGCCTTTAGGTTATTTGGCTTGTTTCAATCTAGCTTCGGACAGCAACTAGGATCTTGACGGGACATTATGTGCCCAATATCCTGTCAAGATGCTAGTTGCAGTCCGAAGCTAGTATCAATGCGACCTGTACGCTCTCGTTGGCTGGCCCTCGCTTCATACTCTTCGCCAAACCCACTGGCTCCATGTCATCTACAAGACCCTGCTAGGTAAAGTCCCCCCTTATCTCAGCTCGCTGGTCACCATAGCATCTCCAACTGTAGCACACGCTCCAGCAGGTATATCTCTCTAAGTCACCCCCAAAACCAATTCTTTCTTTGGTCGCCTCTCCTTCTAGTTCTCTGATGCCAATGACTGGAACGAACTACAAAAATCTCTGAAACTGGAAACACTTATCTCCCTCACTAGCTTTAAGCAGCAACTATCAGAGCAGCTCACAGATTACTGCACCTGTACATAGCCCACTTATAATTTAGCCCAAACAACTACCTCTTTCCCTACTGTATTTTATTTATTTATTTATTTTGCTCCTTTGCACCCCATTATTTTTTATTTTTACTTTGCACATTCTTCCATTGCAAATCTACCATTCCAGTGTTTTACTTGCTATATTGTATTTACTTTGCAACCATGGCCTTTTTTTGCCTTTACCTCTCTTATCTCACCTCATTTGCTCACATCGTATATAGACTTGTTTATACTGTATTATTGACTGTATGTTTGTTTTACTCCATGTGTAACTCTGTGTCGTTGTATGTGTCGAACTGCTTTGCTTTATCTTGGCCAGGTCGCAATTGTAAATGAGAACTTGTTCTCAACTTGCCTACCTGGTTAAATAAAGGTGGAAAAAAATCCTGATTTGGAAGCTGCTGGCCGTGCTTGTTTATAGTAACATCCAGAATTGAAGAAACTCATATTTCAAATTAAGGATTTGTATTGTATGGATAATCTGGAACACATTTTTATTGTAACCCTGGACAAGCACACCTGATTCAACTTGTCAACTAATCGTCAAGCCCTGAATGAGCTGGGTTTTTCCAGGGCTACAACAAAAATGTGTACCCTTTGGGATATATGAGGACGAGGGTTGGGAAACACTGATCGAGAAGATGACATATGTGCCATGTCCTCTCCTCTTCTGCTCACTCTAAATGTAGTTGATGATTCAGCAGGTGAAACCGCATCTGACCGGCACCATGCCTGTGGTGTGGCCCACCCTCCTTGACCTGGGCAGGGATGAGTGTAAGAGAATTCTCCGTAAACTTGGTAAGACCCTTTCAACTTCTCCGGCCTCTCTGGCTTGCCTCATGCATTAAGTGACATGTCACTTTCAAAGGACCCAAAATGTTACTGATGTTTCAGAGTGAAAGCAAAGTTGTTTTTAATGATAGCCTGTATTGCTTCAACAGAGCTGGAGGCGTACGCCGGCGTAATCAGTGCTTTGCGAGCTCAAGGTGACCTCACCAAGGACAAGAAGGACCTCCTCGGAGAACTCACTAAAGTCCTCAGGTAAACTCGCAGTCACTATTTTCTTTCCATTGCTAGAGGAACCTAGGAAATATGGGTCCCTTTGTAAAAACAAACTTTGCATGTGACTTAATTGCTCATTCTTACTTAGCTAATTGTATGGTTGTCTCCCACAGCATTTCAACAGAGCGTCATCGTGCCGAGGTCCGTAGGGCCGTCAACGATGAGCGCCTTACCACCATTGCCTATCAGTAAGTCATGTTAACCCCCCCCCCCCAAGATGATCAATACTAAAACTACATACACATTATGACTTACTACCAAATACTAGTACACTCATCAGTCCATCAATTTACCATGACAATTCTCTTTTGTCACAGCATGTCGGGTCCCAACAGCTCCTCAGAGTGGTCCATCGAGGGACGTCGGCTGGTCCCCTTGATGCCCAGACTGGTCCCCCAGACGGCGTTCACCGTGACTGCCAACTCAGTGGCCAACGCCACAGCCAATCAGAATGCTTCTCTCTTGTTGCCTGCGGAAACAGGAAATAAAGAAGGTAAGATCACCGACAGCTCAAGGTGGAAATTGCCCTTATCCACAGGTTTAGGATCAGATTACTTTACTCCTAATCATAACTGGAGGTTATTGGAGTTTAAAAAAATATACCTGCAGGATCAACGGAAGGGGGAGGAAGACTATAAATGATCAATGACTTATCTCTACTTATAGTGTATTTTTTTGTTTGCAGTGGTTGTTTGCTACTCCTACACAACCACCACGTCCACCGCCACCAGTGCCACGGCGCCCAGCGGCAGTGCAACAGCCACGGTGAAATCGCCCCGTCCGGCCAGCCCTGCCTCCAACGTGGTGGTGCTGCCCAGCGGGAGCACTGTCTATGTGAAAAGTGAGTGTCAAAACAGAGGTTCCATGTTTGTTTATTCCTTTACTTTGGAAAGAAAAATAGCTGTTTAAGAGCATTGCATTGGTTAAGGGTTCTCCGGTGTAACACTCCTTAAACAGAGCCTGCGAATCAGAATAATGCAGAACCTCTTAATGTATCAATACATTTTTTTGTCTCAAATTCCATTTGTCTCTGTCTGTATGTTTAGTTTTTTTCTCCCTCTGTCAAACTCTCACTCCCAGGCGTTAGCTGCTCTGACGAGGACGAGAAGCCACGCAAGCGGAGGCGGACCAACTCCTCGAGCTCCTCCCCTGTGGTGCTGAAGGAGCTGGCCAAGGTTGCCCCTCCCTTGTCCAAGACCATCACCGTGCCAGTAAGCGGCAGCCCAAAGATGAGCAACATCATGCAGAGCATCGCCAACTCGCTGCCACCGCACATGTCCCCCGTCAAGATCACCTTCACCAAGCCCACCACCCAGACTACCAACACCACCACGCAGAAGGTGAGCAGGAGAGAACTGTCCGTAATTCATAAGAAAGACTCTTGTTCTATAATCAGAGTCAATATAGTGAGTTGTGAGACAAATACTATAGGAATGTTTGAATATGTTTTGTATGATCGTAATTATTGCATAATGTCTGCGAACTTGATGTGCAAGTGATTTTGTACATACACTGAACAAAAATATAAATCAACCATTTTAAAAGATTTTACTACGTTACTGTTCATATAAGGAAATCGGTCAATTGAAATTAATTCATTAGGCCCTATGTATTTTAATTGACTGAGCTGGGGCCCCACAAAAGGGCTTTATTATAGATAGAAATACTCCTCAGCACCCCTCCCCCCCAGACAATCCCATTTTTTATTTCAGCCTACACTTTACATGATGCGTTACTATTTTTGTTCAGAATATGAACTTGATTGTACGTGGCTGTATAACTTACTGTATAATGTATGATTTGTCAGGTAATCATTGTGACGACCTCTCCAAGCTCCAACTTCGTTCCCAACATCCTGTCCAAGTCTCATTCGCACAACTACGCGGCGGCCATGTCAAAGCTGGTTTCCACCTCCATGCTGACCTCGGCCAGCCAGAAACAGACGGTGTTCATCCCGGCCAGCTCAAGTCCCTCCTTGGCCCCCAACACGATCGCTGTGACCACCGTGGTCTCCTCCAGCCCGTCTGTGCTCATGTCGACCATAGCGCAGAGTAGGTTTGCGTGTCCCGCAATTTCAAATTTTACTAGTCACATACACATTTAGCAGATGTTATTGCGGGTGCAGAGAAATGCTTGTGCTCCAACAGTGCAGTAGTATCTGAGTGCCTTAGTATCTAAAAATGATTCACAATAATACATCTAAAAGTAAAAGAATGGAATATATACAGTTGAAGTCGAAAGTTTACATACACTTAGGTTGGAGTCATTAAAACTAGTTTTTCAACCACTCTACAAATGTCTTGTGAACTATAGTTTTGGTATGTCAGTTAGGACATCTACTTTGTGCATGACACAAGTAATTTTTCCAACAATTGTTTACAGACAGATTATTTCACTTATAATTCACTGTATCACAATTCCAGTGTGTCAGAAGTTTACATAAACTGAGTTGTCTGTGCCTTTAAACAGCTTGGGAAATTCCAGAAAATGATGTCATGGCTTTAGAAGCTAATAGAGGCTAATTGACATCATTTTAGTCAATTGGAGGTGTACCTGTGGATGTATTTCAAGGCCTACCTTCACTCGGTGCCTCTTTGCTTGACATCATGGGAAAATCAAAACAAATCAGCCAAGACCTCAGAAAGAAAATTGTAGACCACCACAAGTCTGGTTCATCCTTGGGAGCAATTTCCAAACACCTGAAGGTACCACGTTCATCTGTACAAACAATAGTACGCAAGTATAAACACCATGGGACCACACAGCTGTCATACCGCTCAGGAAGGAGACGTGTTCTGTCTCCTAGAGATGAACGTACTTTGGTGCGGAACATGCAAATCAATCCCAGAACAACATCAAAGGACCTTGTGAAGATGCTGGAGGAAGCGGGTACAAAAGTATTTATATCCACAGTAAAACAAGTCTTATATCCACATAACCTGAAAGGCCGCTCAGCAAGGAAGAAGCCACTGCTCCAAACCCGCCATAAAAAGCCAGACTACGGTTTGTAACTGCACATGGGGACAAAGTCCGTACTTTTTGGAGAAATGTCCTCTGGTCTGATGAAACAAAAATAGAACTGTTTGGCCATATTTACCATGCTTATGTTTGGAGGAAAGAGGGGGAGGCTTGCAAGCCGAAGAACCTTATTCAAACTGAAGCACGGGGGTGGCAGCATCATGTTGTCGGGGTGCTTTGCTGCAGGAGGGACTGTTGCACTTCACAAAATAGATGGCATCATGCGGTGGAGAAATTACGTGAATATATTGAAGCAACATCTCAAGACATCAGTCAGGAAGTTAAAGCTTGGTCGCAAATGGACAATGACCCCAAGCATACTTCCAAAGTTGTGGCAAAATGACTTAAGGATAACAAAGTCAAGGTATTGGAGTGGCCATCACAAAGCCCTGACCTCAATCCTATAGAACATTTGTGGACAGAACTGAAAAGGCGTGTGCGAGCAAGGAGGCCTACAAACCTGACTCAGTTACACCAGCTCTGTCAGGAGGAATGGGACAAAATTCAACTTATTGTGAGAAGCTTGTGGAATGCTTCCCAAAACGCTTGACCCAAGTTAAACAATTTAAAGGAAATGCTACCAAATACTAATTGAGTGCATGTAAACTTCTGACCAACTGGGAATGTGATGAAAGTAATAAAAGCTGAAAGAAATCACTCTCTACTATTATTCTGACATTTCACATTCTTAAAATAAAGTGGTGATCATAACTGACCTAAGACAGGGATTTTTTTACTAGGATTTAATGTCAGGAGTTTTGAAACTGAGTTTAAATGTATTTGGCTAAGGTGTATGTAAACTTCCGACTTCACATATATATATTAGATCGAGCAAAATACATTAGAATGGAATACATTAAATATGAGATGAGTAAACCAGTATGTAAACATTATTAACGTGGCCAGTAATTCAATGTATATTTTAATTGAATCTTTATTCAACAAGGCAAGTCAGTTAAGAACAAATTATTATTTACAAACCCTAACCCGGATGATGCTGGGCCAATTGTGCGCCGCTCTATGAGACTCCCAATCACGGCTGGTTGTGATACAGCCTGGAATCGAATCAGGGTCTGTAGTGACTCCTCTAGCAATAAGATGCAGTGCCTTAGACCGCTGCACCACTTGGCAGCAGCCTCTTAAGGTCCAGAGTTGCGTAACTGGGTGGAAGCTGGCGAGTGATGGCTATTTAACCATATGATAGCCTTAAGATAGAAGCTGTTTTTCTGTCTCTTGGTCGCAGCTTTGACGTACCTGTACTGACCTCGCCTTCTGAATGATAGCGGGGTGAACAGGCCGTGGCTCGGGTGGTTGATGTCTTTGATATCGGATACTGTAGGTGTCTTGGTGGGCAGGTGGTTTGTCACCGGTGATGCGTTAGGCAGACCAAACCACCCTCTGGAAAGCTCTGCAGTTGCATGCGGTGCAGTTGCCGTACCAGGCTACGCTCTCAGTTGTGCATCTGTAAAAGTTTGAGGGTTTTATGGGCCAAGACAAATTTCTTCAGCCTCCTGAGGTTGAAGAGGCGCTGTTGATTTCAATACATAAATGGGACTTCTCATATATATATATATTGATTTAAAAAGAGCGGTCCTATAAACACACTAACACATTTTGTTTTTATAAATGACAAGTTAAATGGTCAAAGACTGTCCAAATATGGCTGGACCATTTCAGATCGTCAGTGATGTGTATGCCGAGGAACTTAAAAGGTTTCCACCTTCTCCACTGTGGTCCTTTCGACATGGATAGGGGCGTGCTCCTTCTGCTGTTTCCTGAAGTCCACGATCAGCTCTTTTGTTGACGTTGAGTGAGAGGTTATATTCCTGGCACCACTCTCCCAGGGCCCTCACCTCCTCCCTGTAGGCTGTCTCGTCATTGTTGGTAATCAGCCCTACTACTGTTATGTCGTCTGCAAACTTGCTTGATGATTGAGTTGGAGGCGTGCGTGGCTCTGCAGTCATGGGTGAACAGGAAGTACAGGAGGGGGCTGAGCACCCACCCTCGTGGGGCCCCAGTATTGAGGATCAGCGAAGTGGAGGTGTTGTTTCCTACCTTCACCACCAGGCGGTGGCATGTCAGGAAGTCCAGGATCCAATTACCCACGGCCCCTGGCTGATGAGCTTGGAGGGTACTATGATGTTGAATGCTGAGCTGTAGTCAATGAACAGCATAGGTATCCCTCTTGTCCAGATGGGATAGGGCAGTGCGATGGTAATTGCATCGTCTGTGGCTTTATTGGGGCGGGAAGCAAATTGAAGTGGTTCTAGTGTCAGGTAAGGTAGAGGTGATATGATCCTTAACTAGCCTCACAAAGCACTTTGATGACAGAAGTGAGTGCTAAATGTGTTCCTTCCAGCAGTGTACAACAGTTGTCAGTTGAATTGAAGAGTTTTACACAGGATATATTAACAGCCTTCGCCAAATTAGGGAAAGCATTTGTTGTAGCTACCAAGACCGTTTTATATACAGTACCATTCAAGGGTTGGTCAAATAGCCCTTACACAGCCTCGAGGTGTGTTGGGTCATTGTCCTGATGAAGTACAAATTGTAGTCCCACTAAGCCCAAACCAGATGGGATGGCATATCGCTGCAGAATGCTGTGGTAGCCATGCTGGATAGGTGTGCCTTGTATTTTAAATAAATCACTGACAGTGTCACCAGCAAAGAACCATCACACCTCCCCTCCATGCTTCATGGTGGGAACCACACATGTGGAGATCATCCGTTCACTTACTCTGTATCTCACAAAGACACGGTGTTTGGAACCAAAAATCTCACATTTGGCCTCATCAGAGCAAAGGACAGATGTCTACCGGTATAATGTCCATTGCTCATGTTTCGTTTCCTAGACCAAGCCACTCTCTTCTTCTTGTTGGTGTCCTTTTAGTAGTGGTTTATTTGCAGCAATTTGACCACGAAGGCCTGATTCACGCAGTCTCCTCTGAACAGTTGATGTTGAGATGTTTTTTTACTTGATCTTTCAATCATTTATTTGGGCTGCAATTTCTGAGGCTGGTAAATCTAATTAACTTAGCCTCTGCATCAGACGTAACTCTGGGTCCTGCTTTTCTTTGGCGGTCCTCATGAGAGCCAGTTTCATCATAGCGCTTGATGGTTTTTGCGACTGCACTTGAAGAAACGTTCAAAGTTCTGAATTGACTGACCATGTCTTAAAGTAATGATGGATTGTCATTTCCTTTTGCATATTTGAGCTGTCCTTGCAATAATATGTTCTTGGTCTTTAACCTTGTGGTAATCTTCTGTATGCCACCCCAACCTTGTCACAAAACATCTGATATGCTCAATTCCACAAATGAACTTTTATCAAGGCACACCGGTTAATTGAAATGCTTTCAAGGTGACTACCTCATGAAGCTGATTGAGAGATTGCCAAGTGCGTGCAAAGCTGCTCTCAAGGCAAAGGGTGGCTACTTTGAAGAATCTCAAGTATAAAATATATTTTGATTTTACACTTTTGGTTACTACATGATTCCATGTGTGTTATTTCATAGCTTGGATGTCTTTACTATTATTCTACAATGTAGAAAATTATTTTTTTAAATAATGGAAAAACCCTGGAATGAGTTGGTGTCCAAACTTTGGACTGGTGCTCGTTGAACATCTAATTCCAAAATCATAGGCATTAATATGGAATTGGGCCCCCCCTTTGCTGCCATAACAGCCTCCACTCTTCTGGGAAGGCTTTCCACTAGATGTTGGAACGTTGCTGCAGGGTCCTGCTTCCATTCAGCCACAAGCATTAATGAGGTTGGGCAATTAGGCTTGGCTCGCGGTCAGTGTTCCAATTCATCTGAAATGTTTTGATGGGGTTGAGGTCAGGGCTCTGTGCAGGCCAATCAAGTTCTTCCACACTGATCTCAACAAACCATTTCTGTATGGACATCGCTTTGTGCTCAGGGGGCATTGTCATGCTGAAACAAGAGAGGGCCTTCCCGAAACTTGCCACAAAGTTGAAGCACAGAATTGTCTAGAATGTCATTGTAGGCTGTAGCGTTAAGATTTCCTTCCACTGGAACTAAGGGGCCTAGCCTGAACCATGAAAAACAGCCCCAGACCATTATTCCTCTTCCACCAAACGTTACAGTTGGCACTAAGCATTGGGGTAGGTGGTGTTCTCCTGGCATCATCCAAACCCAGATTTGTCTGTCTGACTGCCAGACGGTGAAGCGTAATTCATCACTTCAGAGATCACGTATCCACTGCTCCAGAGTCCAATGGCGGTGAGCTTTACGCCACTCCATCCGATGCTTTGCATTGCGCATGGTTATCTTATGCTTGTGTGCGGCTGCTCGGCCACTCAAACCCATTTCCTGAAGCTCCTGACGAACAGTTCTAGTGCTGACTTTGCTTCCAGAGGCAGTTTGGAACTCAGTAGTGAGTGTTGCAACCAAGGACAGACGATTTTGACGTGCTTCAGCACTTAGCGGTCCAGTTCTGTGAGCTTGTGTGTCCTACCACTTTGCAGCTGAGCCGTTGTTACTCCTAGACATTTCCACATACTACACAATAACTACACTTACAGTTGACCGGGGCAGTTCTAGCACTGCAGAAATGTAACAAACTGAATTGTTGAAAAGGTGGCATCCTATGACTTTGCCACTTTGACAGTTGCTGAGCTCTTCAGTAAAGGTATTCTACTGCCAATGTTTGTCTTTGGAGATTGCATGATTGTGCTCGATTTTTATACACCTGTCAGCAACGGTGTGTGGCTGATTTCACAAAAATTTGAGGAGATGTCCACATACTTTTATATCCATCTATCTATTAAATACACATTTTAAACTGGAATTGTGCATCTCTGATTGGGACACTATTTCCTTTCCTCTCCCTGTACCAGGTGGCTCATCGGCAGGCGTGAAGGTGGCCTCTGCCAGGCTCCCCTCTCCTAAGACCATGGTGAGCTCTCCCACCCAGATTCTGTCCCAGTTCCCCAAGCAGCACCCGCAGTCCCCCAAGCAGCTGCAGCAGGGCTCCCCCATGGGGGCTGGCGCCATGGGCCAGGTCTCCAACACTCCCCCCAGCTCCAAGCCCATCATCCAGATCAAGCAGGAGTCAGGCGAGTACAGGGCGTAAACCCCAAACCCACTGGCGTTAGTACTCTACACTGAGTTTCCCTTTGTCTTTCTAATGAGTGTGCAATGTTTCATTTTCTGGACCTTCTCGCCTGAACTAAGTGTACAGAAAATCTGGAGTGAGGACAAATATGTGACCTATGTAATTACTTACTTGGCTAATTGTTCCTACAGGTGTAAAAATCATCACCCAGCAAATGCAGCCCAGTAAGATCCTGCCTAAGCCCTCCTCTGCAGGCATGCCCAGCAGCAGCTCCTCCCCCATCATGGTCGTCAGTAGCAACGGGGCTATCATGACCACCAAGCTGGTGTCCCAGCCCACAGGTGTAATTTCTCATAGAAAACTCACTAAACAGACAGAACTCTCGTCCAAGCATGTATATAATACTCAATTAAGTTAATTGGTTAGGTGTTGTTCTGTGTGCTTTTATATACTATCTATAGATATTGATGTGGTGAAAGAAGACTGTGCCAAGCAAGGCCCTACTTAAATTGAGGAAAAACATTGTTTTTGTTCAGGTACCCAGGCCTCTTACTCGAGGCCCGCCATGAGCTCCACGATTGGAGCCAGGATGGCAACGTCGGCCAGTGGTGCCACCTATGTCAAGACCACCAGTGGCAGTATCATCACGGTGGTCCCGAAGACTCTAGCCACACTGGGCGGCAAGATCATCAGCAGCAGCATTGTGTCTGGTGAGACTGGTATTATTATTTTTATACAGTTTAGGGGTGTGAAAGTTTAAACATTTAAACATAATTGTCATCTTTAATTTGAAGACAAAATCCCAACTGAAAAACATATCAAATTCTATTCACAGTGCAGTTATCACAAAACTATCATAAAACAGGAAAAAAAGTTCAAGAAACAAATACTTAAAACTAGTTAGGGATAGGCCGGGACGCAAATGTCTCAACTGGCCAATTGCCAGGGAAAATGCAGAGCGCCAGATTCAAATATAGTACTATGAAATTCAAACTTTCGTTAAATCACACATGTAAGATACTCAATTAAAGCTACACTCGTTGTGAATCCAGCCAACATATTTTAAAAATGCTTTTCGGCGAAAGCATAAGAAGCTATTATCTGATAGCCTGCACCAGCAGTAAACAAAGGAGTTAGCATATTTCAACCCTGCAGGCGCTACACAAAATGCTGAAATAAAATATAAAACATGCATATGTCCCATAAATATCACAATTGGTCCAAAATATCCATTTATAAAGTGCGTTTGATCCAGAAAAAAACGGCTTACAAAAAAACGCAACGTCACTACAAAATATTTCAAAAGTTGCCTATAAACTTTGCCAAAATATTTCAAACTACTTTTGTAATACAACTTTAGGTATTTTTAAACGCTAATAATCGATCAAATTGTAGACGGGGCAATCTGTGTTCAATACAGGAATGAAAACAAACCAGCGCCACTTTTCACGTCTTGCACAACTCACAAGTGTACCCAGTTCCTAGTTGGCCTACTTCATTGCACAAAGGAATAACCTCAACCAAATTCCAAAGACTGGGGACATCCAGTGGAAGTGGTAGGAACTGAAAACAGGTTCCTAAGAAATATCCCTTGGCAATAACAAGTCAAGGAACAGAGAGAGAAGCAAAGAAAATATGAACAGTTAGTCCTCAGGGTTTTGCCTTCTACATAAGTTCTGTTATACTCACAGACATGATTCAAACAGTTTTAGAAACTTCAGAGTGTTTTCTATCCAAATCTTATATTCTTGGCATGAGTAACAGGAAGTTGAAATTGGGCACGCTATTTATCCAAAAGTGACAATTCTGCCCCCTAGCCCCAAGAGGTTACATTAACCCAACAAAGCTTTAACTTTAGGAGGAGAATATATAGTTTTTTCTACTTTATTAACCGGAGCTTTAATGCACGAGGGAGAGGAGCAGCAGAGTTACTCACACCATGTGGTGTGCCAGGAGGGGCCGACTCGTGCTGGCAGACTAACTTATTGCTAGTTAGTTATCATCTCATCTGATTACATAGTGTCTGTCTTGACTGCATCAAACCGAGAGAAGTTAGCTAGCTTGCACTAGCTAGGCGTATTTAGACAGTACCAGTCAAAAGTTTGGACACACTGACTCATTCCAGGGTTTTTATGGAATCATGTAGTAACCAAAAAATTGTTCAATCAAAATATATTTTATATTTGAGATTATTCAAAGTAGCCACCCTTTGCCTTGATGACAGCTTTGCACACTCTTGGCATTGTCTCAACCAGCTTCATGAGGGAGTCACCTGTAATGCATTTCAATTAACCTGTCTATGACTCAACCCCGTTTCGCTAGCGGAACCCCTCGCCAACAGCCAATGAAATTGCAGGGCGCCAAATATAAATCAACAAATCTCATAAATCAAATTTCTCAAACATACAAGTATTAGGCACCATTTTAAAGATACAATTCTCGTTAATTAGTCTGATTTCAAAAATGCTTTACAGCGAAAGCTCCACAAACGATTATGTTAGGTCACCACCAACTCACAGAAAAACCCAGCCATTTTTTCCAGCCAAAGAGAGGAGTCACAAAAAGCACAAATAGAGAGAAAATGAATCACTAACCTTTGATCTTCATCAGTTGACACTCATAGTACTTCATGTTACACAATACATGTATGTTTTGTTTGGTAAAGTTCATATTTATATCCAAACATCTTAATTTACATTGGCGTGTTACGTTCAGTAGTTCCAAAACATGCAGTGATATTTCTGAGAGCCACATGAATTCACAGAAATACTCATAATAAATGTTGATGAAAATACAACTATTAGACATGGAATTTTATATACACTTCTCCTTAATGCAACCGCTGTGTCAGATTTCAAAAACTTTACGCAAAAAGCATAATCTGAGAATGGGGCTCAGAGTTGTCGTGGAAATTTCCTCTATTTACCAAATTATGGGAGCAAACCACACACACACGTCAGAGTTAGTTATAAAACTCCATCTTTAATTATATGAGCTCTTATCACAATCCTGTGACTCTCAGATAAATTCAGTGTCTCCCAGTGAAGATTCTGAGAGCCCCCTTACAATGCAACTGAGTTCCTTTTAATAGCAAAGACACACATAGTCAGATAGCATAGACATAATTCATCGTTCAGCTTTGTCTCCTTTCCCAAACCCCAGAACCATAAACCAATTCCTCCATATCAACAGGCATATATCAAATTGTCATTTATATACAACCCACTCTAAATACAAACTCTTGGACAAACTCACGGAGAGGGGGTGAGGCTATAGGTTAAGATAGAAACAACATAATAGGGAGCATAGAATGATTCCAGACACTGCAAACCCTCCTTTCCCCACTGGGAAAGGTAGGGAGTAAAAGATATGTTTACACATGATGACACTTTGACCTCTCCCCTCTCAGCGGCCCATGCAACTTAGTCCTGACATAGAACAGATAACTGCCAATGGTCACCACTATAGTACAGCAAAATACATTCTTATGAGGTGTTTTGCAACCCTTAAGTGTTACCGGACAATTCTGCAACTGAATGTTAAAATTATAGTGACCTTAAACGGTTGTGTTTTGGCAAACCTTTTAGATCTTCTTTGCCCCTCCATTGCAGGTACAACAACTAAGATCACCACCATTCCCATGACGTCCAAGCCCAATGTTATCGTGGTGCAGAAGACTACTGGCAAAGGAACGACCATCCAGGGTCTGCCTGGCAAGAATGTGGTCACCACATTATTGAACGCAGGGGTGAGTTCAACATATTATTTATTGTTAATTAAGCTATTTTGTGATGTTACATTTTTATCTAGATTGGACTGATTTATTTCAGAATCTTTCAAATGTATTGACCCGACAACTTATTTTAGGTTTACAGGTAGTTCTAGTTTAGCCTTTCCGTCTGATCAGTCTATTGCTTTAAGCTTCATATTATACCTGAAGGTTTTTCATTTTATTCATTTAGCAGACACTATTATTAATAGCGACTTAGATTAAGACAACCACATCACAGTCATAGTAAATCAGTGCTATTATCTTCTTGACGCTACCCATCCAGGTACCGGGATAATTGTCATCAGTAACCGCTGAATAGCATAGCGCCACAGTTAAATAATATTACAAAAAAATATTCATATTCATGAAATCACAAGTGCAATATTGCAAAACACAGCTTAGCCTTTTGTTAATCCACCTGTCATCTCAGATTTTGAAATTATGCTTTACAGCGAAAGCAATCCGAGCGTTTGTAAGTTTATCGATAGCATAACATTATGTACACTAATCATTAAGTAGCTAGGTCACGAATATCAGAAAAGGAATAATAAAAAAAATTGTTTACCTTTGATGATCTTCGGATGTTTTCACTCACGAGACTCCCAGTTACACAACAAATGTTCCTTTTGTTCCATAAAGATTATTTTTATACCCAAAATACCGACGTTTGTTTGTCGCATTATGTTCAGAAATCCACAGGAAAGAGCGGTCACAACAGCGTAGACGTATATTCCAAATAATATCCATAATGTCCACAGAAACATGTCAAACGTTTTTATAATCAATCCTCAAGTTGTTTTAAAAATATATATTCGATAATATATCAACCGAGTGTGTAGCTTTTTCAATAACAGCGGGAGAAGCAATGACCGCTTTACTCAGTTGCGCAAAACTCACTCTGAGAGCCCTCACCTATCCACTTACGCAATGTGATCCTTCACGCTAATTTTTCCCAAAAAAAGCCTGAAATTATGTCAAAAGACTGACACCTTAGGGAAGCCAGAGTAAAATGAATCTGGTTGATATCCCTTTAAATGGAGGATAGGCATGCATAGGAACAGAGAGGTTTCAAAATAAGAGGCACTTCCTGATTGGATTTTCCTCAGGCTTTCGCCTGCAATATCAGTTCTGTTATATTCACAGACAAAATTTTACAGTTTTGGAAACGTTAGTGTTTTCTATCCTAATCTGACAATAATATGCATATTCTAGTTTCTGGGGCTGAGAAATAGGCCGTTTCAAATGGGTATGTTTATTTAGCCAAAAACGAGAATACTGCCCCCTTCACGCAAAAGGTTAAGAAAAGACCAGTGAAAGTGTTGGTGCAAGGAAGGCAAATGACTATGGTAGCGTCAAATGTCACCCTATTCCTGATATAGTGCACTACTTTTAAACAAGGCCGATAGGGCTCTGGTCAAAAGTAGTCCACTATATAGGGAAAAGGGTGCCATTTGGTACGTATGCTAATTATGGCTGTCAAAGTTAATGCTAGCTTTAATGCGTTACAATTTTAATGTCTTTCATTTTGTTGACACCATTAACGCATTTTTCTTAGTTTGACCCCCTGAACCATCCTTATTTCAAATTCAAGCCCCGGCAGCCGATGCACTAGTTTGACAACTAGTTTACTAGCTAGCTACTTGTTTGACTGAATGATGGATAATGCTAGTAAATGGCAAATTCTATTTTAAAACCCTCCCAGATGGCTCTCTGGATAAAAACCTAATTAATTTGTATCTACTGCAAGGCTGCATTTGTTTAGCACCGAAGTACATTGAGTCTTTGTTATAATTTACAACCGAAACAGACGCCAGAAATACAAGTAACGTGAGCAATGTAGGACATCTTCGGCAGGCTAAGCTAGAAGAGTATGCACGCAGGAGGCCTGTGGACAAGTCGACGAGCAGCACATAAGCAATAGCCAAGTGGATAGCTTCAGCTTGCAGGCCAGTCGACATTGTGGAGGATGAAGGCATGAGGGATATCATTCGGATCTCATCGAATGACTCAACATATGAGTTACCCTCGAGCCACAAGAATTCACAAGCTGTATGAAGGCGAGAGGGCTATGAAAGGAGTTGAAACATGCAGCGGCTGCTGTTCTCACTTGAGACCAATGGACTTTTTATTTATTTTTATTCTACCTTTATTTAACTAGTCAGTCAAGAATAAATTCTTATTTTCAATGGCAGCCTAGGAACAATGCCTTGTTCAGGGGCAAAACAACAGATTTTTACCTTGTCAGCTCAGGGATTCGATCTTGCAACCTTTCAGTTACAAGTCCAACGCTCTAATCACTAGGCTACCTGCCACCTACCTTGGTGAGTAACCACCACTACCTTGGGGTTACTGCGCATCACATCAGTGAAAACTGGACGCTGCATTCACACCCTCTGGCCATAATGAAGACAGAAGAGGCACAACGCCAAGTATTTCATGGATGTGGGAATCAGTGGGAACATTGAAAACAAAGTTACCACACTTTGCACAGACAGTGAATGGAACATGATTGCAGCTGCGAGACATCTTCCTTTTGAACACCTGCCCTGCACCATGCACAGTCTCCAAAGGGCCATCAGTGTCCCTACAGAACAGCGGGTTTGACAATGCCCTAGCCAAATGCTGAATTATTTTTGGGCATTTCAAACACAACCCGCCAAACGTTGCAGAACTAGGACAACAGCAAGTTGCAAATGGGCAAAAGGAGTCGTCACTTGCACAAGATGTCACAACAAGATGGAATTCCACTTTGCAAATGGTAAAGAGTGTCCACAGAAACCAACAACCACTGAGAGATGCACTGACCGAACAGAAAACGGACGTCACCATGCCAACCACAGCTGAACTGGACAAACTGCAGAAGCTGGAGCCGCTACTGGAGCCCTGCCGGTTATCTTTATCTCACTGTTAGTGTTATAATAATATTTTGTGTGTGAGAGAGCTAGTGTGTAAATTGTGTGTGCGAGAAAGAGAGTGGTGTGCCTGTATTAGTCTCACAATTGACTGAAGTGATTTTGAATGATCTTCCATTTCAGGCATTTGACTGAACTACATTTCATGCTCAGTGGTGTTGCCTGCTTTGTGCCACCTCCTTCGGGTGATGGAGAGCTCTGATGATGACTCTGCCTAAGTGGTAAGATTCATGCTGACATTCACAACAGACCTGGAGAAATGCAAGGAAAACACCAACTTCACATGGATGAAGATCACCACAGCACTCGACCCAAGGTTTAAGGACCTGAAGTGCCTTTCCAGCCTGACAGGGGTGAGGTGTGGGCTTTGGTCAACAACTTGCTGGAGGAAGAGAGGCCTGCACAGCAACCTGATAAAGCAACAGAGTCAGAGCCTCCAAAGAATAAAGCTGCCCTTTTCTTGAGTTATTCTGAACCTGATGAAGAGGAGTCAGTTGAGAAATATACGGGGTGTTTCAAAGCAGAGCCCAGCATCAACATGGAGGAATGTCCACTACGTGGTGGTCATAGTATGCAGGTGCACACACCAGGCTGGCCTGCATTGCACCCAGGTACCTGGCAATGCCTGCCACATCAGTGCCTTGTTGTTTTCACTCTCTGGACATATCGTACAAAAGAAGAGAGCAGCTTTATCATCATGTCAACAGGCTTGTTTGACTTTGTAACTGGCTCAGTCAAAATAAATAGGAGGACGTCTGAAATGTATAGTCACAGGTTTATGTTCTGTGGAATTCATGACGTTCTTGGACAGGTTTTTGCTCGTTGTGTCCATAGAGACAGGTTTTTTTCTTAGAGCCAACCCACAATGATTGTGTTCGTCCCTTACATGCCTATAACTTTTTTTTAATGGAAAAATCTTTATTTAGCCCCAAATATGAGCAGAAATGAATCGCGATTCATTATTTCAATCGTTTGACAGCCCTAATCCTAATATGAATTCTTCTGTGCCTTAGGGTGAGAAGACCCTGCAGGGTGTTCCAGGGTCCAAGCCAGCCATCATCACAGCCTCCAGACCCATCACCAAGATGATTGTGACACAGCCCAAAGGCATGGGTTCCGGGGTGCAGCCCACTACCACCACCTCCAAGATCATCCCCACCAAGATAGTGTACGGCCAGCAGGGCAAGACCCAGGTCGGTACCAGACCAGCGACGTCTCAGCCGGTGTAGGGGGAAGTTGCCCCTTGACGCTGGGTCTTGGGTCTGTTTTGTCTTTCCCCCGACTAATGGTTAGGACTGGGGGAGGGGAAACTGATCTTATATCTGTTTGTACCCAGGGGAAACTTCACCCAGTAGAGTTTCAGCCACCCAACAAGTAGTGTCAACAAGTGTGGAGTTTGCACTCAAAGCTCCTTTGTCTTGGATATATTTAAATCTCTGTCTTGAATTACCAATACATCAAGTCAGTGGAGCTATAATTCAACAAATCATTGCTGTAGCTTTAAGATACTAAGTCTCAACTACTTTATATAGGCACATTAATTAACTGTATGATGTAAAAAAAGGAACACCAGCCAGGACACTTGACGATGTTCTCATCTCTGCTTTAAATTACGGAAAAAGTACAATAAAAATTTAAAAAATTCCCTGGTGCCATTCTCTGAGACTATTCTACGTGTGTAATATTGAATGATATTTAATAACCTTTTATGCCTCTCCAGGTGCTGATCAAGCCCAAGCCCATCTTCCAAACAGCGGTTGTGAGCGAGCAGACCAGGCAGGTGGTGAGCGAGAACCTGCAGCAGGCGTCCCGAGTGGCCGATGTGGGTCCTGCTTACGCACAGGAGAGGGCACTCAAGGATGAGTCGGGTGCCATCGCTGAGGGCAGGTCCCCGCCTGCCGAGGACTCAAATGGAAGCGGTCACGGTACGTTGCGTCACTCTACATCACAGAGCAAGAAATCCGTAATATAGTCTGCAGGCTAATTACGGGAACATCAGTCATGGTCAAGTTAAAACTGCTGTGTATAGCTCTTGCATTGTGGTCTCACACAGCCGTTACTACTTCAGCCGTAGTATGAATGTGTATCTTATTCTCACTAGTATTCAGCTAAGTTCAACATTTCCCTTCACTTTCAAGTTTTAAATGGTGGAAGGTCCACTCACATAATATAATTGTTTCAGTTCTTTCCTTCTACTTGAATGCCATGTCCAAATCGTCTGGAATCTAAAGGGAATTAATTAACCCAATTTGATATAAAACATGAATTGTAATGGTTGTCATCTTCGATCAGACTCCCAGTCCGTAGTGCACATCTCCAGTGGGCAGGATTGGGCTGAGCAGCACGAGGTGTCGGTGGAGTCCAGCCCAACTATCATCTACCAGGACGTGTCTACGGGTGACATGTCCCAGTCGGCCACCTCGACCATCAAGGCCCTGCTGGAACTGCAGCAGACCACAGGTGACTGACCGTCGTCATCATGACAACTATCACGCCACTTACCAGGGTTGGGGTCAATTCCATTTAAATTCAGAAACTGAATTTATTGAATTCGAATTGGCCCTGCCACTAACTCTTCTCTCTCTCATGTGAACATGACATTTTAGTCATTAAGCATACACTCTACACGGCATGAAATTATGACTTGTGCGGGGCAAGTAAATCAAATAATTGAAGGAGATCCAGAATATAGATTAAAAAAAGAATCGCCCCCAAATCACGATCAAACAATTACTCCGATCAGAATTGGATCAGGTAGAGCACAGCAGGGGAGTGCATGGTTGACATTCTGACTAAATTGCTTATATTCCTATTTGCTATAGCCTATTTAAATAAATACGTTATAATTAACACAAAGCAAAATAACAATTTAGACAGAGGTAAGAGTCTTACCAAAGCAGTGCAAAATATCCAGTCTGAGAATTGTTTGTTGAGACATTTATTGGCTAAATTAAATTAGATCTGGATTTTTAATTGTGTGCTCCAAATTTAGTTTAAGATGGGTTATAAGGGTTTGTTGTAAAATAAATAACATCCGTCAATTTCAGTCATTTGTAAGGTGGGCACTTGCCTAATTTTGGTCATTGCTGACATGTACTGTATCCTGTTCAGAACTTTAAGGTTTAAAATATTTAATTCTGTTGAGACCTTTTCTTTGGCCAAACTAAGTTCCATTTGTCATGCTGTGTTTGCGCAATATTATAGCCTGCTCCTATATTCGTTATAAACAATGGATTAACTTACTTTTGATATTACCCTAATAAAGTTCAGAAACATTTTGTAAGTTTGGTATGGTTTGGTATGGCTATTAAGCTTTAGCTACTGCAAACCTGTGATATGAAGGCAAGTGCGCACCAGCAATCCTATTGACTACCACAGTCGAATTTGAGATGACGAAGAATGTTTCAAGCCTACCAGAGTTACTCCTATAATCGAACAATATAATACTTATCTTTATACAAAATATTCTGATTGCAAATGTACGAATTAACCTCCTGTAAGTTTATATATGTATCGCAGACACAGTAGCCGTCTAACATAAAGAAATGCATGCCGGTGTCATAGCATGCCGCTGGCATATCTCTATCTCACTGGGGATAGGCCTAACCTTATCTTCCTTTTCTTTATTTGTTTGTGTGTGTGTGTGTGTGTGTGTGTGTGTGTGTGTGTGTGTGTGTGTGTGTGTGTGCGCGCGCACATACATACATACATACATATACACATATACACATATATATATATATACACACACATATATATATATATATACACACACATATATATATACACACATATATATACACACATACATACATATACACACACATAGAAAAAAAGAAACGTCCCTTTTTCAGGACCCTGTCTTTCAAAGATATTTAGTAAAAATCCAAATAACTTCACAGATCTTCATTGTAAAGGGTTTTAACACTGTTTCCCATGCTTGTTCAATGAATCATAAACAATTAATCGACATGCACTTGTGGAACGGTCGTTAAGACACTAACAGCTTACAGACGGTAGGCAATTATGGTCACAGTTACTTGGTAGAAAGGCCTCTTTAGTGTCCTAACTGAAAAACACCAAAAAGATTCTCAGGGTCCCTGCTCATCTGTGTGAACGTGCCTTAGGCATGCTGCAAGGAGGCATGAGGACCGCAGATGTGGCCAGGGCGATTAAATTACAATGTCCGTTCTGTTAGACGCCTAAGACAGCGCTACAGGGAGACAGGACGGACAGCTGATCGTCCTCACAGTGGCAGGCCACGTGTAACAACACCTGCACAGGATCGGTACATCCGAACATCACACCTGCGGGACAGGTACAGGCTGGCAACAACTGCCCGAGTTACACCAGGAACGCACAATCCCTCCATCAGTGCTCAGACTGTCCGCAATGGGCTGAGAGAGACTGGACGGAGGACTTGTAGGCCTGTTGTAAGGCAGGTCCTCACCAGACAACAACGTCAACTATGGGCACAAACCGACCGTCGCTGGACCAGACGGGACTGGCAAAAAGTGCTCTTCACTGACGAGTCGCCCTTTTGTCTCACCAGGGGTGATGGTCGGATTCGCCTTTATCATCGAAGGAATAAGCATTACACTGAGGCCTGTACTCTGGAGCGGAATCGATTTGGAGGTGGAGGGTCCGTCATGGTCTGGGGCAGTGTGTCACAGCATCATTGGACTGTCATTGCAGACAATCTCAACGCTGTGCATTACAGGGAAGACATCCTCATCCCTCATGTGGTACCCTTCCTGCAGGCTCATCCTGACATGACAATGCCACCAGCCATGCTGCTCGTTCTGTGTGTGATTTCCTGCAAGACAGGAATGTCCGTGTTCTGCCATGGCCAGCGAGAGCCCAGATCTCAATCCCATTGAGCACGTCTAGGACCTGTTGGAATTTTTCAAATTCACATTTATATAGTTATTCAGACCCTTTACTCAGTACTTGGTTGAAGCATCTTTGGCAGTGATTACAGCCTCAAGTCTTCTTGGGTATGACGCTACAAGCTTGCCACACCTGTATTTGGGGAGTTTCTCCCATTCTTCTCTGCAGATCCTCTCAAGCTCTGTCGGGTTGGATGGAGAGTGTTTCTGCAATGCTATTTTCAAGTCTCAAGTCTGGGATCTGGCTGGGTCACTCAAGGACATTCAGAGACTTGTCCCGAAACCACTCCTGCATTGTCTTGGCTGTGTGCTTAGGGCCGTTGTCCTGTTGGAATGTGAGCCTTCACCCCAGTCTGAGGACCTGAGCGCTCAGGAACATGTTTTCATCAAGGATCTCTCTGTACTTTGCAATGTTCATCTGTGCTTTGATCCTGACTAGTGTCCCAGTCCCTGCCGCTGAAAAACATCCCCACAGCATGATGCTGCCACCACCATGCTTCACCGTAGGGATGGTGCCAGGTTTCCTCCAGATGTGACGCTTGGCATTCAGGCCAAAGTGTTCAATCTTGGTTTTATCAGATCAGAGAATCTTGTTTGTCATGGTCTTAGTCTTTAGGTGCCTTTTGGCAAAATCCAAGCAGGCTGGCATGTGCCCTTTACTGTGGAGTGCCCTTTACTTATATCTGGTCACTCTACCGTAAAAGCCTTATTGGTGTAGTGCTGCTGAGAAGGTTGTCCTTCTGGAAGGTTCTCCCATCTCCACAGAGGAACTCTGGAGCTCTGTCAGAGTGAACATCGGGGTCACCTCCCTGACCTGACCAGGGCCCTTCTCCCCCGATTGCTCAGTTTGGCCGGGCTCGAGGAAAAGTCTTGGTGGTTCCAAACTTCTTCCATTGATGTAGGCCACTGTGTTCTTGGGGAACTTTAATGCTGCAGAAATATTTTGGTACCCTTCCCCAGATCTGTGCCTTGACATAATCTTGTCTCTGAGCTCTACGGACAATTCCTTCTACCTCATTGCTTGGTTTTTGCTATGACATGCACTGTCAACTGTGGGACCTTATATAGATAGGTGTGTGCCTTTCCAAATCATGTCCAATCAATTGAATTTACCACAAGTGGATTCCAATCAAGTTATAGAAACATCTCAAGGATGATCAATGGAAACAGGATGCACCTGAGCTCAATTTCGAGTATCATAGCGAAGGGTCTGAATACTGATATAAATACGTCTTTTTTTTAATTGATAGATTTTTTTATAAGTATTTTACTAACAAATAAAATCAATCGATCAATATACATTTTGTAGCAGCAATTTGATGACTGGAAAGAGACATCTGTTGCAAAACACAAACGTTTTTAATGACATTCCGATTTTGTGAAGCCAAGCCTTTAATACTGGTTAAGCTTAAGGTAGGGACGGATGTGTTTTCTGTTTGTTGAGGTTGACAGAGTTAATGTATTGTGGTGTTAAACGCAAACCAGGATATTTTTGTGCACAAAGTCTGTATGTTTTTGTTAGGTGATTGTGTGGTGCATTGGCACAGGAACCTGTTGGTGGAAAATGTGTTGCATATATCATTTTTTATTTTAAATATGAAAATTTAAATATGGCATCAAAATGTTTTCAGATCCACGTTTATAAACACAGGTTCGCTACAGCTGTTATGTCTATATATATATATATATATATATATATATATTGTTATGTGTGATCTTAAACATTGACCTTTATTCATTATATGAATATTTTTTTATTTGGAGGGGGGTGCATTTCTTTTTATGAAACAAGTTGGAATTCGAATGCCATAGAATGTTTTGTGCTTGCCCAGCAATAACTCACCTGATTCAATTAACCACCTGAATCAATGAATGTGGCTCTTTAGTTTCTACACCATGATTAGTTTAATTAAGTGTGATCTAATGTGGATCTAGCGTTCGTCTGCCAGTCGTTCATTGCGATGTGTTTTAGGGACCACCCGCTGTAGACGTCTGACTGCCAATTTTTTTTAAAGCACTTCATGTAAAATTGATACACACTCGGTTCGCTAATTACGTTCAGAGGTGCTAAGTACTCTCGGTCAGCAAACACTATTGGTGTGTCTGAGCCCTAAAGCTGAATTGTAATACAAACGACTGTTAAATGGCTAACAACTATTCACACCTACACCGCTACCACTATGCTGCTGTTTATTGATTACCAGTATCTCTCTTTATCCTGCTACTGATCACTATTACTCCTGTTTGCATGTATATATTACCATTAGTGTATTACCATAAGTATTTATATATTACTGCTACCAGTCACTTTCCAACCATGAAGGACCGCCTATCACGCCTACACTGTCACTCTTGCACACACTCACACCAACACCCACACACTTACACTTATATACACACACTCACCACCACGTACACACCCACCACTTATGCTTTCTCCATATGTATTATTATTATTATTATGTATCCTGCTAACAGTCACTTTCTCCTAATCCCTTCCTACATGTACAATACATACAAAAGTCACACCCCTTGACTTTTTCCACATGTTGTGTTACAAAGTGGGATAAAAAATATATTTTTTTTTACAACTGTCTACACAAAATACTCATATCAAAGTGGAAGAAGGTTTTTAACATTTGTAACACATTGGTTCAAAATAAAACCCTATCTTGGTTAGATAAGTATTCAACCCCCCTGAGTCAATACATGATGTAATCCTGCCAAAGGTGACTTCATCTGGGAGTCTTTCTGGGTAAGTCTTGTCGTGGAAATTCAACACAGGGACACCTGAAGTCCAATATTACATGTATCATTCTTTTATTATCAGAGGGCTGGAGAGGTTCCAACAAACTTAATGCATCATTAGTTGTACCCATCTGTCAGGAGCTCTGCCGGGGCAGACCAGTTATTTCTCTTATATACTGCTAACACAGACAAGTTATACTTGCATGATTTTAACTTATTCATAATATATTCATCATTAACGTTTGGTTCATGCATGTTACTCTCGCTGTCTCCTATCTCCTATCATAACGTATACAGGAACCAATGATTTGAATGGTACATCTTGTCTCATTCAATCTCTTCAGACATCAACATTTCCTTCCTCTTATCACTTATGATGATGATTTTATATTTTGTTAATTTGGTTATTACATAAACTATCAAAGGAGGTTCCATCAAAATATATTATATCAACACATAAAACATGTATTAGTTATACTATTTTGATATTGATTACTGCACTGTTGGATCAGAGTATGCAATTTAAGCTTTTCACTGTACTTGTTCATGTGACAATTAAACTTCAACTTGGGACGAAAGTCCCAGCTCCCGACACATGAGTTTTCAGACTGCTCCGAACTCTAATTCACCTATAAGCGACAGTCCTTTGTGGCCCCACTTCCTGCCAATATAAATGGAGTCGGTTATGAGATGATTGTCACTATCAATCTCTGTTGCCCACACAGTGAAGGAGAAAGGTGAGGCCAAACCCAGGCAGCAAACCATAGACCTGAGCCAGATGGCTGTTCCCCTTCAGATGGCCCAGGAGAAGAAGCAGCAGGCCCTAGGCTCCCCTGAGATGTCCACTGTAGAGACTGAACCACCCATTAAATATATCACTGCCGGTACGTGACTTGACCACTCAGTATTTCCCAAATGGCACCCTATTCCCTATACAGTAGTGCACTATATCGAGCAGGGCTGTTCAATTCCGGTCCTGGAGTGCCGAAACACTTCTGTTTTTTGTTTATACCTAGTAGTGAATTGCACTCACTAGGTGTCCCAGGTCTGAATTAGTCCCTTATTAGGAGAGGATGAAAACCAGAAGTGTTTCGGCCCTAAATGGATGTTGTTCACTGCCTTTTCATAATGTGTTGTTAAATACATTGAAGTATATCATACTTAGTCACCACTTAATAATGGTATTACACCATGGATGTAAAATAATGCACTTTTCTGCTAATGTATTCTTCAGGGGTATACACACAATTGTTGCCTCCGCCCTAACCCGGCTAAAATTTGCTAAGTGAAAAAACAACCGGCTGTTCGGTACTTCCCCATGCTCACTAAGGAATGGCTCGAATTAATGCAGTTCACGTCGATTAGTTTTGTTCCATGTGTATGACTATATTAACTTTGTGCAGGTAAAGCCAGCAGGGCCGGACCATCCTCTGGAGGCTTGGGGGATGTGGTCATGACCGCTAGCCAGCAGCAGGGGGCGCCCTCGCAAAACACCAGTCACTCCCCCGTGGTGGTTAATTCCATCCCTACCTCCTCTACAGTCACCGTCACACGCATTGTCCAACTGGTGAGAGAAATGCCTACCTAGAATGCATGACCTTGTCAGTCTTTGTATTCTTCTTCACCTATGTTTTTTTTATCAAGTATTTTTTTTTCTCCAAATTGTATAGTTTATAGATAGTGGATGTAATACTCATTATCCCACTGTCATATGATCCCACTGTTCACTGGGTAAGTGTTCCAGTGTATCAATCTATCCATCTACCAGTATTACATGTTCTGGTATGCATTATTTTCTTTGACTTGTGACACTAGTCTCAATGATAGTACATTGTTATTCCAGGCTTCAGCGGGCCAGCTGATCCACAGTAAGCAGGCGGAGGAAACTGGGATGGAGGAGGGCGAACTGGAGGGGGACACCCTGGACCCCCAGACGGGCCTGTTCTACCGCTCCATCCAACCCGCTGTAGCCCAGCCCCCCGCACCCCAGCCCCACACACACCACCAAAGCCAGTCACACCTGGCGCCCCAGTTGGAGCAGGGCAGACACATACCCCACTCCACCCAAACCCCACCCCCACAGCTACACAGCAAGCCCCAGAATAGCCTGCCTTCCACCGCCACCGTGGCGAAGAAGCCACCCCAGCTCCAAGAGCAGTACCAGCCCAAGCCTCAGGCTCCAGGGCAGGGCCTGAAGGAGAGGCCCTCCTCTGCCTCAGGATCCCCCCAGCTGGCAAGCCTGGGCACCCCCACCAAGCCTCCCTCACTTACCCCCCAGCTCCCCAAGTTGCAGCAGGCGCCCACCTCCCACCACAGGCCGATTCACACACAGCTGTCCCAGCCACCACCATTACAGGCCCACCACCCGGTGGGTGCAGACAAGACTCCTGCCACAAGCCAGGTGAGTACCCTCCCTCTTTGATGCACATCCAGGGTCATGTGCCCATTTGATTTATTTTGACATTTTATTTGTCCGGGACAGATCCGGTTGACACAGTGAATCATCAATAGTCAGATGCATTGTGCCATAATGCTTTAGAATAGAACTTCATTTAAACTTTATTTGCCCTTGAGATGGATTCTGTCCTGTGCATTTAAAAGCATTTGCAATACACAGATGTACATAGTTCCCATTCCATACAGAAATAAGACGTGTTAATCCTGTGCTTATTCACAGCACCTGTCCCTTGACATGTCTTTAAGATAAAAAAGATAAGATGGAGCTCTGAGTACCGTGCCTCAATGCTCAATTCCCTTCCAATCACATCATCGTTATTTGTACAGCAGGGCAGGGAGCCTGACAAAACCTTCAAAGCCCTCCACTTATAACCACCTGAAAAGAAATTCCCATTGTTTTTCTTTCAAAAGAAGCACCTGGGTTTTAGAGTTTTCCCATGCCCTACTCTAGTTTCAACCATAGAAATATAATTACTAGAATGGTAAAAAGCCCTTTCAGACCATGGCAATTTGACTAACACTCATGGGTACATTCAATATGGCTGCATGTCCACTCATTACAAAATGTTGACTTGAATGTCAATATCTGTTTGAGTAATTATATTTCTATGGTTCCAACCACATCTGTTTTTGCCTCTGTCTCCGAACACAGGTGCCAATCATCACCCAGGGCGCCAGCGTCACCAAGATCACCTTCGGCAGTAGCAGCCACCAGTCCCCGCCCGTATCCAGCAGCGGTGAGGCCACTGCCAAGCTCATCCCTGCCGAGCCCACCAGCTCAAGCTCGTCCGGTGGCGAGAAGCCCTCTGTCTCGGACATCCTTAAGATCTCCATGATGGAGGCGGAGATCGACCCCAGCGCCGAGCCCATGGTGGTGGACTCGTCCAGTGACTGCAGCCCCTACATAAAGGCCCTGGGCATGGGGGCAGGGGGAGGCTCAGGGGTGCTTGGGGGCTCAGGCCCGATCATAAGCAGCTCAGGTGCCCCACTGCATCACTCGTCCCACTCCAAGCCCCTGCATGAACAGTTTAGCCGCATCCAGGGCCTAGCAGCCAAGAGCAAAGAAAACATGGACGTCATTGAGGTAAATTGCTGTGAGCCATATGATAAACATTTCTGAAACGTATCTTTTTATAGAACACCACTCATCATATCATCTCAGCTTTAAACATTGATAAACAATAAAAGCTAAACATGTGTTACTCCTCTCCCCAGGTGATCCCTCAGTACTCCATCATGCCAGACTCCAGTCAGTCAAACGTGGTGGTGGAGCCCAGCGGCTTCCTGGAGATCACAGACTACACCAGCCAGCGGCTGGACGAGGAGAGCGCCATGGAGCAGGAGGTGGACAGCAGCAATGACGAGGCCACCGCTATCAGCCCCATGGAGGAGGGCTGCCCCGACCAGTCCCAGTGACACCAACACTTGTGATGGGAATGACGACGTGGCTTTTGTGTGAAGATGATCTTGGTGTGACAGGGAAGATTTGGAAACGGTCATGACTGTGTCATCGTGGTTACCTCCTCATGCAGCTGGAACTCTAAGGACTTAACAGCAAGCGGACACAAATGTGTGATAACTGCATTCTGTTTTTTTTTTATTTAATTGAGCAGCAACTTCATAAATATGCCTGGATGATTTCAGATAAGGCTTTGTGAAGAACTTAAAGACCTGGAAAGGGGGAAAAAATGAAAGAGTCAAAGGGAGACCTAAGTTAACCCTAGCTAAGCTGAACAGCTGCCTTGTGTACAGGTGAAGTTGGCCAGGAACTGCATCCAGGAAACACAGGACAATGTTTTTTTGATAATTTCAAAGTGTACATTTTGTATTCACTGAATTGGCATTTTAGTAAAGCAATGCTGTGCTCAGGAGCTTAAAAAGTTGATGTGGCTCTTCTGGTCATTTTATTTTATATTTAACACTTTTATAGCAAGGCAATATTGAAAACTGGAAATAGGACCTAGCCTGAAACATCACCACATTTTAAGAACTTCATCTACTTAACTCAACAAAATAAGTAGAGGAGATTGGACTGACCTTGCTGTAATTATGCTGATTCATCGTGCTTGCATAGCGGTATTTGTTGAACACCATTTTTGATTTGCAAAGCCTTTTTTTGTTTTCTAAGGTACATTTTAATACATGACATAATTGTACACATACAGTTTGTTTATAGTGGGCACGTGCATGCTAAATAACACAAATGTAAATGATAAAGTGCTTGTAGTTAGCCTTGAAGAATTAGCACTTTGTAGTTGATACTGTTGGTAAGGACATTGTTGGAAGAAAAAAAAATATTCACCCATGTTCCTTCAATGGTGTTTCTGTTTTGTGTTCTCTCTTGGTGTAACGTTTAGAATTTTAACTGCATAAACTTTTATACAAAAACGGAACTGTTTTTCTGTTCTGTCATTTACCTTTACTGCACACAATTTTGCGTTCCCTTGATGAATTTAGTTTTGTACATAACCCGGGGACCAACAGTCCATATTAATGAAACAACCTGTCAACATGAGGAAATCACCCATGTTTAAGCGAAACATTTTCTTTTGGCTGAATAAAAAAATGTTAATGTCACTGTTTGCCATAGTAGATGCTGCGTCATATCATAGGGGTAAAAATAAAGCATCAATTGAGAACTTTGTGGCAAGTGGTGGAGGCTAGATGTAAGCCTAAGGTATGTGTACGCTTTGGAAGTTTCGGTGGATACCAGCACCCTTATCATAGTGCCATAATAGTGTGGATTGTATAATGGCAAGCTATATAGGTTTTGTAAGTGTTTACACCACATAGTTGGGCTAAGTGCTATGTAATTAGCAATTTGGGTTAGACTAGAGGCTTGCCATTGTGCTAACTAGCCCACAGAGCATCAGTGTACAACTGGTTCATAGGGTGATTTTGCGCTCTCTCACTGGGCTTCTGCAAATCTTCCCATGTAAATCTGGGGACTTTCCATATCCGGATATCACTGAAGCATATTCCACAGGGAGTATACCCAAGGCAGGATGACGTAGGCCTACAACTAGCTCTCCCCTCATTGACTTTGTTGAGGAGTGGTCAGCATTGTGTGCTAACAAATGACATCAGTCGTCAAAAGGTGGTTCTGGCTGAACATGTGACAAGCGCCTGTTTTGTAAATAAAAAAATGAAATGATACCCCAAAATTCACATGAATCATAGCAGCATGCTAATCATGCCTCAAAGCCTTTGGAAAACTAAGTATGTAAGTACATGTAACTGATGTGAAATGGCTAGCTAGTTAGCGGGATGCGCGCTAATAGCGTTTCAATTGGTGACCTTTGAGCCCAGGGAGGAGCGGGACGGAAGCTATACGGTTACATTGATGCTGTTGACCTGGATCACTGGTTGCTGCGGAAAAGGAGGAGATCAAAAGAGGGGTGAGTGTAACCTATGTGAAATGGCTAGCTAGTTAGCGGTGGTGCGCGCTAGTAGCGTTTCAAGCGGTGACTTCACTCGCTCTGAGACCCGGCTTTCTTGGAGCGATGGGTAACAATATTTTGTGGGAGGCAGCTGTAGATGTGCGCAGAGGGTCCCTGGTTCAAATCCAGGTAGGGGCAAGGAGAGGGACAGAAGCTAAACTGTTACACATACTAATAAAACAAGGGTGTTTTGTAAGAATGGTGAACCACATACATAATCATCATTGTCTTTTTATTTAGGAATAAAATAAACTTTGGTGATTTTGAATCTGTTTTTTAGAAAGAGCACAGTTCATCCAGGTTTAATTACAAAGTGGATATTTGTCAAATCTGTCATGATTGATGTGTTGTAACAGGCCCGCAATGTGGTTGCTAAAATACAATTTGGATATATTTGGCTGTTTTTTTTTGCTGCATAACATTTAAAAGTAGTCAGGTTTAGAAGAAGTGACCGCTAAATGCGAACTCCCATTCATATAAATTGGTAGCATAGACAAATCGGTGGTGGTAATCAGTCATTTTGAACTGTAATGCAGTTGATTGGTGACGATGACATAAACATGTATTGGGGTTTACACCCATACAAGCATTATACTCCGATTTTTACATCAACAGTGTGAAATGCACATTTAAACCATTTTGTTGAGGGATAATGAGGAGATTCGGGATCTTTCCCCCACGCATTTCAAGTTAAACAGCTACCTAGCTAGCTAGTTGATTGCTGTGGCTAGCCAAAAATGACTTGTTGTGAAAGTTGTATCATCGTATCCTTTTTTGAGGCTTTAAAAGTGTTTATTACACTATGATTTTGAACATTCAAAGCAACTGAGAAACATCCATGGCAGGAACCTTAGCTTGGCAGGCACCACCACCAATCAGCCTACACCACTGTGCACACACCTGTCATTACTATTAGCGTAGCCATGTCAGCAAATGACTGCTGTCTGAACACACACATCCGATTTGGTCACATGTAACTTGCTGTTTGGACAGTCAGTATTCCAAAACGGATATGAAAAACCAAACTTAATTGAGCATTAAGGCCTGCAGTGTGAACAAGGCTTTTTTTTTTATTATTTTTTTAAGAGAGATAAGAGAGATAAGGAAGTGAGGTCACACGGGAAGCCCCTTGTGGGATGTCATAGCAAAAGCTGATTGAACTATTTGTTTGGTCATGATGAATGTCATTTAGTATCCACTCTATCTGAACCCTGTTCCAATTTATGCCATTGAATACCATTTTTCCATTGAATACAAAGTTATATTCAGCAGTCTTAACTGCTGAATATAACTTCATAAAAGAGGAACTGAGAGCACTTTCAGTGCTATGCTTGTGGTTCAGGCTCCGAAACCTCTGTGTATTATAAGACTTTGCCACCACATATCGACGAGTTTGACCACAACTTTAACACAACCACTCAACTCCGTTCCCTACCTCAGCATTGGGGTGAGCAAGCATTCTTGGCAGCCTAAAGGTGTGCCTCAATATTTTACCTAACCGCGCTGACCTTTGTACTGTACTGGCTCCGATATTTTCATTTCACTTTGTCCTTCCCAGTATGATTCCAGCAACTCTGGTGGATGCGTAACCAGGCCAGCCCAATACAGTGTGGCTTGTTCGGTTTGGCTTAGCTCAGTAGTGTGCATTTATTTCACTTGCACATAGATAATTTTTCTTTAGGTTCAGGTCATTTAGCTTCGGTTCACTACAAGATACAATGAGATCCAAAAGTATTTGGACAGTGACACATTATTATTATTACTTTTGGTTCTGTACTCCAGCACTTTGGATTTGAAATTATACCATGACTATGAGGTTAAAGTGCAGACTCCATATAGGGTGAACCGCTTTATTTTAGGGGACCAAAAGTATTGGGAAATGTCACCTGTGTGTACTAAAGTAGTCAAAAGTTTAGTATTTGTCCCATATTCCTAGCACGCAGTGATTACATCAAGCTTGTCCTTCTAAGACATCCACTGGCAGCTCTAGAATAAAGAATTCACATAGTACAAAATCCACCAGCTGGGTATTCATTAGGGGAGTGAGTTCAGTTTGTCCTGCTCTGATTTGCTCCTCAATGGCCTCATATACACATTCAGGTTGTACATCTGATGTACAATGCATTTTATACAATAGTTTGTGTGCACAAACAAGTTTACACAAACATTGTCCTGTCTCTCCACAATGTTTGTGTCATTGCTTTTGTGCAGAAACACTCCATTGTATCACAACCATTGTGCCAAATGCATTGTACCTCAGTTGTATAACTTCAGTGTATATGGGTCATCTAGAATCTGGTTTGTGGTAAGACTTCTGGTTAACCTTTTCCCAGGGCTTTAACACTTTCACTGTGGTGTCTGTAGGGGGAGTTGACTGGGCATCTGGGGCTGTATGTATCAAGTGTCTCAGAGTTGGAATGCTGATTTAGGGTCAGATTTTCTTTTTAAATCACAACTAATAAGACCACATGGACAGGGTGGACCTGATCCTAGATCAGCACACCTACTCTGAGACTCTTGATGTATACAGACCCGGATATGATATCCCACCCTGTATTCATCTGCTGTGGCTCTCTCCCTGGTAGATTCGGGAGTGTCACCATTTTTGTACCCTCATATCGATGTTTGTCCAGGCTTAGAGGAGCGTCTTTCTTTGGGTATCCTTGTATGCACTGACCTGGCACGCTTTTGGTCTGCCTCTCCCCTGCTTTGGAAGTGATATCCTGGGTTGAGGGTTGAGCATGTCCTCCTGGGGCTGAGATCCAGCCGGCAGCCCAGACATGGTTGGAAGTGGCCCTTAGGAAGTGTGGCTCTATTGAGGGGCAAGCTGACTTACCGTTCCCCCTATTGCCCCCCGCGGTCACTCCTCAAGCTGTGATGAATGTGCCAAGTCCCAGTGTGTGACACGGCTTTCCTCGCTTCGCTGACTCACCCGGGTGAAAGAGACACACTAAACCCTCATCTGGCCCTCTCTCTTTTTCTCTTTCTTTCTTTCTTTCTTTCTTTCTTTCTCCTCCACTCGCTTTATTTGCATGGTATAACAGGGATAGGAATTATTTTTAATGGAAATGAATCCCAGACCTTGTGTGTGTGTGTGTGTGTGTGTGTGTGTGTGTGTGTGTGTGTGTGTGTGTGAGAGAACACAGGCAGGCCCTTGGTTTATGTAGATTAAGATTTCGCTGGGGTCAGCAGATTAATTTATGTTCCCTCTTTGAAGGAATTTCCAGCTGTAACTCATAGCTTTGTAGTAGTTGTGTAAATATTATTTAGTTGGTTTAGTGTGTGTGTGTATTTGAATATTTGTGTATTTCTGTGAGCATGCTGCTAGGTGGCAACTCCCATCTTCTCCGATATATCATTAAAAAAAGGAACACCACCAAGGTTCTTGTCAACATGTGAAGTGTATGCCAACATCTGTGACCGACATGTACTGGGCTGGTGAGGTAAACATATCCACAGGGCATTTTAAAAGCCTTTTTCTGGGCTTTTTATCACTTTACTGCTCCAATTGAAATATTATTGTTATAACACGTCCTGATTCATGGTGATTCCAAGTAAATGAGACACGTTGCCAGACAGAGCAACCAAAGCCATCAACACTTAAGATAAAGTTAAACGTTTTATACCTCATCAGCGTGGACAGCTAGTGTAGCGCCCATTTTATAACACAGTCTATCAACGGCTAACCATTATCAGACAGTGTGTCAATGCCTATAATGTTTAAAGGCCTCAAACCCACGTTGATCCAACATTGAGGCTCTCTGTAGCAAACTCTTTTAGTCTACTTTCAGTAAGCAAACGTTGTGGAATTTCACAGTTAGAAATGTTAGAAATAAGGTGACATGATTCTTTATACTACATGTCAGAGAAGCATGTTTGTTCAATATAATATTTCTCTAACTGAATGAGTTTTGCCCCGCTGAACACAGACTGCCCTGGATTGGTCAGAGAGAGAGCATGCTGTTTTACCGGAATGAGGCTGTGCTATACTGCACCCCCACAGTGAACAGAGAGGGGGAGGGAGAGAGGAGGAGGACAGGGAAATCAGGAGGATGGGGAGAGGAGGAGGGTAAGGGGTCAGTAGCAGAAGGGGAGAGGAAGAAGGGAGATAAAGTCAAGGAGAGGGAGGAGTTGGAGGGAAAGTAAGTAAGGGAAGGATGAGGAGAAGGAGGAGGAAAGGAATATGGAGTGGAGGGGGGGGTGGAATGACCTCTGGAAAGCATTTGCTGAAGAACGGCAAAAAAAAGGGCCAAAGCGAGTCTGCCTGGGAAGGGAAACAGCAGAGGGCATAAATAACTCTGTCTGAAGGTCACCTTTGACCTCTTGGTTTCTCATGTTCCCTCCCAGAGACAGACTCAGCTCCTCACTGTCATATATTCTGAGGTTGTAAGAGGTCAGACAGTCAGCAGTGTTTGATAAATGTGAATGGACATTTTCCATGTATTTTGTTTAGATTCTGCCATCATATCTCTGTTGTCTCTTGTTTTACAGCAACATTGTATGGTCATTTCTTTATTTTGCAGACGATCTTGAATGATTTTCTACGTCTCTGGTAGTGTGTGTTTGTGCTATTTACTATCTGTCTTATGTCAGAAGGATTATATTGTAGCAACGTCCTATCTCAAGTGTCCCATTATTGTTTTGAGGAGGAGGTGGGAGATCTCTGCCAAAGAGGTAGCAATTGTTAGCAAGTTAGTTCATTCAGCTTAGGTAGAATACCCTTTGTCTGCACCCCAAATGTCACCCTATTCCCTATATAGTTTTTATTGTATTCATTATTGTTATTATTATTTGGTTTGTTTATTTGGATCCCCATTAGCTTTTGCAAAGGCAGCATATTTTCTTTCTACTGTCCACAAAAAAAACACAAAACATGACAATTAACAAAACACTGATAAGGTTTTGTGTGTATGTCCTTGTCTATGGGCCCTGGTCAAAAGTCATGCACTATGTAGGGAATAGGGTGCCATTGACTTAACAATAAGGAAGTCCCTTCATAGCATTTGCTGTCCTTCCCTATGTGAGAAATGCCATCCGGTTCCCCCTCTCTCACACACTCAATAAAGGCCACAGACATAGGGTCGGTACATTCTACATAGACAGATAGTGGGTGTAACATTTACTTCTAGTGAATAGCATAGTGGAACAAAGTTAGGGACAGTACGAGTGAAAGAAAAGCTAAATGTCAATGGCACAGCGCTTCAGTGAACTATGACAGAGCAAAAAGTGTGTTCTATATCAATTGAGTGTTCAAAATATTTCTGTGTTGGTCATTGTATGCCTCAAGACCGCTGTCAAAAACATTAAGGAGCCACTTCATGGTACAATATTTATTTGTTGCACATTTATTCAAGTATTTTTTTAAGAGCAAGTTGTTTTGTGTATGTTTATTTCATCAGTCATTTACCAAACCATCCAGTTCCTAGTACCTTTCCACCCATTCAAGCATTGCAGTCATGTGTGTAATTATTTGAGTGTTCTGATTGGTCAACTAATTTTGTCTTAATTGACTGGTGTTTTAGCAAAGTTTTTACCTCAGTCATTTTTTTGCAGCCTTTTAAGTGTTACAGTAAGCAGTGGCGATTTTAGCATGTAAATCTTGGTGGGGCAAACTCCCCAAACATGTTTTAGATGCATGCCAGCAAAGCCACTACACAACATTAAACAATACATTAATTGCACTGGAACGGTGCCCACAAACTGTTAGGGCCTATGTAACAGATGCTAATTGTACTCTCCTTGCTTTGTGTTCAAAGAAATCACCCCAGCCGGAGGTCCCAGTTGAGCATTATTTATTATCTGTAGTTGAATAAGAAACAGCACATTAGTTGTGCAGGTCTTAATGGTGTTGATGGCTGTCGTGGGTAAAATCCCTTGCATCACATAGAATACAGTATTCAGATTGTGACCTACCCCTTGCATCACATTTTCATACTGGAGAGACCTGACGTTTGCGATCTCCCCCTATCTGCAAGCGGGGCCAATAACAACACGCCTTATTGCCATCGGAATTGAACTAACCAATAAGAATGCTTGAACATGAAATACACATTTCTTTAGAGGCAAGTGGAAACATAACCAACCCTGTTACACCTACATAAATCTGTCTCGACAGCAGAGCTTTCTTTTCAGCACCATGGAGCGAATCCTTACCACTGCTATACCTGGCTATCAGCGAGCTTTGTCTCGCAGCGAAACAATTCATTCAGCCTCATTTTCGAGTTGGATGACCGTTCAAAGCGTATTTTCCCAGTCTGAGCTTATTTTTCCCCAAGTTCCCAGTTGTCTTGAACTCACTGAAGTCTGAGATTTCCCAGCTCTGAGTTTCTAGTTGGTTTGAACACGGCATAAATCATGCTGGATTGACAGCATGGCCAATGTTGAATGTTTATCCATTTAAGCTTGGAAAAGAGACCCTTAAACTCAGACTTGGACCACCCACCCACTCCACTGATTAGCAGGCTAGTGATTGCTTTGCAACGCTTGCAGTTAGCCACTGATTCCTTCCAAATCACTCATTGTTGAATTTGCAATTTCCCGTTTGTTGTGTAATGTTTATGTCCAATGGCCAATGAGCACCGATGCGATTTATCTATAATTTCTCTTCATAATTTATCTTCATATGACAAGGATTGAAAAGGATTTGCCAGTAGATTGTCGACTTGATTCATGATGATGACTGTTAGCTTGCTAGCTAAGATTTTGAAAGTATGATGTTGATATGATCAGTCTAATCAAAGCTACAGTAGATCTAACGTGATTTTATGGCCTTTTATCTGTGGCTTCATGACAGCACCCAAGGCGCTTGGATTTCTGAGCTCTCCCTGTACATTTTGCGGTGACCTAGTGTCCCCACGAGTGACAGAACACTGAGCCAATCACGGCGCAACCACCAACCCCTAAACTCCGTATTTTCAGTTGGCTGCCCCACCACCACAGAAAGCACTGAGGTTCGCTGAAACACCTGCATTTTGGAGCTGCCTTACTAAGAAAGAGAAGAAGAGAACATTATTTTACATTTTGTTTGCAAACTGATATGTGACACGTATTATTACCAAAATATCATGCAAAACAGGCAACAAAAAAAGCCTGTGGAAACCCTGAATGTATACAATAAGGGGTTAACCACGTGTCCTTGGTTTTGATTTTGCATGCCTCTCCCTTATGTCCAAGGTCTTATGGACACCTGCTAGAGGGAGGATACAGTATGGGCCAACTGTTTGGTCTCTATCTGCTCCTCAACCTATCTGAGCTGCCTAACTAATCTATGAACTGCTAGCAGCGTCCTGCAGCATGTCCAGCAGGGTCCTCCTGTCAGCTGCCAATTTGTAAAAACAATCCAGCTTTCTAGCACACTGCACTTCACATAGTTGTGTAAGTGTATCTAATTAGCACCCTTCCTCACTGTTTCATAAGTATGTGACAATTCTGCCCACAAACTATCTCTAAATTGCTACATCTGGGTATTGTTGCTCTCGATGACATATCCACATCCATTTAGCCTTAAATCCAAATCCAGTGTGTGCATGCTGGATTTAGAATGCACAACTCCGCTGGGAGTATCTGCTATGGCATCGTAGCGTATGAAATGAAAAAAGCAAGTCTGTTTTTCACAGCGGAGCTGGGGTAAAATAAACGGATCCATTGCGTGGATCGTTTGTATAAACGGAGTTAGAGGAATTGGTATGATCTTCCCTATGTTAATTAAGTAGACTAAATATGTTGTTTAAAATGTATTAGGCTGTAAACTACGGTTTATCAGTCAAATAGGCTACATATTCTAAAACCATTGCAACCTACCTGTATAATCTAGGCAGGCTACGCCTGGAAAACTAGAGGAACTAGAGAATAATGGCAGGTAAACGAACGAGACGAGCTAAATTCTTCATAAACTGCTCAGCTGTACTAGCTACAACTCTCACGTTCGTAAGCGAACAAAATAACTGTTTCGCGCAGGCAGGTACGCTGGCTCTCGTAGGACATATAAGGTGAGTCAAAACACACAATAATTTACCACGGTTACATAGCGAACATAACAAATACAAATGTTTATCATGACAATTAGGTTGGCATACTCTACACAGTGTATGTGAATTGACGCTCTCTACTCTCGCATGCAAATTTTGTCGCCGTTGACAGCGTCTCTCCATGTGATTTAAACTTGACAGACAATCCCTATTTACACACATAGGATCACTGACTGTCTTATCAGTGTGGCTTAAAGGTGCACACTAACCAGCTATGGCTGACTCAGAAGATATGTTTTAGCTAGCGCAAATGAAACCAGTCAAAAGGACCAGCAAACTTTCAGAAAAGGTATTGATCATCCTGGAGAGGAAACAAGGCACCTTATTCCTAACATAGTGCACTACTTTTGATCAGAGCCCTACAGGCCTTGTCAAAAGTAATGCAGTACATTGGTTTAATATTTGCTATGGGCCCAGGTCAAAAGTAGTGCACTACATAGCGAATAAGCTGCCATTTGGGATGCAAACATAACAATTCTACCCTCCTTAGACTCTCATCTCCACCAAGGGGCCTTCCTAGAGAACCGTGGAGCGGAGCTCTATAGACCAGGGATGGGCAACTTTGATAGGGGTGGGGGCCACAAAAAAAAGGAACTCGTCATGAGGGGCCGCAGTGGCTCGTGGTTCTGTGTCCTTACATCCATGGCCACTTGTAACGATGTGCGCTGAGAGTCGGGAAGCAAGTTCAGAGAGTGAGTGTTTTAATAAATAAACGTAACATAATACAAAACAAGAACAACCCGAACAACGCACAGACAAGACACAGGAACAGAAACAATGACGCCCGCCTGGGGCAGGTAATCAAGGAGGTGATGGAGTCCATGTGAGTGTCACTATGCGCTGATGTGCGTAACGATGGTGACAGGTGTGCGCCATAACGAACAGCCTGGTGACCTAGAGGCCGGAGAGGGAGCACACGTGACACAGCTAGACTAATTTACCAATCTAAGCTGACATGGGCTAATTAAGTGACTGCTGATGCACAACCAAATTTCAAAATTGCACCTTGTGTATTCCATCAATCTAACTCGACAGTAAGTTGAGACCCCCCCAAAAAGTTTAAATATATATATATATATACAGTACCTCCCGTGGTTATTTGGACAGTGAATAATCTATTCTTCTTTTGGCTCTACACTCCAAAAGGTTGGATTTGAATTCAAACAATGACTATGAGGTTAAAGTGCAGACGGTCAGCTTTAATTTGAGGGTATTTTCATCCATACTGGGTGTACATCACTTTTTGTACATAGAAAAAGTATTGGGAGAAATTCACTTATGTGTATTAAAGTAGAAAAGTTAAGTATTTGGTCCCATATTCATAGCACCCAATTTATTGGATAGATTTGCTCTTTTTATTTGGTTGTGTTTCAGATAATTTTGTTCCTTTTATAGAAATGAATGGTAAATAATTTATTGTGTCATTTAGGAGTCACTTATTGTAAATAAGAATATAATGTGTTTCTAAACACCTCTACATTAATGTTGATGCTACCATGATTACGGATCATCCTGAATTAATCGTAATTAATGATGAGTGACAAAGTAACAGACGTACAAATATCATACCTCCAAGACATGCTAACCTCTCCCCATTACAATAACAGGGGAGGTTCGCATTTTAAATCATACCTCCAAGACATGCTAACCTCTCCCCATTACAATAACAGGGGAGGTTCGCATTTTAAATCATACCTCCAAGACATGCTAACCTCTCCCCATTACAATAACAGGGGAGGTTCGCATTTTAAATCATACCTCCAAGACATGCTAACCTCTCCCCATTACAATAACAGGGAGGTTCGCATTTTAAATCATACCTCCAAGACATGCTAACCTCTCCCCATTACAATAACACGGGAGGTTCGCATTTTAAATCATACCTCCAAGACATGCTAACCTCTCCCCATTACAATAACGCGGGAGGTTCGCATTTTAAATCATACCTCCAAGACATGCTAACCTCTCCCCATTACAATAACACGGGAGGTTCGCATTTTAAATTATACCTCCAAGACATGCTAACCTCTCCCCATTACAATAACAGGGGAGGTTCGCATTTTTGGGGGGTTATAATATTTGTGCTTCTAACTTATTCATTATTTACCATTCATTTCTATTGGGCACAAAATAATCTGAAACACAACCAAAACAAACAGCAAATGCATCTAACAAGTTTGATGAAGTCATTGTGTGCTATGAATATGGGACCAAATACTTAACTTTTTACTACTCTGCTGTAATTTCCAAACAGTTCACCCGATATGGATTAAAATACCCTAAAATGAAAATTGACAGTCTGTACTTCAACCTCAGTCATTGTTTGATTTCAAACTTTTGAAGTATAGAGCCAACATAATTAAATGATTCACTGTCCCAATAAATAGGGAGAGCACTGTACATTTTAGGGGGGAATTGGTCCACGGGCCTACAGAAAGGAGTTTAGACTGTAATAATGTTTTGTCTGGCTGGCATGACTGCAAAAAAAGGATGTTGGGCTCTATTTGTTAAGAAATGGTCTAGTAAATGTAATCAGCCAGCGCAACTATGTACTGTAGCGGTTCATGACCTCAAGAGCCAAATGTGTAGTTTTCGCCTGTAACGCAAAGCAATCGTTAGCGTTGCTGTACTATGGATTACAAGATTCCTTTACACCAACGGCAGACAGTTGGTTACCTTCAGAAAAGCTATTATGAACTTCTTACATGCTGTCACCTACTAAGATCCCTGTTGCACATTTGTTGGAAAACTCCCTGTTTTTGTAACCATGTTAGGTTACATTTTTCTATGGACCTGCTTGTCTTCAGTCGGTTAGTTGTCCGCCCTATTTGGTATTAATTGCCCTTGCGAAATTGTTTTAAGGAGCAGGACAGCATCTGTTTCCATTTATAGCTCCAAGTCATCATAATACAGTAAAGGAGGTAGAGTTCTGTCCGGAGGTCTGTTTTCAGCATAACATCTCTAACGAGGCCTTCAGTGAATGACAAGCTCTGTCAGTTACAGTCGCAGCCAGTGATTGGAGAGTCCCACTTCCTTTCCTGTCTCTGACTAACACACCATATAACTAAGTCAGTTTGACCTGCAGTATCCGTGCGCGACGTGCAGCCAATGCAGAGTGCCCCTGACCACTTTTGACGCATCCACATTTCAAGAACAAGGGAAAAATGTACTGAATGAGAAAGTTCAAGGATCCGCCCAAGACCTGGTAGAAAAGTTAATGGGTTTCTGTAGTGGGAGATGATGACTGCGTCTCCAATGGCGCCCTATTCCCTATACAGATGTAGGTTCTTAATTTGATCACTCTTTTGTTGCTGAGAATTTTCCTGCATAGCAGGAAATGCAAACTTGTAGTGTACTCAAGGTTTAAAAAGGCACCTAAAGCTTAATTTCAGACTTGATTTGCCCTAGTGAAAAATGTATCAACCCCTACAAAAAATGTCCATGAATTATAATCTCCATAATAATTTACATTTCCTGTTACTGTAGGATTATTTACCTCCTGTAGCAAACTGGCTCAAATTAAGATCCTACATCTGTATAGTGCAAGGAGAGAGAAAGTGTGAGTGTGCAATGTGGGCATATTAGTGTACTTACAAGTGCGTGACCGGGAGAAGGTTCTGAGTCCGTGACTGATGATGACTCGGTCCACTGCCCATCTGTTTCACGTCAGGAAAGCATGTGTACTTGTGCGTGTGTGTGCATAGCCTTGGCTGTGCCTGGCTCCTTGCTCTCCGGGCCCCCTGGCTCTGACTACCTCCCTCTCATAAGGTTGGCAGACTGAGAGGAGACATATACACATTCATATTATTCATGCAGAGCAAACCTTGCGCTCCTTTACTCATGGCATTATATCATAGAGCTCCCATACTCATCCCTTATCTCACCACTCCTCACCCCATCCCTTCTTTATCTCCAAGGAGCATGGGAGAGATCAAGGGTGACCTCATGTGTGGTTTAACCCCTATCTGCACTCACGCTTCTACAATGAAGTGTTTCATTCTAAACTTCATCTGAAAATGTTTTACCCTAGTATCTTTAAGACTCTAGTTACTAGCAGACAGCTCTTGTGCGTCTCAGATCCATATTCAAACAGCGGGATGGGAGGGTGTGTCACGCCCTGACCTTAGTTATCTTTGTTTTCTTTATTATTTGGTTAGGTCAGGGTGTGACAAGGGTGGTTTGTGTCGTTTTTGTATTGTCTAGGGTTTTTTGTATGTTTATGGGGGTTTCTAGTCCAGGTGTTTATATGTCTATGGTTGCCTAGATTGGTTCTCAATCAGAGGCAGCTGTTTATCGAGGTCTCTGATTGGGGACCATATTTAGGTAGCCATATTCCTTGGATAGTTTGTAGGTTGTTATTCTATGTTTCGTTGCCTTTTCTGCACTAGCCATATTGCTTCAAATCAAAATCAAATCAAATGTATTTATATAGCCCTTCGTACATCAGCTGATATCTCAAAGTGCTGTACAGAAACCCAGCCTAAAACCCCAAATGGTTTGTTTTGTTGTTTTGTTTAGTTCTGTTCAGTGTTCTCTCTTTAATTAAAGAGTTATGTTCGCTTGCCACGCTGCGCCTTGGTCTCCTCATCGTTATGACGAACGTGACAGGGTGGAACACAAATAAGAAGACTCAGGATAATGGAATCAAACCATATGCTGCTTAGCGTTCCTTGATGAATCAGTTGTTTGCATGAAAAACAAAAAAACACAATTCCAAACATTTGGTTTGTTCTCTTTGAGGTGTGTCCAAGAACTTGCGCTTTATGAAAACCAGGTTTGATCTGTATGTTTATTGTTTTGCATGGCATTTTATGGTCTTTTACCAGAGTCTGGAAAGTAATGCCTGCTAAAGAATCTAAATATCCTGCCAAATCACATGTGCTAAGATTTAATTTAATAGTCACTATTTGAAAAACATGACTAATCAACAATGGCCATAATCCACCAGTCTTTCTTAGAGGCTATACAGTACGTTTGCCTCTGTGAGTGGGTGCACCTAAGCCAAAAGGTGTCCCCTAAAATGGATAGAAATATTGTCTAGAAATGACCTCATTGGACAGAAAGGGGCACAACCTAAAACTAAGGTTTCATTCATTGATTATTGTTATATCATGTCTATAAGTACCATTAAGGAAATATTCAATCCATTTGACGTGAACAATTTGTAACTGAACTTCCCTACAGCCTCTTTTAAAGAGTTAACTCGGGTCGTTTCACCTTGTACAGGTTTTATAGATAAATAGGCTTTTTGGGATAATACACCTCTAAATCTAAACAGATGCTAAGTTTGATCATAAGTACAGTTTTAAACCCAGGCTGACTTCACTAGACAACTTCAGCTTCAGGGGCAAAAGCAGGAAAGGAGTGTCTACCTCTTTAACATGGGATCGTTTGGATCTTCAAGAGTGAAATAAAACAATTGGGTGGCGTTTTATTCATAACTCAAGTCATTATTTGTATATATGAGTGGTTTGCTATTGTCCGTATGATCTTTTGTATTTGTACTTCCCTTTTGTAAATAAAAATATCAACTTTGACGTGCTTTTGAAATTTCCTTGTGTCCCACGGAGACCAGGCCCCTTCTGGATAGTTTGTTAATGATGTGTTAACAAACTGTCCAGAGGGAGGTATATGCTTTGAAGCTCACCATTTGAAAGTCAATTGTATCATGAGACATGGTATGTTCAGCGGGCTGCTCACCCTTTGAGATAGGTATACTGTAGAGGCGGAGATGGACTGGCCATAGAGCAATTCTGGCAAATGGCCGATGGGCTTGTCGATCTTCAGTGCAGAAATATGATTAATTGGATAATAAGGGGCCTCAAAAAATGTAAATAAAGGGCTGGTGTGTTAGAATTGCCCAGTCCATCCCTGAATAGAAGGGTGGTGCAGTTTGACATGAACAATACTCTCTCCCCTGACTCAATGGTGACCGATGTTCAGTGACTCAACACTACTTGAGTCATAGCCAAAGACGAACGTGATTGAGGTCTGCTTCCCATTAAGAAACTGCAAGCATCTCCTGTACTCCGCTCTTATCTCGGGCCATGTCATAAACAAGTCCAAATACTGTAGGAGACAAAAAATCAAGACAGGAAATCTGCGTCAAAGGAAATTATGCCTTTAGGGCGGGGTGGCATGGAGTTGCCAAAAACATCTGTCTGGTAAAGGAACAGAAGAAAACGAGGTGCATGAGGGTTGTGTGCTTACATGTGAGAGACAATGCGTGAGTTTCATTTTGGAGCGTTTAAAGAGTTTTTGGTGCTTACTTACTTTTATGTGGATAATTGTGAGACATAGCCTTAGGTTATTTAACTCACTTTAACAAAAATAGATTTCAGTTAAATAGATGACATACAGTATTGTGCAGCTTTAGATTTGTATGTTTGTTCAGCACTCGGGGAATTCCGAACCCGAGTTAAATGCGTTTAAAAGGAGCATAATTCCCTTTTATACGTGTATTCTGCCCATGAACTTAAACCTGATAATAGCAGCAGATAATAATAATTCACTCATTGGGGGTGGAGATCAAAGAAATTAAGGTGTGGCAGAGGTGTGTTTACAGATAAGCCGTATTCTGACCTTGACTTAATTCCCTCATAATTCCACCACCTCTGTGCGCGATGAAACAATGAATAAGATTAAGTAATCTGTCAGGGTTCCAAGTGGAACAACATCTACTTAATTTTTTCAGATAGAAATAACACCATTTGCCATGCCCTGTCATTTACAAATGGATATAGACAGTGATGTAGTGGTACAAAAATAGATGGGTAAACGCTTAGCGCCGTTCATGGTGAGTAAAGTATATACAGTTGAAGTCGGAAGTTTACATACACCTTAAACACATTTAAACTCGGTTTTTCACAATTCCTGACATTTAATCCTAGTAAAAAAATGACTGTCTTAGGTCAGTTAGGATCAACACTTTATTTTAAGAATGTGAAATGTCAGAATAATAGTAGTGAGAATGATTTATTTCAGCTATTATTTCTTTCATCACATTCCCAGTGGGTCAGACGTTTACATACACTCAATTAGTATTTGGTATCATTGCCTTTAAATTCTTTAACTTGAGTCAAATGTTTTGGGTAGCCTTCCACAAGCTTCCCACAATAAGTTGGGTGAATTTTGACCCATTACTCCTGACAGAGCTGGTGGAACACAAGTTAGGTTTGTAGGCCTCCTTGCTCGCACACGCTTTTTCAGTTCTGCCCACAAAATGTCTATAGGATTGAGGTCAAGGCTTTGTGATGGCCACTCCAATTGGAGCAGTGGCTTCTTCCTTGCTGTGCGGCCTTTCGGGTTATGTTGATATTAGGACTCGTTTTACTGTGAACAGAACGCCTCCTTCCTCAGCGGTATGACGGCTGCGTGGTTCCCATGGTGTTTATACTTGCGTACTATTGTTTGTATAGATGAACGTGGTACATTTCAGACATTTGGAAATTGCTCCCAAATATGAACAATCTTTTTTTTCTGAAGTCTTGGCTGATTTCTTTTGATTTTCCCATGATGTCAAGCAAAGAGGCACTGAGTTTGAAGGTAGGCCTTGAAATACATCCACAGGTACACCTCCAATTGACTCAAATGATGTCAATTAGCCCATCAGAAGCTTCTAAAGCCATGACATCATTTTCTGGAATTTTCCAAGCACAGTCAACTTAGTGTTTGTAAACTTCTGACCCACTGGAATTGTGATACAGTGAATTATTAGTGAAATAATCTGTCTGTAAGCAATTGTTGGGAATATTACTTGTGTCATGCACAAAGTAGATGTCCTAACCGACTTGCCGAAACTATAGTTTTTTTAACAATAAATTTGTGGAGTGGTTGAAAAACGAGTTTTAATGACTCCAACCTAAGTGTATGTAAACTTCCGACTTCAACTGTATGTGTGGTAAAGTAGAAATGCCTTCCAGATATGCATTCTTATAGGGTACTTTCCAAAGAACCGTTCTACTCGGTTTGAGAATGGCAGCGGTGAGGGTCTGGGAAAGTCTGCAAGTGTTTGTGACATCCGCGTTGATATTTGCCATGAACAGAAGAACAAGATAAAATTCTGTTTTTTTTCGGTTTGGAGTTTTAGTACGGGCTTTAGCACTGGACACCTGTCAAAACAGAAGGTCCTGAGGAATGTGTTAATCTGAAGGAGGCTATGAGAAAGGGTCCTCTATTGTCTGTCTGGGCTCAGCCCTGGGGACGTCATATCATGGAAAAAAGATAAATCAGGCTGCCTTGGCAAGTAGTCTCCAGTTGATGCCATTTGTAAACTGGCTAACGCCACTCTGTTGTATGCGGCCTTACTGTAATGTAGTGGAGATGGGAGCACAGAAGTACCGGTTCATCTTTTCAAATTTTACAGGACATGGGACACAGAACTATACCAGAGCTTCAGAAAGTGTCCACTGAAAACTTGGTTCAATGAAGTCCCCACTGGGCACAGATGTCAGTTCAACGTGTAGTTCTGCTTTACATCCATGTCATTGGATTTAGGTTCAAATTTGGGTGAAGAAAATACTAAATTCCTTTAGGTTGATGACTTTTTGCAAATCCAGTTTTCCACATTGATTCAATGTCATCACATTGATTTGTTTGGTTGAAATGATGTGGAAACAACATTGATTCAACCAGTTTTTGTGAAGTGGGGCAGCAGGTAGCCTAGTGGTTAGAGCAGCTGTTCAGGGAAGCTAGAAACCATTATACACAGGCAGTTAGAAAAGCCAAGGCTAGCTTTTTCAAGCAGAAATTTGCTTCCTGCAACACAAACTCAAAAAAGTTCTGGGACACTGTAAAGTCCATGGAGAATAAGAACACCTCCTCCTAGCTGCCCACTGCACTGAAGATAGGAAACACTGTCACCACTGATAAATCCACCATAATTGAGAATTTCAATAAGCATTTTTCTACGGCTGGCCATGCTTTCCACCTGGCTACTCCTACCCCGGTCAACAGCACTGCACCCCCCACAGCAACTCGCCCAAGTCTTCCCCATTTCTCCTTCTCCCAAATCCGTTCAGCTGATGTTCTGAAAGAGCTGCAAAATCTGGACCCCTACAAATCAACCGGGCTAGACAATCTGGACCCTTTCTTTCTAAAAATTATCTGCCGAAATTGTTGCCACCCCTATTACTAGCCTGTTCAACCTCTCATTTGTGTCATCTGAGATTCCCAAAGATTGGAAAGCAGCTGCGGTCATCCCCCTCTTCAAAGGGTGGGGACACTCTTGACCCAAACTGCTACAGATCTATATCTATCCTACCATGCCTTTCTAAGGTCTTCGAAAGCCAAGTCAACAAACAGATTACCGAACATTTCAAATCTGACCATACCTTCTCTGCTATGCAATCTGGTTTCAGAGCTGGTCATGGGTGCACCTCAGCCATGCTCAAGGTCCTAAACGATATCTTAACCGCCATCGATAAGAAACATTACTGTGCAGCCTTATTCATTGATCTGGCCAAGGCTTTCGACTCTGTCAATCACCACATCCTCATCGGCAGACTCGATAGCCTTGGTTTCTCAAATGATTGCCTCGCCTGGTTCACCAACTACTTCTCTGATAGAGTTCAGTGTGTCAAATCGGAGGGTCTGCTGTCCGGACCTCTGGCAGTCTCTATGGGGGTGCCACAGGGTTCAATTCTTGGACCGACTCTCTTCTCTGTATACATCAATGAGGTCGCTCTTGCTGCTGGTGAGTCTCTGATCCACCTCTACGCAGACGACACCATTCTGTATACTTCTGGTCCTTGCTTGGACACTGTGTTAACAACCCTCCAGGCCTCCAATTGCTCTTAAATGCAAGTAAAACTAAATGCATGCTCTTCAACCGATCGCTACCTGCACCTACCCGCCTGTCCAACATCACTACTCTGGACGGCTCTGACTTAGAATACGTGGACAACTACAAATACTTAGGTGTCTGGTTAGACTGTAAACTCTCCTTCCAGACCCATATCAAACATCTCCAATCCAAAGTTACATCTAGAATTGGCTTCCTATTTCGCAACAAAGCATCCTTCACTCATGCTGCCAAACATACCCTTGTAAAACTGACCATCCTACCAATCCTCGACTTTGGCGATGTCATTTACAAAATAGCCTCCAATAACCTACTCAACAAATTGGATGCAGTCTATCACAGTGCAATCCGTTTTGTCACCAAAGCCCCATATACTACTCACCATTGCGACCTGTACGCTCTCGTTGGCTGGCCCTCGCTTCATACTCGTCGCCAAACCCACTGGCTCCATGTCATCTACAAGACCCTGCTAGGTAAAGTCCCCCCTTATCTCAGCTCGCTGGTCACCATAGCATCTCCCACCTGTAGCACACGCTCCAGCAGGTATATCTCTCTAGTCACCCCCAAAACCAATTCTTTCTTTGGCCGCCTCTCCTTCCAGTTCTCTGATGCCAATGACTGGAACGAACTACAAAAATCTCCTCACTAGCTTTAAGCACCAACTGTCAGAGCAGCTCACAGATTACTGCACCTGTACATAGCCCACCTTTAATTTAGCCCAAACAACTACCTCTTTCCCTACTGTATTTCATTTATTTATTTATTTTGCTCCTTTGCACCCCATTATTTTTATTTCTACTTTGCACATTCTTCCATTGCAAATCTACCATTCCAGTGTTTTACTTGCTATATTGTACTTACTTTGCCACCATGGCCTTTTTTGCCTTTACCTCCCTTATCTCACCTCATTTGCTCACATCGTATATAGACTTGTTTATACTGTATTATTGACTGTATGTTTGTTTTACTCCATGTGTAACTCTGTGTTGTTGTATGTGTCGAACTGCTTTACTTTATCTTGGTCGCAATTGTAAATGAGAACTTGTTCTCAACTTGCCTACCTGGTTAAATAAAGGTGAAATAAAATAAAAATAAAAAAGAGCGTTGGGCCAGTAACCATAAAGGTTGCTCGATCAAATCCCTCAGCTGACAAGGTACAAATCTGTCATTCTGCCCCTGAACAAGGCAGTTAACCCACTGTTCCTAGGCCATCTTAACTGACTTGCCTAGTTAAATAAAAAGGGGTGTTATTGTCTCTAGCCAAAGACTTGATCAGTGTCATTTTGATGGTTATAGAGAGCTTCATTGCGTGATGACTGACTACTAAGTACATTGAACTTGCTTACACACACACATACAACTGTTAAAAATAGGTGAAGTGCTCTAGGTAGTTTCAGTGCCTATTTACTGATAGAATTTACGCAATGGTTTCTTGTGAAGTGATACATTTAGTTTATGGCAGTGATTCAACAATAGATCTCTGTAAAAGCCTATCAAACGTAGCCAATTTTATTTTTCAAGCTGTCACATTATTTTGTAGTGGAAATGTTCAAAAGGTAAAATTCAAATGTATTTGAAGGGGGCCTTCCGAGTGGTACAGCGGTCTAAGCACTGCGTTGCTGTGCTTGAGGCGTCACTACAGACCCAGGTTCAATCCGAGGCTGTATCACAACTGGACATGATCGGGAGTCCCATAGGGCGCCACACAATTGGCCCAGCATCGTTTGGGTTATGGGAGGGCTTGGGGGACTTTACTTGGCACATTGTGCTCTCCAGCGACTCCTTGTGGAGGACTGGGCGCCTGCAGGCTGACCTTGGTCTTCAGTTGAACAGTGTTTCCTCTGACACATTGGTGCAGCTTCTGCCTAAAGTGGTCGGGTGTTAAGAAACGTGGTTTGGCGGGTCATGTTTCAGAGGACGCATGACTCAACCTTCACCTCGTTAGCCTGTTGGGGAGTTGAAGCGATGAGACAAGATTGAAATTGGAGGATGTCGGAGTACAACAATTGGTTAACCACCAAACTGAGAAACTAAATTTAACTTTGCGTAATGCCCTAGATGCAGTCGCACCCCTAAAAACAAAAAACATTTGTCATAAGAAACTAGCTCCCTGGTATATAGAAAATACCAGAGCCCTGAAGCAAGCTCCAGAAAATTGGAACGGAAATGACACTACACCAAACTGGAAGTCTTCCGACTGGCTTGGAAAGACAGTACCGCGCAGTATCGAAGAGCCCCCAATGATGCTCAATCATCCAATTTTTCAACTTAATTGAGGAGAATAAGAACAATCCCAAATTAATTTTTGATAATGTCACAAAGCTAACTAAAAAGCAGCATTCCCCAAGAGAGGATGGCTTTCACTTCAGAAATTATAAATTCATGAACTTGACCAAAAGATCATGATCATTAGAAAGCAAATGATGAACTCCTCTTTAAAGCTCTGTTGTCCTGAGTCTGCACAACACTGCCAGGACCTAGGATCAAGGGAGACACTCAAGTTTTTTAATATTATATCTCTTGACACATTAATGAAAATAGTCTTGGCCTCTAAACCTTCAAGCTGCATACTGGATCCTATTCCAACTAAACTACTAAAAGAGCTGCTTCCTGTGCTTGGCCCTCCTATGTTGAACATAATAAACTGCTCTCTATCCACCGGATGTGTACCAAACTCGCTAAAAGTGGCAGTAATAAAGCCTCTCTTGAAAAAGCCAAACCTTGACCCAGAAAATATAAAAAACTATCGGCCTATATCGAATCTCCCATTCTTCTCAACAAAAAAAATGAAAAGGCTGTTACGCAGCAACTCACTGCCTTTCTGAAGACATACAATGTATATGAAACGCCTCAGTCTGGTTTTAGACCCCAACATAGCACTGAGACTGCACTCATGAAGGTTGTAAATGACCTTGTCTCTGTGGATGGTTTGTCCTCTGACAAATCAACTGTAAATTTTGGTGTTCCTCAAGGTTCCATTTAGGACCACAATTGTTTTCACTATATATTTTACCTCTTGGTATTGTCATCCGGAAACATAATGTTAACATTCACTGCTATGCGGACAATACACAGCTGTCCATTTCGATGAAACCAAAATTGCCCTCCCTGGAGGCCTGTGTTTCAGACATAAGGAAGTGGATGGCAGCAAATGTTTACTTTTAAACTCAGACAAAACAGAGATGCTAGTTCTAGGTCCCAAGAAACAAAGAGATATTCTGTTGGATCTGACAATTAATCTTGATGGTTGTACAGTCATCTGAAATAAAACTGTGAAGGATCTCATCGTTACTATGGACCCTGATCTCTCTTTTGACGAACATATCAATCATATTTAAAGGACAGTTTTTTTCCATCTTCGTAGCATTGCAAAAATCAGAAACTTTCTGTCCAATAATGATGCAGAAAAATGTATCCATACTTTTGTCACTTCCAGATTAGAGTACTGCAATGCTCTACTTTCTGGCTACTCGGATAAAGCACTAAATAAACTTCAATTAGTGCTTTTCACGGCTGCTAGAATCTTGACTAGAACCAACAAATGTGATCATATTACTTCACTGCTAGCCTCTCTGCACTGGCTTCATGTTAAAGGCTGATTCCAAGGTTTTACTGCTAACCTACAAAGCATTACATGGGCTTGCTCCTACCTATCTCTCCAATTTCGTCCTACCGCACATACCTACACGTACGCTACAGTCACAAGATGCAAGCCTCCATACTGTCCCTAGAATTTCTAAGCAAACAGCTGGAGGCAGGGCTTTCTCCTACAGAGCTCAATTTTATGGAATGGTCTGCCTATCCATGTGAGAGATGCGGACTCGGTCTCAACCTTTAGGTCTTTATTGAAGACTCATCTCTTCAGTATGTCCTATGATTGAGTGTAGTCTGGCCCAGGGGTGTGAAGGTGAACGGAAAGGCACTAGAGTGACAAACCGCCCTTGCTGTCTCTGCCTGGCCTTCTCCCCTCTCTCCACTTGGATTCTCTGCCTATAACCCTATTACGGTGGTTGATTCACTGGCTTACTGGTGCTCTTCAATGCCGTCCCGAGGAGGGGTGCGTCACTGGAGTGGGTTGAGTGACTGACGTGATCTTCCTGGCCGGGTTTGTGCCGTGGGATAGATTTTTGTGGGCTCTACTCGGCATTGTCTCAGGGTAGTAGGTTGCTGGTTGAAGATATCCATCTAGTGGTGTGGGGGCTGTGCTTTGGCAAAGTGGTTGGGGTTATATCCTGCCTGTTTGGCCCAGTCTGGGGGTCATAGTGTCTCCCGACCCCTCCTGTCTCAGTCTCCAGTATTTATGCTGCAATAGTTTATGTGTCGGGGGGCTAGGGTGGTCAGTCTGTTAAATCTGGAGTATTTCTCCTGTCTCATCCGGTGTCCTGTGTGAATTTAAGTATACTCTCTCTAATTATCTCTCTTTTTCTCTCTCTCTCTCTCTCTCGCTCTCTTTCTCTCTCCTCTCGGAGGACCTGAGCCCTAGGACCATGCCTCAGGACTACCTGGCCTGATGACTCCTTGCTATCCCCAGTCCACCTGGTCATACTGCTGCTCCCGTTTCAACTGTTCTGTATGCGGCTGTGGAACCCTGACCTGTTCACTGGACGTGCTACCTTGTCCCGGACCTGCTGTTTTGGACCCTCTCTCTACCGCAACTGCTGTCTCTAACTCTGAATGATCGGATATAAAAAGCCAGCTGACATTTAATCCTGAGGTGCTGACCTGTTGCACCCTCTAGAACCACTGTGATTATTAATATTTTACCCTGCTGGTCATCTATGAACCTTTGAAAATCTTGGCCATGTTCTGTTATCTCCACCTGGCACAGCCAGAAAAGGACTGGTCACCCCTCAGAGCCTGGTTCCTCTCTAGCTTTCTTCCTAAATATTGGCCTTTCTAGGGAGTTTTTCCTAGCCACCGTGCTTCTACATCTGCATTGCTTGCTGTTTGGGGTTTTAGGCTGGGTTTCTGTACAGCTGATGTACATCGGCTGATGTAAACAGGGCTTTATAAATTCATTTGATTGATTGATTATTCTGTATGTAAATTCGAGACACTCAATTTAGTATGATATGTTATGAATTACAATTCATATGATATGTTATGAATTACAATTCATATGATATGTTAAGGGTTAGGAGTTAGGTTTAAAGGGTTAAGTAACCTTCTATCTCATGTATCCATACTAAATGTAAGATGTCAGATTTCAAAACAACTTTACGGAAAAAGCATAATCTGAGTACGGCACTCAGAGCCCAATCCAGCCATAGAAATATCCTGCATTTTGGAGTCAACAGAAGTTAGAAATAACACTATAAATATTCACTTACCTTTGATGATCTTCATCAGAAGGCACTCCCAGGAATCACAGTTCGACAATAAATGACTGATTTGTTCCATAAAGTCTATAGTTTATTTCCAAATAGCCACTTGTTGTTAGTGTGTTCAGCCCAGTAATCCATCTTCATGAGGCGTGAGCACTTCGTCCAGACAAAAACTCGAAGAGTTCAGTTACAGGTCGTAGAAACAAGTCAAACGATGTATGGAATCAATCTTTAGGATGTTTTTAACATAAACCATTAATAAGGTTCCAACCGGAGAATTGCTATGTCTGAAGAAAAGCACTGGAACGAGAGCTAACTCTGTCAGGAACGCGCGTCACGGGCCTGAGACACTCTGCCAGACCACTGACTCAAACTGGTCTCATGAGCCCCTCCTTTATATGATATCTAAAGATGGTTGATAAGTTTTAGAAACTTCAGAGTGTTTTCTATCCAATACTAATAATAATATGCATATATTAACATCTGGGACAGAGTAGGAGGCAATTCACTCTGGGCACACTATTCATCCAAGAGTGAAAATGCTGCCCCCTATCCCAAAAGGTTAACGTGTGAAAGTTAGATATTTAAAAAATATATTTTATAATTTGGCGCGCTTGCCTTTTCAGTGGAATGTTGTCGAGGGGTTCCGCTAGCGGAACGCCTGCCCTAGAAAGATTAAATAAAGTCCACCTGTGTGCCATCAAAGTGTCACATGATCTCTCACATGATCTCAGTGTATACACATGTTCTGAAAGGCCCCAGAGTCTGCAACAGCACTAAGCAAGGGGCACCACCAAGCAAGTGGCTCTATGACCAAGTAGCTCTCCAAACAGGTCAGGAACAAAGTTGTGGAGAGGTACAGATCAGGATTTGATTATAACAAAATATCTGCAACTTTGAACATCCCACGGAGCATATTAAATCCATTATTACAAAATGGAAAGAATATGGCACCACAACAATCCTGCCAAGAGAGGGCCGCCCACCAAAACTCAAAAGCCAGGCAAGGAGGGCATTAGTCAGGGAGGCAACAAAGAGACCAAAGATAACCCCGAAGGAGCTACAAAGCTCCACAGCGGAGATTGGAGTATCTGTCCATAGGACCACTTTAAGCCGTACCCTCCACAGAGCTGGGCTTTATGAAGAGTGGCCAGCAAAAAAGGCATTGCTTTTGGTGTTCGCCAAAAGGCATGTGGGAGACTCCCCAAACATATGGAAGAAGGTACTCTGGTGAGATGAGACTAAAATTGAGCTTTGTGATCATCATGGAAAATGCTGTCTGGCGCAAACCCAACATCTCTCATCACCCCGAGAACACCATGGCAGCATCATGCTGTGGGGATGTTTTTCATCGGCAGAGACTGGGAAACTGAGTTGAAGGAATGATGGATGGCGTTAAATACAGGGAAATTCTTGAGGGAAACTTGTTTCAGTCTTCAAGAGATTTGAGACTGGGACAGAGGTTCACCTTCCAGCAGGACAATGACCCTAAGCATACTGCTAAAGCAACACTCGGGTGGTTTAAAAGGAAACATTCAAATGTCTTGGAATGGCCTAGTCAAATCCCAGACCTCAATCCAATTGAGAATCTGTGGTATGACTTAAATATTGCTGTACACCAGTAGAACCCATCCAGCTTGAAGGAACTGGAGCAGTTTTGACTTGAAGAATGAGCAAAAATCACCAATAGCAAGATGTGCCAAGCTTATAGAGACATACCCCAAGAGACTTGCAGCTGTAATTGCTGCAAAATGTGGCTCTCCTAAGTATTGACTTTGTATTTGAATAGTTATGCATGCTCAAGTTATTTTTTTTGTCTTATTTCTTGTTAGTTTCACAAAAAATACTTTGCATATTCAAAGTGGTAGGCATGTTGTGTAAATCAAATGATACAAACCCACCAAAAATTCCAGGTTGTAAAGGCTGCTCAAAGTATTTTAAAGTAAGCTCTAGAACAGGGTTTCCCAAACAATATCCTTGGGCCACAAGTGATTTTTTTCTGGAGAGGATTTCAGAACGTAAAATGGGGTCAACTCGTCTGGGGCATGAGAAAGGCATTGGAGGTGGTGCTCACACTGCTCCTGAGCCTCTGCCTCACTGTGCATTTGAACTGGCAAACACAGAGAGGGCCAGAGTGGACCCCCTTTAAATCCAGAAAACAAAATGAGAGAAATGTTGAAGTCATGGAATTGCAAAACGTAAGATATTCTCTCTGCTTTATTAAATCTCAACTAATATCAATTCATGAGTTTTGAGTTTAGGAAAACAATGAGGCGGCTTACACCCTGACCTGCTCTGGACTTTTTATGTAACACAGGGCACTTTTCAAATGTCTCTCGCTTTTTGAGTGCTCTTACAAGATATCGTTATCCTTTCAGGGTTTGGAATATTATTAAAAGATGAAAAAGGCATGAAGTGTGTGGCTCACAGGAGGCTGGTGAGAGGAGGATTGCTCATAATAATGGCTGGAATGGAGTAGATGAATGGCATCAAACACATGGAAACCATGTATTTAATGTGTTTGATACCATTCCATTAATTATGTTCCAGTCATTACTGTGAACCCATCCTCCCCAATAAGGTGTCACCAGCTGCCTATGGTGTGGCTGATTGACAGCACTTTGTATTGGCTCCAGGAACATGGATAACGTCAGAGGATAGCAATCCAGTGCCACCACCAATTCCAGAGAGCAGTAAAAACCCTAACCTCCAATTGCCATCAAGCAAAGACACCTGAGGGGTACATCTCAACAGTCTGTCCTGGATTCCTTGATTCTTCGACCTCTTCAAAATGCAATGAAGGAGAAGATATGAGGTTATGAGAAGGAGATCAAGGAATCATAGATTCAAGGAATTGAGGAAGGACTTTTAAGATTCACCCGAGGTCTTTCTGATGAAGTGTTGTATTTGTATTTATTATGGATCCAGCGAAATTAAGGCAGTTTATACAATTTTAAAAACATTACAATACATTCACAGATTTCACAACACACTGTGTGCCCTCAGCCCCCTACTCCACCACTACCACATATCTACAGTACAAAATCCATGTGTATGTATAGTGTGTGTGTGTGTGCGTGTGCCAATGTTTATGTTGATTCACAGTGCCCACTGTTCCATTAGGTGTTTTTTAATCTGTTTAAAAAAAAAATCTAATTTCACTGCTTGCGTCAGTTACTTGATGTGGAATAGAGTTCCATGTAGTCATGGCTCTGTGTAATACTGTGTGCCTGGATTGTGAGATGCACGTACAGAGTGTTGATTGTCGGTTACTTAACATGGAGTTAACTCCCCAGCGTGGGACTGCTAGACACTTTGGGTGGATGGGAGACACAATTTTCAAACAAATTGAGTCTGGAGCAGTTGTTTTGATCTTCATGCCAATCAGATTTTGGATTCTGAGGATGAGGATGCAGATTACGTCTGTTAGTTCATGTAAACAGTCTCAGTTTGGGGCTCCTGTGGCACTAAAGCCCACCTTTATGTAACCAAATGTCCATGTGTTGAGGTTTCAATGTCATCCCTCACATTGTTTAGGTTAGATGGGGAAAACCACAAAATCCTGGTATTTGCAGGGCGGATAATGACATGACAGTTAGTATAGCAGCAAAGACATAACATGTTCTATTGTGTTTAAGAAATGAGTTGTCTGCTTTGCAGAATAACATTATCCACCTACCTCTGTTATTGAAACAGTACACTACTGTAAGGAAGGCCAAAGAGTTGGAACTATTTTGAGACATTACATCTGACTTATGAGTAACATCTGAATCAAGGCGCTATTTATCTGTTATATACACACTCACCATTACTTATACATATGGGGTGACTTGGCAGAAAGTGAAAGCTTTACTGTGGCTTAAATATTTTGATGACACGCCCTTACTAATATGTGAATCGTTTTGCTCATCGACTGTGGTGTCCCTCCTATCGCCATTCATGACACAGATGCCCAGGCATTTCCCACCCAACATCAAATACTACTCCCTCTGATAGGTTCATGGTACATGTACCAAATGCCTGCTCAGACAGTAAATTACCCAACTGCCTGTCCTGCTTATGGGGGATCTTTGAGTCACAGGTCCCAGGGGCTGAGGGAAGGAAGCACTCAGTCTGTGATGGTGAGCCTCCCCAGGCCTCTGTCACTAGTCTATAAAAGTGGCCCTTACTGCGCAATCAATAGGGGCCCTTTGGATTGGGGCCAGTGTGAATAATGACATAGAACACTCACCCTGCTTACTACTCTAGTAGTAATGGTCGCTCCAATAACTTATTTTGGTACTCCGGGACTTCCAGAGTTTGTGATCACCTGAACAGACTACCAGACATAGAGCTGTCAAGCCCTTGTGCTCATGTTGAAAGAAAGGTCTAGTTTATTAAAGAAATCGTCAAACGGTTATCGGCGAGGTAATGGTACAGTACATGTAACCAAATAAATAAGAACCAAGTGTGGTTTGTAACTTTCGCTGGCTCTCAGTTTGGAATTTACCTCAGCAATCTAACACAGGAGTTGGGTGAATTTATTTTAATTAAAAAGTGCAGGGTCTAAAGTGCAATATTCAACTCAGGCTTTGAGAGGATGCACAAAATAAGTGTGTGCTCCTTTAGGGTTTCAGGACGAAAGAGTATATAATCTTATTAAGATGATCCCTGTGGGTGTCACATCCAATAACACAGGCCTTATTTCACAAATACCTCAGAAACAATGGTTTATTTTAACACACACACACACACCCCTGGTTTTCTGTGGGTAAGCAGGGACACTTTTGACCATGACAGGATCCAAACACACTATTAGAAATGGAATCTTGCAGCACACCTTTTCACCATGCGGCGTTAACCACAGTGAGAGGTTACAACACAACAAAAGAAGGAAGCAACACAAAACAACACAACAAACCGATAGGGGTTGGTCCATTTGGAAATGAATCAGCCAATAAGACGTCAGTTTATATTTATGTGTCCTGAGGTCTTTCCCATGAGCCTGCATCCTGTTTTGAGGGGTTTGAGGGGACTTGTGCTGCTGTATGGCTGCCAGATCAGCAGATCTCAGACCCTTAGGTTATACAAATAGAGATGATAGGCCACTGTTCTCAGTGGAGAATATAGTACACTGTGCTATCTGTGCCCAGGGAAACAAATCAGAGAACCTTTTACTGGCAACGGTGTCAGTTCTATTATTAAGCGTCTTCCCATAACCATGACAGGGTTTTTAAAAATGTATTTATACAGGTTTTTTCCAAGAGAGACTTGGTCAAATTGCATTAGAAGCCCCTGTCTCATCTGCTCAGGAAAATGAATGACCTGGTTCATGTTCATTTAGGGCATTCTGTGGGAAATGATTTACAACATTAAATAGAAAATACAAATGAGTGTTTCTTATTGGACAAAATCCAGGTAGTCCCTCCTCTCTTTTTTTCGGTTGTTTTGTGCCCAATGAAAATGATTCTGGTTAGTTGCATAGCTCTTAAAGCTCATATAAAAAAACTATGACAATATATTCTGTTACATAGATAATTTACTTAAGAAAATACAAACAATATAAATATATATATTTTACAGTAGTTCATAATATATTCATTGTAATATCCTTCAAATGCTGTACATGTAAAACACAGTGAACAGATAAACACAGAAGCAAGAGTGCAACTTCAATTTAACATTGCATAAAACTGTACGTAACACTGTCACGAAATTGACATAACACCATCAAAACCATTCTCCATTTATGCTAATAGTCTTTCTTTATTAGCTGTAACATGCACAGCCGTAGCTTTGACTTGCCTGGATGGCATCCAAACAGCCAACCTAACATTTTGATACACGTGTGACTTATGACATTTTATTATCATTGTAGTGTCAATTTATGTAAAATGTTGGTCATTGACTGTAGTCAATGGTGGATGTCACTTCAAGCAGCAGGTGACTTATCTTGTCATCTCTATACATTAGTTTGACCTTTGGCGGTTTCATTGGAAGTTCAGTCATACGAGAGGGAAAAAAGCAGAACAAGAGGGTTACCCCAAATGCATTGACTGTGACTCAGCATGTCACAGTGAGAAACAGGATGGAACTGCTCTTCTTCTAGTGTTATCTCTGAAATAAATATCTATTCATATGGTTTAGGACATACTTTCCTCACCAGGCTTGTTTTTCTTGTTTAAAATAGTCCCTAACATTACAAATTAAAGTAAGGAATCATATCCTACCTTCTATGACATTCAACTTAGAAATGCACTGTAATACAGACTTAATAGGAATGACAACTGTGTGAATTCAGTATGTATGTAACAATGTCCTATATAAAAGGCAGAAAGCTAAAACAAATGTAATTCAATGAACTCTCTACAGGTTGGTCAGTCCTTGTTGTCACTTTGTAACTGCATTGTTCTTGTCACAAGCTCTCCTCCTCATCATTCTCACTGACCTGCTGGGGCAAGTGTTGGGTAAGGACAATCCATAATTGGGGAATTTCTAGTGTTCATGATTGGTCTTGTGGGCTCGGCCTATGCAGGTAATAAGGGCAAGATCTCTTTACGAGAACAAATGCAACATGGATAGCTTCCACATGAATAGCGAAGCAATCTATCTTCAAAAACAACATTGATTGTCTCAAATCCTTGCAATTACATGATTTTGATTGATATGAAGTTGATCATGGAGATGGTGGTGGGAAAAGCTGAATGCTACGCGATTAAGGATTTCAGTCTGGCAGGGGTTCACTACAGCATTGATTAAGCTTTGCCAAATTCTCTGTGAAGAAAGAGTTGGGTTGGTGTTATCTTCTCTCACTCCACTCTGTCATTCAACTGACATATTGTAGGGAGAAAACCTAAAGAACTAAGGGCCAGATTAGAATGCATTAAAAAGGCTTCTTCTCTCCAGTGAAACAAAACAGGTCCTTGTTTCTGTTAAAGCCTCACTGATCCACTGTATCACTTAATTTATCAAACCGCTCATTTGCCTTCACAGCCTCTCCATGTATGGTAGCAACCGGAGAGGATTTCGGGGGGGAAATATATTTTATATCAAGGGGAAAACCACATTGCTGGAACCCAGCGTTGTAAAATTGCGCATAATTATTTAGTACAGGCTTTTTCGAGAGTGAGTTCATCAAAAACAGGAAAGGTATCTGCAGTGCCCTACAAGCTGTTAAAACAAGCTAAAAAATTTTTTTTACTGCAGGTGTTCCGACAGTACTGCTTCCTCTGGAGTTATTGCTTCAATCCTGTTTTTGGTCTCCACTTACCGCACCATACCTACTGTACATCTACCAGTGAAAAATACAAACATTCTGTTATGAAAATAATATTCACTGTAACTATCCTACAGAGGGTGAAACAATTCACTTCTACACAGTACTTCCTATTTATGTCCCATAAATAGGAACTGTAAATTCTATAAAACACAAAGTGTATACTATTGTAGTGTCACAGTCATCTAAAGAACTGCAGCCATAACCTTCAAACCCTGTGGTTTCGTAATGATGTGCTGATGTTGAAATTAGTTGGCTCTCCACTCTGCCATTACATGGCATTGGTGGGGATTTTTGCGTTATGCTCTCCCTACTTAGTGTAATTTAGTGGCATCAAACACACATTCAAAATCAGGTTAATAATGTAAAAAAACGACAAATACAATCAAATGAAAGTGCAAACTACAGCATTGATAAAGAGAGGCCTTGGTGTTTGGCCATAAATCTGGATCAGCAAATTTAATGCATATCAGCTGACCCTGTGCAGTCATAAAATATTTTGCCCAAGTGGAAATGGCTAAATGTCTATAAACCGTATGTGCACATGATGATGCTAATTATATGAAAAGTGACCACAATCATACTCCTGGGTTTTCACATGACTGTCTGTTATTCCCTAGAAGAAGAGAACAACATCTTCAATAATATGATAATTCTATAAACCACAAATCTGACCCAAAATGAGTCACAGTACTTCCTGGATGATAAAATGTAATAAAGTCACATAGAAAATTCTCTGCTTAGTAGTCCCTCTGAGGAGACACATTTCCAGCATCTCTTTCTCCCCAATCACAGGACACATTCTTCAGGCCCTGAAGCTACTGTTGAGGTTACGCCTCCTGAGGTGGCACACCTTGGAGAGCACCACCAGCACCACGATCAGCACCAAAGCCATCACCACAATGACGATGATGCTAGCGCTCGTACTGTCCAGCTTCTGACACTGTTCCTGCGTCACGCTCCTAATGTTCAACTCCACTAGCTTTGAATTCTCCATGTAATGGCAGGTTACTGTGGCGATGTCCGGGACGACCACATTGGAGCGTTGGAGCATGTTGAGGAAGCGGGGGTTGCTACAGCAACTGAGGGGGTTTGAGCCCATGTAAAGGGTTTTGAGCGTCCGCTCCAGGACCACGACTGTGTCGTACTCCAGGGTGACTAGGTTGTTGTTCTGCAGGTTCAGGGACTCTATGGAGGGCTCCTTGTTCCACAAGGGGAGAGCGCTCAGCTTGTTGGTGGACAGGTCCACAAATTTGAGACTGCTTAACAGGGAAAGGTCTGTGTTCAGTTCTGTGATGTGGTTCTCTCTCAATGACAGGTGAGTTAGGAAGTTCTCCAGACCAGAGAAAGAATTCTGGTGAATATCCAAGCCTGGGTTTAGGGACAGGTCCAGCAACCTGAGCATGGTGCCATTGAAGGCATATGGTGGCAGAACTTCAAGACTGTTTCCAGAGAGGTTCAAGAAATGCAAGCTTGGTATGGATGCAAAGGAGACACAGCCTGATGGATCCTGGGAGTTGTGGTCTGTCTGTGGTGGTTTTCGCTGTGAGGGGCAGACTTTCAGGTAGTTCTGCTGGAGGTGAAGGCCTCTGATGCTGGGCAGTCTTTGGAACGGTCCAGAGTCCATGTTTCTGAGAACATTCCCTTGTAAGAAGAGTTCCTGCAGTGACCTTAGGGTGTTCTCCCCAAACGAGAGTTTCTGTAGGGCATTGTAACTCAGGTCCAGGGTCTTCAGAGAGTTCAGAGGGCTCTCCTGATCTACAGAAAAGGTCCTGATACAATTATTACTGATGTTGAGGTGCTCAAGGGACACCATGCTGCAGAAGAAAGACTGCGGTATGCTATTGATCTGGTTGTAGCTCATGTTGAGGTACATAAGCCTTGAGAGGTCCTGGTGTAGGCTGGTTCCACCTGACTGTGTGTGAGGCACAAACGTGTCTCTGAAGTGCTCCATCTCATCCGCTGTCCCCGTGGTGTTGATGCTCATCAGGCGGTTCCTGGACAAATCCAGGTACATGAGCTTGTTTTTTCTTGGGAGAACAGGGAAGTAGTGGATCTTGTTTTCCCTCAGGTCGAGGTAGAGGAGCTCGTACTCTAGGTCTGAGTCTGTGGTTTGGAAGCACTCCATGCTGTTCCTACTGAGGTTCAGCACCTTCAGTTGGGAAAGGTTAAAGTCAGTGATACAAGTGATGGAGTTAATGGACAAATCAAGCTCGGACAGATGGATCAGCGAGTCAAATGCTCCATCATCGATCTCTAAGATGACATTGTTGTGAAGGTCAATGTTTCTCAAGGCCAAAGATCCACAAAAGGTATCCTTGCCCACTTTGGTGATACTATTGCCATTCAGAGAAAGGTTAATGAGTTCTGGGGCTTCACTGAGAAAGAAGTCGGTCATCCCTGTGTACAGGCCATTGCCTGAGAGGTCAAGCCTCTTCACGGCCGCAAGAGGCCCAATGCTGGTTTTCAAAACAGCGAAAACATCCAAGTAATTACTGGAGAGGTCCAGCACTTGCAGATTGGTCATGTCTTTGAACAGACCCGGCTGGATGAACTGGATCTTGTTGGAGTGGAGGTTCAGATGATGAACGGTGGTGTAGATTGATAGAACCTCTTGGGTAAGGTTTTGTAGAAGGTTCCGAGATAGATCCAGCTTTTGAATATCATGAGGAAGCTTGGCCGGAACAGTCCTCAGGTTCAGATCGTTGCAGTACACATCATTCTGTACCTGTGGACAAAACAAGGAGAGATAACTACATGAGCGTTGAACTTCACGGCACCACTGCACACTCCCAAATGACTGCAAGTCACCTTGACACTTTTCACTCTCACAAACCAAATGGTTTGGCACATGTAGAGAGTTGTTTTATTGGCCATTGTATCTGTGTTTTTTGGCAGTCAAGGGAGACTGTTAGGCTTGTTGTGGGGTTTTCACCTCATAAAACAAGCTCTTGTTACAACCCCTCTTCCACCCAGGGATTTTCAGAACGCCTGGTGGACGAAGAGTCTCTTTCCATTATTATTTCAAACATTCAACGATTAACTTATCAGTGTGGCTGGTAATTTAAACCATATGGCATAAGCCCTCTCTCTAAATACAGCCCATAAAACACACATACGTGCACACGCGCGCACACACACACACACACACACACACTCAACTCACATAAAACAAAGTGGATTTAGGTTCATGTCATACATTTGAAGTCAGTAGCAGGCCTTCATTTTTTTTTTTGCAAAATGTCAAGCTTTTTGAATGCTTTCTTCTGGCTTTTATGAACAAATGTTACCTTATACATTTCTGATGTATAATTGAAATAGCCTGCAAATCATAACAATATATGATTATATTGTTTTTATACAATAAAGCTATCATGGGTCATATATCATTATAAGATCTAAAGATGTTATAACAGAAAGAGAAAGAAAGTGAGGTATAGCACATCCGTAAAACCCCAACTTGATGTTTCCATCTACTTATTATTCTATTTTAATCTCTTTGGTGCAATTTTCACAAGTATGTGGTACATTTTCACAACTCTTAGTACAAAACTCCAAACAGATAATCAAAAAGACAGTTGTTTCAAAACTTAATTGACTAAGTATAACACACAAAATCATACAGTCACTTATTCACCAAACTTAATCAGTGTTTCATCTAGAAATACTGTACATGTTTCACATTGCAATACACGGTCAGATACATTTGAAGTCGGAAGTTTACATACACTTAGGTTGGAATCTTTAAAACTTGTTTTTCAACCACTCCACACATTTCTTGTTAACAAACTACAGTTTTGGCAAGTCGGTTAGGACATCTACTTTGTTCATGACACAAGTAATTTTTCCAACAATTGTTTACAGACTTCACTGTATCACAATTTCAGTGGCTCAGGAGTTTACATTCACTCAATTAGTATTTAGTAGCATTGCCTTTAAATTCTTTAACTTGTGTCAAATGTTCCGGGTAGCCTTCCACAAGCTTCCCACAATAAGTTGGGTGAATTTTGGCCCATTCCTCCTGACAGAGTTGGTGTAACTGAGTCAGGTTTGTAGGCCTCCTTGCTCGCACACGCTTTTCCAGTTCTGCCCACACATTTTCTATAGGATTGAGGTCAGGGCTTTGTGATGGCCACTCCAATGCCTTGACTTTGTTGTCCTTAAGCCATTTTGCCACAACTTTGGAAATATGCTTGGGGTCATTGTCCATTTGTGACCAAGCTTTAACTTCCTGGCTGATGTCTTGAGATGTTGCTTCAATATATCCACATAATTTTCCTGTCTCATGATGCCATCTACTTTGCTGCAGTCCCTCCTGCAGCAAAGCACCCCCACAACATGATATTTCCACCCCCATGCTTCACAGTTGGGATGGTATTCTCCCCGTTTTTCCTCCAAACATAACGATGGTCATTATGGTCAACCAGTTCTATTTTTGTTTCATCAGACCAGAGGATATTTCTCCAAAAAGTACGATCTTTGTCCCCATGTGCAGTTACAAACCGCAGTCTGGCTTTTTAATGGCGGTTTTGGAGCAGTTGCTTCTTCCTTGCTGAGCGGCCTTTCAGGTTATGTCGACATAGGACTCGTTTTACTGTGGATATAGATACTGTACCTGTCACCTCCAGCATTTCCACAAGGTCCTTTGCTGTTGTTCTGGGTTTGATTTGCACCAAAGTACATCCATCTCTAGGAGTCAGAACGCGTCTCCTTCCTCAGCGGTATGACGGCTGCATGGTTCCCGTAGTGTTTATACTTGCGTACTATTGTTTGTACAGATGAACGTCGTACCTTCAGGCATTTGGAAATTGCTCCTAAGGATGAACCAGACCTGTAGAGGTCTACATTTATTTTCGGAGGTCTTGGCTGATTTCTTTTCATTTTCCTATGATGTCAAGCAAAAGGCACTGAGTTTGAAGGTAGGCCTTGAAATACATCCACAGGTGAACCTCCAATTGACTTAAATTATGCCAACTACCCTATCAGAAGCTTCTAAAGCCATGACATAATTTTCTGGAATTTTCCAAGCTATTTAAAGGCACAGTCAACTTAGTGTTTGTAAACTTCTGACCTTCTGGAATTGTGACACAGTGAATTATAAGTGAAATAATCTGACTACACAATTGTTGGAAAAATTACTTGTCTTGTGCACAAAGTAGATGTCCTAACCGACTTGTCAAAACTATAGTTTGTTAACAATACATTTGTGGAGTGGTTGAAAAACAAGTTTTAATGACTCCAACCTCAGTTTATGTAAACGTCCGACTTCAACTGTATGTGTGGTAAAGTAGTCAATAGTTAAGTATTTGTTCCCATATTCATAGCACGCAATGACTACATCAAGCTTGTGACTCTACACATTTGTTGTAGGCGTTTCCTCTTTGATTTGGTTGCATTTCAGATTATATTTTTACCCAATAGAGATGTATGGTAAATAATGACCTGTCATTTTGGAGGCACTTTTATTAAAAATAAGAATAGAATAGGTTTCTAAACACTTCTACATGAAAGTGAATGCTACCATGATTATGGACAATCCTGAGTGAATCGTGAATAATGATGAGTGAGAAAGTTACAGATATCATACCCCCAAGACATGCTAACCTCTCACCATGACAATAACAGCATTTTTTTTAGCGTTCTTTTGGGGAAGGTGGGTATTCACTATTCATTCAGTATTATCCGTAATCATGGTAGCATCCACATTCATAGAAACATATTGATTCTTATATCGATACCTATTCTTATTCTATTCTTAAAAGTGACTGCAAAGTGACTTCACCCGACATGGATGACAATACCCTCATATTAAAGCCCACATTCTGCACTTTAACCTCATAGTCATTGTTTGATTTCAAATCCAAACGTTTTACGTATACAGCCAAAATAAGAAAAAATACTTATCAGTCCCAATAATTATGAATATATGTATCTTACATGTTTTTTTGTTGGATTAACTGGTTTTTAAAATAACAACATTGAGAAGATATCATTATGATGTGCTTTGGTGACTAAACTAATGTACTCATTATATTCACAGTAAACATTGGTTGTACGGTGAAAGATGTCTACAAACAAAATGTATGCACAATGAAAAATGTTGTGTTAAAAGTGTCACCAGTTTGTAGTTTTGTTCTAAGAGTTTAGAAAATGCATCACATACTTGTGAAAATAGTACCAAAGCTATGAAATAAAACGTAGAGAATGCATAAACAATGAACACTGCCTCTAAAAATGAAAACATCTCCTTCTAGTCCGTTCCATTCAAACTGGCACGCGATGATATCTGTTCTTGCAGTCTAAAGAGCCAATTTCCTGCCCAGCTCCAATTCATCCTGCCTGTTTATACAGTTTAGTCGTTAGTAGTCAGGAATGGAATACATTCCCAGAACTACAGCAATATGAATTTCGTATCAGATATTGTTTTCTTGTGTCTTCGCAGAGGGTGGAAAAATTAGAGAAGGAAAACACCAAAGGACTTTAATGTTCTATGGACTCAGGGCAGAAAGCTAGTGTATGCCAGAGCCTCCTTTAGTTAAAGACTATCAAAGAAAATTCTGTAACATCAGGTCCAGATTGATAGTTCCTGAGAGAGGGAAAATTCCCTTATGGAAAGCAGCCCTGGGGCTTTCAGCTCCTTAATATAAGGAGCTGTGGACGTAGAGCCGCTTCATCCAAATACGGAGCTAGACCGAGATTACACATTTGTCACGGCAACCATTTAGACAGAGGAAGTTAGTCAGTCAGTCTACCCAAGGAAGATGCCAAGAAGAGTCCGACTTTATGTCCAGCTATGTCTAAAAACGTACATTAATGTAGGTGCTTGGAGGATGAGAGTTGAACACACTGTCTGAAAGTGAGTTGAGACATCACACGCACAGTGCAGAGCTGTGAGGTAATGGAACATGTGCCTCCTCTATGGCTATAGTTTACTTGTATCTTGCACTCTCACACACACATGCCTATTCTTCTCCATCTCAAAATGAAACAGTGTAGGTGCGACTACATTTGGGTTATGTGGTCAAACTGTGTGTTCTGTTATCTGCTGTTCAGAGCATGAGGAAACAGCATGGCTAGAATAACAACAAGGATCGGTTTCATATCACAAGACTTCAATAGAAACGTTCTCTGCCACCAGAGAATTAGAATTATTTTGGATATACAGTACATGAGAGATTTGAGAGAAAACTGCCAAAACTCTCAGATAATAACATCAAGGTACACACAAGCAGTATTGTCAGATTTATCAATAAAACATAGGATACTCTATCAAAACCGATAACAGAAACATCAGTTATCAGCAACTATCAACACTATTCCTCCCCTCTATGTAACTATAATCAGGGGTCCCACATAAAAATAAGTACCCCAATACCTATTTATTGTATTGCACACACTAACACTTTGTGAAAAGTGCATTACAAATTAAATGTATTCATATTTTACATGGCAGTTACACAGTTTACACATTACGTAGTTTCAGCTGACATACTTATTTGTGGTTGACAGCTATGAAAACATTCAAAAAGTCTGCTACTGCGGCAACTCAGTTCAGGGTCACTTACCACTCGGCAGTGGGAGAGCTGGTGTGAGGGATGTAACAAGGATTCTGCCACATCACTGACAATAGCCAGGACCAGCCAGAGGTAGGCTGCCATGGTGCTATGACACACAGAGAGAGAGGAGGAGAGAAGAGACAGAGCAGACATGAGTGCAGGAAACACAATAATGGGGTTATGACATGAACTGAGACCATCCACAGGAGGAATTCCTAACAGGGAAGTTGTTTCTCTGGACACGGTTGCCTTTGTTTGACTTGTCATTGTTCATTTATTCCACTTGTGACGTCAAATCGCTGGTACTGAAAATGCATGACTGATCTTAAGTGAAAACGTTTTGGGAAGCCCGCACATACAAGGCTTTGCTTTGAATACTTTGCAGGAATATTAAATCCTGTGAGAGTTCAATTGTAATTATTTCTTAAATCATGAAAATGATTACGCTTGTTACCTCAATGTCTCTGGTGTCTGCTGACCACCAATTTCATTTGCAAACTTTTTTTGTATTTATTAAGGATCCCCATTAGCTGCTGCCAAGGCAGCTACTCTTCCTGGGGTCCTGGGGTCCACCAACATTAAAGCAGTTAAACCTAATCAGTCACAATATGACCCTACATGAAAATATGGAATACTTTACAATATTTCAAGGAATGAGATTAAAAGAGAGATTGGTTTGCTAAATAAGAGTAAGTGTAGTGGATACGTAAAACATTTTAGCATGCCACTATATTTAGTTTTTGTTCCTCTCAGGCTTGTTTTTAGTCTTAAGTGACGCAAAAGGAATCTCCCACTGATCACTCAAGCCAAGATCTAAAAGGTTATTAATTATTATTGGAACAAAGGTAGTCTTTAACCAACAACAATGACTTGTTTTGGTTCTTACAGCTACCATGTAAAATATGCGTAGATATTTACTGCCCCACCAGAAATAGTATAATGTGACTGCTAAAACTAATTCCAGAGATGAAAGTGTGATTCTCCCTCCGTGCCCTATTTGTCTTTTGTACAAAGCCTCAAAGGTCTCAGACTGTTTTTAGGTAGAATGAAAAAGTTGCAGAAATTAATAGAATTGTCGGGTCATACATCTACCGCATAAAGCAAGACTGTCATTGCATGACTTTTCTTTGACATGAGCACGATGCCATCCACATCACTCAGGTAACAGGGAAATACCCTTTGAATCCTCATTGAACAACGCTCGCCTCAGAGACTTCACAATAGCCCATTAGAACATAACTCACACATTCTCTCTCGTATCTTCATCTGTACACAAATCCACACATTTTCTAATTCTCTCCCTTACTCTTTTACATAGGACATGTCTTTACCTACTCCACAACCGCCACTGCTAAGTATCTCAGTCTCCTCTCCTCTGCCCTCTGTTGCACAGCTGAGGACCCTTCTACCCTTCTCCAAGGCATTCCTACCATTCACCCTAACCAGCAAGTAATAGAAACCACACACGTCAGCATATTATCGTTGTCCATAGGTGTTTACCTCTCTTCGAAATGGTTACTTTCCCCTGCAGTCTTCTGCTCATGCTGCTGCTCCTGTGGTAATCTTACATCCTCACTGACACACACTCCCACACAAACACTCTCACACACACACAGCCGGCTCTACCCTGCGCCTTTCAGTGCTGGTCCAGGGCTAACACATCCTGTGAGAATATCCGGCATCATTGTTGCTTTCCCCCTTCCCTTTTTTAGGGAAATACCTTATATGGGATTGGGAAGTCCATTCTCGCCGTAATTCCTCCAATATCATACTAATTTCTATCTCTATTTCTTCCTTTCTCTCTCTCTCTCACACACCTTCTCGCTATCTCCATTTAGTCACTTCTCTCTTCCTTTCTCTCTCACGCTGTCTTTCTCTTCTCTCTTTCTTCTCCTCCCTCTCGCCATCTATTGTTAATCAATCAGAACAACTGGGTCCTACTTCTTTGCGGCTTGTCATTCCCACATGTTGGCAGTTGCTCATTTTGGAACAGCTGTATACATAGTGAGGTTATAAATTCCTTGTACCTTTCTGTAAACAATTAGGCATGCAAACACATAAACTTCTGAAAGCGCTCGGTTGAGAGGTTATTTATTATGTGGTCTCTGTGGCCAGCCAAGTTATCATACGCTAACCAGATTGTTATTCTATTCTTCGGAGAATGATAAACAAACATATTTACAAGACGTACAATTAGGTTACATGTCATGGACATATGGCTAACTTTCAAATACTGTTTAAGCCTCAACTGAAGATGTAAAAGACAGCCACATACAAACGCATGCGTGCGCGAGTGCGCACACACACACACATACACACACACACACACACACATTCACTGGCTCACCATTTCCATCCAAGGAGACAATGTCTTCTGAGATGTTGTACCGTTCCAGAATTGAATGGCAGAAATATGTTCCTCTCTCCTCTAGTTCATCCGGAGGTATGCATGAGTCATTGAAGTGAGGGTCTGTCAGTGGCAGTGCGTTTGGCAGCATCCTCAGTCCAGTTATATTGAGCCCAATGGGGAATCCCATGACATGGTGTGCCTACCTACCCTAAGGGATAAAACTAGATTATCAAGTTTACACTCTTAGAGGGTTCAAAAAGGGTTCTTCTGCTGTCCCCATAGGAGAGCCCTTTTTGGTTCCAGGTAAAAAATAATTTTTGGTTCCAGGTAGCACCCTTTTGGGTTCCATGTAGAACCCTCTGTGGAAAGAGTTCTACATGGAACCAAAAAGGGTTCTTCAAAGGTTTCTCCTTTGGGGACAGCCAAAGAACCCTTTTAGGTTCTATATAGCACCTTTTTTTCTGAGAGTGTAGGATAGACACACTTTCGGTTTTGGTTTCATTTATCCAACCTTGTAAGCAAAATGACGTATTTCAGACATCCATGGGACAGTACTCACCAAGTGAGCAAAATTACGTATTTTAGATGTGTATGGATATCGGCGTTGGACAGTGCTCACTGGGAAATGTCTTCAGTGCATTATCAATAATAATGGTCTATCCACTTTTACCCAGTGTTGACAGGTTATGAAGTTTATTCACTATCTGTCATTTTACTTAACTCTGGCTCTGAATTAACTCCACTAAAAGTTGAAAAGGTGAACATCTCTAGACACACCTGTTTGTGTGGAAAACAGAACTTTTCAGGTTTTTGTTTTTTGAGTATCAAGGTATATGTGTCCCCCTAGTGCCAAAGAAAATGTATTGCACATGTGTGACCTCCGCTCCACATAAATACTATAGAACGTTGAAAACCATTCTTCACTTTGAAAATGACTCCTGTGTAATCTGAAAAGGTTAAAGCTTCTCAGTGGTCATTTAAATTTGATTTGTGACGTTTTTAATTTATAAATCCCTCATGAATTTACTACAACTCTGACCCTGTCATATGAGGTCGGCCTACACAACAATGTTAGTTTCAAAATATGTTCAAAATATGTTTAAAAATCGTGCTGATGTCATGGGCTATCAGTTATTGCATCCATAGCTCCATACATTTCTAAAGTACCTGTTAGCTTTAAAAAAATAAAAAAAAATAAGTAAAAGTGGTGGAGCAGAAAAATGAATGACAGATTATGGCTTTAATAAACAGCCAAACAACAGGCTAGGAAAGAAATAGGTAAATAAACACAGCCAGTCAGCCACATAGATTCAACCACACTACACAATACCCTCCATCATTTGCTCTCCCTCTACAGTTAGGGTATAATGTAGGGGAGCTCCGATCTCAGTGGGCCCCCCTGGTGGCGAGGTCTCTCCTCTTTTCCTTTTCCTCTTACATTAAAGTATGGTGAAGTTGTCCCTAGATGCTGATCTTGGGTCAGTTTTGCACTTTCCCCACTAATGGTTAAGGTTAAATCTGTACCTATAGGGGAAACTTCACCCCGGAGCTTATGTTTACAGAGCTTCATTACAGTACTGCATCCTATGTCTAGGAGATATGAGATAAGATATGAGATAAGAAAGCTCAAGAAATATATATATATATAAAGTACCAGTCAAAAGTTTGGACACATCTACTCATTCAAGGGTTGTTCTTCTTTTTTTACATCTTCTACATTGTAGAATAATAGTGAAGACATCAAAACTATTAAATAACACATATGGAATCATGTAGTAACCAAAAAAGTGTTAAACAAATCCAAATATATTGTATATTTGAGATTATTCAAAGTAGCCACCCTTTGACTGGATGACAGCTTTGCACAGTCTTGGCATTCTCTCAACCGGCTTCATGAGGTAGTCACCTGGAATGCATTTCAATTAACAGGTGTGCCTTGTTAAAAGTTAATTTGTGGAATTTATTTCCTTCTTAATGCCTTTGAGCCAATCAGTTGTGTTGTGACATGGTAGGGGTGGTATACAGAAGATAGCCATATTTGATAAAAGACCAAGTCCATATTATGTCAAGAGCAGCTCAAATAAGCAAAGAGAAATGACAGTCCATCATTACCTTAAGACATGAAGGTCAGTCAATCCGAAAAATGTCAATAACTTTTATAGTTTCTTCCAGTGCAGTCGTAAAATCCATCAAGTGCTATGATGAAACTGGCCTTCATGAGGACCGCTACAGGAAAGGAAGACCCCGAGTTGGTACATCAGCATTGCCGACTTCAGACGAATCCCGTGGGGCTTTTGGGGGTCGTAGACCAAAACGGAGAATAGCATCGTGAGAGTCATCTTTCCATGACTTCCAGTTGACGGAGAATAGCATCGTGAGAGTCATCTCTCCACTGGCTTCCAGTTGAAGCTCGCATCCGCTACAAGACCATGGTGCTTGCCTACGGAGCTGTGAGGGGAACGGCACCTCAGTACCTCCAGGCTCTGATCAGGCCCTACACCCAAACAAGGGCACTGCGTTCATCCACCTCTGGCCTGCTCGCCTCCCTACCACTGAGGAAGTACAGTTCCCGCTCAGCCCAGTCAAAACTGTTCGCTGCTCTGGCCCCCAATGGTGGAACAAACTCCCCACGACGCCAGGACAGCGGAGTCAATCACCACCTTCCGGAGACACCTGAAACCCCACCTCTTTAAGGAATACCTAGGATAGGATAAAGTAATCCTTCTCACCCCCCCTTAAAAGATTTAGATGCACTATTGTAAAGTGGCTGTTCCACTGGATGTCATAAGGTGAATGCACCAATTTGTAAGTCGCTCTGGATAAGAGCGTCTGCTAAATGACTTAAATGTAATGTAATGTAAATGGTCATATTAGTTTTGTAGGCCATTCAGATCGTTCGGACGCTACAGACGTTTTCGTGAATAGACAGATTTTTGGGATGTCTCATGGTCTGACAAACACCACTGTAACTCAGCCACCTCCACCGCAGACGTGTAAAGCTGACGTACTGTACAGTAGGTGGATGCTTAAATTGACAGATTTTGATGGGGATTTTTTATTATGTTACTTAGATGGACACACAGGTCAATTGCATTTTCTTCCTCAATGTAGTTCAATGCAGTTTGTTTTTAATTGCTTTTCACTTTATTTCTGCCCTAGATTTAGAAAGCCCAAGGCGATATAGTGGCAAGGAAATTCTCCCCTCAGGAATGCAGTGGCATTTTTCAAAGCTATTGAACATGTCCACATGCCTCAGTTCTGAAATCTGGGGTGGTGTGAATCAAGAGTCTCAGAGTAGGAGTGCTGATCTAGTATCAGCTGTCCATGCAATCTTATTCCTTGTGATCTAAATGGCAAAACTGATGTTAGATTAGCACTCCTACTCTGAAACGCTTGATAGCCTACATGTTGTCCCTGTCCTGATTGTATTGTCTTGCAGGAGGTCAGTTGAACAGCTTGGACGTGTGGAGGTAAATGCCCCTGGTGGACCCCGGTCCACATCGCCTCCTTGGCCAAGGCCAGGTGAAGAAACAAGATGGCTGCTCTGCTTGGAAAGGTAAGCCTTCCTTTGTTCCAGTTGCCTACCATTGAGGATACAAAGCCCCATAATCTTTGACATCCACGTGTGATTGAGTCCAAGTCAGAGTTGCGAGCGCTTAGGATTTCTCCCATAATGCTGACCTATTCCCATATCTGGTTGTACTATTGTCTATACAGCAAAAATAGATCTGGTACCAGGCTACCATAATGCATATCAGGCTAAATCTTTGTAGCAGGCTGGTTTGTAATTTGACCATGTTGGACTGTGTAGAATAAGAATTGTACTAAGTTTGTCTGTGTGCCTATGTTTGTGGTTGTAGCTGTATGCAGTGAGAGGCTTCAACGGGATTGAGCGCCTCCCCAGTGTGTAGTGCTACAGCATCTACAACAACCAATTGCGGACTATTGTCCGCAAATGTGAAAAGGGTATTAGAGTCAGGGTAAACTATTACATTAAAACTATTTGATTTCCCTCACACATATCATGGAACCCCAGTTCAAGCTTAAGAACTTGTGAATATAGACAAGCATACCCCAACTCTAAATACGGATTCAAAAACAAACGTTTTCAATGCAACTGAATAGCAAGATAGTTGACATAACATAATCTACCAGCACGTGTTGTCATTCTACTCTTCACCACACTGAGACAAAGGCTTATAAACTCAAACAATAGCTGGATTATGGAATAGCAAGTACTCCCTGTGTCGATCTATCAAATGTCAACCGAGGTTCTTCAATTGTGACATAGAAGAGACTGAGAGCCTTGTCTTGCTTTTGTGGCTTTTTGGGAAAGTTTTGTGGAATTTCATGCAATGTTACCTTTTACAAAGAACGCCTTCAGAATCATGTTACCTACTCTCATGTTACATGTTGTCGACTTACACATTATCCATTTGAAGAAGTTCTCCAAACTGTAATCCTCATTGGATTGTATAGGCTATAACCAAAAATATGCTATTCTTTTGTGCCTTAGAGCTTGCCTTAACACGATTCTTATAATGGATTCTGGAAACAAGAAGCATTCCAAACTGTAAACACTGTCATACTCTCTCATTAAGAACCCCATCATTCAGTATTTGCCTACAAAACTGACACACTGTTTGTGTCAAGTGGATCAGCTGCTGTCCTGCTGATGTGTGCGCCACTCCTCTCACAATACTGTAGTATTAGTCAAATGTAGAGTTGATCTTTTTCTTACAAGACCTTAATTGTACTTTCCATAGAGGTTCAGTGCTTTTGGGTCGATTTCCCAGACACAGAATAGTCCTAGACCAAAAAGCCCTTTCAAAGGAAATTCTTCATTGACATTCATTTTAGTCCTAGACTAGGCTTAATCAGTGACCAGGACACCGCCCCCAAAAGTAATGTATTATAAGAAACCCCTATAGGCCTACTAAACATCCTAATAATACATAATAAAGGGGACATTATCTACTTATATACAAATGCAAAATGTGTGCCCATCTCTATACTTAAAGGAGAATATCACAGCTGCTCTATTTCACTATACACTCACCGGACAGTTTATTAGCTACACCACCAGTGCAGTGGCTTGCTATATAAAGCAGGCAGACAGGCATCAAGCCATTCAGTTACTGTTTGGTTGAACATTAGAATGGGCAAAACAAGTGACCTAAGCAACTTTAAGCATAGTATGATCGTCGATTTCCGGCGCTCCAGGTCGAGTATCTATCCAGTAACGGCCACCTTCTAGGGTCTACAGAGAATGATGTGACAACAACAAGCATCCAGTCAGCGGCAGTTCTGTGGGCGAAAGCAACTTGTTAATGTTAGAGGTCGAAAAAGAATGGCAAGAATCGTGCAAGCTAACAGGCCGGCCACAAACAGACCAATAACGGCGTAGTGGTGTGCAGAATAGCATCTTGGAACGCACAACTCGTCGATCCTTGTCACGGATGGGCTACTGCAGCAGACGACCACACCAGGTTACACTCCTATTAGTACGTGATCACCAATGCTGGACAATTGAGGAGTGGAAAAACATTGCCTGGTCTGACGAATCCCGATTCCTGTTGCATCATGCTGATGGCAGACTCAGGATTTGGCGTAAGTAGCCTGAGTCCATGGACCCATCCTGCCTGGTACAAGCTGTTGGTGGTGATGTACTGGTGTGGGGAATGTTTTCCTGGCACACGTTAGGTCCATTGATACCAAATGAGCAACACTTGTTTCCAACACCTTGTAGAATCCATGGCCTGAAGTGTTCAGTCTGTTCTGGAGGCAAAAGGGGGTGCCCAAGACAGTACTAGATGTGGTTACCTTATAAACTGGCCTGTGAGTGTATATGTCCTTAAAAATGTAATTAACATATTATATGTGTCATAACAATTTAGAATTTCCTCATTAAATGCAAATATGAGTGTTTCCGCATCTCACCAGCTACATGGCCTGGTTATAAGCACACCACAATATCCAGAATTCATAACGATTTTAGGATGTGGAGGACCGCGCCGTGGAGGTGTGAGAAATATAAAAATGTCTGTCTTTGTAGCCAGCACTTTCAGGGAGAGGATTTCGAAATGGAACTGAAGTCTCAAATGTGGTTCCCATGTAGTCGAATGTTGAAAAGTGATGCTATTCTATCGATTTTCCCCTTCACTTCAAAGAGGGAGCTATCTGATCAGCCAACATCCGCGCAGCAGAAAATAAGTCAACCTGAAGTAATGTAGCTACCTGGATAGCTAGCTAGCGAACTACATTTGTTTATCTAAACCAAAATCTAGCTAGCTGGCTTTCATAATATGCTGGCTAGACATTCCAAAGCATATCAATATAATTTGGCAGCTGATATCTGCCGATTTGCTATGTAACTTTGCATGCTAACGTTAGCTTCGTCAGGCTACGTTAGCTAACAGCTAGCTAGCTATCTAACTACCCCGGAGGCTAACATGACTATATTCTATTTAGAGTCCGATCCCATCAACATCTGCAGAGGCATCAACATTAAGCTCAGCACCAGGAACTTGTGTAAGGCACCTTCTAAAATCTACTCAATCTTTCCATGACTCCATGATGAGCAAATAAGTATACTGGAGCTAGGAATAAGCATGGTCCAGGTCTTGTTGCTATAGTTGGTGTTTACAAGTAGGCTACAGCTTCTACTGTAGTTTTCTCTGTATTATGGAGGCTTCGTTGATTGTTCATGCAAGGCTTGGAGAAAATGGGAGGAATGGAGGTATTAGTAAGGAGGGGATGATGGTGGGGGTGACTGATGTGTGTCTGTTGGGGGGTGGGTATTGTATGTGAACGTTAGTATGCATGATTTATTGACATGAGGGAGGTGGGTGGATATAGTACATTGTTTGAGTGTGTATTGGTGGGGGCAAAGTAGTAAAATGTTGGTTAAGACTAGTCATGCTGCTGATGATGATTACTTTGACACCAGCTTTATTAGTACATAGTCTGTGACCCATTCCATGAAAGCTTTCAGCCTGGAATAAACTCAAGCTCAACATCATCTGACTTTGAAACAAGCCAGGACAGCCAAAGGTACATTATTTATAAAAGCACAATACCCTCTTGTGACTAAACTGTCTACAAGCCAAGTGCGCCTCAAACTTTTCCCACACTTGCAGTCAGTTCTTTGACATGGAGGAGAGGGGCTGTTAATATTCTCTTCTAGCCTATTCACTCTATTGTTGGCATTGCTTGTCTACTCAATAGCACAACTGTAGGTGCTCATACACAATACATGACTAGACTGCCTACAAGTCAAGCCCTCCGTTTCACATCTTTGCTAACAGCCTGTCTCAATGCCCCATTATTGACTCAAAGTGTAACAAAACACATACCAGTCTACTGTATGCTTTTTTGTTACAGATAGATGAACATGGGTTTATTGTATGGTTACACATCCTCATGATCAGTCTGCATGTCTTTCCAGGAGACAAATCTTCTGCAAGAGGTCGAAGCAGTGGGTGGTGATGAAAATGTGCGAGAAGCTTGTCTACCTGAGTGCAGAAAGGACAAGACGATTGTCTACAAGGAGCCAGAGTCACTGTCCCCAAATCCAACACAAGCTGCCGTTAACCTAAACCAGCTGTTATTACAAGAAGAGGTTCACCAGCTGAAGAACATTTTGGAACATTCAACCAACGCAACATCCATATTCAGTTAGACTGATGTTATAGAATACCGAGCATGCTTACAACTGCATTGTGGTATAGATATTGTTAGCTGGTGTATACAATGGTGTTTTATATAATATATTTTACAAGTGTACTGACAAGTGACAAAATTATTCCGTCTGCATCAGAAACCAACAGTGTTGACTTCAACTTTTTGATCAATTCATTATGATTGATGAATTGATAGAATTTATGAAGGGGGCAATCTACTGTAGAGATAGCCTGAAGAGTTCTGTTATACTATCCAGGTATATGCCCAAACAGTTTGAGCTTCTACTTTTACATTTTACATTACATTTAAGTCATTTAGCAGACGCTCTTATCCAGAGCGACTTACAAATTGGTGCATTCACATTATGACATCCAGTGGAACAGCCACTTTACAATAGTGCATCTAAATCTTTTAAGGGGGTGGGGGGTGAGAAGGATTACTTTATCCTATCCTAGGTATTCCTTAAAGAGGTGGGGTTTCAGGTGTCTCCGGAAGGTGGTGATTGACTCCGCTGTCCTGGCGTCGTGAGGGAGTTTGTTCCACCATTGGGGGCCAGAGCAGCGTACAGTTTTGACTGGGCTGAGCGGGAACTGTACTTCCTCAGTGGTAGGGAGGCGAGCAGGCCAGAGGTGGATGAACGTAGTGCCCTTGTTTGGGTGTAGGGCCTGATCAGAGCCTGGAGGTACTGAGGTGCCGTTCCCCTCACAGCTCCGTAGGCAAGCACCATGGTCTTGTAGCGGATGCGAGCTTCAACTGGAAGCCAGTGGAGAGAGCGGAGGAGCGGGGTGACGTGAGAGAACTTGGGAAGGTTGAACACCAGACGGGCTGCGGCGTTCTGGATGAGTTGTAGGGGTTTAATGGCACAGGCAGGGAGCCCAGCCAACAGCGAGTTGCAGTAATCCAGATGACAAGTGCCTGGATTAGGACCTGCGCCGCTTCCTGTGTGAGGCAGGGTCGTACTCTGCGGATGTTGTAGAGCATGAACCTACAGGAACGGGCCACCGCCTTGATGTTAGTTGAGAACGACAGGGTGTTGTCCAGGATCACGCCAAGGTTCTTAGCGCTCTGGGAGGAGGACACAATGGAGTTGTCAACCGTGATGGCGAGATCATGGAACGGGCAGTCCTTCCCCGGGAGGAAGAGCAGCTCCGTCTTGCCGAGGTTCAGCTTGAGGTGGTGATCCGTCATCCACACTGATATGTCTGCCAGACATGCAGAGATGCGATTCGCCACCTGGTCATCAGAAGGGGGAAAGGAGAAGATTAATTGTGTGTCGTCTGCATAGCAATGATAGGAGAGACCATGTGAGGTTATGACAGAGCCAAGTGACATGGTGTATAGCGAGAATAGGAGAGGGCCTAGAACAGAGCCCTGGGGGACACCAGTGGTGAGAGCGCGTGGTGAGGAGACAGATTCTCGCCACGCCACCTGGTAGGAGCGACCTGTCAGGTAGGACGCAATCCAAGCGTGGGCCGCGCCGGAGATGCCCAACTCGGAGAGGGTGGAGAGGAGGATCTGATGGTTCACAGTATCGAAGGCAGCCGATAGGTCTAGAAGGATGAGAGCAGAGGAGAGAGAGTTAGCTTTAGCAGTGCGGAGCGACTCCGTGATACAGAGAAGTGCAGTCTCAGTTGAATGACTAGTCTTGAAACCTGACTGATTTGGATCATGAAGGTCATTCTGAGAGAGATAGCGGGAGAGCTGGCCAAGGACGGCACGTTCAAGAGTTTTGGAGAGAAAAGAAAGAAGGGATACTGGTCTGTAGTTGTTGACATCGGAGGGATCGAGTGTAGGTTTTTTCAGAAGGGGTGCAACTCTCGCTCTCTTGAAGACGGAAGGGACGTAGCCAGCGGTCAGGGATGAGTTGATGAGCGAGGTGAGGTAAGGGAGAAGGTCTCCGGAAATGGTCTGGAGAAGAGAGGAGGGGATAGGGTCAAGCGGGCAGGTTGTTGTTGTTTAAAAATCCATCACGCCAGAAATAAGTCCCTCACTGTTGCCGCTTGTTGTAGACCCCCCTCAGCTCCCAGCTGCGCCCTGGACACTATATGTGAATTGATTGCCCTCCATCTATCGTCAGAGTTCGTACTGTTAGGTGACCTAAACTGGGATATGCTTAACATCCCGGCCGTCCTACAATCTAAGTTAGATGCCCTCAATCTCACGCAAATTATCAAGGAACCTACCAGGTACAACCCCAAATCCGTAAACATGGGCACCCAAGATATCATCTTGACCAACTTTCCCTCTAAATACACCTCTGCTGTTTTCAACCAAGATCTCAGCAATCACTGCCTCATTGCCTGCGTCCGTCATGGGTCCGCGGTCAAACGTCACCCCCCCCATCACTGTCAAACTCGCCATAAAACACTTCTGAGAGCAGGCCTTTCGAATCGACCTGGCCCGGGTATCTTCGAAGGATATTGACCTCAACCCATCAGTAGAGGATGCCTGGTTGTTGTTTAAAAGTGCCTTCCACGCCATCTTAATAAGCATGCCAATTTAAAAAAATGTAGAACTAAGATATAGCCAAAGGTTCACTCCAGACTTGACTGCCCTTGACCAGCACAAAAACATCCTGTGGCCTACTGCACTAGCATCGAATAGTCCCCGCGATATACAATTTTTCAGGGAAGTCAGGAAAAAACACAGTCAGTTAGAAAAGCCAAGGCTAGCTTTTTCAAACAGAAATGTGCATCCTACAGCACTTATTCCAAAAGGTTCTGGGACACTGTAAAGTCCATGGAGAATAAGAGCACCTCCTAAGCTGCCCACTGCACTGAGGCTAGGAAACACTGTCACCACCGATAAATCCACGATAATCAAGAATTTCATTAAGCATTTCTCTACGGCTGGCCATGCTTTCTACCTGGCTACCCCAACCCCGACCGACAGCTCTGCCTTCCCCGCAGCAACTGGCCCAAGCACCCCAACCCCGCTTCTCCTTCACCCAAATCCAAACAGCTGACGTTCTAAATAGAGCTGTAAAATCTGGATCCCTACAAATCAGCTGGGCTAGACAATCTGGACCCTCTCTTCCTAAAATTATCCGCCGCCATTGTTGCAACCCCTATTACGAGTCTGTTCAACCTCTCTTTCGTATCGTCTGAGATTCCTGAAGATTGGAAAGCGGCCGCGGTCATTCCCCTCTTCAAAGGGGGAGACACTCTAGACCCAAACTGTTACAGACCTATATCCTTCCTGCCCTGCCTTTCTAAAGTCTTCAAAATCCAAGTGAACAAACAGATCACTGAACATTTCGAATCCCACCTTACCTTCTCCACTACATAATCCGGTTTCCGAGCTGGTCACGGGTACACCTCAGCCACGCTCAAGGTCCTAAACGATACCATAACTGGCATCGAGAAAAGACAGTACTGTGCAGCCGTCTTCACCGACTTGGCCAAGGCTTTCGACTCTGTCAATCTTATCGGCAGACTCAACATCCTTGGTTTCTCAAATGACTGCCTCACCTGGTTCACTAACTACTTCTCAGATAGAGTTCAGTGTGTCAAATTGCAGGGCCTATTGTCCGGACCTCTGGCAGTCTCTATGGGGGTGCCGCAGGGTTCAATTCTCGTGCCGACTCTTTTCTCTGTATATATCAATGATGTCGCTCTTGCCTAGATTCTTAGATTCACCTCTACGCAGATGACACCATTCTGTATACATCTGGCCCTTCTTTGGCCACTGTGTTAACAAACCTCCAAACGAGCCTCAATGCCATACAACACTCCTTCCGTGGCCTCCAACTGCTCTTAAATACTAGTAAAATGAAATGCATGCTCTTCAACCGATCACTGCCCGCACCCGCCCGCCCGACTAGCATCACTACTCGCTTCTGACTTAGAATATGTGGACAACTATAAATACTTTGGTGTCTGGCTAGACTGTAAACTCTCCTTCCAGACTCACATTAAGCATCTCTAATCCAAAATTAAATCTGGAATCGGCTTCCTATTTCGCAACAACGCCTCCTTCACTCTTGCTGCCAAACATACTCTCGTAAAACTGACTATCTTACCGATCCTTGACTTCGACGATGTCATTTACAAAATAGCCTCCAACACTCTACTCAGAAAATTGGATTCAGTCTATCACAGTGCCATCTGTTTTGTCACCAAAGCCCCATATACTACCCACCACTGCGACCTGTATGCTCTCGTTGGCTGGTCCTCGCTACATATTTGTCGCCAAACCCACTGGCTCCAGGTCATCTATAAGTCTTTGCTAAAATATATATTTTTTTATGATATTCATGAAATGTACACTGAACAATAATATAAACCCAACAAGAAACAATTTGAAAGATTTTACTGATTTACAGTTCATATAAGGAAATCAGTCAATTGAAATAAATTCATTAGGCCCTAATCTATGGATTTCACATGATTGGGAATACAGATATGCATCTGTTGGTCACAGATACCTTAAAAAAAAGATATGGGCGTGGATCAGAAAACCAGTCAGTATTTGGTGTGACTACCATTTGCCTCATGCAGCTCGACACTTCTTCTTCATATAGAGTTGATCAGGCTGTTGATTGGGCTAGACAATCTGGACGGCAGGGTAGCCTAGTGGTTAGAGCGTTGGACTAGTAACCGGAAGGTTGCAAGTTCAAACCCCCGAGCTGACTAGGTACAAATCTGTCGTTCTGCCCCTGAACAGGCAGTTAACCCACTGTTCCTAGGCCGTCATTGAAAATAAGAATTTGTTCTTAACTGACTTGCCTAGTTAAATAAAGGTCAAATTAAAAATTTAAATTGTGGCCTGTGGAATGTTGTCCCACTCCTCTTCAATGGCTTTGCGAAGTTGCTGGATATTGGCTGAAACTGAAACACGCTGTTGTACATGTCGATTCAGAGGGCATCCCAAACATACTCAATGGGTCACATGTCTGGTGAGTATGCAGGCCATGGAAGAACTTGCGATATGTTGCCGTATTATCATTATCATTATCATTATCATGCTGAAACGTGATGTAATGGCTGTGGATGAATGGCACGACAGGTATTTCTGTGCATTCAGTTTGCCATCGATGAAAGGCAATTGTGTTCATTGTTCGTAGTTTATGCCTGCCTATAGCATAACCCCACCGCCAACATGGGGCACTCAGCATACCGCTCGCCCACGCAATGACATAAACACTGTCTGCCATCTGCCCTGCACAGTTGAATCCGGGATTCATCCACGAAGAGTACACTTCTCCAGCGTGCCAGTGGCCATTGAAGGTGAGCATAAACCCACTGAAGTCGGTTACGATGCAGAACTGCTGTCAGGGCAAGACCCTGACGACGAGCTGGCAGATGAATTTTCTTGGAGACAGTTACTGAGAGTTTGTGCAAAAAGTATTCGGGTTGTGCAAACCCACAGTTTCATCAACTGTCCTGGGGGCTGGTCTCAGATGATCCCGCAGGTGTAGAAACTGGATATGGAGGTCCTGGGCTAGCGTGTTTACACGTGGTCTGCAATTGTGAGGCCAGTTAAATGTACTGCCAAAATCTCTAAAACGATGTATGGTAGAGAAATTAACATTAAACATGCCAATTGCATGCTCCCTCAACTTGAGACATCTGTAGCATTGTGTTAAGTGACAACACTGCACATTTTAGAGTGGCTTTTTATTGCTCCAGCACAAGGTGCACCTATGTAATGATCATGCTGTTTAATCAGCTTCTTGATATGCCACACCTGTCAGGTGGATGGATTATCTTGGCAAATGAGAAATGCTCACTAACAAGGATGTAAACTAATTTGTGCACAACATTTGAGAGAAATAAGCTTTGTATGGTCATTTTCTGTGACCTTTTATTTCAGCTCATGAAACATGGGACCAATACTTTACTTGTTGCGTTTATATTTTGTTCAGTGTATTTGTATAAACTAGCTTCAGTCTTACTGCTAAAATAATTATGCAGGGAGTTGGTGTATAATTTCATTTAACACAGCTGATTCAAATGATCAAAGCTTGATGATTAGTTGATTATTTGAATCAGCAGTGTAATGCTAGGGCAAAAACCAAAATGTGCACCCCTTGGGGTCCTGAGGACCAAGTTTGAGAAACTGTCAGTTAGGAACTAAATAAAAATATGTTTCAATATGAATCTTCAACATCTCCTATCTTCCCTATAGGCCTGCATTAAAATGCAAACAATACAGTTCAAAAAATGTTATACAATTTTGTTTATATCGGTGGTTGTTCGTTTTATCTTGATCGCACACTGGAGTTCATAGTTGACCCATTTCCCACCTTTTATTTACCACTACATCACTGATATTAATATGGACTCGTAAGTAATATTCTAATAATTAATGTGAATCTGATAATACGAACATCTTTATGCTCCATTGATGTCTTTATGATTAGTAATGCCTAGGAATACAAGTGTGAACGCTATGTCATTTGAGAAAAAGAGATATCTATGTAAAGAGTTAAGGATTTTATGAAATTCATCACTACAACAAGTTTAGCAATAATTCCGACTGGTTAAGGTAAGGATTATGGTTTGAAGGCATCTCCTGACATGCTGGGGACCTGGACAAACGTTGAATACTGAAGTCTATCTGGTGTGATCTTGCTTCAACTACGGTGCAACAAGCTGTAAGGAGTGAGAGAATGGTACTGAAACACAAAATTGGGGTTTTATGATAGGCAGCCTAGTCTTTGTAAGTCTGATCTGCAATCAATTTGTTTTCATAATTGTTATACTGGTTTATACTGATCACAATTAATTCTGTGGTAGTCATCTCAACATTTTGAGAAAAAGCTGCGTGCATTAAGGAAATAGATGCCTGGCTTAAATAGAAGCATGTCTCTAATAACTACGGTTATGTTTAGTGATTGAAGCAAATACACACCCAAGCTATTAATTGATGTGTTATGGGTAGGCTTAGGATTTCAAGCTTTGGTTGATTTCAAATGTAATAATAATAATTCATATATTGTATCCCTTGTCTATCTCAACCAAAATTCAAAGTAAAAAAATAGGACTAAATTACAATCAAATGCTATTTAAAGTGCATTTAAACTTTGATTAGATGTAGTCCTATTTTTTGACTTGATAAGTGAATCCAACAAATCAATTACTAATTTGTAGACAAACTGGATATTGAATTGTGTTTGGTTGTCTTCCCAATCAAATATCAACATTTGACAGAGATGCAACTTCTGCTTGGATAGTTCCAACTGTGCCACCGTTTATCTTTTGTGCCAACGACTTAGTCTGGCTTTAATTCCAGTTCGCCTACAAATTAATAATGGATATGCTGGATTCACATCTCCATCTCAACCAAAAATGTAAGTTAAAGAATAGAACTAAATCAAATCAAACTTACGTTTAATTGAGATGGAGATGTGATTCCAACATATCAATTGTTAATTTGTATAAAAACTGGATTTAACACCCGACTAAGTCACTGACACAAAATATACATCTTTCGCAATACAGTAAATAGCTTATTAACTTGTCGACAAGTTAACAAATTATAAGTTGGATTCACGTTCCAACGAAACCAAAAATAAATCTTAAAGAATAGGATTAAGCCAGAGTCTCCGCTGGCCTCCAGGGATAGTCAGGCACACATTGTTTCTGGATATCAATCAAGTGTAAACAGTTTTAGATGGTCAAACCATTTTAAACATTATTATACCGGCCTCTAAAATCATTGACAGATGGCACCCGTGACTTATGGCATCATTAACTGTCTTACAATAAATAAAATAACATCTGTCAAATTATTTGCATACAGTGAGGCACCTGCAAATCTTGTCATAATGCATACATAGTGGACAGATAAGAGACATTTTAATACAATGTGTAGATGCATCAAACCTTGATCAGATAGTGACTGGATAGATAGATCGTAGATCAGATCAAGAAACTCACATAAGGTATAAGCGAGGCTATAGTAACATTATGGTGTATGGGGTGGATGCAACCACACATGATGACAAGCGCATAAAGCAGGTAGGTGTTCACTACAATAAGGTGTTCACTACAACACAATGATCTAGAAGAAAAAGAAACGCACACCTATTTAGGCGAGGTGCTGGCTAGCGGAGTAGAAAACCTGAAAATAAAAGAGCAGCACACTCTAGGAGCTCATATCCAAAAATGTAATTACCAACGTTTCGACAGCCAAGCTGTCTTCATCAGGGTATAATCACAAACACTGCGGGATGACTCGTTTATATAGTGTCAAAAGACACAGGTGTCTGTAATCATGGCAAGAGTGGCCTAATATCATTGGTTAATTATCAAATATTAAAATACAAAGAAGAGCATACAAACAACAAATGGATAGCACACGATCATAAATGAATTTGACTACACAAGGCTTCAGATCAAAGTCTACGTTGAGACCGAAGGGCGCAAGGGTCTTTAAGTTAAAGATCCAGGCAGCCTCTCGTTTTAACAATAAATTATCAAGGTCACCCCCTCTCCTAGGGAGAGTGACATGTTCCATGCCAATATAACGCAGAGACGAAATCGAGTGGCCTGCCTCCAAGAAGTGGGCCGCAACTGGGTAAGTAAAGTTTCTACACCTAATGGTGCAACAATGCTCTGGGATACGTACTTTTAATTTGCGCTTTGTTTTACCTTCATACATTTTACCACAAGGACAAGTTATAAGATAAATAACTGTCTTAGTGGAGCATGTAATAACACCTTTGATTGGGATCGATTTCCCTGTTTGTGGGTGTTTGAAGGATCTACATTTATAAGTGCCATTGCATTGAGCACAGCCATTACATTTGTAATTTCCATCCAGTAGGGCCGCAAATAGACGTTCAGGAATATATTGGGGTGGTAAATCAGAGTGTACCAATTGGTCTCTGAGATTTTTGCCCCGCGAGAATACGACCAAGGGAAGGTCCGAAAACACATTACCGAGACTATCATCGGATTTTAGGATGTGCCAATGTTTGTGAACAATTCCCTTAATTTGTTCAGAGCACTTTGAATAGCGGGTAGTTAGAACACAAGAATGCGTCTTTTTGCGGGACTGACCTTGAAAAAGGTCATGTCTCGTTTTATTTTGACTTTTCTCAATGGCAATATTAATCTGATCATTCTTGTAGGCCCTCTCCTTGAACTTTCTTTGCGTCTCAGCCATATTTCTGTCGAAATCTGATTGTTTTTTGCAAATTCTTTTGATTCGACAGAATTGGCTGCAGGGCAAACTATTTTTCGAGGGAAGTGGGTGACAACTATCAGCCCTCAACAAACTTACGATCAGTAGGCTTCCTGTAAAGATCAGTGTATAGAACATTATCTTCACACCAGATCAGAAGATCAAGAAAACTGATTTGAAGTGTGTCAGATTGCATAGTAAATCTCAAATGATCAGAACAGGAGTTAAGAAAAGCATAGAATGCCTGGAGCTGTTTTGCATCACCCCTCCATAGGACAAAAATATCATCAATATACCGTTTCCAAATAATGATGTGAGGCTAGAAAACATTTTTGAGAGGATTGAAAATAGACCGTTTCTCCATGTAACCCACATATAAATTAGCATAGTTAGGAGCCATGGGGGATCCCATAGCAGTACCCTTCGTCTGAATAAAGAAATAATTTAGAAACATGAAATAGTTATGTGTGAGTACTATTTCAGCCAATGTCATAATGCATGCACTGGAAGGTAGTTCATTAGGGTCACGTTACAGAAGAACATGTTCCATAGCTTCAATACCGGCCTCGTGTGGAATATTTGTGTATAACGACTCAACATCAAAAGTAACTAACAACGTATTCTCAGGTAGAGGATCAAGAGATTCAATGATAGAGATCATACTGCTGGTGTCCTTTACAAAGGAGGGGAGCTAAAAAAGTCAACAAAAGTAGATAGAGGGGCCGTTACTGCATCAATGCCCGCTACAATAGGGTGCCCTGGAGGTTGTGTAACATTCTTGTGTAATTTTGGCAAAGTATAGAAAGTGGCAATTTTAGGGTGTTGAATAGCCAAAATAATCATGTTATTTTTTGGTTATCTGACCAGAACTTAAATACCCATCTAGGACAGTAAAGATAGTATTCTGAAATTGGGAAGTAGGGTCACTTCTGAGTTTCTTGTGAAAGGTGTTGTAAAGCAGCTGTCTATGTACATAAACACTCATGTACATAAACTGTCCTATCCATGAGTACAACCGACCCACCCTTATCAGCAGGACGAATAAGGACTGACGTATCGGATTGTAAATCAAGCAAAGCTTGTTTTTCATCCTTAGGTAAATTATGGAAAGATTTGGACCCCTGTTTATTCTTAAAACCAGTTATGCATTTGGGGGCGTTATTCAAATTTTGGGATGAAAAACATTCCCGTTTTAAACAAGATATTTTGACATGAAAAGATGCTCGACTATGCATATAATTGACAGCTCTGGATAGAAAACACGCTGATGTTTCCCAAACTGCAAAGATATTGTCTGTGAGTGCAACAGAACTGATGTTACAGGCGAAACCCAGATAAAAATCCAACCAGGAAGTGCCGCATTTTTTTAAACCGCCTCATGCCAATGATTCCTTATATGGCTGTGAATGAGCTACGAATGAGCTTACGTTTTCCACGTATTCCCCAAGGTGTCTACAGCATTGTGACATCTTTTTACGCATTTCTATTGAAGAATAGCCATAAGGGACCATATATAGCAAGTGGTCACATGGTGTCTCCCGCAGAAAATCTTGCGTAAAATACTGAGGTAGCCATTTTTCCAATCAATTCTTATGAGAAACTAATTGCCTCGACGGATATATTAACGAATATATATGTTAAAAACACCTTGAGGATGGATCCTAAACAACGTTTGCCGAGTTTCTGTCGATATTATGGAGTTAATTTTGAAAAAAGTTTGGCGTTGTAGCATTTTCCGGTCGATTTCTCAGCCAAGCATGATGAACAAACGGGAGCTATTTTGCCTACAAAAATAATATTTTTGGAAAAAATGAACATTTGCTATCTAACTGGGAGTCTCCTGAGTGAAAGCATCTGAAGTTCTTCAAAGGTAAATTATTTAATTTGGTTGCTTTTCTTATTTTCGTGAAAATGTTGCCTGCTGCCAGCACAGCCTAGCATAGCATTATGCCATGATAAACTTACACAAATGCTTGTCTAGCGTTGGCTGTAACGCATATTTTGAAAATCTGAGATGACTGTTGTTAACAAAAGGCTAAGCTTGTGTTTGAATATATTTAATTAATCTCACTTGCGATTTTCATGAATAGGAAAAGTTTCTAGGGGTATTTATGTCCGCTGCGTTATGCTAATTCTTTTTAGGCTATGATCACGATCCCGGATCCGGGATTGCTAGTTTCAAGAGGATTTATTAAGGAGATGTCCAACATCATTTTCCGCAAGTCTGCAATATCTCTCGATAGAGTGATTTGCGATTGGCTGGAGGTATAAAATAACTCTTGCTTCTAAAAGATGTCGGAGTATGTGCAGGAGAGCAACCTACTGGTTCAATAGAAGTGTCAGAATTAGGGGAGCTAAAGTATTCCCTTAAACGGATGTTTCTAAAAAAACTTAAACATGTCTACCTTAACATCAAAATCGTTGCACTGGGTTGTAGGCACAAAAGATAACCCTTTATTAAGCAAAGAGACATGGACAGGGCTCAATATCTTGCTTGATAAATTAGACACTCAGTCCAGTGGGTTCTGGGACCGTGTGAACGGTCTCCTCTGCCTCTGATAGTCGTTTCTTCTCGGCATCTCGTCGATGCGTGTGCCTGCGGCCACCTCCTCCCTTCCGTCCGTCCAGTCTCTCGTTGAATAAAAAACTACCACTGGAAGCCGATGAGGCACTGGTTGTAGAGCGTTGATCAGACAGGGGTGGATCGAAGTAAGCTGCATCTGTCATGGAGAGGGGGAGCAGGACCTCTTTTGTCAGGGTTTCTCCAGATGTAGACTGTACCATCGGCCTTTTCTTTTTTTGTCTTGGTTGAATTTCTTGATTTTAAGTTCCTTTATTTCTGTAGACAGCTTGTCCTGGAGCGCTTGGTTAGTTTTCATCAGTTCATTGAATATGCCATCATCATTAACAGCTGTTTGTAGAGCTGTGTGTTTGTCTTTAATCGTGTTATCCATTTCAATAAAATCCTTCTTCAACTGGTCAACAACAACACAACCTGACACTCATTGACAATAAATGCCATCAAGTTAGTGGGCCTTCACATGTCATAGGAATTGCACCTCTCCAACATCAATGCCATCCTAAATCTCCCAGTCTGCCCTGGAGTTGCCGTACATGTTGACTTGGTGACATTATGGTGTCTAGGGAGGATGCAACCACGCATAATGACAAGCTCATAAGGCAGGAGTTCACCAATGTCAATCCCATCCTGAATCTCCCCGAACTGTCCTCAATAAGCACACTCCACCATCAGTCCACCCTCTGGCAGTTAATAAAGACAGAGACATGATGGAATTTAACTGCCACATGTCAGGAGGCCATTCAACAGCCAAAATGCCTTCTGGAAAGTGCTGGTGTGAATTGTCCTCATATTTACCTATTTTGATACCACCTGTCTGGCGAGCCTATGTGACACATGAACTGGACTCGCATGCGAAAAATGAGCTCTCATGCTGTGGTGACTCTGAAACTGGTCTGGAAAACTGTTCAGTAATGCTAACATCCCAATAAGGACATAATGCCATCTATGGCAAACAAGAGACCCATTAGGATTGCCAAATGTAAAAAATAAAATAAAATAAAAAACATGCTGTATGTGATCGATTGACTTTGAGATAGTGGTCTTTGTGCACAATGTTTGATCAGTTCCACCACCTCTGCAGCCCCTTTACTTTCCATCAAAGCCCAGGGATCATCATCAAATGTATATGTGTGTGGAGCTGTGTTGCGTCCCTCATAAGCAACACTTCATAGCCGTAGTCTATGACCTACAATCTAAGTAACCTCTTGGTAACCTGAGGTCACCCTTACAGGTTCTGTCGCGCTCCTCATCCTCCTCCACCATAGCTCAGTTGGTAGAGGATGGCACTTGTAACTCCAGGGTTTGATTCCTGGGACCACCTGACAATAAGTAGCTTTGGATAAAAGCGTCTGCTAAATGGCATATATTATTTATCTCCTGCTGGGCCTGCCCCAAACCGTAATCACAGCCAACTACCCACAGTAAATATCTGCCAAATAATCATCCTACCCGACTTCCAAAGGAATATAAAAGAATATGTAGGATGTGACATGCAGGACTATTTGCCAAATTCAACATAAAAAACTCCAACCACTGTCATGGTTCCTCCTGGCATCATCTCTCTACTCTCGGGCAAGGCCCTGGCGTAGGCAATGGCGGTGTGGGAACAGCAGCCACCATCTTGCAGATCTATACTGTCGAGCTGTGACGAGTCATCAACCATCCAGTCGGTGGATGAGAAGTGGCCAGCCGACTGTTCTACCTCCGCCTAGAGGCCAGACAAGTGGCTGACTTCGCCTTTGAGTTCCACACCCTTGTCCCCGAGAGTGGGTGAAATACTACTAATACTAATTACCACTTTCCACCAGGGTCTGTCTAACTCCATCAAAGAGGAACTGGCTGCTCTGGAAATGGGAGAGGACCATGAGTCCTTGATAATGCTGGCAATCAGAATGGACAACCGCATCCGAGACAGCAGCCTTTTGACACCACTCCAGCATTCCAGTTTCCTGAGCACCCTAAGTCCACCGAGCCCAGCATCGAGGATCACATGCAAATGGGATGCACACGTCTGTGACAAGTGCATGTGCGATCGCTGCTGCCTCTATGGCGGAGGTCTCAGCCATCTCCGTGCTACCTGCCGATAGCTGTAGGGAAACGCCAGGGCTCGCCAGGAGAGTGGGGAGACCCTGACGAGCTGTGCAGTCACTGTCCGTTACTACCCGCAACACTCCACTGGGACAACCGTCAGCAGGAGATTCAAGCCTTTGTGAACTCCGGGGCCGCAGATCATTTCATTGATCAAGACTTCGCCAGAGAGTTACAGATCCCCTACGTGAAATGTCCCATCCCTCTACAGATTCAAGCCCTCGATGGAGATGGAATATCGGACCAAGCACACTCTACTGCAGGTTGGGGTGAGCCACTCTGAGACTCATAGTTTTCTGTTGATCACTGCTCCGGAGAGCCCCTTATCCTAGTGTACCCCTGCCTAGCGCTACATTACCCACTAATTTCCTGGTCCACGGGACACCTACTACACTGGGGTAAGAACTGCCAGACTAAATGTCTAAGACCCCCACCAAGAGCCTCGCCATGTCCTCCTGCATCCCTTGAAGACCAAGACTTTTCTGCTCTCTCTCCCAAATACTTCGACCCCCGGGAGACCTTCAGTAATTGACAGGCCGCTACCCTTCCCCCTCATAATCCTTACGACTGTGCCATTGAACTAAGATAGTTAGACAAGCTGCTCTAACTTGATTGATAGCCTGAAATGGCTTCTTGGTAGGTAATTATGATGTGTCCCTGCATCGATTACAGAGGGCTGAACCAGATTATGATCAAGAATTGTTACCCCCTACCCCTGATGTCCTCCGTATTGTAGTTGGTCCAAGGGGCCCAATTCTTCACCAAACTGATCCTCCGCAACGATTACAATCTGGTTAGATTCAGGGAGGGAGATGAGTGGAAGACTCTTTAACACTCCTAGTGGCCATTGTGAGTATTTAATCATGACCTTCGGATTATCGAACTCATCGCCATTCTTTCAAGCATTGGTCAATGACACCCTGAGGGATATGTTGGATCGGTTCGTCTTTTTTTTGTACCTCTACGACATCTTGATCTTCTCCAAGACCCTTCCGGAACACACGTCCGCCAAGTCCTGAGACACCTCCTGCAGAGTCAACTTTATGTCAAGATAGAGAAGTGTGAGTTCCACATATCCCAGGTTTCCTTATCATTACCGCAGACATCCAAATGGACCCCGTAAAGATTGAGGAGGTCGCCGTCTGACCCCGTCCCACCAACTCAAGCAGGTCCAGCGGTTCCTCGGGTTTGGCAATTTTTACATGTGTTTCATACGCAACTTTGGTGTGGTGGCAGTGCCTCTCATAGTCCTAACCCGCAATTCCCAGACCCATTTTTGATGGACCCCGAGCCTGAAAGGGCATTCATGGAGCTCAAGGGACGTTTCACCTCTGGAACCATCCTTGTTCATCCTGATCCGACTCGTCCCTTTGTGGTGGAGGTGGACGCCTCGGACACTGGAGCAGGGGCGGTCCTTTCACAGCGGAAGAAGGTGGTTAAGAAACTGCACCCATGCAACTTTCTATCTAAGCGGTTCTCACCAGCAGAACTCAACTACGATGTAGGAAACATGGAGCTCTTGGCAGTTGTGGGCTCTTGCGGGGTGAAGAAACTGGTTGGAGGGGGCACCTCATCCTTTCATGATCTGGACAGACCATAAGAACTTGGACTCCATTCAAGAAGCCAAGAGGTTGAACGCTCGCCAGGCTACTGTAAAATGGATTTTAAAAAAATAATCATCAGCAACCTAAACACCCCATAATAATGACAATGCAGAGAAAAAAAGGCTTTTAGACATTTTTGCAAATGTATTAAAAGTAACAGAGAAATGCCTTATTTACATAATTATTCAGATTCTTTGCTATGAGACTCGAAATTGAGCTCAGGTGCATCCTGTTTTTATTGATCATCCTTCAGATGTTTCTACAACTTGATTGAAGTCCACCTGTGGTAAATTCAATTGGACATGATTTGGAAAGGCACACACCTGTCTATATATGGTCCTACAGTTGACAGTGCATGTCAAAGCTGAAACCACGCAATGAAGTCGAAGGAATTGTCCATAGAGCTCTGAGACAGGACTGTGTATGGGCACAGATCTGGGGAAGGGTACCAAAACATTTCTGCAGGACTAAAGGTCCCCAAGAAACCATTGGCCTCCATCATTCTTAAATGGAAGAAGTTTGGAACCACCAAGACTCTTCCTAGAGCTGGCCGCCCAGCCAAACTGAGCAATCAGGGGAGGAGAGCCTTGGTCAGGGAGGTGACCAAGAACCCGATGGTCACTCTGACATAGCTCTAGAGTTCCTCTGTGGAGATGGGAGAAACTTTGAGGGACAACCTTCTCTACAGCACTCCACCGATCAGGCCTTTATGAGTGGCCAGACAGAAGCCACTCATCAATAAAAGGCACATAACAGCCCGCTTGGAGTTTTCCAAAAAGCACCTAAAGTCTCGCAGACCATGATAAACAAGATTATCTGGTCTGATGAAACCAAGGTTCAACTCTTTGGCCTGAATGCCAAGTGTCACGTCTGGAGGAAACCTGGCACCATCCCTACGGTGAAGCATGGTGGTGGCAGCATCATGCTGTGGCAGTGTTTTTCAGCAGCAGGGACTGGAAGACTAGTCAGGATCTAGGCAAAGATGAACGGAGCAAAGTACAGAGATATCCTTGATGAAAACCTGCTCCTGAGCGCTCAGGACCTCAGACTGGGGCAAAGGTTCACCTTCCAACAGGACAATGACCCTAAGCACACAGCCAAGACAACGCAGGAGTGGCTTCGGGAGAAGTCTCTGAATGTCCTTGAGTGGCCCAGCCAGAGCCCGTACTTGAACCAGATTGAATATTTCTGGACAGACCTGAAAATAGCTGTGCAGCAATCCTCCCCATCCAACCCAACAGAGTTTGAAAGGATCTGTCGAGAAGAATGGGAGAAATTGTTGATTTGTTGATGTTCTTGTAAGCGCTTTTTGAGCAGGGCCTTCCTTTTTCCACATTTGTGGTTTATGTGGCAACCATCTCTGAAAGGCATGCGTCTGCTCAGACCAGTGTCTAAGCTTATGGCACTGGCCTGGCTTTGGTGCTGGACGATTTTGTTGAGCCACCATTTGAACCATTGAAGTCTGTGGACCTGAAGGTCCTTTCCTACAAGACTTCCGTGCTCATGGCCTTGGCGTCGGCCAAGCGTGTTGGGGTTTCTTCATCAGTTCACTTTCCTGTTTGGAGTTTGCGCCTGGCAACTCGAAAGTGAGGTTACGTCCTAATGCATCTTTTGCTGTCAAGGTTATGCTTATGCCTTACAGGTCCCTGGCTTTCGAGCTGTTCTCTTTCTCACATCCTCCATTTGCTTCCAGTGAACAACAGAGATTGCATGGCCTGTGTCCGGTGCGTACTTTACAGACATAAATGGATAGGACCAGGGGTCTTTGCATTTTTGACCAGATTGTTGTCTAAAACGTTACAATACATTCACAACACATTAAGTGTGTGCCCTCAGACCACTACTCTACTACCACATATCTACAACACAAAATCCATGTGCACGTGTGTGTACAGTGTGTATGTTATCATGTGTATGCATGTGTCTCTTCACAGTCCCGCTGTTCCATAAGGTGTATTTTTATCTGTTTTTTTAAATCTAATTTTACTGCTTGCATAATTTACTTGATGTGGAAAAGGAGTTCCAAGTAGTCATTGCTCTATGTAAAACTGTGCGCCTCCCATAGTCTGTTCTGTTTAGGTTTGTGTGTAGTCAAGGCTTTGTCATTAAAATTATATTGTGCCTATTTTCCACCAAGCTGTTCCAGGCATGGAGTGGCAAGCTGGAACTTTCAGGGGCTTGTAGACCTTAAGCAGTGTGATGTGGTCCAGGTAATTATCACACACACGTATACACACTCACTCAATCACTCACTCTGTTTTGCTGTATTATTATTTTAACATGAGACAATTGTTCCTCTCTCTTCTAGATCTGACACTCCTATTAGCTCAACCTCTGCCTCTGCATCTCGTACACCGGCCACGGCAGGTGATACAGGTAATTATCACGTGCATGTATACACACATGCACACTCTCCCTCACTTGGGGCTCTATTCAATCACATCCGCTTTAGCCGACATCCACATAGCGGTTGTTTTGGCGGTGTCTGAGGTGGAACTGTGTTAGAGCTGTCAAATTCACAAGTGGCTTGTGGCATTATACCTAAAGCGGACATTGTCATTGGCTGCATGGAGTCGCATTAACAGAAATCTCATGTAGCCCTGTTTACAATTTGGCATGTAATCTACACCTCGATAGGCTGATAGAAATCCTCATTATTTAATTGAATGATTTTAAATTTGAGCGTCATTATTTCTATATAACCTACACTTTCTTGTTCTGAATTTGTAACGTGAGTAGGACATGTGTAGTTTTGTGACAATGATCAAGAGCTGCTGCTTACCGATTTGACAGATCCAACACATTTACACCTCAGACACCACCAAAACATCAGCTATGCGGGTGTCGGCTATTGCTGGTTAATGCTTGATCTGATTGAATGATATTGTATAATATTGTAAAATACTATGGCTTCATTTGTACAGTGTGAGGTTATTCTGTGTGCTTTCTTCTGAGTTGAAAAACATGCCTCCCTCTCTCACACACACACATTAGACCCAATGTAAATACATTGTTTATTTCATGTATGTTCCATTTTATTTGAGGACTGTGTACATTCAGAGTTAAGGCAATAGTTTGGTTTATTGTCTTTTTCTCTGATTAAAATGAATTATCAAAAAGAAATTGGCAAACCTGCCTACATAAAAAAATGTTTTTTTTTAATGGCGACCCATCCAAATCACTCAGTTTGTTCTCCACAATGAATGTATGTAGCGATTAACATTCAGGGCGAGTCATTAGGCGACCAAGGGCAAGGAATGGAGAGCGAGATGACCTGGATGGAGTTCCAGGCTCAGTTATTTATGAAGCAGAAAAGCATAGATGGGTGGCTAACAAATAAAACATACACAAACACTCTCACACACACTCATTAGTAGGTAAATATGTCAATATATTTTAATTACTTGTTTATTTTACATGTATGCTCTATTTTATTTCAGGATTGGAGATATTTAGGCCTACAGATTGTGTTATCCATTTCCAACAACAGACATGTGCAGTTGTACTTACTCAAAGTTGGTGGAGAGGTCATGGTTAGGAGAGATGGTGGCTGACAAGGAAAACAAGATGCCACACACACACTCTCTCTCGCTCTCCCACACGAAGACACAATAAACATGACTCTCAGACACCTACATTAGACATAATGTAAATACATTTTTTTTTACCTTTATTTAACCAGGTAGGCAAGTTGAGAACAAGTTATAATTTATAATTGCGACCTGGCCAAGATAAAGCAAAGCAATTCGACACATACAACAACACAGAGTTACACATGGAGTAAAACAAACATACAGTAGAAACATAAGTCTATATACGATGTGAGCGAATGAGGTGAGATAAGGGAGGTAAAGGCAAAAAAAAGGCCATGGTGGCCTTGGTAGATTTGCAATGGAAGAATGTGCAAAGTAGAAATAATGGGGTGCAAAGGAGCAAAATAAAATAAATAAATAACAGTCGGGGAAGAGGTAGTTGTTTGGGCTAAATTATACATGGGCTATGTACAGGTGCAGTAATCTGTGAGCTGCTCTGACAGCTGGTGCTTAAATCTTGAGGGAGATAAGTGTTTCCAGTTTCAGAGATGTTTGTAGTTCGTTCCAGTCATTGGCAGCAGAGAACTGGAAGGAGAGACTGGTCCAAAGGAGGAATTGGCTTTGGGGGTGACCAGAGAGATATACCTGCTGGAGGGCGTGCTACAGGTGAGTGCTGCTATGGTGACCAGCGAGCTGAGATAAGGGGGGACTTTACCTGGCAGGGTCTTGTAGATGTCCTGGAGCCAGTGGGTTTGGCGACGAGTATGAAGCAAGGGCCAGCTAACGAGAGCATACAGGTCGCAGTGGTGGGTAGTATATGGGGCTTTGGTGACAAAACGGATGGCACTGTGATAGACTGCATCCAATTTATTGAGTAGGGTATTGGAGGCTATTTTGTAAATAATATCGTCAAAGTCGAGGATCGGTAGGATGGTCAGTTTTACGAGGGTATGTTTGGCAGCATGAGTGAAGGATGCTTTTTTTGCAAAATAGGAAGCCAATTCTAGATTTAACTTTGGATTGGAGATGTTTGATGTGAGTCTGGAAGGAGAGTTTACAGTCGAGACAGACACCTAGGTATTTGTAGTTGTCCACATATTCTAAGTCAGAACCGTCCAGAGTAGTGATGCTGGACGGGCGGGCGGGCAGGTGCAGGCAGCGATCGGTTGGAGAGCATGCATTTAGTTTTACTAGTATTTAAGAGCAGTTGGAGGCCACGGAAGGAGAGTTGTATGGCATTGAGGCTCGTCTGGAGGGTTGTTAACAGTGTCCAAAGAAGGGCCAGAAGCATACAGAATGGTGTCTGCGTAGAGGTGGATCAGAGACTCCCCAGCAGCAAGAGCGATATCATTGATGTATACCGAGAAGAGAGTCGGCCCAAGAATGTAACCCTGTGGCACCCCCATAGAGACTGCCAGAGGCCCGGACAACATGCCCTCCGATTTGACACACTGAACTCTATCTGAGAAGTAGTTGGTGAACCAGGCGAGGCAATCATTTGAGACACCAAGGCTATCGAGTCTGCCGATGAGGATGTGGTGATTGACAGAGTCAAAAGCCTTGGCCAGGTCAATGAATACGGCTCCAGAGTATTGTTTCTTATCGATGGCGGTTAAGATATCGTTTAGGACCTTGAGCGTGGCTGAGGTACGCCCATGACCAGTTCTGAAACCTGATTGCATAGCGGAGAAGGTGCGGTGGGATTCAAAATGGTCGATAATCTGTTTGTTGAAATGGCTTTCGAAGACCTTAGAAAAGGCAGGGTAGGATAGATATAGGTCTGTAGCAGTTTGGGTCAAGAGTGTCCCCCCCTTTGAAGAGGGGGATGACCGCAGCTGCTTTGCAATCTTTGGGAATCTCAGACGACACGAAAGAGAGGTTGAACAGGGGTTCAAAAGGAGTTGCAACATTTTCGGCAGATCATTTTAGAAAGAAAGGGTCCAGATTGTCCAGCCCGGCTGATTTGTAGGGGTCCAGATTTTGCAGCTCTTTCAGCACATCAGCTGACTGGATTTGGGAGAAGGGGAAATGGGGAAGGTTTGGGCGAGTTGCTGTGGGGGTGCAGAGTTGTTGACCGGGGTTGCCAGGTGGAAAGCATGGCCAGCCGTAGAAAAATGCTTTTTGAAATTCTCAATTATAGTGGATTTATCGGTGGTGAAATAGTTTCCTATCCTCAGTGCAGTGGGCAGCTGGGAGGAGGTGCTCTTATTCTCCATGGACTTTAGTGTCCCAGAACTTTTTTGAGTTTGTGTTGCAGGAAGCAAATTTCTGCTTGAAAAAGCTAGCCTTGGCTTTTCTGCCTGTGTATATTGGTTTCTAACTTCCCTGAAAAAAGTTACATATCACGGGGGCTGTTCGATGCTAATGCAGAACGCCATAGGATGTTTTTGTGTTGGTTAAGGGCAGTCAGGTCTGGAGAGAACCAAGGGCTATATCTGTTCCTGGTTCTACATTTCTTGAATGGGGCATGTTTATTTAAGATGGTGAGGAAGGCATTTAAATAAAAAAAAAAACAGGCATCCTCTACCGACAGGATGAGATCAATATCCTTCCAGGATGCCTGGGCCTGGTCGATTAGAAAGGCCTGCTCGCTGAAGTGTTTCAGGGAGCATTTTACAGTGATGAGTGGAGGTCGTTTGACTGCTGACTCATTACGGATGCAGGCAATGAGGCAGTGATCGCTGAGATCGTGGTTGAAAACAGCAGAGGTGTATTTAGAGGGCAAGTTGGTTAGGATGATATCTATGAGGGTGTCCGTGTTTAAGGCTTTGGGGAGGTACCTGGTAGGTTCATTGATAATTTGTGTGAGATTGAGGGCAACAAGCTTAGAGTGTAGGATGGCTGGGGTGTTAAGCATGTTCCAGTTCAGGTCACCTAGCAGCACAAGCTCTGAAAATAGATGGGGGGGCAATCAGTTCACATATGGTGTCCATAGCACAGCTGGGGGCAGAGGGTGGTCTATAGCAGGCGGCAACATTGAGAGACTTGTTTTTAGAGAGTTGGATTTTTAAAAGTGGAAGTTCAAATAGTTTGGGTACAGTCCTGGATAGTAGGACAGAACTCTGCAGGCTATCTCTGCAGTAGATTGCAACACCGCCCCCTTTGGCCATTCTATCTTGTCTGAAAATGTTGTAGTTAGGGATGGAGATTTCAGAGTTTTTGGTGGTGTTCCTAAGCCAGGATTCAGACACGGCTAAGACATCCGGGTTGGCAAAGTGTACTAATGTTAACATGCATGAAACCAAGGCTATTACGGTTACAGAAGTCATCAAAAGAGAGCCTGGGGAATAGGAGTGGAGCTAGGCACTGCAGGGCCTGGATTCACCTCTACATCACCAGAGGAACAGAGGAGGAGTAGAATAAGGGTACGGCTTAAAGCTATAAGAATTGGTAATCTAGGACGTCCGGAACAGAGAGTAAAAGGTTTCTGGGGGATATAAAATAGCTTCAAGGTATAATGTACAGACAAAGGTATTGTAGGATGTGAATACAGTGGAGGTAAACCTAGATATTGAGTTATGATGAGAGCGATATTGTCTCTAGAAACATAATTGAAACCAGGTAATGCCATCGCATGTGTGGGTGGTGGAACTGAAAGGTTGGATAAGGTATAATGAGCAGGGCTAGAGGCTCTACAGTGAAATAAGCCAATAAACACCAACCAGAACAGCAATGGACGAGGCATATTGACATTAAGGAGAGGCATGCTTAGTTGAGTGATCATAAGGGTCCAGTGAGTAGTGAGGTTGGTTGGGGTCACGGCGATTCAGACAGCTAGCCAGGCCATCAGTAGCAAGCTGGCAGAGGATGGAGGTCTATTTTTAGCCACCTCATGGGTTTCCGTCAGTAGATTAGTGGGGTTCCGTGTGGTAGAGGGGACCAATGCAATTGGCAAAACAGTTATAGTGACCCAAGAAAATTGTCAGATGGACCTATTCAGATAGCAGCCGATAGGACAGCTAACGATTAGCGGGCCGCAGATGGGGGTTCAGGTAACGTCGCGACGGAGGGGCCAGTTGAATAACTCCCTCGGGCAGACAACGTCGGTAGTCCAGTCGTGAAGGCCCGGTGCGGCTCCGTGTCGGCAGTAAAACGGGTCCGGATAGGTGATTGTAGCCCAGGAGTGGCTGATGGAACTCTTCAGCTGGCTAGCTCCGGAATAACTGATGTTTGATCCTGGACCAACATAAGCCAGTAGTCACTCGGATAGCAGTTAGCTAGCTGCAAGATCCAAATCAAATCAAATGTTATTTGTCACATACACATGGTTAGCAGATGTTAATGCGAGTGTAGCGAAATGCTTGTGCTTCTAGTTCCGACAATGCAGTAATAACCAACAAGTAATCTAGCTAACAATTCCAAAACTACTACCTAATAGACACAAGTGTAAGGGGATAAAGAATATGTACATAAAGATATATGAATGAGTGATGGTACAGAGCGGCATAGGCAAGATACAGTAGATGGTATCGAGTGCAGTATATACATATGAGATGAGTATGTAAACAAAGTGGCATAGTTAAAGTGGCTAGTGATGCATCTATTACATAAGGATGCAGTAGATGATATAGAGTACAGTATATACGTTTACATATGAGATGAATAATGTAGGGTATGTAAACATTATATTAGGTAGCATTGTTTAGTGACTAGGTATATATTTTACATAATTTCTCATTAATTCCCATTATTAAAGTGGCTGGAGTTGAGTCAGTGTGTTGGCAGCAGCCACTCAATGTTAGTGGTGGCTGTTTAACAGTCTGATGGCCTTGAGATAGAAGCTGTTTTTCAGTCTCTCGGTCCCAGCTTTGATGCACCTGTACTGACCTCGCCTTCTGGATGATAGCGGGGTGAACAGGCAGTGGCTCGGGTGGTTGTTGTCCTTGATGATCTTTATGGCCTTCCTGTGACATCGGGTGGTGTAGGTGTCCTGGAGGGCAGGTAGTTTGCCCCCGGTGATGCGTTGTGCAGACCTCACTACCCTCTGGAGAGCCTTACGGTTGTGGGCGGAGCAGTTGCCGTACCAGGCGGTGATACAGCTCGACAGGATGCTCTCGATTCTGCATCTGTAGAAGTTTGTGAGTGCTTTTGGTGACATGCCAAATTTATTCAGCCTCCTGAGGTTGAAGAGGCGCTGCTGCGCCTTCTTCACGATGCTGTCTGTGTGGGTGGACCAATTCAGTTTGTCTGTGATGTGTACGCCGAGGAACTTAAAACTTACTACCCTCTCCACTATGTGGATAGGGGGTGTTCTCTCTGCTGTTTCCTGAAGTCCACAATCATCTCCTTAGTTTTGTTGATGTTGAGTGTGAGGTTATTTTCCTGACACGACACTCCGAGGGCCCTCACCTCCTCCCTGTAGGCCGTCTCTTCGTTGTTGGTAATCAAGCCTACCACTGTTGTGTCGTCCGCAAACTTGATGATTGAGTTGGAGGCGTGCGTGGCCACGCAGTCGTGGGTGAACAGGGAGTACAGGAGAGGGCTCGGTACGCACCCTTGTGGGGCCCCAGTGTTGAGGATCAGCGGGGTGGAGATTTTGTTGCCTACCCTCACCACCTGGGGGCGGCCCGTCAGGAAATCCAGTACCCAGTTGCACAGGGCGGGGTCGAGACCCAGGGTCTCGAGCTTGATGACGAGCTTGGAGGGCACTATGGTGTTAAATGCCGAGCTGTAGTCGATGAACAGCATTCTCACATAGGTATTCCTCTTGTCCAGATGGGTTAGGGCAGTGTGCAGTGTGGTTGAGATTGCATCGTCTGTGGACCTATCTGGGCGGTAAGCAAATTGGAGTGGGTCTAGGGTGTCAGGTAGGGTGAAGGTGATATGGTCCTTGACTAGTCTCTCAAAGCACTTCATGATGACCGAAGTGAGTGCTACTGGGCGGTAGTCGTTTAGCTCAGTTACTTTAACTTTCTTGGGAACAGGAACAATGGTTGCCCTCTTAAAGCATGTGGGAACAACAGACTGGGATAGGGATTGATTGAATATGACTGTAAACACACCAGCTAGCTGGTCTGCGGATGCTCTGAGGGCGCGGCTGGGGATGCCGTCTGGGCCTGCAGCCTTGCGAGGGTTGACACGTTTAAATGTTTTCCTCACGTCGGCTGCATGGAAGGAGAGTCCGCATGTTTTAGTTGCGGGCCGTGTCAGTGGCACTGTATTGTCCTCAAAGCGGGCAAAAAAGTTGTTTAGTCTGCCTGGGAGCAAGACATAATTTTGCACGCCCAATTTTTCAGTTTTGATTTGTTAAAAAAGTTTGAAATATCCAATAAATGTCGTTCCACTTCATGATTGTGTCCCACTTGTTGTTGATTCTTCACAAAAAATACAGTTTTATATCTTTATGTTTGAAGCCTGAAATGTGGCAAAAGGTCGCAAAGTTCAAGGGGGGCGAATACTTTTGCAAGGCACTGTACATAGGCGTACAGAGGCCCATTATCAGCAACCATCACTCCTGTGTTCCAATTGCACGTGGTGTTAGCTAATCCAAGTTCATAATTTTAAAAGGCTAACTGATCATTAGAAAATCCTTTTGCAATTATGTTAGCACAGCTGAAAATTGTTGTTCTGGTTAAAGAAGCAATACAACTGGCCTTCTTTAGACTAGTTGAGTACCTGGAGCGTCTGCAATTGTGGGTTTGTTTACAGGCTCATTATGTTTCTGGTCATTTTGAGCCTGTAATCAAACCCACATATGCTGAAAAAATATCAAGGTAAGACCCAAGTTCAGACTGTGTGAAGTAACAATGTTTAATGTAACCACAGGGGCAGGCAAACGACAGGTCAAGGCAGGCATGGGTCGATAATCCAGAGTAGGAGTAAATGTACAGGACGGCAGGCAGGCTCAGGCAGAGTTCAGTCATCCAGAAGTGGAGCAAAGGTACTGGATATGAGGCAGGCTCAGGGGCGGGCAGGGTGGTTGGGCGGGTACAGGGTCAGAGGCGAGGGTCAAAAACCAGGAGGACAATAAAGAAAGAGCTTGGGAAAAGGCAGGAGGTGAAAGGACAAACTCTGGTAAACTTGACAAACAATACGAACTGGCAACAGACAGACAGAAAATCAGGTAAAAATACACAGGGGAAGATGGGTGACACCTGGAGGGGGGTGGAGACAATACCAAGGACAGGTGAAACAGATGAGGGCGTGACAGATGGATGCTTCTTCCTCTCTGTCACGGATTCCATGGTTGCCCTGAATTTGAAGATGTAATCCGTAGACAGGTGTATTATATAACAGCCTTCTGTGTGTTCTCTTTTTGACTCCCTGTGCATATTTCCAATCAAATGGCAGAATTTTCTCCATCTCCTTAACTATCATACTCTAATTCCACTGGGCATTCCACTGATTTCAAAACTCAGTCCTCTAGAAAATGGAGAGCATCACTTTTGCAGTTCTACTACGTGATATCTTTAAAAAAAGCTGTATTAGAAAGAATTACCGACACATACTGACCCAGCTTATGTTATAGACATAAGTCTGCCATGCATGTACATGGCAGACCAATCCAAACTCATGTCCAGCCCATCCATTATCTCAGCCAATCATGGTAAGCGAGAAGGTTCCTGAATTCAGTGGCTAAACCAACTAGGCTTGTAAGTGAACATATTTATTCATGTTTACAGATGGCATACAAGTTTGTTATTTTGGCACATGAATGTTCACATGTTCCAGAAGTAATTTCTGCACCCCAAAAATAATTTAGATTATTTTTTTACATTTCACGTTCAAATGCCTTTTCTGTGAAGTAGTGACTCATGACATACAAGTCACAAATATGGTAGTGAGAGGAAACCCAGTGGCCAGCAGTGGGAGAAGATGGAACAAGATGGATTTTGGCCCAACATTCTGATAATTTTGTCATTGATGAAACCGTTGATCTCAATTCAGTTTTCTGTTCTCAAAACTATAATCTGTTACAAACAGTGTGGACTAAGTTTTCTAGACTTCACTTTGATTAGGAGTGTAAAGGCGAATTGAGTTATTGCACATGCGCACTTCACAGAGTAGTCGTTCCCTAATGGAATATGCAAATGTATGATTAAACGCACCAATAGGATCTCACTAGCTCGTTGTTACGTTCCCCAGTTTCAGTGTTGTGGTTTTGTTTGTATGTGTGTGTTTCAGGATGGCTTCCTGAAATTCCCCCAAGCAGCTGATTGGTCGGCCCCATCGATGATTGGAGCTGACCCCACCCTCTCATCAGAGGATACAGCTGTATCCTAATTACAGTCCTTCTGAAGCTAGAAAAGCAAGTGTTCCTTTGTTAGGACATATCAATCAGTTCTTTCCTGTGTTGGTTGTTGCTGATAGAGAGCTGATGGTTATGTTCTGTGGTTGTTGCTGAGAGAGAGAGCTGATTGGTATGTCCTGTGTGGGTCAAAAAGACAGTTTTTGATTCTTGAAATTATTTACTTACGTTTGGGATTATTCTGTCATTTATTCCCAGGGGGGAAGAGACCTAGGGAGTGTGTAGGCAGGAGGCCTGCGGTATTGCATAACCCGTAGTACACACTAGGTAAGACCTGGGTGAACCACCCCCTGTATTTTGGTTAGCGCACCAGGTGGTGGTAAGTAGTGGGTAGGTAAGGTAGGAGAGGGGGCTTGGACATTTACTTTCTTTGCTTTGGTTCCGTTCAGACCCTTTTCCCCAAATTTACCGTGTGAAGGAATAAATTCCCAGTAAACGGTAAATTCTCTGCCTTTTGTCATCCTTACATGCACTTACAATCCCATACCGCTTTCACTCCGTGGGGAGCTGTTGTAGCAGGGTGTTGCGATACCTCTCCAAGAAGCGTACGTAAACACTTGTGCTTGGCTCTGTCCCCCTCCTTGCTTGTTCTGCCCACTATAACTCATTTGTTCCCATTTGAAATGACAGCCTGTGGTCTCTTTCACCCTAACCGGGTACTCAGGGAATTCAGAAATATAATCCCCACCACAGTTGCAACATTTTACATTCAGACTCTTCAATAACATATTCCTTCTGTCTGCAAACACTTGACATGTGACCAAACTTTTTACACTTCTTGCATTGGGTTTTGCAAAAACACTCTTACAGTGTATCCCATACATCCCAGCTTTACATTAGGTGGTGTATATACACTTCCTCAAACATCAATAATACAAACTTTTCTCCCTTTCCCCATACGGGTCAAGTGACGAGCATTACCTACTCCTGGAATTTCTTGCCTAAAATATTGTTTTTTCAATATCCAACAGGATGCCAGAGAACACCTTTTACCGGTACCCTGCTCCAAAAATCAAAGCTGTCCACTTCCTGCATTGATAGTTTTGCGAGCCACAATGCATGCTCCTTTTGCTCTTGGGATACACACAATATCAACACCATACCACTCCTGGTTACTTTGACTGCGTCCACTTTTCCCAAGACCTTCCTCACTATCCCTGTGACTTCAAAAGGGTCTCCCAAATGAACATCCTTATCCAAACAACATACTCCAACAAGCAACGATTCATCAGACTCATTTTCCACAAGAAATGTTAGCCCTTTTTGTTCCATTCTTGGACTTCACTGTTCTTGGACTTCATCTTTCTCACAAACTACTCGACTCGCTTTCATCTTCAAACAACACTTCTGCTTCCGCCATCGCAACTTCTCCCGATAAGATAGCCAACTTACCTCTATTTTTGTCAGCCACCTTTCATCTCTATGGTCAAAAATCTGGTTAGAGAGCAGTCGAGTCGTGATTGGTCCAAAAACCTGACCAATTGTGTTTCAGTAGACTGCTACAGGCTATGTTCAATGGCTAGAATTTCCCCGTTATAAAATTATAGTAAGCAGTTGCGAGAGCAAAATGGATTTTGGATAGCAAACTGGAAAATTGTTGTGAGAGGGAGAAAGATACATTTGTGCTCACGGCTCCCATCCTCTGCTTGCTCGACCATAGTTCTTCTCTCTTGACTCAAGTGTTTCTTCTCACAATTAAGTTTAATCTTGCTTGAGCCCAAATCGGAATTCACACCACAAAGAATATTTGTTTGTCAAATGGCAGTCAGGCATCAATCATCATGTCAGCAGAATAAGACCTTCGATATTTATCAGAAAAGGCAGCATCGAGCTCATCACACGGCACTTTTACCACCCTGTAAAATTATGAATTTATTTAATCTGTAGCCTAATAAACTGCATCCTACTGAGCACAGATGTCAATTCAACATTGGTTCTTCAATGTAATTTCATGTAACAAAAAAATATTTGAGTCATTTTGCAGATGCTCTTGTCTAGAGCGACTTACATGAGCAATTGCTCAAGGGCACATTGATAGATTTCGGTTATTGTCCCAATGCTCTTAACTTCTAGGCTACCTGCCGACCTAGATGACACAGAAACAACAACAACGTTGATTCAGTCAGTGTGCCCAGTGATTGGTTTCCCAAGTTGTTGTGGGCGGACCACACACCATATTATCGCTTTACTCCAAGTTTACTTCAATATGATGGTTATTATATCAATATTTCAGTATAATGATGTTTCCACCGCCCTTTCTCGCTTAATTCATTTTACCGACATAAAAAGATCCCACCATGTCTAACAAACAAATGATCTGTTTGCATTTATAAAATGTACCGAAACGTCCTGTTTCCCTTACAGGTGTTTTTTGTTGTTGTTGTATATACGGTACGACTTTACTCACATAACTGTGGATAGAAAAGTGGTTAATAACAGACATAATAGATATTCAAACGGGACAATCCGACAGGGCATAGAGAACAATGGAGAAATACTCTGGGGGGAATATCGCATCACTAAAAAGTGTCAGCATGCTTCAGTCACGGCTGTCGGCTAGCTGAGCCAAAGATTACATTTACATTTAAGTCATTTAGCAGACGCTCTTATCCAGAGCGACTTACAAATTGGTGCATTCACCTTATGACATCCAGTGGAACAGCCACTTTACAATAGTGCATCTAAAACACTCGCATACTCCCTTAAAATACCTTTGCTTGAAAAACGATTAAAATGCAGCATAGGGTACGGTTTGTCAATTTTGAGAAGCCATAGACGGAATGAATCTAACTCAAGAAATCTGTCATTAATTTGAACGTTTTTGCCGAGATCTTAGTCGCGCAACTTTACATCCAAGATGTTTGGTGCAGTGTTTCTCAATGAAAAAACATGCATTAAAATGAGTCGTCTCTTGTGGAATGACAACAAAGACTTTATTGAATATTGAAGAATCCCTACTGTTGACCAATTCTTGACAAAGGGGCGTAGACTTCGGGCCCGAACTTCGGCTTGTCTTCAGAAAAAATGTGGCCCAAACAGCCGATAAAACCCTCACAGAAGTCTGAAACAGCACAAAATGTAGTCATCATATATGCACAAACTCTCCTGAACTGTTTTGGCTGGAAGCTTATGGACACTTTAAGCCTCGACACATTTCTACTTTCTTAAGAAGATATTCCTATCTACATGACAACATATTCCATTTCACCATTTCAGAATAATTCTCTCAGAAAACCTAAGGTAACCTCCCTCTGAAGTTTTCTGTGGAACTTCCAAGTTAGTGAGATGGTACCTGGATTGTTTTCTCCCATACATCAGTCCTAAAATACCAGAACAGTAAACATAGATATCCAAAACCACTATTTGGTCTGATAGCAATGCCGTGGAGTGCAACAGTGCCGGCCTTCACTGGAATAGAACAGGCCTCTTCCGTGGAAATGAGAACTGAGATGACAAATAATATCACCAGCACTTAGAGCAGTAACACACAAATTCTTATCATACTCAAACATCAGTGGTAAGACATTTTGTCACATGTGATAACCATCAGAGCTTCTGGGTTGAGGACTCTGATGGTTGACAAAATGTATTTCTGATTGCTGTTCCTCTGAACTCCAATTAGTGGCTACGTGAGATTTAATTTTGGTACTAATAGCTTAACAGTGAAAATGCTGTCAACAGGCCTCTTCCATGCATAATCAGAACAGATGTTGATAGTAAGGCTAATATAATTCTCCAGAACCGAAGGATGATGGTGACAAATAGGCAGGTTACGTACATATTTTAATCACTGTCCATATGGGCAATCAAGAAGCCATTTTTTTCCTACTGCCATTTAAAATCTCCAAGTGGAAGATCTTGTATCTTAATACTCGGATTTGTCAATTATGTTTAAAACACATGGTTATAATGTATGCAGTGGCCACACTTGTGACTTATCTGGCTGCTGGCCTCTGACATGCAAAATGTGTTTGGGTAAGAGTAGGGTACAGTTTCCCCTAGACGCTAGGGAAAACTTCACCCCGCAGCAAAGTTTGGAATGACTTCAAATGCTTGACTTGCAGAATTCCATCTGGTAAACAACCCAAAATACAATATTTGTAAACAATGACAGTCATTTAAATCAGGAAATGGCTTTTATATAACATTTGAACATCAGATACAGAGGTTTGTTTTTCTATATGTATAAAAAAACACATACAATGAAGGAAGTAAATAAATTAGAAAACAATAAAAGAGCGAGAGCAGGTGTTCAAGATGGTAGATGAAATACAAAAGGCACTAAATGTACTACATTCCAGTTAAGACATCGAACAGAAGAAGAAAAATAAAATCATATAGTGCTTGTGGTCTTTGATATGCGGGATATAGTGCAGGTTTTGCAACATACAATATTATATAAACAAGCACCAAATGACACACACTATATTGCTAAAAGTACGACTTCACACTTAAGACACGTAACAGTGGAATGGGTTTTGTAAACTGACACCGTAATTTTTTAGAATCTGAGCGGACTGTAAACAAAACGCTTTTTCATAATGCATTAAGGACAATACTACCTTAACTATTACCACACACACACACCCTCTAATACTGCATAAGCACAAGATAAGCTACAGTATTTTATGTATTTTTTGGAATGTAAATTGTCAATAACTTTTGCTATATTTTGCAGGACTAGTGGATAAGGCAGTTTTGGAATAAAGAAATTACTCTTCCTCTAGCACTCTTACGGTGATCAAAACCATTTTGTCAACAGCGAAAACATAGTTAAAAACACTAAAGATGGATTTTTAAGACATGACAGTGGAGGGCTCAGCATCAAGACAGAGCATTTAATAAAAATAAAAGATACACAATTTTAAATTGGAATTCTGAAACACATAATTGATTATTTTGTTAAAACACCAAGAGATACTACCATTGAGCAGAAAGGAATGGATTACAGTAAGGAGCACTATATTTGACGTACATTAAACTATCCATATACATAAATGTTGGTCGGGGTAAAACAACTGCATTTAGAAATCAAGGAAAACATTAAGAGGGGTTGAATGTCCTGATTTAGACTTGGTTTCAATTCTCCTCATTAGGAAATGCGACTGAAAACGAGCTTTGATGTGGGTGTCTAGTGTGTGTTTTGAACATGGGAAGAGTTTGCACTTTCACTCTACCGGAACAGTACACAGTTACAGTCACTCACCTTTCTAGATAACTTGAAACAGTGTAACCAGGTATTGTGTCTGGAAGTAGCCTAGCCTAGCTAGCAAGCTGGTCAACTTAATTTGCCAATTAGCTTCAGCTAGCTGGTGTGAGACCTTGGCAAAATTGGTTTGACTTTGGATAGCCCATCTGTGGGGCTAGTTAGGGACTGTCAATAAATTACACTATATAAATGGAACCAACATTTCTTGTTGCACACCTTTTAATTGTCTCATTAATTGCTGTGAATATTTGTACATGAATTTCAACAATTTACACTTGGTTTGAGGTCAAGTCATTGACATTTGGAGCTATTTGCATTTAAAAATATTGTCCCATGTACATTGTGTAATTCACTGATGGTCCCCAACTACGCTCATAAGGATATCTAATGTCAAACCAAATTCAACATGAACATTATATCAGGTCACGTGCAGCTGCGCTCCAAATTAATGATTACTTGGGCACTTCCAGCTGTGGACAGGTTTGCAATAACAGTTATCCTGGGGTTGAGTTTATGGTACCCTTCATTCCATGACATATAATTAGGAAAAAATTGTCTCACAAATCTGTTTTGTAAGAGACTGACTTTGACCCAAATTATCCTATTTACACTTTGTTGTCAATTCTGACACTAAAATAAATGTTTGACTCATAGACGCCACATAGCCTCTTCTCAAAAGGGAAAGTTGCTTATTACGTTCAGTTGCTCTTTAAACGGACTACTAATGCATCTCTTCCATCAAACATGATTGACTCATTGGAATAGAAACATTTGGCTTTGTAACATAAAATAAAGACTTATAATGTGAACCTTGAATATATTTAAAGCACAGTGAAACGTCAAAGTAGAGTTGTTAATGGAAGATATTTGGCACATGATATTATCAGTCTCACATGATCACGAAATCTAAAACAGATGTCAAAACCAAAATATGTCAAACAGGGTTTTTGTCATAATTAGTGCTTAATTAATAAATTACATGTAAACAGTGTATAATATCTATTCAATAAAAGCAATGTCAAAAAAAATGGTCATTGTCTATGTTTCCATTTAACAGTTCAGTTTCTAAGCCAGTGGCAGGTAGGGTTTTAGTCATGGATATATCAATGCAATGTGCCAACCTATAGGACAATACACCAAAGTAATTTCACCATGAGGCTTTCCGTGGCTGTATACCGGCGTGATATATGGAGTTAATCTAAATATGTTACAAGGTAACAATTTTGTGAAGGCAACATGATTGCAGACAAAACACCAATGCATTTCAGTTATCCTATATCTAAACCATCAATTTAACATCCAATGTGTTGGGACTGAGCTGATGGTTAACATGTTATCATGGTCCCTGGATTGTAAAACAAAATCACAACCAAAGCCTATGTATTTTACACTTTCTACACATGCAGTTAATGGACAGTGCCTTCAGAAAGTATTCACAGCCTGAATTTAAAAAAATATTATATTGAGATTGTGTCATTGGTCTACACACAATGTCAATGTTGAATTATGTTGTCATACATTTTTACAATGAGTTTACTCAACCCCTTTGTTGTGGCAAGCCTAAATAAGTTCAGGAGTAAAATGTGCTTAACAAGACACATAAGTTGCATGGACTTCCTTCCTAACTCTGTTGCCAGAGAGGAAGGAAACCGCTCAGGGATTTCACCATGAGTCCAATGGTGACTATAAAACAGTTAATGGCTGTGATAGGAGAAAACTGAGGATGGATCAACAACATTGTAGTTAGTCCACAATACTAACCTAAGTGACAGAGTGAAAAGAAGGAAGCCTGTACAGAATAAAAATATTCAAAAACATGCATTTTGTTTAAAGCACTAAAGTAAAACTTCAAAACATGTGGCAAAGAAATTAACTATGTCCTGAATACAGAGAGATATGTTTGGGGCAAATCCGACAACACATCACTGAGTAACACGCATGGTGGTGGCTGCATCATGTTACAGGTAACATGCTTGTTATTGGTAAGGACTAGGGAGTTTTTGTGGGGGGGGGAATAAACGGAATAGAGCCAAGCACAGGCACAAATCCTAGAGGAAATCCTGGTTCAGTCTGCTTTCCAACAGACACTAGGAGTCAAATTCACTTTTCAGTAGGACAATAACCTAAAACACAAGGCCAAATATACACTGGAGTTGCTTACCAAGACGACATTGAATATTCCTGATTGGCCTAGTTGCAGTTTGGACTTAAATGGGCTTGGAAATCTATGGTAAAACTTAAATGGCTGTCTAGCAAAGATCAACAACCAACTTGACAGAAATGTAAGAATTTTTAAATAATACATGTGCAGATACTTAACAATTCAGGTGTGTAAAGCTCTTAGAGGCTTACCCAGAACGACTCACAGCTGTGATAACTGCCAAAGGTGATTCTAACATGTATTGACAGAGGGGTGTGAATACTTATGTAAATCGACTATTTCTGTATTTCATTTTCAATAAATTTGCTAACAAAAACATGTTATCACTGGCATGTGGTATTGTGGGTAGCTTGGTAAAACAAAAAAAAACATATCCATTTAGAATTCAGGCTGTAACAGAATAAAATGTGGAGGACATCAAGGGGTATGAATACTTTCTGAAGACAGTGCTTCTCTAATCTCGGTATTGTATTAATCCTTGGTAGCGTAACTGTTTTACCACACACATGAACATGCAATGAATGCTTTCAGCAGACAAAAGGACAAATTAATGACAAAAAAACAATCTTTCAAAACAGCATAAATTCTAACCTTGTATTTAAACAACCCCCATCCACCCATCCCAAAGCAGCGTGCTATGGTGGCCTGTCCATTTTGGTCTCCAGTTCTCTTCAGTTTTTCCTTATGTCAGCGTAGACCACTGGCTCCATCTTGTGGAATGAGTTGGGGTTCTTGGTGCCTGTGTGATCCAACTGGGCGTATATCACCGGTCCCTGTTGTGATGAGCATGTGGATGGATGGGGAGATCAGGAAAAGGGGGGGGGGGGGGGGGGGGTTTGTGTTAGTAAAAATACATGTCAGACTGGTTCAGCTGTTAAGTTCAAATGGCCGACTGCAGATGGAAGCCTGTAACAACGGCAGATTGTAGCACAAAATAACCCCCCTCCCCGGGACTACATCTGGGCTGCTCTTGTCATCTTCAAGGTGAAATTTCAAACCCCCACTGAGCACTAACCTAAGAATCACACACACAAAAACAAAATCAGAGGAAACATACAGTGCCTTCAGGAAATAACCATACCCCTTGACTTACAGTATTCAAAATGTTGTTGCGTTAGAGCCCGAATTCAAAATTCTCACCCATCTACACACAATACCCCATAATGGCAACGTGAAACCAATTACATAAGTATTCACACCCGAGTCAATACTTTGTAGAAGCACCTTTTGCAGCGATTACAACTGTGAGTCTTCCTGGGTAAATCTCAGAGCTGTGGCTCCTGAGTGGTGCGGCGGTCTAAGGCACTGCATCAAGTGCTAAAGACGTCACTACAGACAACCTGGTTCGATTCCAGGCTGTATCACAACCGGCCATGATTGGAAGTCCCATAGGGCGGAGCACAATTGGCCCACCGGTGTAGACTGGCATTGTAAATAAGAATTTGTTTTTAACTGACTTGCCTAGTTAAATAAAGGTTAAATGGGGAAAAAAAGATTGCCCCAGATTTAAGTCAAAACCGTAACTCTGCCACATTCACAGTCTTCTTGGTAAGCAATTCCAGTGTATATTTCACCTTGTGTTTTAGGTTATTGTCCTGCTGAAAGGTGAATTTGTTTCCCAGTGTCTGGTGGAATGCAGACTGAACCATGTTTTCCTCTAGAATTTTGCCTGTGGTTAGCTCCATTACATTTACTTTTTAGCCTAAAAAAAAAATACTTTTCAGGTCCTTAATAATGATTACAAGTTTCATGACTCTCCTGGTCAAGCATCCAAGGCCTCAGATTAGCTTGGCAAATGGCTGACAGATAGCCAGACCCCTCTCTCTTACAGGAGAGGAGGGCTGGGCCCGTTTTATGACACCTCACGCCAATCGTAAATTGTATGCAGCAGACAACTCCTTTTGGTCTCTAGTATCAAGATTGGAATGTCTTTGTTACAAAGACATTTTGCTACCCAAAAACTCTAACGACCAAAGACTGAACATTTGACACAATATTTCTAAGCTACGAATGGTAAGAATGGTCAGTGAGGATCGAAAGAATAATCATGTCATATTGCTTATTTTGTGATGCTATTAAAAGCTGTATAAACTAAATTACTGTAACTTGAAGAGTCAGGTTTACATCCTTTACATTGTGTAGGAAATATCAAGAACAATTCAACTATTTTTGTTAAGATAGGAATGTGATTTTAGCTTTCTAACGAGATCATAGTTAACGTCATTGGGATAGTGGGCAGCATTGGGAAGTTTGGATGAAATGCATGCCCATAGTAAATTGCTTGTTACTCAGGCCCAGAAGCTAGGATATGCATATAATTGGAAGATTTGGATAGAAAAACTGTTAAAATAATGTCTGTGAGTATATCAGAACTCATATGGCAGGCAAAACCTGAGAAAAATCCAACCAGGAAGTGGGAAATCTGAGGATTGTAGTTGAAGTGATTGCCTATCCAATATCCTGTGTCTGTGGGGTCAGATTGCACTTCCTAACGCTTCCAGTAGATGTCAGTCTTTAGAAGTTGTTTCAGGCTTCTATTGTGAAAGGGGAGAGAATAAGAGCTGTTTCAACAAGTGGTCAAGCTGAAAGACATTAGTTTAGTCTTGCGCGAGGTTCATTCCCTTACTAATGAAAACAGTATTGTCCGGTTGAAACATTATTGAATATTTATGATAAAAACATCCTAAAGATTGATTATATACATCGTTTGACATATTTCTATGAACTTTAATGGAACTTTTTTAACTTTTCGTTTGTGCATTTGGATTACTGGACAAAACGCGCAAACAAAAAAGGTGGTATTTGAACATAAAGATGAACTTTATCGAACAAAACAAACATTTATTGTATAGAGACCTATTTATGACTTTTGTGACACCTCTTTGGTTGGAAAATGGCTGTATGGTTTTCTGTGGCTAGGCGCAGACCTAACATAAATCGCATGGTGTGCTTTCGCCGTAAATCCTTTTTGAAAATCGGACGCAGCGGCTGGATTAACAAGTAGTTTATATTTAATCCTATGTGTAACACTTGTATCTTTCATCAATGTTTATGATGAGTATTTCTGTAATTTGATGTGGCTCTCTGCAATTTCACCCAGATGTTTGTTTGAGACAATGCATTTCTGAACATAACGCGCCAATTTCAAATGAGGTTTTTGGACAAAGATATACTTTATCGAACAAAACACACATTTATTGTCTAACATGAAGTCCTGGGAGTGCCATCCGGTGAAGATCAAAGGTTAGTGATTCATTTTAACGCTATTTCTGACTTTTGTGACACCTCTCCTTCTTTGGAAAATGGCTGTATGGTTCTCTGTGGCTAGGCGCTGACCTAACATAATTGCATGGTGTGCTTTTGCCGTAAAGCCTTTTTGAAATCGGACACTGTGGCTGGATTAACAATAAGTTTATCTTTAAAATGGTGTATAATATGTTTGAGGAATTTTAATTATGAGATTTCTGTTATTTGAATTTGGCGCCCTGCAATTTCACTGGCTGTTGGCGAGGTGGGATGCTCACGTCCCGAACGATCCCAGAGAGGTTAATGTGCAACGGACATGAAAACTAAGCCACGCCCCGAATGAGGTCAGAAGAGCATGTCAGTGTGATGGAACCACCCTTTTCGACCAGAGTGCTCAAAAGGACTCGCTAAGGATTAACGGACCAGCAGAAGTGAAGCATGAGCTAAATGTTGAAATGGTTGAAACTCTAAATCCAGAAAATGTGTAGCCAGGCTGAAAATGGTTAGAACTTTAACTCTCCACACGAGGTGAAGAAGATAAAGACCAAAACATTTGACAGACTGAATCTGTGCATGTAGAACTTTGACTATCTACCCGAGGAAGAAAAGCAGAAAGAAGCTCACCTCAGACAATCACTGGTGAATCATTAAAGCGACAGACAACTAAGGACATTGTGACCTCTGATGGACAATCAGAGCCTTACACCCACGGGAGAGCCCACATCCTTCCGACAGGGCTTGGTTCTGACTGAGATAGACGAAAGAAGGCATTCACCACATGAATACATTTGTTACTTTCTTACCAAGCAGGTGGTTGTTCATGTGCAAGGCATATGATTAATGTGAGAATAGTTATAGAAATTTATCCACAATAAATGTCCCTTTCTCCATCTCCCCCCACTCCCTCTGTGTAATAAGCAGTCATCTTGTCAGTCCACTATGGACCTTTGTATGTGTATTCTGTGTTATTATTTCATTAATTAGTAAGTAAATACATTTGTACTGGATAATCACAAAAGGCTGGGGTTCTTGCGGATTCAAGAGGTCTGCGACGTTCAGAATGAGACTGATATGAGGTAATGATTAATAAGTGACTTATTAACCAATAAATAACTGATTTCTTCCGAATTAAACTCAAGATTATAACTCGTTAAACAACTTCTTCCGTGGTGTCCTTATGAGTACATTTTTACACAAGTATTTTAAAATCGAGCAACAACGAAAACATAATTAGTTGATTCGATACATAAATCAGATTAATAGCAGTCATGTCACTACACAAGCATAACCAAAACATGATGCAGCCACCACTACACTTGAAAATATGTACAGTGGTACTCAGTAATATTTATTTTCTATTTGCCCCAAACACATTGTATTCACATCAAAAAGTGAATTGCTTTGCCACATTTTTTAAAGTATTACTTTAGTCCTTCCTCTCCTGCAACTGAGTTAGGAAGGACACCTGTATCTTTGTAATGAATGGGTGTATTGATACACCATGCAAAATGTTATGAATAACTTTACCATGCTCAAGGGGAATTTCAATGTCTGCTTTTTTCATTTTTACCCATCTACCAATAGGTGTCCTTTGCGAAGCGTTTGAAAACCTCCCTGGTCTTTGTGGTTGAACGTGTGTTTGAAATTCACTGCTCGACTGATGGACCTTACAGACAATTGTATGTGTGGGGTACAGAGATGAGGTAGTCTTTCAAAAATGATGTTAAACACTATTATTGCACAAAGAGTGAGTCCAGTCCATGCAACTTATTATTTGACTTGTTAAGCTAATTTTAACTCCTGAAGTTATTTAGGCTTGCCATAACAAAAAGGGTTGAACATTTCAGCTTTACATAAAAATAACAATTGTCTACATTTCTGAAAACATCATTCCACTTCGAATTTATGGGGTATTGTGTGTAGGCCAGTGACAAAAAAAATCTCAATTTAATCAATTTTCAATTCAGGCTGTAACAACTAAATGTGGACAAAGTCAAGGGGTGTGAATACTTTCTGAAGGCACTGTAGATGGTGAGGAAACAACACACAAACAACTGAAAAGTACAGTACAGTACACAGGAATGTAGCAACCACAGATCTGCCCCGACACGTCTCTTAATGTAATAAGGGAGATGCGCCTCTCATGACGTCCCTCACAAGATCAGCAAACGAAACAAGTCGACTGGCAAAGTTGACCGTAAACAAACGCCTCTCAGACAGACAAAGCATAAGGTCATTTTTTCCCCATAATCCTTCAATATCAGTTTAAATCAGAGGACTCCTATGAACGTTCATAAGCAACACCTTCATAGGCACTAAATGAACATCTATGCATGCTTATGTCAGCAACAGCAGCTTCGCAAAAGGATATGCCGTGACACTCCGGCCTGCTGTTGTTGACATAAGCATTTTGAGTTTAACCTAAATGAGAGGTCTCATAGTACATTAACAAGTATTGTATCTTGTTAATCACCAATCATAGTACTGGAAAGCTACAGGATGTGTGGGCTTTTGTTTCAGTCCAGCACCAAAGCACCTCATCAATTCAATAATAATTGATGACTATTTGGATCAGGTGGGTTACTGCTGGGATAGAACAAAAGCCTGCTCCAGGCTCAGGGTTGGTGACCACTGAAGTCAGTCTGTAGTGAAGGGGTATTCACCTACAGTACTTAAAGGCTGCAATGTCTACAGGCCTCCATCTTAGACTTAAAGGGACATTACACTTCAAAATCAAAGCTTTCAAATGTTTTCAGACCTTAAAAGTAATCCAACTTCAAGATAAATCCAAATTAGGGCTGGGCAGTATACCGTATTTTACTATATACACCGGTATTGATGCAACGGACCGGTTTGGGTTTTTACTGTACCTTCTAAAACGGTATTTGAATGTTTGGTTTGTTAAATGTGATAGACTGTGTGCAACGTCCATTTTTATAGTTTACACTGCTACTTGAGTCATCTCTCTCTGCTACAGTGGGGCAAAAAAGTATTTAGTCAGCCACCAATTGTGCAAGTTCTCCCACTTAAAAAGATGAGAGAGGCCTGTAATTTTCATCATAGGTACACTGCAACTATGAAAGACAAAATGAGAAAAGAAATCCAGAAAATCACATTGTAGGATTTTTAATGAATTTATTTGCAAATTATGGTGGAAAATAAGTATTTGGTCAATAACAAAAGTTTATTTCAATACTTTGTTGTATACCCTTTGTTGGCAATGACAGAGGTCAAACGTTTTCTGTAAGTCTTCACAAGGTTTTCACACATTGTTGCTGGTTTTTTGGCCCATTCCTCCATGCAAATCTCCTCTAGAGCAGTGATGTTTTGGGGCTGTTGCTGGACAACACGGACTTTCAACTCCCTCCAAAGATGTTCTATGGGGTTGAGATCTGGAGACTGGCTAGGCCACTCCAGGACCTTGAAATGCTTCTTTCAAAGCCACCCCTTCGTTGCCTGGGCGGTGTGTTTGTGATCATTGTCATGCTGAAAGACCCAGCCACGTTTCATCTTCAATGCTCTTGCTGATGAAAGGAGATTCACTCAAAATCTCACGATACATAGCCCCATTCATTCTTTCCTTTACACAGTACAGTCGTCCTGGTCCCTTTGCAGAAAAACAGCCCCAAAGCATGATGATTCCACCCCCATGCTTCACAGTAGGTATGGTGTTCTTTGGATGCAACTCAGCATTCTTTGTCCTCCAAACACGATGAGTTGAGTTTTTACCAAAAACTTATATTTTGGTTTCATCTGTCCAAATGACATTCTCCCAATCTTCTTCTGGATCATCCAAATGCTCTCTAGCAAACTTCAGACGGGCCTGGACATGTGTCCCCCTGCTTAAGCCAGTACGTCTGGCACTGCAGGATTTGAGTCCCTGGCGGTGTAGTGTGTTACTGGTGGTAGGCTTTGTTACTTTGGTCCCAGCTCTCTGCAGGTCATTCACTAGGTCCCCCGTGTGGTTCAGGGATTTTTGCTCACCGATCTTGTGATAAGCCAGAAATCTTGCTTGTTTGTAGGTGACCAAATTTTTATTTTCCACCATAATTTGCAAATAAATTCATTAAAAATCCTACAATGTGATTGTCTGGATGTTGTCTGTCATAGCTGAAGTGTACCTATGATGAAAATTACAGGCCTCTCATCTTAAGTGGGAGAACTTGCACAATTGGTGGCTGACTAAATACTTTTTTGCCCCACTGTATATCTCCATGACACATTCCACGCAGTCTGCATGGGTTCAGTCTGCATGGTAAATGCAGCAATGTTGATGACGATGCTGTTTTCACTTTGCTTCTTAATATAAATCCACTAGCGTTCTATAATTATACGTTTGTGTTTCTTACATCTGCAAAAGGCTTGGTTTGTCTTTTCTTAGCAAGTTGGGCCTAAATCGTGTTAGCCGCTAATACTAAAATCGCTAGTTAGCTGGCTACCTAGCTAATAAATGTAGATTCAGAGTAAACATAACTAGCTATACAGCCCGATAGTACCAGTAATGGTGTAGAACCAGCATGTTGTTTGTGCAACAGTGTTTTCTAAATCAAAGAGGAATACGTAAATATGTTAGCTACATGAAGTAGCTAAGAGAAAACATTGCTCTAAATCGGAAGTCAAATCGCAATTGCAATATTTGGTTAAAAATAAGGTCTAGATTGGTTGCCCGTATCCTGCAGCCCTACGTGGCATCATAAATGATCTCAAATGAGTGCAGGAAATGCAGAAATGTATTCATTGTTTTAAGTTGAACTGAACTATATAAAACAATCAGACTGGATAAAGACCCATTAAATTAACTTAGAATGTATGTGCTGCCACCCTAGGGTAACACACTACTCATAAAGCAAAACGTATAACTTTTATAGTCATACTGTCAACATAAAAATAAAATACTGTGATTATATTATGTCCATATCACTCTAGTCCACATCCAATGCCAATTGTTGTGTAAATCCATCTACTTGTCAACCCCAAATGAATGGGAAAGACAAGCAATGCAAAATGGTGCTTATCTTTTCCATTGATTTTAGTTTGAGGCATATACAGTGGCAAGAAAATGTATATGAACCCTATGGAATTACCTGGATTTCTGCATAAAGTAAACAAGTTATCTGATCTTCATCTGAGTCACAACAATAGACAAACATTGTGACCTAGATGAAGATCAGATCAAATGTTATGACCAATTTATGCAGAAATCCAGGTATTTCCAAAGGTTCACATACTTTTTCTTGCCACTGTAGCTGGATCTATAAAACACATGGCCTGGGACATGGACTCATCTCGACATTAGACTACTTTCTGAGGTCTGAAAACAAATGACAAATTACATTTGAGTGTGTTAATACCTGTGATTGGTTAGGCAGTGTGTCCACCTGGGTTGTGTTCAGTAGATAGAATTGTCAACATTTTGTTACAATGTTCCTGTATTTAATACGACCCTGGTTTTCCAGGTCTGAAATCAGATGTATGAAAAACTAAAGAAGCCATCAAGGAGATCAGCTTGAAACCCTATGCTGTAGTAGTCAAATGTTGGCTTGTCAATGATGATAATAGAGTTGGCAAGAGCACAAATAGATCTGGGTGAGGGTAATGCTGTAGTGCAGATGAAATCCTGCGACTAGCAAGGTTTGGCTGCCAGACAGACAACCTGCCCGCTCGACCCCATTCCCTCCTACAGACGATCTCTGGAGACCTTCTCCCATTCCTCATCAACTCATCCCGGGCCACTGGCTGCATCCCCTCTGACATCAAAATGGCCCGAGTCACTTTCCTTCTCAAGAAACCAACACTCGACTCATCTGACGTCAAAAACTATAGACCTGTATCCCTTCTTTCTAAAACACTTTAGCGAGCGATCTTCTTGACCCAAACCAGTCAGACATCAAGAAGGATCACTCAACAGACTGCTCTTCTCTGTGTCGCAGAGGCTCTCTGCACTGCCAAAGCCGACTCTCTCCTCTGTTCTCATCCTCCTAGGTCTATCTGCTGCCTTCGACCTTACCTAAAAACAAGAAGCGGTGCAGGTTCTAATCCAGGCACTTGTCATCTTCCATCTGGACTACTGAAATTTGCTGTTGACTGGGCTCCGCGCTAGTGCCATCAAACACCTGCCACTGCAGCGTTTTCAACCTTCTTAAGTACTCCAATGTCACCCCACTCCTCCGCACACTCCACTGGCTGCCAGTCAAAGCTTGCATCAACTACAAGACCATGGTGCTTGCCTACGGAGCAGCAAGAGGAACTGCCTCTCCCTACCTTCAGGCTATGCTCAAACCCTACACCCCAACCAACCTGAGCACTCCGTACTGCAACCTCTGGTCTCTTGGCATTCCCACCCCTACGGGAGGCCAGCTCCTAGTCGAAGCTCTTACGAAACTTACTATGCCTGTAATATGTGGTTGTCCCACCTAACCATCTTAAGATGAATGCACTAACTGTAAGTTGCTCTGGATAAGCGTGTCGGCTAAATTACAAAACATGTCAAATGTAGTGCATCTCAGCTCTAGTTAGTTAGTTAGAGGATCCCTCTCCACCCTGTAAGTGTCCCCTGGGCGACAGTGGGTGTGGATGGTTGGTTTGTCACTCACTGTAGCTCCTACCTGGACCGGGGTGGAGTGGCTGCTACACCTGGAGCCCTCCAAGCTGGACTCTGGTTTCTTCCCCCCCGGGCGTGTGGCGTGGGAGCTCACACTCTCCACTGACGTGCAGCTAGTTTTTGCGCCGGGTGAGGGGTTTGCAAACCAGAGGTTTGTTTTGTGCAGTTCAGGAAGCGTTGGCGCACAGAGAAATAGGCGACATGGAAAGATACAGACACAGACACACACAGGAGAAGACTTACGGGACAAAAATGCAAATGAGAAATGGGCAGATTCTGCATGGGTTATGTGGCACATTTTTAAATGACTGCTCCTAGTGGTTGGGAGGAGAGGTTTGCAGGAGTGACAGGCATTGGGTAGAGACAATGTACTGGAAGTTTAACAAAGCATTTGTATGGGCACCAGGAGCAAATTCAAATAAAGGTTGTCGTTCATCCTATGGAAGACAATAACTGATCAACTGGTCACCCACTTGAGAGATTATTTGTGTGTACATTCAGATGTGTACATACCAATGTCAATCAGTCGTCTACTAAACACTGAAGAGCAAACATGGCACTCTAAAAGAAACACACAGACCATGTATATGTCCCAAATGGCACCCTATGCCCTAAATAGTGCACTGTTTGACAAGAGCCCTATAGGCCCTGGTCAATAGTAGTGCACACAATATAGAAAATAGGGTGCCAATTGAGACGCAACCCCATATCCTCCATATTGAATAATAGGATCAGTTTGTTCACTCTACAAGATCTCTCAGCGCACATCTAACCAGGGGATGTATTAAGCGTCTTAGTTTAGCCTACTCTATGTACATTTGATTTAAAATACATAAAATATAATTTATACATTTAAAAAATGATTCCAGAAATTAATCTGAGGTGGCAGGTAGTCTAGCGATTAGAGCGTTGGTCCTGTAACCGAAAGGTTGCTGAGCCGACAAGTTGAAAAATCTGTAGTTGTGCCCTTGAGCAAGGCACTTAACCCTAATTGCTCCTGTAAGCTAAGTGACTAAAAGGTCATCTTGAAACTGTTAGCATTTAGTTTTTTGTGAGACTTGAACATATGCATGTCGTTCAGAAGGTATGTTAGAGGAAACATATCACAGTGAGACAGAAGAGGGAGGGATTAGTGGTTAGTAGTCGATGAGTGACATGTGAGTGGCAGACAACATGAACGTTAGATGACAAGCCAAGCTTAACGATGCGCTTTTTATCCTTCACTGTGGGCACTGACAGACATGATATCTCTCGTCTTTCTACATCGTTGTCAATAATTATGGTGGATTGGATGATAGGCTAATTATTTAAAAAACGTCCCGAATTGAGTCAATGCAGTTTTAATCGCAGTGTTAAAAAAAATGATCTATTTTAATCTAATGTGATATCCACCCAAACAAAATGATTTTAGCCAAGATAATTTCAGGAAAAAATAAAGTTGCAGACATTGGTGTTTAATACCCATTACAATTAGGGAGGGGCAACTTTGATGGCACTGGGGGCCACAAAATCTGAACTTATGAGGAGCCGTAGTTGCTTGCGGGTCTGTGTACCCACATCCATGCATGCAGTCAGAGCTGCCCCTAGCATTTTGGGGGCATTATTGCAATTCTATACTTTTTGCCATGGGGCGTAGAGAAAATATTGCAGTTTTAAAGCAAGTTTGTTGAAATTCTACACATTTTACCATGGGGCTGAGAGAAGATTTTGCAATTGTATAATTAATTTCAAGCAATTATACTGATTTTGCCATAGGGCGGAGAACAATGTTTGCAGTTTTTAATATGTTTCGAGAGTGACTAACAAAATCAAAAATGTGGTCCCCCTTCAGTAATTTGACCATGATTACTACAAGTTTAGATAGCTGGCAAGACAAACTTACCAATCTTAAAAATATAAGCTGACATGGGCTAATTGAGTGACTGCAAGTGTCTGACATGAGAAAACTGCTGATGCACAATCAAATTTTGAACTTGCACCTACTATTCTAACTCTCAACATTAAGTGGAGACCCCTACTGAGTTGGGGGGAAAAGGGGAGCTGCCGCCAAATGCCCATTCCTGCATTAAATCATCAGGAGTCCGTCTTAGTCTACGACTTTCGCTAAGTTTACGATTCCGTTAGTCAGCACTTGCCCTACTGATTTGGATGTGCGTCAACTAATGCTTTATATTAGGCCTTAGTCATGAAAAAACCTTGACACCAATCATGTGATGCAGAGAGAAAAGAGAGAAGCGTCTAAACATCTAGTCAGAACTAGCGTGACGTCCTCTACTCATATCTCTCATCCAGCCGCGTCCTTCGAATTAGTTTTCATTTAAGGTTATGTCGGACACAAACATTTTTAATCAATCACAAACATGTTACTGTATTATTCCAAGAGAGGGCACAAGCGACAATCTACCATAACCCAACCCCCATATCCCATACAGCGGAGTTAAGGTCTGCTGACTAAGAACGTGCGTGTACTGGGAAGTAGAGAGAAGAGATATTGATGGAATGCCCCACAACCCAACAGGCCATTAAAACATCAGTTTGAAAAAAGACAACTATGAACATCTGATGCATAATTTCTGGAGAGATTAAGTTCCTTTAACATGGGCCAGCATCCCTGTGGAATGCCTTTGACACCATGTAGAATCCATGCCCTGACGAATTGAGGCTGTTCTGAGGGAAAAAGAAAGGGTGCAACTCAATATGAGAAAGGTATTCCTAATGTTTGGTATTCTCAGTGTATATCACCAAGATAAAGAGTCCTCTGTGTGATTTCATCTGTTTGATCAAATATTTCATATTATTTCAATTTTAGATACCTCCTAAAATACTCTACAGATACTGACGGTCAGGTGCAATGATTGATACTGACCAAAGTAAAGTTGTTCAAGTACTATTAAAGCCATCTACTACCTTGATGGTAATACAAGGGAGAATGCCTTACCCTTCGTATTCATGGGTGGTTTGATGCCTCTTGATGATCAGGCAGGTAACCACAGAGATGAGGATAAGCCCAATGACGGCGCCACACACGGCGGCCACTACGACGGCCGTGTTGTCTTGAGGGAGAGACTCTGCAAAACAAGACAGCGTAAGCCTCATCATACAACATAACAATTACGTTACAAAGTCACAGCTGTGCAAATACTACTAGGACCCTACACATTTTTTTAAATTGAACTTAGTAGGGAATCAATTAAATGTATTGAAGTCTATCATAATACATTAAATAATGCATCAGTGAAAATGGAATTTGGGAGAAAAAAAAAACGGATTTTGGAAAAACAAATAATACCAATTTTATAGGGCCCTATACTACCAGTTCAATGTTTGAGACGTTAAATGTTTGAGACGACAGTGTTAAAATTGTGAATCTCTTGTACGTGTGTTTCTCAGTCCCTGGTTAGTAAGATATGATTAATTGCTCAGTTGGTTTGTTTGGTGAAATGTATTTTCTGGCTGTTTTATTCCAAGTCATCCTTCAACGTGAGAGACATTGGTCAGGTCCTATTTAAAAGTGAATTGAGTTTTGCTGTACTGTTGTGAATCTATTTGCAAGTTTACCTTTGATGACGACCTTGAGCTGTGTCTGAGCGGCAGTGCCAGATATGTCAGGCGGGTTAATCACGGCACATGAGTAGGTGCCATTGTCGTTGAACTGCGCCTCAATTAAATGGACTGAGGCATCTTTTTTGTTCAGGTCTCCCGCCCATTTCACCCTGTCTTTGAATTGAGCCACACTCCCTGGGTAGTGGTTTGCAGAAGTGTAATAGAAAATCTAAAAAAAACAAATAATATAAAAAGATAGATTTTTTTTTATATAAGAATGACTGAAGAGAAATAGATTGCGCAAGAATTGCACACAATGTTAGCGTCCCATATGACACCCTATTCCCTTTATAGTGCACTTCTTCTGAGTATGCCCATGGGGCTCTGGTCAAAATCAATACACTAGGCTATATAGGGAATAGGTTGCCATTTGAGACATAGCCAATGACTAAGGACTCATAACAGGAAATGGGAAAGACAAGCAAACAGGTTTAACCGTTGGGATGCTTATGGCTTACCTACATGACTGGGCACTTTTGCCAAGAAACAGCTAAGCTTCCCCTGATACTGTGTGTTATGTTCATATCTGCTACTGTACCAAACTGATGGGCAATTTGTTTAGCATTTACATGACAGACAAATATCCTTAATAGTAATTTTGTTTAAAAGTTGAGTGGACAAATAACCGTTCGCATTAGTGTGGGTGTTGGTGACTCCCTCTCCAACTGCACTCTGTTACGAGGCCGGATACAAGCACAGCATTATGGGCAAGATGAGCCAGCTAGCTAGATCTCTAGGGGAGGGAAATGGGAATAGGGGGACTAGTTACGCTTGTTCCTGCCATTTCCATTCAAATCCCAGCATTGCAAATGTTAATTAACCTTCAGAAACTACTCTGTCAGGCTGAACACACTTTCCACATAAACAGATCAAAGTTACTGCCTCACTCAATGAGTTGTGGGTCATGTTCATTTGGCCACGCAATATATTTTTTTGAAAGAGGAAACAAAAATCTATATACATATTGACCTGAACCAGAGGAGGGAAGGAGCACTGAATGCAATGCTTAAGTTTGGAGAAACAAGAAAGGGAAGGACACAGATGGTCAGGAAGAAGTGGCCTAGAACATAACACAACCCTCCTCAGGCTCCTTTCCTTTCATTGGACCAGTCACAAACACACACGCAAACTGCCTCACTCTTTTCTGTGGCAGTGGGCCTAAATAATAGCAGGAAACATGTTGTGCTAGAACACCCATTGGTGGACGATCTGAGAGGAAGCTCTTGGGAGTTTCATGGACCTCAGAAAAAGAAAGGACTCACGGAAACAGCGCTTCCGGCATCGGATCCCGCCGGGCAAAACGACCAGATGACTGTGGCTGCACTGCTGATCACTTCCCTGGACTTGAAGGAACACTTGAGGATCCCCGTGGTGCCATTCTCAACCAGCACTTCCGCCGGGGCGTACAACTCTATAGCGAATGTTCGATTTATACCTGTTGATAAAGAACCAACATTCAATTTCTTGCTTAATGTATTCAACGTTGAGAAGCTTGGAGGGACTGGGACTCTTTAGGCACTTAAGCTTTGATGCTTTATAGCTGCTTGGCCTAAGTTTGCCTAATACAGCAAACTGTTACCTTGGTTACCCCATGTATATTCAGTCTGAAAGTAGTCAGAGTCTCAAACCAGAATGTTGAATAAAATTGTTAAAATGTACTTCACCGGTTGTCCGTGCTGTTGGTCATTTTGACAGTAGTAAGTGAAGATAAAATGTCCACAAGAAAGTATTATTAACCTGACTTTTTGGGGTGCCGGTCTGTATATGGCTCAGTCGGCTTGTATTTTCAATCTCCTGAAGCATTGCACGCGATGCACAATATGTAAACAATACATTACATTTACATTTAAGTCATTTAGCAGACGCTCTTATCCAGAGCGACTTACAATAGCCAAACGTTGTCGACCGAAGCACGTTTCCTCACATTCAGCTGGAAGTACCTGCATCTCACTGCAAATTCAGCAACGTTCGATCAGTGGTTTGGTTTCTCTCAGCCATTGTTAACATACTTTGCAAGTGTTTACGTCGTGTGCAAATTGCGCCAGTATTGAAAATACAAACCGACAGAACCATATACAGACCAGCATATTAAAAGTCGGGCTAATAACACTTCCCTGTGGACATTTTGTCTCAGATGACATCCAACAAAGACAAAATTCAGCTGACAACAGGTAAAATAAAATCAAATTAAGTTTATTCAACATTCTGACTTGTAATGGGACTGTTTGGAAATGTTGAGCCAACAATGTAAGAGACGAAAGTGTAAGTCTTCCACTCTCGGATTCTAAAAGGCACTGGGCGTGAGTCATTTCCAGCTATCGGGTAAAGAGGACAAAGACATTCGCCTCTGTGTTCTTACAACAATCTGTGTTAGTGTTGTTTTGATACCAGTATCGCGATACTAGGAAGTAAGGAAGCAAAGGAAACAAAACATGAAGTGAAACAGTCCTAATGTTTATAAAAAATAAAATAATCAAAAACTGCCTTGTCGTCACCCAGAGTCATATTTGTTTATTTTGCAAGCTACAGCACACAATATTTTACAAGAGTAGGTTTTAAAAAGGACCAGAAATAAGTCTACTTCTGGGTTTTTGCCAAAGAAAATCTGGTATCGCTATACTGCTATTGTGACAACACTAATCTGTGTTTACTAGTTTTTCATAGCTTAAAGCCTATACAGCGAGTTGTTCAACAGATTTCTGTACATATTTGACATCTTCTCCAGTTAGAGAGAGCCAGGTCAGAGAGGAAGGAATGCAGTGACAAAAACATGCTGACAGTGCAGAATGCAATAATAAAACAGCTGGACACTTTCCCTGCAAGCCTTTGAATTTCAACCCAAACAACCCAAACAACACACATAGAAACCAAATCCATTGGAAGTGATATGATATGGCATCTCAAAAGTGCAGTAGACAACAAATGATGCATTCAAATAACCATGACATTTGAACTTTTACACCAAAAAAAAAAGCCAGATGTTTCACCGGATGTATAAATCTGAAGCATCCAGTTGGAATTTCCACTACCCACCAAATATGGCGAGGAGAGGAAGCCAGTGGCCGAGTACGGAGCGATATGGAATTGGGCCAACATTCTGCAGATTTTCTCATCGAAAAAAAGCCTGATCTCAATTAGGGACGGCCGATACCAGTATTGCAATAGTCATTAGTATCGTGGCAAGGAAACAATTTTCTGACAATTTTTTGGGCCTTCCTCTGACTCAGCCTAGTATATGGATGTCAGGAAGCTTGGCCCCAGTGATGTACTGGGCTGTACGCACTACCCTCTGTAGCACCTTAAGGTCAGATGCAGCGCAGTTGCCATAACAGGCAGTGATGCAACCGGTCAGGATGCTCTCGATGGTGCAGCTGTAGAACTTTTTGAGGATCTGAGGACCCATGCCAAATCTTTTCAGGCTCCTGAGGGGGAAAGGTGTTGTCGTGCCTTCTTCACAACTTTCTTGGGGTGTTTGGACCATGATAGTTTGTTGGTGATGTGGACACCAAGGAAGTTGAAACTCTCAACCCGCTCCACTTCACTGCTGTCGATGTTAATGTGGGCCTGTTCGGCCCTCCTTTTCCTATAGTCCACGATCAGCTCCTTTGTCTTGCTCACATTGAGAGAAGTTGTTGTCTTGGCACCACACTGCCAGGTCTGACCTCCTCCCTATTGGCTGTCTCATCGTTGTCTGTGATCTGTTGTGTTGTCAGCAAACTTAATGGTGTTGGAGTCGTGTTTGTTTACAAGGAGTTCAAGTGTGAAATGTAGTTATTGCACATGCACACATGCTCCCTGACAGAAATATGCAAATGCATGTTAGAATGCGCCAATAGGATCTCGCTGGTTCGTGCATGGCTTTGCCCACCTCCTTGCGTGTTCTGCCCACTATAAAATAAAAAAAATCCCCCCCATTGAAAAATAAACAAATGAACTATCATAGTTATGAATATCGTAGCCAAAAATGACATGAACTAAGTTTAAATCTTTTTTAACTTGCTGTAATTTGAATCCGTCATATTTAGCCAATTCGTTGGTAAATTCTTAGTTATCACGCCAAAACAATAGATTCAGAAATATTTAGAGGTCATTAAGTCAACAACATGTGTCAAGTGTCACAACGGGCACACTCGCGTATCTTGAGATATTCTTTGGTTTTGTGCCAACTAGTTACATTACCTAGCAAACAAGTTAAGCTAATCAGACCCCATAATTTAGGAATCTAACCAACTGGCAAGTACTCTAGTTACGATCTGCATCACATGCCTTAATTAGAAATACGACTATCGTACCAAGTCACGCACTAACGTTACTAACTAAAGCCAACTAGTATCATCGTTTAGCTAGGTACAGTAGCCAGCTAACTAAAGCATATTATGTTAGCAATTATCTAGCATGCAAAGTACTGTACTCGCTAGCTCACTAGCTAGCCATCAACTATTGCGATCATATTGTTATCAGCTTAGCTTGAGCAGTACTTACCGAAAATAAGACATAAGGTTATTCCACATAGTAAAACACAATTGCACGCTGGGTTTGTCCGTCTTAACTCCATAATTTAGAATGTATCAATATTGCCCTCCCTGTTTTTAGGTCTAACGTTAACCAGCGTCCAGCTGCTCATCCACTGCACCCTCTTCCTGTAAGCAATGTTCGTGGGGCGTCCAAGCCCTAAACAGCGCTTGACTGGCGGCACCGTCTCCCAGGCTGCGTGCCGCTCTCAAGACCAGAGCCAACCGATACAAGTATCAACGAGCAACAGAACCAGAAAGCTAAAGCCTAATGATGTGGAAACCAAGGACTTCTGAAGCCTTTTGGGCTTTCACCAAATTGTGCTGAAAAATAGTAAATTACTCAAGAGTTTTTAACACAATGACCATTAGGGACCTCTGCTGGTCAGCAATGAAAAGCAGCGTTTGATGTTCATATAGAAGGTTATTCCACAATATATCACATATCGTGGTTAGTCGTGGGTTTTAGCGCTATTGTCACTTACAGGTTCGCACCTTCCATCTTGCTTCCCTGTTTTTCTGTAAATCCCAATTTTTTGCTGTCAAAAACGGTGAATCTATGGCATTATTTAGGATAGAAGCTTGGGATGAACGAGTTACGAATTTACGGACAAGGGTGGTCCAATTAAAAAGAATTCCTTACGGACATATTTCACATGCTCCTAATAAGACAATTTTTACCCAATTTACCAGGAAAGTACAGGATTTAAGCAACAAATACTCAGAGGGTTTTCTAATTATTTCAGGGGATTTTAATGAAACACCTGATGCATCTGCTGATCGTTTTCCACCTAGAACGAGTCAAAACCCTCAAAATAGTAACATTATCATTACACTACGCAAGGATCTCTGTGTTGAGGATGCCTGGCGTTATTTCAATCCGGATGCTAAGGGTTATACCTGGACCAACAAAACTATGTCACGTAAATCTAGAATAGATTTATTCCTAATTTCCCCCTTTTTTTTGTTACAATTTGTTATAGATGTAGATTATCAGTTGGCTCCCTTTTCTGATCATCACTTGATTTCCCTGAATTTACAAGCTACTAAAAAATCAAAAGGTACTCGAGGATATTGGAAATTAAACAACACACTTCTTAAAGATACTACTCTCATAAAAAACATCAAATCATTAGTTAAATATATTTTTCCAAGAAAAGACTTGGGTCAGGGAAGTAGATTGGAATTGTTCAAATATAAAGTCAGAGTGGTAGCCATTAAATGCGCCAAAGAACTGATGCAATTAAAGAAACTTAGAGAAAAGGAGATGATGAGCAAGCTTGACAGTTTTCTAAAGAAAGATGATTTATCTGAAGAAGAGGAGTCTGTGTTCAAGTCTTTACAACTACAATTAGAACAGCTTTACACGGATCTGGCAAAGGGCGCCTTTGTAAGGTCAAGAGCAAAATGGATTAAAGAGGGGGAAAGAAACACTCGTTACTATTTTGCACTTGAAAAGAAAAACTACAAAATAAAATCTATAACTGCACTCAAAATTAACGATGTTTTATGCAAAGATCCCATTACACAGTATCATCATTTGTCAATTCCTTTTATGAAAACCTTTACAGCTCTCAATTTCAGGAAGATGGTTGTGAAAGCTACATTTGCCACATTCAGAATTATGTCCCTGTAATTGAGGATGATTTCCACTCAGTTTGCGATTCACCTGTGTCAATTGAAGAAATTAGAGAGGCGCTGAATTCAATGAAAAGAGGGAAATCACCTGGCCCTGATGGCCTGTCAGTTAAATTCTATAGACAGTTTTGGGAGTTACAAGAACACCCGATTTTCAATATGTTTCAAGATTGCATTAAAAATGGGGAAATGGTCTCTGAAATATGGCCTCATTTCATTGATTCCCGATAAAGACCCTTCTCTCATTGACAATTGGAGACAATTACTTTTTTAAATGTTAATTACAAATTGATTGTTCTGGTTTATGCCAACATATTAAAGAAAGGAATAGATACCATTATAAATTAGACTCAAACAGGATTTATGAAGGGTCGTCACATAAACTCTGACATTCGTTTAGTCTTGGACACTCGATTATTCAGATGCAATTGACTCAGATGCGGTTGTCCTATTTTTGGACTTTGGTAAAGCCTTTGACACAATTGAATAATAATTTCTCTTTAGGTCTCTTAAACTTTTTTGAGTTTGGTGAAATTTTATTAAAGTAATTTGCATGTTTTACAAAGATAAACAGTTATGTGCTACTAAACCTTAATACTTACAAAAGATTCAGTATCAACAGAAGTGTACGACAGGGGTGCCCAATTTCGCCATTTTGATTCATTTTGGTTGTGGAACTTCTATCTCCAGATATTCTGAATAATGCACATTTGTATGGCTTAACCATTTTTAACAAAGAAATCAAAATCTCCCAACTGGCTGATGATACTACTCTTTTCTTAAGAGACAAAGGCCAGGTCGCCCATGCCCTTGATGCTATAACTGCATTTTCTATTGCATCAGGATTAATGCCGAATGTTTCCAAATGTGAAATCTTATGTTTATTTGACTCTGATGATAAAGAAATAGAACATATTCCTGTAAAGGACTGTGTTAAATATTTAAGAATTCATCTGTCAAAAAAACACTTAGTCAGACCACATTTGAATTTCTCTCCTAAAATTAAGAGAACTAAAAATAAATGTAATAATTGGCTACTAAGATATCTTTCTATACATGGGAGAGTACTTCTGACCAAGGCAGAGGGACTGTCTCGTTTTGTGTATCCCTCATTATCGTTATGTGTAACTCCAGCTACTTGTAAAGAGATTAATAAGACCTTTCTTGACTTCATCTGGAAAAATAAGTCTCACAAACTAAAATAATCTGTCCTATCTAACAAAAGAGCTGAAGGCGGTCTAGAAGTGTTGGAATTTGTTGACATAAATAACACTTTCAAGATAAACTGGTTGAAAAAATGTTTGATCAATACTGATTCAATATGGAATTTCATTCCAAATAATGTGTTTAATAAATTGGGAGGTCTTCAATTTTTACTGAAATGTAATTATATTCCTGAAAGATTACCTGCTAAATTGGCTAGGTTTCACCAACAAGCTTTAATGGCCTGGAAAATATGTTTCCTGCACAATTTGTGTGGAATAATTTGTGGAATAATTCAGACATAACTGTGAGGAATGTCATTGTTCTACACCAGCTGGCATGAGAGGAATATTGACTTTGTTATGGATATTTTCGACAACAAGGGTAATATTCTCACATATGAACAATTTATAAAGTTGAAAGAGTTTCCAATACCTTTCAGATCATTTATTTATGTGAACAAATTCTTCATTCACAAAACCAACTTACACCGAGAGGAAAGCTTTTATGGAACATGCTTATTCCTGACATTGTCTGGAAAAATGCATGGTTAAGGCCTTACAAATACTGTATACCAAACAAAGTCAAGGAAGTGCACTTCAAAATTGTACATTAGATATATCCATGTAATTATACGGTATCCAAATGTGTGGCTATTGATGATATCTGCGTTTTCTGTGAAAAAGAAGGTAAGAATCTGTCTCACTTGTTCTTTGAATGTAAATTTGTGTCAGAATTTTGGGAAAAACTTGCAAAATACTTATTTACCATTATGAACACTGCCTATGTTTTTGACATTAAATATATAATATGTTACTATTGCAATGATAACAAGACCACTGAAATGATTGTTAATTGTTTTATTCTTGTTGCCAAATATTTCATACACAAACAAAAATTCAAAAATTCTATACCAAAATTACAAATTTTTCTGATTTAATTTAATTATCTTATTAAAACATTAACCCTCGTGAATAACAACAAGAATAACATCTTCCCGAATCATTATAATACGATTTCTTTCAGAGTGAATAGAATTGCACAATTTAAATTTTTTTTTTTAATAATTGTATTGATATTTTTTGTATGTTTGAGTATTTTCTTGTTAATACATGTGTTTTGTTTTGTTCGACAAGATTGATGTAGCAATGTAAGTTGATTTTTGTATTACGATGTTTTATATATTTTTTAAAATAATTCCTTCCTTCCTCGCCCTGCAAGTGTATACTCGTCAGACGTGATTATACGTCATCAGAAGTGTCCACTTCATTTCAGGGCTGAGGGGATAGGGTTTTGTCTTTTAAGAGTTTGGATCAGTAGCGCTGTGAAAACTTACTCCGAGCATCAGAGCTCGAGGTATTGATCGTTCCATCACTCCTCAAGCCTAGAGAGGGAAAAGGGTAATATAGCAAGCATCTTTCAAAATTAAGGCAACTTTATGCTAAAATGTCACTGATATTGTATAAGACTGATTTGTTGTAAATAACCAATCTTTATGTTTTTGTTAGCTACCCAGATAGCACACATACTGTACATCGCGCCGATGTCGGCCCGATGTATACATGACACATTATGTTGATGTAATGTTAGTATGGAGAATTTGCACATTGGCAAGACGTGCAATAGATCGCATTCGCCCTTCAGTTGCTGTTTGGACGATGATTTTCAAAGCTGTATGGTCGGATCCAACAGCAAATAATGTTTCACTAATATGATTTGAATTGCCCACACCCAGTGGCAACCCGTCATTCAAGACAGGTGTTTTGAGCCCCACATGTTTAGTTAACTGTTGCCTGCTTTGCATGTTATTTTGGCATTTTAATACGTCTCCCATATCAGGTTACAAATATTGTAAAAATAAATAAATAGAATCTTTGAGTTAATAAAGCCGCATTCAAAAATTGACTCTTTTTTTTGCTTTCTTGGGTAAGGCAGCGCCAACATGCAGGTGTTTCAGCCTAGCTCAGTGCTTTCTGTGGTGGTGGGGAAGCCAGCAGAAAATACAGTGTTGGGGTTGGTAATGTTCTCTAGTTGCGCCGGGATTGGCTCAGTGTTCTGTCACTCATGGGGACACGATGTCATCGCAAAATAAACTGGGAGGGAGAGTGCGAAAATTCAAGATTTGCATTAGATGTGCCTGTCGAAGAAGGCTCAAGGTCATTGGTCAAATCAAAGTTTATTTGTCACGTGCACCGAATACAACAGGTGTAGGTAGACCTTGCAGTGAAATGCTTACAGTGAAAGGTTCTAACCAACAATGCAAAAAAGATATTAGGTGAACAATTAGGTAAGTAAAGAAATAAAAACAACAGTAAAATGACAGTGAAAAATAACAGTAGCGAGGCTACATACAGGCACCGGTTAGTCAGGCTGATTGAGGTAGATATGGTTAAAGTGACTATGCATATATGATAAACAGAGAGTAGCAGTAGCGTAAAAGAGGGGTTGTCGGGTGGTGGGTGGCGGGACACATTGCAGATAGCCCGGTTAGCCAATGTGTGGTTGGTCGGGCGAATTGAGGTAGTATGTACATGAATGTATAGTTAAAGTGACTATGCATATTTGATAAAAAGAGAGTAGCAGCAGCGTAAATTATGGATTGGAGGGGCCACACAATGCAAATAGTCTGGGTAACCATTTGATTACCTGTTCGGGAGTCTTATGGCTTGGGGGTAAAAACTGTTGAGAAGCCTTTTTGTCCTAGACTTGGCACTCCGGTACCGCTTGCCATGCTGTAGTAGAGAGAAAAGTCTATGACTGGGGGTGACTGGGGTATTTGACCATTTTTAGGGCCTTCCTCTGACACTGCTTGGTGTAGAGGTCCTGGATGGCAGGCAGCTTAGACCCAGTGATATACTGAGCCATATACACCACCCTCTGTAGTGCCTTGCGGTCGGAGAACGAGCAATTGCCGTACCAGGCAGTGATGCAACCAGTCAGGATGCTCTCGATGTTGCAGCTGTAGAACCTTTTGAGGATCTGAGGACCCACGCCAAATCTTTTTAGTTTCCTGAGGGGGAATAGGCTTTGTCATGCCCTCTTCACGACTGTCTTGGTGTGTTTGGACCATTCTAGTTCGTGGGTGATGTGGACACCAAGCAACTTGAAACTCTCAGCCCGTCGATGAGAATGGGGGCGTGCTCGGTCCTCCTTTTCCTGTCGTCCACAATCATCTCCTTAGTCTTGGTTACGTTGAGGGATAGGCTGTTATTCTGGCACCACCCGGCCAGGTCTCTGACCTCCTTCCTATAGGCTGTCTCGTCGTTCTCGGTGATCAGGCCTACCATTTTTGTGTCGTCTGCAAACTTAATGATGGTGTTGGAATCGTGTCTGGCCATGCAGTCGTGGGTGAACAGGGAGTACAGGAGGGGACTGAGCACGCACCCCTGGGGGGGTCCAGTGTTGAAGATCAGTGTGGCAGATGTGTTGCTACCTACCCTCACCACCTGGGGGCGGCCCGTCAGGAAGTCCAAGATCCGGTTGCAGAGGGAGGTGTTTAGTCCCAGGACCCTCAGCTTAGTGATGAGCTTTGAGGGTACTATGGTGTTGAATGCTGAGCTGTAGTCAATGAATAGCATTCTCACATAGGTGTTCCTTTTGTTCAGGTGGAAAAGGAAAGTATGGAGTGCAATAGAGATTGCATCAACAGTGAATCTGTTTGGGTGGTATGCAAATTTGAGTGGGTCTAGGGTTTCTGGAATAATGGTGTTGATGTGAGCCATTACCAGCCTTTCAAAGCACTTCATGGCTACGGATGTGAGTGCTACGGTCTGTAGTCATTTAGGCAGGTTGCCTTCGTGTTCTTGGGCACAGGGACTATGGTGGTCTGCTTGAAACATGTTGGTATTACAGACTCAATCAGGGACATGTTGAAAATGTCAGTGACGGCACCTGCCAGTTGCACAGCACATGCCCGGAGCACACGTCCTGGTAATCCATCTGGCCCCTCAGCCTTGTGAATGTTGACCGTTTAAAGTTCTTACTCACGTCGGCTACGGAGAGCGTGATCACACAGTCATCCAGTACAGGTGATGTCTCATGCATGCCTCAGTGTTGCTTGCTTCGAAGCGAGCATGGAAGTGATTTTGCTCGTCTGGTAGGCTTGTGTCACTGGGCAGCTCGCGGCTGTTCTTCCCTTTGTAGTCTGTAATAGTTTGCAAGCCCTGCCACATAAGGCGAGCATCGGAGCCGGTGTTGTACGATTCGATCTTAGCCCTGTATTGATGCTTTGCCTGATGGATGGTTCATCAGAGGGCATAGCAGGATTTCTTATAAGCTTTGGGGTTAGAGTCCTGCACCTTGAAAGCGGCAGCTCTACCCTTTAGCTCAGTGCGAATGTTGCCTGTAATCCATGGCTTCTGGTTGGGTATGTTTGTACTAGAGTTCGACCGATTAATCGGAATGGCCGATTAATTAGGACCGATTTCAAGTTTTCATAACAATCGGAAATCGGTATTTTTGGGCACCGATTTCCAATTATTATTTATATATATTTTTTTATACCTTTATTTAACTAGGCAAGTCAGTTAAGAACACATTCTTATTTTCAATGATGGCATTGGAATGGTGGGTTAACTGCCTTGTTCAGGGGCAGAACGACAGATTTTCACCTTGTCAGCTCAGGGGATCCAATCTTGCAACCGTACAGTTGACTAGGCCAACGCTCTAACCATTGCACTCCACGAGGAGCCTGCCTGTTACGCGAATGCAGTAGAAGCCAAGGTAAATTACTAGCTAGCATTAAATTGATCTTATAAAAACAATCAATCATAATCACTAGTTATAACTACTAATCCAGTTTAGCAGGCAATATTAACCAGGTGAAATTGTGTCATTTCTCTAGCATTCATTGCACGCAGAGTCAGGGTATATGCTACAGTTTGGGCTACCTGGCTCATTGCGAACTAATTTGCCAGAATTTTACGTAATTATGACATAACATTGAAGGTTGTGCAATGTAACAAGAATATTTCGACTTACAGCACTTTCGTGCATTTTGCCAGCAGCTCTTCGCAAGCACAGCGCTGTTTTTGACTTCAAGCCTATCAGCCTAATGGCTGGTGTAACCAATGTGAAATGGCTAGCTACTTAGCTTGGTGTGCGCTAATACCGTGTCAAAGGTCACTCGCTTTTAGATTTGGAGTAGTTATTCCCCTTGCTCTGCGGCTTTTGTGGAGCGATGGGTAACGTTGCTTCGAGTGTGGCTGCTGTCGATGTGTTCAAGGTTCGAGCCCAGGTAGGGGCGAGGAGAGGGACGGAAGCTATACTGTTACACTGGCAATACTAAAGTGAAAAGAAAGAAATAATCTATAAATACTATATTAACTACAACCTATGTCATGTTAAAAGGAAACACCAACTTTCATATGTTCTCATGTTCTGAGCAAGGAACTTAAACGTTAGCTTTTTTACATGGCACATATTTTACATGGCACACATTTTTACATGGCACATACATGGCACATACATGGCACATATTGCATATTGGCACATATGACTTTCTTCTCCAACACTTAGTTTTTACATTATTTAAACCAAATTGAACATGTTTCATTATTTATTTGAGGCTAAATTGATTTTATTGATGTATTATATTAAGTTAAAATAAGTGTTCATTCAGTATTGTTGTAATTGTCATTATTACAAATACATTTTTTAAAAATTGTCCGATTAATCGGTATTAGCTTTTTGGGTCCTCCAATAATCGGTATCTGTATCGGCATTGAAATATCATAATCGGTTGACCTCTAGTACATACAGTCACTGTGAGGATGACGTCCTCGATGCACTTATTGATAAAGCCAGTGACTGATATGGTGTACTCCTCAATGCCATCGGAAGAATCCCGGAACATATTTCAGTCTGTGATAGCAAAACGGTAGTTTCATCTAACCACTTTTTTATAGACCGAGTCACTGGAGCTTCCTGCTTTAATTTTTGCTTGTAAGCAGAAATCAGGAGAATAGAATTGTAGTCGGATTTACCAAATGGATGGCGAGGGAGAGCTTTGTTGTTCCCTGTGTGTCCGCGTCTCTGGTCACAGATAAAATGACACCAAATCACGTTTTATCTACCGTAACTTTGATTGGACTGATCATGTCAAAATCATCATATATCGACATAACCTGAAAGGCCACTCAGCAAAGAAGAAGCCACTGCTCCAAAACCGCCATAAAAAAGCCAGACTATGGTTTGCAACTGCACATGGGGACAAAGATTGTACTTTTTGGAGAAATGTCCTCTGGTCTGATGAAACAAAAATATAATTGTTTGGCCATAATGACAGGGCAGTGTGATTGTGATTGCATCATCCGTCTATCTGTTGCGGCAGTATGCAAACTGTAGTGGGTCTAGGGTGTCAGGGAAGGTAGAGATGATATTATCCTTAACTAACCTGTCAAAGCACTTCATGATGACAGAAGTGAGTGCTACAGGGCAATAATCATTTAGTTCAGTTACCTTCACTTTCTTGGGTACAGGAACAATGGTGGAAATCTTGAAAAAACTGGGATAGGGAGAGATTCAGTATGTCACACTCCAGTCAGCCGGTTTGCACATACTCTGAGGATGCGGACAGGGATGCCGTGAGGGGTTAACATGCTTAAATGTCTGCATTGTATTTTCCTCGAAGGGGCAGAGTTGTTTAGCCTGTCCGAGAGCAAGGTGTCGGTGTGTGCCATGTGGCTGGTTTTCCCTTTATAACCCGTGATTGCCTGGAGTCCCTGCCACATACGTCTAGTGTCTGAGCAGTTGAATTGCGATTCCACTTTTTCTGTACTGATGTTTTGCCTGTTTGCTTGCCTTATGGAGGGCATTGCTGTACTGTTTGTACTCATCCATGTTTGCAGCAGTGGCTCCTCAGAGGAGGAAGGGGAGGACCATCCTCCTCAGTGAAATAAATAGAAATAGTGAAACACTAAAAAAGTTATCCTTTTCAGATAAAATTATACAAAATATATTCATATGTCACCAAATAATTAATTAAAACACACTGTTTTGCAATGTAGGTCTATAGTAACTTCAACAGCACTCTCTGGGGTAGCACCATGGTGTAGCTGGAGGGCAGCTAGCTAATGTCCTCCTCTGGGTACGTTGACTTCAATACAAAACCTTGGAGGCTCACAGACCTCACCCACTTCCATAGACCTACATGGTAATAATGACCACTTCCGGAGGATGACGTCCAACCAATCAAAGCTTTTGCAATATGTTGTCCATCCAATCATAGGATTAGGATCAGAGAATTAACCTAGTGTGTTGTATTGGGGTTGTGCCGCAGAGCATTATGGGGGGTGGTGGTTCTATGTGTTGAGAAGCTTGGTAAATTAGTGACATTATTGGATGGAGATTGAAAATTGACAGTTTAGCATTTTGTTGATATTCAATTCAAATTAGTTTCTTCAAACTACAGGAGAAGAAGGAGGTAGATAAATTGTTTTATTCATTTTAGAGCTTAATTTTTGTGTCCAGTTAGTGCAATTTATTTCAATTTGCCTTGCTAACTTCAGTAGCAGTAGCTCCAGTGTGCAGTTTTTACCGCCAATGCTACCGCAAATTTAGTTGACTTTTTGTTTAAGAACCCATTTCATTCTATGCGGTACATGGAAAAGGTGTGAATTAAAACCAAGGGTCAACCTCTGCCTGAGATCAGTTTCATGAAGAAGGATGAAAAGGTGTGGGCATTCAATACCAATTGGTATCGAAAGATTAGCTGGTTAACAGGGAGCCTTTCAACAAGCCCCCTGTATTGCTGGCCTTGCCTGCTTTTTGGAAAGTCTGAGCCTTGGTCGAAAGGTGGGTACAGTGACCTGAAGAACATTGATCGTTCAGCTAAACGGCAAAACAAAAGCAGGGAGCATATAATTGCCCACATCAAATTCAAGCATCTGGAAAAAAGCCGCATCGATCATGACGGCGGTCTGGGTATTAGTGATGGGTCGTTCGCGAACGAGTTGGCTGTCACGATCGTTTGAAGCATACTCGGACCAATGTGAAGTGTGATCTAGGTTCCACATCTTTATTTAGTGAAACACACAAAACAATAAAGAATAACAAAACGTGACGACAATGGAGTGCTAACATACAACTACCCATAAAGAATATCCCACAAAACACAGGTGGAAAAATGCTACTTAAATATGATCCCCAATTAGAGACAACAATAGCCAGTTGCCTCTAATTGGGAATCATACCAAACACCAATATAGAAAACAAAACTAGAACCCCACATAGAAAATATATACTAGACGAACCCCCCAGTCATGCCCTGACCTACTCCACCATAGAAAATAAGGACTCTCTATGGTCAGGACGTGACATTGGCTCTAAGAGCTGGCTCTTGTAGGTGAACGTTGGGAGCTGGCTCGCATATCAGAAAAGTCAAATCTATTTCAAAAAATATAAAAAGTTAAGATATGAATAATCAAAATATTTAAGTGAATAGAATTAACTAATTCAAAGAAGAAGAAAAAAAATCATATAGGCCTAAATGCTCAAGTGCACACACAATCGTTTTAACTGTCTGCTCAGACTAACAGCCTCACCTGTTGTTCCTGTCAATCAGACACGCAGTGTCAACCAATGAACCAAAGTTGCACAAGGGAGGGCCGAGCCAACTCACTCACAGTCACACACTTAGCAGCTGAGGAGAGAGAGGAAGGACAGCTGTGAAAACAACAGCTGGAAAATTTGTCGGAAGCACAGTAGCTTTTGGATGCATTTTAATAATGTAGACAATCTTAGAGCACAGTGTAGAATTTGCAAAACAAAATCTCATATAAAGCCGGCTCTACGCACAACCGACACCGGCATATGCGAACTGTGCACCCAACTGTGATGCTAGCTGTAGCGGAGCTTCGAGAAACTAGCGGGCCTGCTAGTGATAGTGGTGGAGCCAGCACCTCCACACGTGGAGATGTATGCACTTAGTCAAGTATGCCTACTCCACGACCCACAGCAATGCAGTCTTCTATGGACCAGTTTATGCCCAAGTCTATGTCTGTAGCAAAACAAGGCCAAATTTATATTACATTGGCTAAAATGATTGCCACCAATTTCAGCCATTTTCGATCGTGGAGGACAGAGGTTTTAGAAATTATAGCAGTAGTCTATATCCAATGTACACAATTTCAAGCAGGGAAACCCTTTCAAAATCCCTTATTCCACAACTGTACTGTACTGTACTGAGAGCACACAGGCTTCAGTGCGGGAAAGAGTCCAAAAAGCTACTGCAATTTGCCTTACCACTGATTGCTGGACATCACGGGTAACCACATCTTACATGTCAGTTATATGTCACTTCATTGAAGATTTTTTCGATGTCTAGCTGTCTTCTGGACTGCTTTGAGTTCAGCGACAGATACACCTCAGAGAACTTGGCAGAGGAACTGTTGAGAGTGGCCAGAGAATGGCAAGTAGATGGAAAAGTGGTCTGTTGTGTTAGCGACAATACAGCTAACAACCAAAGCCATGAAAATGTTCAAATGGACTCTATGTCCATGTCTTGCCCACACAATACACCTGATTGTAAGAGATGCTCTGAAGGTGATGAAGCCCACTGTGGACAAAGTGAAAGCAGCTGTGGAACACTTCCACCGGAGCTCAGTAGGTGCTGAAAAACTAAAGTCTACACAATGCCAGATGGGGATGCCTGAGCTGAGACCTAAACAAGATTGCACTACAAGGTGGAATTCAACATTTTATATGTTGAAGCGGTTTCTTGAGTCAAAGGATGCCATCATCTCTACCCTGGCCATTGTCAATGCACCTGTTGATGCTCTGACCCAAGTGGAATGGGAGGTGGTGGAGGAGGTGTGCAGGGTCTTGGAACCCTTTGAGCAGGTCACTGTGGAGATCAGTGGAGAGAGGTACAGTAAGCAGTTATTACTACATCACTATTTAATCCATTATTATATATGTATATGAGCAGTAGATGAGAATGTAGTATCAGTAGACCAAACATGAACCTGAACTAATAAGTTACTGTTCTCTCTTTTCAGCTATGTGACAGCCTCAAAAATGATACTCCTGTGTAAGGGTCTGCAGCGAATCCCAGCCAGCAGCCAGAGAGAAGCAAATGTAACCACAGGACATGTGACAGAGTTGATGGACACCCTATGTTCATCAATGGACAGAAAGTTCTACAGAATGGAATATAATCACCTGCTATCAGAAACCGCTTCACTTGACCCCAGGTTTAAGAAGTTAGTCTTCAGTGATGCCAGAGCAATTGATGAGGCTCTTCAAAGAATAACCTCAGCAGCAGGGAGGGACAGCCCCAGTAGTCAGCTGGCTCAGGTACCAGGGCAACAGGAAGAAGAGGGATTAGATGGAGGAGAAACACCAGCAGTAGTGCCACAAATGTCTGCTGTTTGGATGCTGTTTGACTAGAGAGCAACTGAGGATGGAGCACGAAGGAATCCCTTAGCAGATGCCATAATGGAGGTCTGATCCAATTTGGAATAGCCCCTCCTCCAAAGATCTGCTGATCCTCTGAGCAGATGGAAGAACAAGGCCTCGGTCAAACCCACGGCTTACTAAAGTCATGACAGGGAGCCTCTGCATAGTGGGCACATCCGTTCCCTCTGAGATGGTCTTCTCGAAAACGGGACAAATAATTACTGAGAGAGGAAACCACATCAGCCCCTCAAGTATGTCAGTTTGCATTTCTGAATGCAAATCTCTCATAAAATAAAAATATGGTCAGCATTGCTGTGTGCTGCTGGTTATAACATGGCAATAAAGAAGAGAGAGAAAAGAGGGACCAGTTTAATGTTTTAAGTGGGATGCTACAGTTTTGCACATTGTTATTTATTTTTCTTTGATATGGTGCAACATTCTATTATTTTGTTGTTCAGATTGTATTCGTTTTGAATTGTAACATTTATATGCACTTTGTTTATGTACATTACAAAGTTATCCATAATGTATTTAAAAATGCATTGGTTTGAAATGAAAAAGATTGCTATTTGCGTTTAAAGGGTAAGGTAGAGTATGATTTCATTGAATAATTTAATTCTAATTGTTTTGACACCAATCATAGTCAAACTATCGCATACTGTTTGACAGCCAAAGGAGTCGCTTCTTTTTGGTGAGCTGAGCCGAACGAGCCGGCTCACTGAAAAGAGCCGGAATGCCCATCACTACTATTCAAACTGCGCAACACAGTGAGAAAGTTACAGCCTGACCAACGTGATGCGAGCGTTGCAAAATACATTTTGAAATCTATGTTATTCAATTATTGCACCCACACTGCTCACGCGCGCCAACGAGCGTCTGCGTTGCCAAGGGCTAAAATATAATTTCTATTTCTGATGCAGATCGCGCTGCAAGTCCTGCCTCTCCCATCTGCTCATTGGTTTATAGAAGCAGGTACCCACGAGCCATCTCCTCATTGGTTATACCCACGTGGGTGACTTAAAGACGAACGAGGTCAGTGACATGCACCTAATTTATGAAAGTTGCCAATCGCAATATAAAGTCAACAGAAGAAAAAGCCTGGAAGGAAGAGAGATGACTAGAAACTATTTGGTTGACCTTATTATGTGTGGAATTATTGGAGGAGAAGAGGACCTTGTGCATTTCAGGTAAAATAACTCAATGTTTATATCCCAGGACAAATGAGCTAGCAACAGCAAGCTTGCTAAATAGGAGAAATTAGCTAGTAAGTCCAAGCTAACTAGCTAAATAGCCATACATGTTTAATGCATTTTGACCTGTCCCCAAATTAATATAATTGGTTCAGAGTTTGTTTTGATATTTCAACCTGTGTGTCATGATCGTGTTTGTTTTGGGGGACAAAATAAATGTGTGCACGATGGCGCATGCATCTTTTGTCCAGGTGGGATAGGGCAGTGTGCAGTGCGATGGCGATTGCATCGTCTGTGGATCTATTGGGGCGGTAAGCAAATTGAAGTGGGTCTAGGGTGTCAGGTAAGGTAGAGGTGATATGATCCTTAACTAGCTTCTCAAAGTATTTAATGATGACAGAAGTGAGTGCTATGGGGCGATAGTCATTTAGTTCAGTTACCTTTGCATTCTTGGGTACAGGAACAATGGGTGACATCTTGAAGAAAGTGGGGACAGCAGACTGGGATAGGGAGAGATTGAATATGTCCGTAAACACTCCAGCCAGCTGGTCTGCACATTCTATGAGGACGCGGCGAGGGATGCCGTCTGGGCCGGCATCCTTGCGTGGGTTTACACGCGTAAATGTCTTACTCACGCCGGCCACGGAGAAGGAGAGTCCACAGTCCTTGGGAGTGGGCCGCGTCAATGACCCAACACACCTCCAGACTGTGTAAGGGCTATTTGACCAAGAAGGAGAGTGATGGAGTGCTTCATCAGATGACTTGGCCCCGAGAATCACCCGACCTCAAACAAATGAGATGGTTTGGAATGAGTTGGATCGCAGAGTGAAGGGAAAGCAGCCAACAAGTGCTCAGCATATGTGGGAAACTCCTTCAAGGTTGTTGGAAAATCATTCCAGGTGAAGCTGGTTGAACCCACTACCCTGGCGTTACAAGCGCCATGCTCTACCAACTGAGCTACAGAAGGTTACTACATGATTCTATATGTGTTATTTCATAGTTTTGATGTCTTCACTATTATTCTACAATGTAGAAAATAGTCAAAATAAAGAAAAACCATGGAATGAGTTGGTGTCCAAACTTTTGACTGGTATTGTATATACAGTGTATTCGGAAAGTATTCAGAGCCCTTTTCCCACAATTTGTTACGTTACAGCATTATTCTAAAATGGATAAATGTTTTTAAAAATCCTCATCAATCTACACACAATACTCCTAATGACGAAGCGAAAACAGGTTTTTGGCAATGTTTGCAAAGTTATTACAAGTAAAAAACTGAAATACCTTATTTATGTAAGTATTCAGACCATTTGCTATGAGACTTGAAATTGATCTAAGTTGCATCCTGTTTCCAGTGATCATACTTCAATCAAGTTGTAGAAACATCTTTATTCCACCTGTGTTAAATTAAATTGATTTGGCATGATTTGGAAAAGCACACACCTGTCTATATAAGGTCCCACAGTTGACAGTGCATGTCAGAGCAAAAACCAAGCCATGAGGTTGAAGGAATTGTCTATAGAGCTCCGAGACAGGATTGTGTCGATGCACAAATCTGGGGATACCAAGGAATGTTTGCAGCATTGAAGGTCCCCAAGAACACAGTGGCCTCAATCATTCTTAAATGGAAGAAGTTTGGAATTACCAAGATGCTTCCTAGAGCTGGCCACCTGACCAAACTGAGCAATCGAGGGGGAAGGGCCTTGGACAGGGAGGTGACCAGCTAACAGAGCTCCAGAGTTCCTTTGTGGAGATGGGAGAAACTTCCAGAAGAACAACCATCTCTGCAGCACTCCACCAATCAGGCCTTTATGGTAGAGTGGCAAGAAGGAAGCCACTCCTCAGTAAAAAGGCACATGGCAGCCCACTTGGAGTTTGCCAAAAGGCACCTAAAGGCACCATCCCTACTGTGAAGCATGGTGGTGGCAGCATCATTCTGTTGGGATATTTGTCAGGGACTGAGATACTAGTCAGGTTTGAGGGAAAGTTGAACGGAGCAAAGTACAGAGCGATCCTTGATGAAAACCTGCTCCAGAGCGCTCAGAACCTCAGACTTGGGAGAATTTTCATTTTCCAACAGGACAGCGACCCTAAGCACACAGCCAGGACAACACATGAGTGGCTTCAGAACAAGTCTCTGAATGTCCTAGAGTGGCTCAGCCAGAGCCCGGACTTGAGCCCGATCGAACATCTCTGAAGAGACCTGAAATTTGCTGTGCAGCGATGCTCCTCATCCAACCTGAGAGCTTGAGAGGATATGCAGAGAAGAATGGGAGAAATTCCCCAAATACAGGTGTGTCAAGCTTGTAGCATCATACCCAAGAAGACTCAAGGCTGTAATCGCTGCCAAAGGTGCTTCAACAAAGTACTGAGTTAAGGGTCTGAATACTTAAGTAAATGTAATATTTCAGTTTTTTTTAGAATAAGGCTGTAACTTAACAATATGTGGAAAAGTGAAGGCGTCTGAATACTTTCCGATTGTAATTATTAGTCATTATATTTCCGAATTAAATTCTTCTTCTTATTTACATTTTTAATATGTATATCTTTAAGATACTTTCAGGACTGTTTTCAGTGACTGCATTGGTACTGGCTGGGTATACTGGTTCCCTTAATGTGTTTTTGTCATAGGCAAGGTTCTCCTTTCCGCAAAGATTTGTCAGAACAATATTTCCCTCTGTTTTGATATGACAGTTATTTTCTTCTTCTGTACTCTGCTCCAGGGGCACTCTGGAATCTCTGCGCCTGCACCTCCGAGATGAGACCCTCCGGCCACTACCAACCACCAATCCATGGACCCCCATCTTAATATGAGTGCCAAATAAATGCCACACCTCTGTCTCTCATGTGTCTCCTGGGTTGCCTTAGATCAGAGCTAAAACCGCTCCAGTCCTCGCGTGCCACAGGCCATGTATGCTAGTTTTCATCCTTTTCCTTTTAACTGGAGACTCAACAGTTTTTCAAAGCTTTTTTTTAGTACATTAAATAATAACCTTTATTGGATTATATGTGGTAAAACGCTTGGTCTTAATCCTGATTAATTCATTCTATATTATGTGGTTGATTTGTTGCATTATAATATGTGCCCCTTAGCAGATGCTTTTATCCAAAGCAATTTACAGAACAGAGTGCATTTTGAGACGCAGCCCATATCAGTACTGTAAGGTCAGCCTCTAGATGACACCCACTTCCCTATGCGGGCCCTGGTCAAATGTAGTGCACTATATAGAGAATAGGGTGCCATTTCAGACACATACACTATCGGCAAGGAATGGTGGTGGTGCATGCAGTCTGGGACTGCCCCAAAATGTGTACCACACACAGCTTAAGTTTAACATATTTATTCTTCATCAGAATCGGGAAACATTATTTTAGCCAGAAATTGTCTCTGGGGTATTTTTCTCGGTATCACGCACAAGTGATAAAAAAATAATTAATACGGAATACATAATGTTTATTTTGCAAGTGTTACATGTGGCGATCACACAATGCACACAAACTAATTTGATCACCCTGTTGTTGCAGGAAATTTCCATGTTAAAATGTCAGATTTAATTTGCCCTAACAAAAAAATTATCAACCACTGCAAAAATGTCAATTAATTATAATTCTCACAATAATTCAAATTTCCTGTTGCTGCAGGATTATTTTCCTGCTGTGAGAAACTGCTCATATTAAGATCATACACCACTGCTGCCTGTCAGTGGTAGCACCGATAAGTACAGGGTCTGTATTCATAGTGTTTCAGAGTCTTGATCTTGGTTCAGGTCTGACCTATTCATGCAATGTTATTCAATATGATCTAAAAGGCAGAAGTGATCCTAAATCAGCACTCACACTGACACATTTTATGAATATGGGCCTAGATTAATAGTCTGATTTGTTCTCTACCATCTCTCTCTCTTTATCTCTCCACATGTAGAGTGTCAATGAGCTGAATCAGTGGCTCCTGGCCCTGAGGACAGCCTGCAGCCACAACAGACACTCCTTCCAACCAGGGGTTTACACAGGAGAATGATGGAGCTGCTGCCACCAGAAGGACAAAGCAGGTACTGCAGTTTGGCATGCCAATGCAATGCATTAATACAGTAAAGGGGGATACCAAGTACAACTGAAATGTGTCTTCCGCATTTAACTCAACCCCCCTGAATCAGAGAGGTGCGGGAGGCTGCCATAATCGACATCAACGGAGCTCGGGGAACAGTGGGTTAACATCCTTGCTCAGGGGCAGAACGACAGATTTTTACCTTGTCAGCAAGGGGATTCAATCCAGCAACCTCTTGTTTACTGGCCCAATGCTCAAACCACTAGGCTACCTGTCACATAAGGTGCCAGCCCTCCTGGGCAGCTACTTGGTGTGCAGGTTTTTGTACCAGCCCTACTCTTAACACCGACACCGATTTCAGCAAATCGTTGATTACTTAAATCAGCTGTGTTGGAGTAGGGTCGGAGTAAAATCCTGCACACGTCTTAGTTCAGTTAGGATCACCACTTTTATTTTAAGAATGTGAAATGTCAGAATAATAGTAGAGAGAATGATTTATTTCAGCTTTTATTTCTTTTATCACATTCCCAGAGGGTCAGAAGTTGACATATACTATTTGAGTGTTTGGTAGCATTGCCTTTAAATTGTTTAACTTGGATCAAACATTTTGGGTAGCCTTCCATAAGCTTCCCACAATAAGTTGGGTGAATTTTGGCCCATTCCTCCTGACAGAGCTGGGTCAGGTTTGTAACTAGGTCAGGTTTGTATGCCTCCTTGCTCGCATATGCTTTTTCAGTTCTGCCCACACATTTTCTATTGGATTGAGGCCAGGGCTTTGTGATGGCCACTCCAATACCTTGACTTTGTTGTCCTTAAGCCATTTTGCCACAACTTTGGAAGTATGCTTAGGGTCATTGTCCATTTGGAAGACCCATTTGAAACCAAGCTTTAACTTCCTGATTGATGTCTTGAGATGTTGTTTCAATATATCCACCTAATTTTCCTTCCTCATGATGCCATCTATTTTGTGAAGTGCACCAGTCCCTCCTGCAGCAAAGCAAACCCACAACATGTTGCTGCCACCCCCATGCTTCACGGGATGGTGTTCTTTGGCTTGCAAGCCTCCCCCTTTTTCCTCCAAACATAACCATGGTCATTATGGCCAAAAAGTTATATTTTTGTTACATCAGACCAGAGGACATTTCTCCAAAAAGTACGGTCTTTGTCCCCATGTGCAGTTGCAAACCGTAGTCTGGCTTTTTTATGGCGGTTCTGGAGCAGTGGATTCTTCCTTGCTGAGCGGCCTTTCAGGTTATGTCGATATAGGACTTGTTGTACTGTGGATATACAGTGGGGCAAAAAAGTATTTAGTCAGCCACCAATTGTGCAAGTTCTCCCACTTAAAAATATGTGAGAGGCCTGTAATTTTCATCATAGGTACACTTCAACTTTAACAGACAAAAGTATTATTTTTTTCCCAGAAAATCACATTGTAGGATTTTTTAATGAATTTATTTGCAAATTATGGTGGAAAATAAGTATTTGTTCACCTACAAACAAGCAAGATTTCTGGCTCTCACAGACCTGTAACTTCTTCTTTAAGAGGCTCCTCTGTCCTCCACTCGTTACCTGTATTAATGGCACCTGTTTGAACTTGTTATCAGTATAAAAGACACCTGTCCACAACCTCAAACAGTCACACTCCAAACTCCACTATGGCCAAGACCAAAGAGCTGTCAAAGGACACCAGAAACAAAATTGTAGACCTGCACCAGGCTGGGAAGACAGAATCTGCAATAGGTAAGCAGCTTGGTTTGAAGAAATCAACTGTGGGAGCAATTATTAGGAAATGGAAGACATACAAGACCACTGATAATATCCCTCGATCTGGGGCTCCACGCAAGATCTCACCCCGTGGGGTCAAAATGATCACAAGAACGGTGAGCAAAAATCCCAGAACTACACAGGGGGACCTAGTGAATGACCTGCAGAGAGCTGGGACCAAAGTAACAAAGCCCACCATCAGTAACACACTAAAAAATATAACTTTTTGGTATAAACTCAACTCGTTGTGTTTGGAAGACAAAGAATGCTGAGTTGCATCCAAATAACACCATACCTACTGTGAAGCATGGGGGTGGAAACATCAGGCTTTGGGGCTGTTTTCCTGCAAAGGGACCAGGACGACTGATCCGTGTAAAGGAAATAATGAATGGGGTCATGTATTCGTGAGATTTTGAGTGAAAACCCCCTTCCATCAGCAAGGGCATTGAAGATGAAACGTGGCTGGGTCTTTCAGCATGACAATGATCCCAAACCCACCGCCCGGGCAACGAAGGAGTGGCTTCATAAGAAACATTTCAAGGTCCTGGAGTGGCCTAGCCAGTCTCCAGATCTCCCCATAGAACATCTTTGGAGGGAGTTGAAAGTCTGTGTTGCCCAGCAACAGCCCCAAAACATCACTGTTCGAGAGGAGATCTGCATGGAGGAATGGGCCAAAATACCAGCAACAGTGTGTGAAAACCTTGTGAAGACTTACAGAAAACGTTTGACCTCTGTCATTGCCAACAAAGGGTATATAACAAAGTATTGAGATAAACTTTTGTTATTGACCAAATACTTATTTTCCACCATAATTTGCTAATAAATTCATAAGAATCCTACAATGTGATTTTCTGGATTTTTTTTCTCATTGTGTCTGTCATAGTTGAAGTGTACCTATGATGAAAATTACAGGCCTCTCATCTTTTTAAGTGGGAGAACTTGCACAATTGGTGGCTGACTAAATACTTTTTTGCCCCACTGCAGTTACTTTTGCGCCTGTTTCCTCCAGCATCTTCACAAGGTCCTTTGCTGCTGTTCTGGGATTGATTTGCACTTTTCGCACCAAAGTACATTTGAACTCTAGGAGACAGAATGTGTCTCCTTCCTGAGTGGTATGACAGATGCATGGTCCCATGGTGTTTATACTTGCGTACTATTGTTTATACAGATGAATGTGGTACCTTCAGGCGCTTGGAAATTGCTCCCAAGGAAGAACCAGACTTGTGGAGGTCTACAATTTTTTCTGAGGTATTGGCTGATTTCTTTTGATTTTCCCATGATGTCAAGCAAAGAGGCACTGATTTTGAAGGTAGGCCTTGAAATACATCCACAGGTACACCTCCAATTGACTCAAATGATGTCAGCTAACCTATCACAAGCTTCTAAAGCCATGGCATCATTTTCTGGAATTTTCCAAGCTGTTTAAAGGCAGTCAACTTAGTGTATGTAAACTTCTGACCCACTGGAATTGTGATACAGTGGATTATAAATGAAATAATCTGTCTGTAAACAATTGCTGGAAAAATGACTTGTGTCATGCACAAAGTAGATGTCCTAACCGACTTGCCAAAACTATAGTTTGTTAACATGAAATTTGTGGAGTGGTTGAAAATGAGTTTTAATGACTCCTACCTAAGTGCATGTAAACTTCCGACTTCAACTGGAGATGGCTATCTAGCCAGCTAGCTTTGTCGCCATGGATTGTGCACCTTCCATTGTTTAGCTAAGTAGCCAGCTAACTATACACCTAGCTCAACCTAGCTCAACCTAGCTCAACCTAGCTCAACCTAGCTCAACCCTCAACCTAGCTCAAACTAGCTCAACCTAGCTCAACCTAGCTCAACCTAGCTCAACCCTCAACCTTTTACCGAAACAGTGACTTTGAGAAAGATGTATTATTGTTTTAACTGTGGATTGCCGCTTTAATACCTAAAAATGTAAAAAATAAATAAATGCATTGTGCTCCTACATTTCTTTGTGTGCCCCAGGTAGGGTCCTTAAAACGTTTAATGATATACAGTATATAATCAAGTTGCTGGTTATTATTTGTTTGAATGCATATGATTGTGATGAAAGACAACGGGCCAAATTCTGTGTTCTATACCAGTGGTTCCCAACCTTTTTTGGTTACTTTACCACCAACTGAATTTTGCTCTGCCCAGAGTACCCCTGAAGTACCCCTTTATATGCATTTTACCAGTAGGCCTATGGTCTCATGAGTCTTCTCAAGTACTCCCTGTTGATAGACCTAGTACCCCTGGTTGGGAACCACTGTTCTATACTATCTGCCCTTCTATACCCTTCTACCTTCCTAGACATTAGAGGGCACGCATTTGTCATGGTAATGATTGCGGTTGTGGTTGTGGGCCTGCAGCTTTCACGTTGTAGCTTTTTAAGTGCACGTGCAAATACTCTGAGTGCATTGTTGTACATCATGTTCATCTGCAACTTCTCCGGTGCTGCTTGTGGCTATAGTGCGTTTGAAAGATATGTCTATATGTATCTCTAGTGCTGGTTGATCCCAGTCTGTAATCTGTTATCTGGCCTCCTGTCCCAGGTGAGAAGAAACTGGACGGGGTCACAAGGTTGTTCAGTGTCCTGCAGGACTCCCACACTGCAGTGGAGGAGGGGAGGTCAAAGAATAGAAACTTTCTCTTGGAGCTGCAAACGTAACAGAACGTCAACTCAACAGGCAGTTTTCAGGCCTAGGATGTCCCAAATGATACTCCCTCATCCCTTCTATAGTGCATACAAAGATATCCCAAAAATGCATACAAAGACAACCCAAACCCAGTCCCCCTCAGTCCCCACCTTTATCTTTGGAATGTTTTAGCATTCAGGTCCAAAAAGTAACTTTCTGAGCACTTCTACAATGGGCAAATATGAATGGAAGGTTTCGTTCAAATCAAAAGGTGTACTGTCAAAGTGATTCAATTCAAATGGATACTGTACCCTAGACTTTTTACATGCACTTGTGAATATGATGCTCTGGAACAGTATAAACAATACAGACGAGGAGAAACATGCATTTCAGAGGACAGATTGTCTGTATATGTATGCAAATGAACTTTTCAAGTGTTAAACTTGAAAATGAATGGACCCCTGAAAGATTATTCTCAGAAATGTGAAGTGGAAGATATTGTCATCCCTTTATTAATGTTGCCATTCTGTGTAAATACTAACCTTTTTTATGCGTTAGGTTTTTATTATATGTGTGCATATGTTCTTATAAATCTTATACATTTATATTGTACATTTTTACATGCTATTTTCTTTCTGTTTCACCACGTGAATGTAAAATGTTGGACCATTAACATAGTTCACTGTTATTAACCACTAGGTGGCTCAGTTGCATAAGTATGCTTGTGAAGTGCTATACAGCCATGCTATACGGTATGGTATAAAGTGAAGTTGGACCTAGATGCTGATCTTGGGTCAGTTTAGCATTTTCCCCAATAATGGTCAAGGATTGGGGGAGGAGAAGCTGATCCAAGATCTGTACCTAGGCAAAACTGTACCCTGGAGCTGTACAGTATACAGGGTTGGTGTACTTTCTATTGTATCTTTCCAGGAAGTACCAAATGGTTAACTACTTCCATGTTGCATATCAACACATTTTGTGTAAAGCACCTGCAAGTACAGTTTGAAACTCCAGTTCTCTCTAATAATTTGAGAATTATCTAAATGCAATTCAAACCAGCTATACAGTCGACACCAATATGGTGCTTGTGTGGATATAGATAGGAAATACTTTATAAAGTTCGTTACACACTAAATGCATTCATTTCAGATTTAATCAATTGCAATGTATATTAGATTATACAAATGGAAAATGTGTTACTTTCCATGTGACCAGAGTACATTAACCGTGTGCAAGGTCATTAAAACTACTTTTATTGTATGAAAAAAACTCTAAACATCTAGCCAACATTGATATAAAGACATTTGCTTATCAAAATTTTCAGTCTACACTCTTAGTTCTGTATAGTGCTTTCAGCATGCCTATTTTATTACTCAAATGTGGGTTGACTCACAGTATTACAGTTGACTTACAGTGGCATATCAATATCTGTGTCACTCCTTGTTGAAGGACACAATGCAGTAGCCCAGACAATAGTCAGACAATTGTTAGCGAAATATTACAGAAACATGCATTTAATAATGGTAATCAAGGCTCATGTAGTATCTGTTTGCATAGTTTGGCTTATGTCCAGATCCTCAGCAATACAGAAAGAATGTATTTCCTGTTGTGGCTTCAACCTCTCATGGAAACAAGAAACATCCAATCCCCTTTGCTCCCCCTCTCCTGACTCAATTTTAAGCAGAGGCGGCTCCAGAGAGGGCCTTGCCTGTTCTGACACACCCTCACTAGACCTAGCACCGCCATTAAATAATTGATAAGTATATACATGTACACCATTGATGGCAAGCATCCCTACGCAACGACCAAGCTACCCCAGTGACAATTATTGGCCACTGATTTTAAGACATAACATTCGTTTTTGCCACAACCAACTATGAATAGGTTATCCACTTTCCACTTCTGTAAACCTGTGATCTGGATGTTACATTCATCTTGAATTGTTTATATCAATAATGCAGCTTTAGGAATGGGAAAATGTAATTGTATATTTTCTGTCCATAAGCTTTTTTTTTATTAATCTGGTTATCAGCTATATATCAACTTTTTTACACTCAGTACAGGGACCTAAGTTAGTGAGACATTTTCATACCGCAAGAGTAATCTAATGTGGAAGTATTTCAATGTTTCCAATTATTTAGAAAGACCTTCAGATTTTTCATCATGCATGTATAGGGGGGTCTACACAACCGATGGTATGGATTTAGCTCAATTTACCTAATCTACCCATTTGATCTGCTACATTCACAACTCATCATTTACCACCACTAAGTCTATGTTAATTTGTTGACTAAACATTACTAACCATGAGACATCACGTCAACAAGATCTTTCGCCACCCATTGCATCACACCCTATTGGAAATGAGCATTTTTATATAAGCATGTAATAGGCTAATCTCATCCTTGACACTCAGGGCCACAATATAGATTAGACACTGACAAATTGCCTCAATTTATCAATGTTGTGCCACAGCCATTGAGATGCCTGAAGGTGTCACGGCAGTTGAAAGAAGAGGACCAAGGTGCAGCATGGTGAGCGTACATATTCCTTTTATTATGACGCCGACAAAAACAAACAATCCAAAAACCACCCGTGAAGCTAAAGGGTATAGTGCCAACAAACAAAGACAACTACCCACAAAGACAGGTGGGAAAAAGGGCTGCCTAAGTAGGGTTCCCAATCAGAGACAACGATAGACAGCTGTCCCTGATTGAGAACCATACCCGGCCAAAACAAAGAAATACAAAACATAGAAAAATGAACATAGAATGCCCACCCAAATCACACCCTGACCAAACCAAAATAGAGACATAAAAATCTCTAAGGTCAGGGCGTGATGATTGTTGAGTGCTTCAAAGGGTATTGATGATGGACCAGTGCACATTTAACTTGATTTTTTATTTAATCTTTATTTAACTAGGCAAGTCAGTTAAGAACAAATGCTTATTTACAATGGCGGCCTACCCCGGCCAAACCGGACAACGCTGGGCCAATTGTGCGCCGCCCTATGGGACTCCCAATCACGACCGGATATGATTCACCCTGGATTCAAACCAGGGACTGTAGTGTTGCCTCTTGCACTGAGATGCAGTGCCTTAGACCATGGCACCACTCGAGAGCCCACACTAATCACAATGGCACTAAATCACATTCCATTTATATGTGTAACTGATTGAGAGTTGTTCAAATGTCTCTGCTTAATATACTTTTTCTTTTACCATAAATATTGCAAAATATAAAATAGGGCAAGCCTACTTATAGTTGTCATTTACAAATATCCAGTAGACCTTCTTTTCAATAAGTTTCCCGTATACAGGTCTGTGTATTTAGCCTGTATGGTATTATAACAGTAGGCAGTGTAATTACAATGTTATTATATTGTCCGTTCATTATCTCAATTGTATGTATATTTGGGAACCCTTAAGGTTGAGTTGCAAAAAAAGTATATTGTAATTATTGTAAATCGTATTAGGGACAGTGCAATAGCATATTGCAAAGTGGGATCTAATTTAATGAATTTTCAGGAAGGATAACAATTTCCCAGTGATTCAGCACCAGGTGCACATAAATTCCTGTAAGCAAGTTGAACAGCTGGACCAAAGAATAATCAGGATAAATTATTATAGTCAATCCTACTTTCTCCTACACCTTAAAGATACAAAATAGGCAACTATTTATGAATGCCTTCCATGCCGGCCACAACATTGTTGGCCATCTTCTATTCACAACTCTCTCAGCAACAGCGTCCACTTCCTTAGCTCTTTGTTTGGTTGAGCCAGCGAAGGGGGAGGCTACAGAGGCGATAAAAGAGGCCGAAAATCCATTGCGCCCCCAAGCGAAACATTGAAAACCTCCTCACCTTCTGTGTTCAGTACGCCACATGTGCGACTGGCTGCGTACTGGTCAACGTTTTTAAGAGTCAATTTATGCTTGATCCGAAAATGTGTTCGGATGCGCCGTATGGATGGTGTGACGCACTCGCGGAGGCCAATTTGAGCTCTGTTCCGCATCACGGTGTGCCTCTCAAATTGTGTAACAATGTGTAGGGCTCCGTATAGCTCCGTATTTACATGATTGGTGGACGGTAGGTGAGAGCGGGAGGTCCTGTATAAACACAAACTCACTTCCTTGACAACATCTCTGCGCTGCTCGGCGAAGCGCAAGACCCATGAATGCCATGACTTCTGTAGAGGCTGCACGACCAATGCAGACTATAGGTTGACCATACAGCGCCTTTACTAGTCGTGGACGGGGATCGAAGCTGCATGATTGAATGCGAGTTGCTGATGCTGCGTTGCACAACAAAACCGCAAACAACAAGGGAGACCGAGGACTTGGCATATAGTTACGTTGTTGTTTCTGTTTGCTATGAGAAAACAATCTCATTTTGTTCCTGAAAGTCGCATTTTGAAATTAAACCGGCATCTCAGTTGCATGAAATAGCCAAATGCGGCTCGCATCCTATCACACTCTCCCTTTCAGCTCCAGCTCAGCATCCATATTTTTTGTGCATCCCTGTGTTGGTGTATAGGGAGTGGCAGCCTTCTGATAAATCAACCGATCAGCGCAACCCTCTCCTCTAGGAAAAACAAATACGTTTATGCGTAAATTGTACATTTAAAGGTAAGCGTTTCTTTCATGCATATTTATCGGGATTTGTTGAGTTGAAGTAGAAATGCACACCACGCTGTAGTTGGTATAACAATAGGTCAATAGGTTGTATGTGATTGGATGCGCATTCTGTTTCCCTATCACAGAAATATCAATTCGCAAAATATAATTGTGTAAACAATGTATCCAACAAGCTTAGCAATAACAATGTGTCACTCAATAGCCTAATGGTCATTGATGCTTAGAACATAAAATTGTAATATTGTAGCCAAGCTTAGCCCTACTGCACTGTCATATATATACAAAAGTATGTGGACTACCCTTCAAATGAGTGGATTCGGCGTATAAAATGTCAGGTGTATAAAATCGAGCACACAGCCATGCAATCTCCATATATAAACATTGGTAGTAGAATGGCCTTATTGAAGCGCTCAAATCACATTTTATTGGTCACATACACATGGTTAGCAGATGTTAATGCGAGTGTTGCGAAATGCTTGTGCTTCCAGTTCCGACCATGCAGTAATATCTAACAAGTAATCTAACAATTTCACAACAACTACCTTATACACACAAGTCTAAAGAAATTAATAAGAATATGTACATATAAATATATGGATGAGCAATGGCCGAACGGCATAGGCAAGAAGCAGTAGATGGTATAGAGTACAGTATATACATATGAGATGAGTAATATGTAAACATTACATACAGTTGCATTGTTTAAAGTGACTAGTGATACATTTATTACATCCAATTTTTTATTATTAAAGTGGCTAGAGATTTGAGTCAGTATGTTGGCAGCAGCTACTCAATGTTAGTGATGGCTGTTTAACAGTCTGATGGCCTTGAGATAGAAGCTGGTTTTCAGTCTCTCGGTCCCAGCTTTGATGCACCTGTACTGACCTCGCCTTTTGGATGATAGTGGGGTGAACAGGCAGTGACTAGGGTGGTTATTGTCCTTGAAGAGGACAACAATGGAGCAGTTGCCGTACCAGGCGGTGATACAGCCCGACAGGATTCTTTCGAGTGTTTTTGGCGACAAGCCAAATGTCTTCAGCCTCATGACGTTGAAGAAGCGCTGTTGTGCCTTCTCCACCACGCTGTCTGTGTGGGTGGACCATTTCAGTTTGTCCGTGATGTGTACGCCGAGGAACTTAAAACTTTCCACCTTATCCACTACTGTCCCGTTGATGTGGATAGGGGGGTGCTCCCTCTGCTGTTTCCTGAAGTCCACAATCATCTCCTTTGTTTTGTTGACGTTGAGTGTGAGGTTATTTTCCTGACACCTGACACCTCACCTCCCCCATGTAGGCTGTCTCGTCGTTGTTGGTAATCAAGCCTACCACTGTAGTGTCGTCTGCAAACTTGATGATTGAGTAGGAGGTGTGCATGGCCACGCAGTCATGGGTGAACAGGGAGTACAGGAGAGGGCTGAGAACACACCCTTGTGGGGCCCCAGTGTTGAGGATCAGCGGGGTGGAGATGTTGTTTTCTACCCTCACCACCTGGGGGCGTCCCGTCAGTAAATCCAGGACCCAGTTGCACAGGGCGGGGTTGAGACCCAGGGTCTCGAGCTTAATGACGAGTTTGGAGGGTACTATGGTGTTAAATAATTTGATTTGATTTGATTTGATTTGAAATGCTGAGCTGTAATCGATGAACAACATTCTTACATAGGTATACCTCTTGTCCAGATGGGTTAGGGCAGTGTGCAGTGTGATTGCGATTGCATCGTCTGTGGACTTACTGGGGGCGGTAAGCAAATTGGAGTGGGTCTAGGGTGTCGGGTAGGGTGGAGGTGATGTGATCCTTAACTAGTTTCTCAAAGCACTTCATGATGACGGAAGTGAGTGCTACGGGGCGATAGTCGTTTATCTCAGTTACCTTAGCTTTCTTGGGAACAGGAACAATGGTGGCTATCTTGAAGCATGTGGGAACAAAAGACTGGGATAGGGATTGATTGAATATGACCGTAAACACACCAGCCAGCTGGTCTGCCCATGCTCTGAGGTAGCGGCGAGGGATGCCGTCTGGGCCGGCAGCCTTGCGATGGTTAACACGTTTAAATGTTTTACTCATGTTGGCTGCGGTGAAGGAGAGGCCGCAGGGTTTGGTAGCAGGCCGTGTCCGTGCCACTGTATTGTCCTCAAAGCGAGCAAAGAAGATTTTTAGTTTGTCTGGGAGCAAGACATCGGTGTCCTTGACAGGGCTGGTTTTCTTTTTGTAATCCGTGATTGACTGTAGACCCTGCCACATACGTCTCGTGTCTGAGCCGTTGAATCTACTTTGTCTCTATACTGACGCTTAGCTTGTTTGATTGCCATGCAGAGAGAATAGCTACACTGTTTGTATTCGGTCATGTTTCCGGTCACCTTGCCATGATTAAAAGCAGTGGTTTGCGCTTTCAGTTTTGCGCGAATGCTGCCATCAATCCACGGTTTCTGGTTGGGGAAGGTTTTAATAGTCACCTTGGGTACAACATCACTGATGCACTTGTTGACCGAATCAGCGTATACATCAATGTTGTTGTCTGATGCTATCTGGGAACATATCCCAGTCCACGTGATCGAAGCAATCTTGAAGCATGGAGTCAAATTGGTCGGACCAGCATTGAACAGACCTGAGCACGGGCGTTTCCTGTTTTAGTTTCTGTCTATAGACTGGGAGCAACAAAATGGAGTCATGGTCAGATTTGCCAAAAGGAGGGCGAGGGAGGGCTTTGTATGCGTTGCGGAAGTTAGAGTAGCAATGATCCAGAATTTTGCCAGCCCGGGTCGCGCATTCGATATGCTGATGAAATTTAGGGAGCCTTGTTTTCAGATTATCCTTGTTCAAATCCCCAGCTACAATAAATGCAGCCTCAGGATATGTGGTTTCCAGTTTACATAGAGTTCAATGAAGATCTTTCAGGGCCGTCGAGGTGTCTGCTTGGGGGGGATATACACGCCTGTGATTATAATCGAAGAGAATTCTCTTGCTAGATAATGTGATCGGCATTTGTTTGTAAGGAATTCTCGGTCAGGTGAACAAAAGGACTTGAGTAACTGTATGTTGTTATGATCACACCACAACTCGTTAATCATAAGGCATACCCCCCGCCCCTCTTCTTACCAGAGAGATGTTTTTTTCTGTCGGCGCAATGCGTGAAGAAACAGGGTGGCTGTACCAACTCTGATAACGTATCCCGAGTGAGCCATGTTTCCGTGAAACAGAGAATGTTACAATCTCTGATGTCTCTCTGGAAGGCAACCCTTGCTCGAATTTCATCTACCTTGTTGTCAAGAGACTGGACATTGGCGAGTAGTATACTCGGGAGCGGTGAGGGATGTGCCCGTCTACGGAGCCTGAAAAGAAGACCACTCCATCTGCCCCTTTTATGGCGCTGTTGTTTTGGGTCGTCTACTGGGATCCGATCCATTGTCCTGGATGGTGGTCCAAACAGAGGATCCGCTTCGGGAAAGTAATTTTCCTGGTTGTAATGTTGGTAAGTTGACGTTGCTCTTCTATCCAATAGTTCTTCCCGGCTGTATGTAATAAGACTTAAGATCTCCTGGGGTAACAGTGTAAGAAATAATTCATAAAAAAACAAAATACTGCATAGTTTCCTAAGAACGCAAAGCGAGGTGACCATCTCTAGTGGCTTTCAACGTGGCACCGTCATCGGATGCTACCTTTCCGACAAGTCAGTTCATCAAATTTCTGCTAGATCTTCCCCGGTCAACTGTGCTGTTATTGTGAAGTGGAAACGGTCAGCACAAAGTGGTAGGCCACACCAGCTCACAGAATGGAATGACAAGCGCTGAAGCGTGTTGCGGGTAAAAAATGGTCTGTCCCCAGTTACAACACTCACTACCGAGTTCCAAACTGCCTCTGGAAGCAATTTCAGCACAAGAACTGTCCTTCGGGAGCTTCATGAAATTAGTTTACATGGCTGAGCAGCCGCACACAAGCCTAAGATCACCATGTGCAATGCCAAGTGTTGGCTGCAGTGGTGTAAAGCTCGCCACCATTAGACTCTGGAGCAGTGGAAACGCGTCCTCAGGATCACACTTCACCATATGGTAATCACACTTCGCCATATGGCAGCCCGACGGACAAATCTGGTTTTGGCGGATGCCAGGAGCACGCTACCTGCCCGAATGCATAGTACCAACTGTAAAGTTTGGTAGAGGAGGTAATAAAGGTCTGAGGCTGTTTTTCATGGTTCGGGCTAGGCCCCTTAGTTTCGGTAATGGGAAATCTTAATGCTACAGCATACAATGACATTCTAGACGATTCTGTGCTTCGAACTTTGTGGCAAAAGTTTGGGGAAGGCCCGTTCCTGTTTCAGCATGACAATGCCCCCATGCACAAAGCGAAGTCTATACAGAAATGGTTTGTCGAGATCATTGTGGAAGAATTTGACTGGCCTGCACAGAGCCCTGACCTCAAACCCATCAAACACCATTGTGATGAATTGGGACTGCGAGCCAGGCCTAATCGCCCAACGTCAGTGCCCGACCTCACTAATGCTCTTGTGACTTAATGGAAGCAAATCCCCGCAGCAATGTTCCAACATCTAGTGGATAGCTTTCTCAGAAGAGTGGAATCTGTTATAGCAGCAAAGGGGGACTAACTCCATAACATGCCTATGATTTTGGAATGAGATGCTTGACGAGCATGTGTCCACATACTTTTGGTCATGTAGTGTATATAGGCTACAAAGTTGCTACTTTGTATTGTCAAGAATATAGCCCCCTAGCAGAGCTGTCATAAAACTGCCCGAGGAAATATTCTGAAAGCATATACAGGACTATTGCATAAAATAACCTACGAAATGATGTTGATACATGAGTCGACTGAATGGTGCTGATGATACTGTAAAAGCATCTTTGTATTTTGTCAGTCGTCTTATCTCGAAACCTGCATAAGTGCGACTTGGCGCTAGAACAGTGATGCAACGCTGTCATGAATTGCATATTATGGTTGGAGAGATGTTGTCTTGTAGGCCATGCATGCAATTGGGAATACAGCTGATCAGATCTCAGAGTGTGTGGGCAGGGCCTAGTGCAATGAAGTCCTCTCATAGACATGTGATGCTATGGCACTGGCATAAGGCCACCCTAACCCTAACAGAAGTCTAATAACTACTATTATAACCACAATTCTATAAATAGCCCTAGTATATTCATTTGGAATGAATGCACAACCAAAAACAAGACCAAATGTCTTTTTTTCGGTCAGTGAATATTCTTGAAATACACATTTTAGCATTGAGGCAAAACAGGAAGCTCTTTTTGTGAAAGTGAACACATCTAAGTCCCTGTGCATTAATTCACCAACAACACACTTGAAACTATACATTTAACTTACTAAGGCCCATTGGCCAGAGTTCAGGAGAATCAACAATGATGATTAATAACCCAAATCAGAAATAGAGCCTATTGTTTTCTTATCTATAGTTAATTTTTTATCAAATTGAAAAGGAACCACTCAATTATTTAAATGTGTAGGCCTTTACAGTAGTACAGTATAGGCTATACTTGCTACACCTTGACATGGCTTAAGTTTTAAAATGGCTGGAGTTCTCAACAAGAAAGCCAGCTAGCACAGAACGTTCCTGTAATGTTTCTATGAACCAAATGGTCCTTTACAGATGGATAATGCTAGCGTCGTCACTAATACACTGATGCTTCCACTCATTTCCACAGCTAAAATGGAGAGAGATTGCCACCATTCCGATTTCTAGTGCCTCAAACCGAAAGCCTTGAAAGGGACTTTCTCATCCCTGCACATCTCCCCTGTACATGATGAACATGCTGAAGTCCAGTGGACTGAAGATCCCTGGCAGGGGCCCAAAGCACTCCCCTGGCCCCGTGGGACGAACCTCTGCTGGGGGATCTGCTTCCGGCACTGTGGGCCATAAAGACAGTAAGTCACTTCTTCACACTTCAAGACCTCGAGACTCTCAGAGAGCGGATTTCCTATTGCTTAGTTATTTATTTTACTAGGCAAGTCAGTTAGGAACAAATTCATATTTTCAATGACAGCCTAGGAACAGTGGGTTAACTGCCTGTTCAGGGGCAGAACAACAGATTTGTACCTTGTCAGCTCAGGGATTTGAACTTGCAACCTTTCAGTAACTAGTCCAACGCTCTAACCACTAGGCTACCCTGCCGCCCCAGTTAGCCTATCAATCATTGTGGCATTTCATAATTGGAAGTGACCAGCAATTCATTGATTGTTGTAATAGATTGTTTGTTGTCAGGGCCCTGAGTTTTTCCTGGTCAGTTCATGTTGTCAGAAGAAAATCAGGGCACTAGGTACAGTATTATGCTTTAGGTCAGAGTTTAACATGTTTTATTGGTTACTGTAGCCTCAATCACATTTTCCTTTGTCCGAAGTACCCCTTCATGTGCAACTGATCATTAGGCCTGTGTTCTTATGAGTCTTCTCAAGTACCCCTTGTGGATATGCCAGGTACCCTTAGGGGTATTGGCACCCCAGGTTGAGAATAACTGTTGTAGGTGACTTTGTTGTGATTCACGGAGATTACATCTTAGTACTAAACCATATTTGTCTACCACCATGACAAATCCAAAACCTCTCCATCTACCCAGGTGTTGACAGTGTGCAAAGCCAACAGAAATAGGACACTTACGTTATTTCCGGTTTTAGATCACATAACAAGCCCAGACCCTAGGCAGGATGATGTTTATTGTCATGAGTCTTGTCCTGGGCAGAACTGAGCAATTTCCCCTTAAATAGGCCAGCTGTAAAGTCAAAATTGGCTATGTTGTAAAAATCAGCCGTTTAAAAAAAAAAGCTTTTTAGTCTTATTTTAAGGTTAGGGTTAGCAGTGTGGTTAAGGTTAGGGTTAGGTTTACAGTTAGATTTTATGGACTTTGTGGCTGTGCGAGCTACTGACCACTCTACAGAACTGCCTCCAGAACAAGAGTCATGACGAAAAACGCTAACCTGTGACCCTAACGCCATAGATGCGTGTGTAACACTGGCACAGCTTTCTGCAAAATTACAGCTAGACTCTGCCTCCGAGCTGCACTCGGCTGATATTAGCCTACAGGAGGCCAAACACTGTCTGGGGGAGTCTGGGCTGCTTCTGCTGTCTTGTTATTTGCATTAGCCTGTATGGGAGAGTTCAATCAGAGGCAGCCGTGTCATGGTTTAAGTTGCCGGTGGAATGTTGTGAGCAAAGGAAAGGAAAGAGAAAAACACAGGAAGTACAGTCATGGGTAAATGAGAATCATGCATAGCAGTAATGCCTTTGAGAGTGCATATGTTTTTTTGTTTATTTTTTGTTCCTCCTTCAAAATGACTATTTTGCAGTGCAGTGTATGTAGTGTATGTTGTAAGTATAACTACCAATAGATGATGCATAATTACCTATCAATAGATAGTTATTTTAAGAGATGTAGGACTAACATTGTTTCAAATTACTAATAGTGTTATTTGAATTCCTTCTCAATTATCCAAATTCACAAAGTCGTGTGAATTATCTTAGTTATTGAATGTTGGTAAAATGCCTCTCTCCATGCACAGTTTTGTAACACAATATGAATATATCTTGTGAGCAATATTAACAATGCTTTATTTATGTAAAAAGGAAGTATATTTAATCGGTAGAGGTAGGACTTAGTATATCGGCCTACTTCAAGGCCCTCTCAGTTACCAGAACAAACAAAACAATGCCACTGAATTATCTTATTCATTGAATGTCCCCATTTCTCAAGCCCCCTTACGGAGGAGGCCCCTTTACGCATGCATCCATAAGCCAACATTATAACATCTACAACCATGGCTCCACAGCAAAAAAAATCCAAACTTAGTCTCTATAATATTTTTCTAGATCAGGGTCATTTCAGGAACAGCTGGTAGTCATAGTAATTGACCTAATCCTACTAACTGACTGTCATCCTTTCCCACATCAGTGTTCATCAGCTGCCTGCCTGCAGTGCACACAGAGAATCAGGTTAGGGCTATTGTGTGAATAGCTGTTTGGTCATCAAATTTCCATTTGTGTACTAATAGCCCTGCTCTAATTTCCTTTTTAGTTCAAGATCATTGCCATTTTTTCTGTCGTTGATTGGTGATATAATACATTACATACTCTTCCCTTTTAGATCCAATTGATTTGATAAAAAGTAGGCAGGCCTAGATAATTTCCTCTTGTTGTCCTGTCTGTTCATCCTCCTTGGTTTTCAATACCAAAAGGCTACTTTTTCAATTTAGAAATGTATTGTGATTATATATAATGGTGCACCAACATACAGTTAAAGTTGGAAGTTCACATACACCTTAGCCAAATACATTTAAACTCAGTTTTTCACAATTCCTGACATTTAATCCGAGTAAAAATTCTTAGGTCAGTTAGGATCACTACTTTATTTTAAGAATGTGAAATGTCAGAATAATAGTAGAGTTAGTTATTTATTTCAGCTTTTATTTCTTTCATCACACTCCCAGTGGGTCAGAAGTTTACATACACTCAATTAGTATTTGGTAGCATTGCCTTTACATTGTTTAACTTGGGTCAAACAGTTCGGATAGCCTTCCACAAGCTTCCCACAATATGTTGGGTGAATTTTGGCCCATTCCTCATGACAGAGCTGGTGTAACTGAGTCAGGTTTGTAGGCCTCCTTGCTCACACATGCTTTTTCAGTTCTGCCCACACATTTTCTATAAGATTGAGGTCAGGGCTTTGTGATGGCCACTCCAATAGCTTGACTCTGTTGTCCTTAAGCCATTTTGCCACAACTTTGGAAGTATGCTTGGGGTCATTGTCCATTTGGAAGACCCATTTGCGACCAAGCTTTAACTTCCTGACTGATGTCTTGAGGTGTTGCTTCAATATATCCACATAATTTTCCTACCTCTTGATGCCATCTATTTTGTGAAGTGCACCGGTCCCTCCTGCAGCAAAGCACCCCCACAATATGATGCTGCCACCCCCGTGCTTCATGGTTGGGATGGTGTTCTTCGGCTTGCAAGCCTCCCCCTTTTTCCTCCAAACGTAACGATAGTGATTATGGCCAAACAGTTCTATTTTTGTTTAATCAGACCAGAGGACATTTCTCCAAAAAGCACAATATTTGTCCCCATGTGCACCAGCAAACCGTAGTCTGGCTTTTTTTATGGAGGTTTTGGAGCGGTGGCTTCTTCCTTGCTGAGCGGCCTTTCAGGTTATGTCGATATAGGACAAATTTTACTGTGGATAAAGATAATTTTGTACCTGTTTCCTCCAGCATCTTCACAAGGTCCTTTGCTGTTCTGGAATTGATTTGCACTTTTCACACCAAAGTACGTTAATCTCTAGGAGACAGAACAAATCTCCTTCCAGAGCAGTATGACAGCTGCGTGGTCCCATGGTGTTCATAATTGCGTACTATTGTTTGTACAGATGAACGTGGTACCTTCAGGCGTTTGGAAATTGCTCCCAAGGATAGACCAGACTTGTGGAGGTCTACAACCTTTTTCTGAGATCTTGGCTGATTTCTTTTGATTTTCCCACTGTTGTCAAGCAAAGAGGCACTGAGTTTGAAGGTAGGCCTTGAAATACATCCACAGGTACACCTCCAATTGACTCAAATTATGTCAATTAGCCTATCAGAAGCTTCTAAAGCCATGACATCATTTTCTGGAATTTTCCAAGCTGTTTATTAAAGGCACAGTCAACTTAGTGTATGTAAACTTCTGACCCACTGGAATTGTGATACAGTAAATTATAAGTGAAATAATCTGTCTGTAAACAATTAGATGTAGATGTCCTAAACGACTTGCCAAAACTATAGTTTGTTAACAAGAAATTTGTGGAGTGGTTTAAAAACAAGTTTTAATGACTCCAACCTAAGTGTACTGTATGTAAACTTCCGACTTGAACTGTATTAGGGACAACACATCTGGGTTGTGGTAAATTCAATTTAAATTCAGTCAATTCAGGAAGTAGACTGAAATTCCAATTCAAAAATGTTCTTAAAAGCTAGGTTTCCATACAATTGGTGACAGCTTTTTATATGAATATTCTAAAATCTGCATAAAAACTATATGTACATTTTCCCACCAGACATGTGTTTCCATCATAGCGAAATTTGTGCCCACTCTGGTCTTGGCAAGTGCGGTCTAGCCAACAACTCGCAGATACAGTGCGAGTAGGATACCTACATGATGAGATTATGGATAAGAGCGAGATTCTTTTTATTTGTCAAACAGCAGCCAAGCATCTATCATCATGTCACCAGAATAAGACCCTCAATATTTATTGGAAAGCAGCATCAAGCTCATAACCTTGCACTTTCACCACCCTTTCAAGTTCATCATTACTTATTTTACTGCATGCTTTCCCGAGTCGTAGTGGGAGGACCACACAACATATCATTGTGCCACTCCCAAGTTTACTTCAATATGATGGTTATACTATAAATATTTGCACATTAAGGCGTTTCCACCTCCATTTCTTGCATAATATATTTAACAGAAACAAAAAATATACCTAATTGTCTAGTGTATTTTGTTTTGTCGACATTTGGAATGTTTACAGACAAATTTGCTCTTTCCAACATGCATGTCGTGACATTTTACATCCAACGTGTACTTTACAGGATGGAATCTTGGTTATAGAGAAACATTTAGGAGAATTTCCTTGAAAATTAAATTGACCGAATTGAAATGGAATGACCCAACCCTGCTAAAAATATTTTGTCAATCTCATAAAAGCTTACATGGTATTACCTCATAACTGCTCCCAATGGTTCTATCTTTGGAGGTCATGTCCTTGTAACTGTCGAAACAAAGAATCATAACAGAGAGAAAGGTGTTTAGGTATCGCCCCTAAAAGCGTAGTACTAGTCTCTCCTTCTCTCACTGTCCTTAAAATCAGCCCCACAATCGTGAATGCTACACATTAGCTATAGTATTTGTATGAGGAATAACCATCAGTTTATTATTAGGGAAGCCAAAGAAATGTTCAACTTCACTTATTGGACTTAAGTCTCTCTGAAAGCTTTCAGTTCTCAGTCAGAGAGAGAGAAAGAGAGAGATGAAGAGAAAGAGGCAGAGAGAGAGAGGGAAAGAGCAAGGGGAGAGAGAGTGAGTGTGAGGGAGGGAGAGGGAGGGGGTGTTCTAAGGAGTTGTGGTGGGGTGATTGTGTAGGGCTGGTTTGAATAGTTGGATTCAGATGGTGGTGGGAGGTGGCTAGGCACAATAGTGAAAGTGAGGCCTGTGTTCTTGCTCTTCCTCCTGCCCGCCTCATTTTCCCCTCGATCTTCCGTTGCCCCGGCAACCCAGCCACTTGGACTAGCACTGCGCCTGTCTTTTTTTGGTGCATGCTTGTTTGTCTGGTGGGACTTGTAGAGGGAGAAGGGGGTGGGTAGGGTTCTTCTCTGTGTTGGCCCAGTGATGTGGCACAGGGCCATGGTGTTGACAAAGCTCACACATGTGATATACACAACATGCACAAGCAGGGGCATGCTCACACACCCATACCCCCTGCTACTGCACAAGATATTACATACAGCACCTGCTACTGCACACACTTTATTACTTCACACATACACACATACACATACACACCAACACAAACATACTGCATAGTACACACACATTACCTACGCAAGCACAACACACATGACCTCACAGGACATTGTCCTCATTGTCATGTGGCCGATGTGCAAAGCTTTGTTTGGTAAAAAAAAGTATCTGTTTTGGAGGTATAATAACTTAAAATATGAAGGGTACAAGTGACTTTCATCATGACATTATAAATCACTTTATTTGGGGTTAAAATTACATTTTAATGTACACTAGCAACTGTCAATCGTAGGCTATGCCCTTTTCTATAAGAGTCCCAAATATAGTGGAAGTTCAGATTTAATAAACCTTTTCAAACACATTAGTTATGGCCAGAAAGAGTAGCTGTTGGAAGCAGGGGCAGTGTCCCAAATGGCTCCAAATTCCCCAAATAGTGCACTACTTTTGACCAGACCCTATGGGTCCTTGTCAAAAGTAGCACTGCACTACATAGGGAATAGGTTGCCATTTGGGACGTAGACAGAGTTTCATCCAGCATATTCTAGTCTTTGTCAAGAAAGACTAGAGTTTATCAGTGCTGCTTGAATCTCCACACAAGCTAAATACTGAAGTTTTTCCTACTTAGGTACCTACTGAAACACCCATTACACTTAAACGTGTGTATTTTGTGTTGGCATCAAAATACAGTTGCCTTAATGACATTGTTTGATTTGGTTTTGTTTAATGTACGACATTATTGTATTCTGTAACCCATCAAGATTTACGTTATAATCACTCTTTATTCATGCAATTACAGTGTATGGATTTCTAATGAATTACCGTAAAACACATTGTACAAAACAAAATGTATTCTAAGTGGTGAATGTTACATTCCTGCGGGGGAACATACACTACAGTACCTTCAGAAAGTATTCACACCCCTTAGCTTTTTACACATTTGACAAAATACTCTAATGTCAAAGTGGAAGAAACAGTGTAAAAAAAATACTAAAAAATATATATATAGCAATATAGAATCACCTATGGCAGCAATTACAGCTGTGAGTCTTTCTGTGTCAGTCTCTTAAGAGCTTTGCACACCTGGGTTGTACAATATTTGCACGTTATTATTTTTTAACTCTTCAAGATCTGTCAACTTGGTTGTTGATCATTGCTAGACAGCCATTTTCAAGTATTGCCATAGATTTGCATGCCAATTTAAGTCCAAACTGTAACTAGGCCACTCAGAAACATTCAATGTTGTCTTTGTAAGCAACTTCAGTGTATATTTAGCCTTGTGTTTTAGGTTATTGTCTTGCTGAAAGGTGAATTTGTCTCCCAGGGTCTGTTGGAAAGCAGATTGAACCAGGTTTTTCTCTAGGATTTGCTTGTGCTTGGCTTTATTCTGTTTTGTTTTTTTTGTGATTTTTTAAAAACTCCCTAGTCCTTGCCGATGACAAGCATACCCATAACATGATGCAGCCACCATCATGCTTGAAAATATGAAGTGGTACTCAGTGATGTGTTGTGTTGGATATGCCACTATCAAAACACTTTGTATTCAGGACATAAAGTGCATTTCTTTGCATAATGTTTTGCAGTTTTACTTTAGTGCCTTATTCCAAACAGGATGCATGTTTTGGAATATTTAGGTTAGTATTGTGAAGTAACTACAATGTTGGTCCATCCTCTGTTTTCTATCATAGTAACTGTTTTTTGAGCAGTGTCCTTCCTCTCCGGCAGCTGAGTTAGGAAGGACACCTGTATCTTTGTAGTGACTCCGAGTATTGATACACAATCCAAAGTGTAATTAATAACTTCACCATGCTCAAATTTCAATGTCTGCTTTAAAATGTTTTACCCATGTACCAATAGATGCATTGGAAATCCTCCCTGGTCTTTGTGGTTGAATCTGTGTTTGAAATACACATCTCGACTGAGGGACCTTACAGCTAATCATATGTGTGGGGTACAGAGATGAGGTAGTCATTCAAAATCATGTTAAACATTATTATTGCACTATTGTCCATGCAACTTATGTCCATGCAACTTATTATGTGACTTGTTAAGCACATTTTTACTCCTGAACTTATTTAGGCTTGCCATAACAAAGGGGTTGAATACTTATTTACTTAAAACATTTCAGATGTATTAATTGGTAAAAATGTATCAAAACATAAATCCCACTTTGACATTATGGGTTATTGTGTGTAGGCCAGTAACACAAAATTGAAATGTACTAACTTTAAATTCAGGCAATAACACAACGAAATGTGGAAAAAGTCAAGGGGTGTTAATACTTTCTGAAGGCACTGTACCTCCATAAATGCCATTGTAAGACCCCATTAAGTTTCAAAACTGAATTATCATGCTAAAACCCACATTCTTTTGTTCAATGTAGTACCCATTTTGCAACCAAGTCTATCGGTCTCACAACATATGGGAGCAATTGAGGCATTACAAACAGCCATTGGGCCCCCTCCCCCACTGTTTGGGTTTCAGAGAGACAGTCCTGGCACCAACCACACACACACACACACACACACACACACACACACACACACACACACGCACACACACAGTTTAGCCTCCTTGCTACAGTTAACAGCTTGTGTCTCTCTCACCAGAATGGATAGTGCTCGTCTAAACATCATGTGTCAAACAGCAAAGCACCGGTCAAGTCATCATTACATGAGAGATAATCTCACAAACAGTTTTCACTAGGAAGTAGAGTAATGGCTAACCTCACATAAACACCGTTTTGTGATGTGATATGACGAAATTGGATAAATAGATGCTTGAGTGACTGGATTTTGAATGCATTGTTTTCTCTTTATTCAACGTGCCCGCCACCCACCCGCTCTTCATCCATTCAATATGCCATGACCCTAAACCCGTCAAACCCACGCATCACTATTATAGATCTTCTACATTTGTATTATGACTGAATTCCTTATTTCAGCAGTTTGTGTCCATGCATGAGAAAACTGGACTGTAACCTGCATACAACACAATATATTAATCCTATAGACAAGCGACATTGTTTAGTTGATTATTTTTTCACATGATTTGTTTGTAGACCTGTATGTAATCGCCTTTTCTCTCCCCTCTTCAGCACTTTTGTTCCTATGGCATACACTGCTCTTCATCATTGTAATTAAAGCCATACTGTAGATCAATGTCCATTTGAATGAATATAGGAATTATCTGATTGTAACCTATACTCTGTCTACAATAGTAATGAATGTAAATAGGAATTCCATGATTGTAGCCTACATGATCTCATAATCTCTCTCTCTACCTCCATAGACTCCCCACACAAGCAGACCTCCCCACTCCCCAGCAGCAATGCCTCGGAGAAGTCGTGCTCCAAAACATCCGAGGTAGGGGACGATGTCCTGGGGGACTACGTAGTTGGCGAACGTGTCTGGGTCAACGGGGTCAAACCGGGCGTCATCGCCTACCTGGGCGAGACCCAGTTCGCCCCGGGACAGTGGGCTGGGGTGGTCCTCAACGACCTGTTGGGCAAAAATGACGGCTCTGTGGGCGGCGTGCGCTACTTTGAGTGCCAGCCACACCAGGGCATCTTCACGCGCCCCTCCAAGCTCACCAGGCAACCGGTGGGCGAAGGGAGCGAAGGCCACTCTGCTGATTCCCTGACGGCTCAGAACCTGACGCTCCATGGCGTCAACGGGGCTTCGCCCGCTGGACAGCGCGTGGTTATGCCACTCAGGGAAGGCATGCTCAACAGTTCGGTGAAGACGGGTAACGAGTCAGGTTCCAACATGTCCGACAGCGGCTCGGTCAAGAAAGGCGGGGATAAGGACCTTCGAGTGGGAGACCGCGTGCTGGTGAGTCCATGTCCACACACACACACACACACACACACACACACACACACACACACACACACACACACACACACACACACACACACACACACACACACACATACACACACACACACAAGTGTTGGGTTACCAGTATGGTTCAGACATAGTTTCTAGGTCAAGTATACTGAACACAAATATAAACGGAACATGTACATGTTTGTTCCCATGTTTGATGAACTGAAATAAAATATCCCAGAAATGTTCCATATGCAAAAATAGCTTATTTTTCTCAAATTGTGTGTCTGAGACCAGCCACCCGGACAGCTGATGAAACTGCGGGTTTGTACAACCAAATAATTTCTGCACAAACTTTCAGAAACCGTCTCAGGGATGCTCATTTGCATCCTCGTCGTCCTCACCAGGGTCTTGATCTGACTGCAGTTTGGCGTCGTAACCAACTTCAGTGGGAAAATGCTCAGCTTTGATGGCCACTGGCATGCTTGAGAAGTGTGCTCTTCACAGATGAATCTCGGTTTCAACTGTACCGGACAGATGGCGTTGTGTGGGAAAGCAGTTTGCTAATGTTAACGTTGTGAACAGAGTACCCCATTGTGGAGGTGGGGATATGATATGGACAGGCAAAAGCCACGGACAATGAACACAATTGCATTTTATCGATGGCAATTTGAATGCACAAAGATACAGTGACGAGATCCTGAGGCCCATTGTTGTACCATTCATCCGCCAAGCCATCACTTCATGTGTGACCGACCACCTTGATTCGGTGGTATGTAGCAAAATTTGATATATTTTTATTTTTTACATTGGATAAAAACAGAGACACAAAGCTACAACATGGTATATCATTCACTACATTTGAGAAATCATGGAAAGGTAATTCTGCTTTGAAAGTTGCTAAACTTGTAACCTCACTTTTGAGAAAATGGACTTTGAATGTTTGATACCTACTGGAGAGCTCTTCTTTGTCTACACCCATTCAGAATCGTTCACACCCTCTTAAGCTTGAGCCCCCACCCAAACTCTTACCATTTTACTCACCCTAGCAGAGATGGTTAGGCTGTTTTCATGTTATCAAGCGCGTTGGTGACTGCAACTGTGCTGCTGGCAACAATTTAATGATGCTTTTTTTGCCAACGTTTACTGACATGGCCATATTCAACTGGTGTTGTGCATTTGTAAATTCAACAGTTATTCTACGCTCTGGTACTCTCAGACGAGAGTGCTCTGAAATCGGAGTAGATGGCCAGATGGAATTTACGAATACACCCGAAATGGTTACTTGCATAGTGGAGTCTTTTATTAAGACATGTAGCTAGTTAGCTAAACAATGAACCATAATCAAAACTTATGACGTTACTACCCTGCACGAATCTGTAGGTAGCTAACCAGCGTCTATCAACAGTTGTCATAGTGACATTCTATTCAAATGGATACTTGCATAGTGGAGTCTTTTTTTAAGACATGTAGCTAGCCAGCTAAACAATGAACCAGAATCACAACTCATGACATTACTACCCTGTATGAATCTGCAGATAGCTAACCAATATCTGAAAATGTAGCTCGCTAGACTATCTTACCGTATACATCATGGATGGACGCATCTCCTGTCGGATGCCATGGTTGCTCATAGTTTGAAGATGTAATCCGGAGACAGGTGTTTTCCACATCTCCTTAGCTATCCTACTTGAATTCCATTGATTTCAAAACTCAGTTCTCCAGAAGGTGGAGAGCCACACTTATGCAGTTTTACTATGCAATACATTTTTCAAAAATACGCATTAGACAGGATTACCTAGACATACTTTCCAGCTCAAATACACAGAAGCGTACTATATGACAGACTGATCCAAACTCATCTTTGGCATGTCCAGCCCACTCATTATCTCAGCCATTCATGGTTAGCGGGAAGGTTGCTCCCTTTTTCCATGGCTAAACCAACTAGGCTCATAATTGAACAATTTATGCGTATTCACAGATGGCATACAAGTTTGCTATTAAGGCACATGAACGTTCACATGTTCGAGAAGGGATTTCTGCCCCAAAAAACGAGTTTTGATTAAAAAAAAAAAGATTTACTTTCAAATGGCTCTCCTGTGAAGTAGTGACCCGCGACATACGCCTAGTTTCCTGAAACGGGTCACATGTTTCAGCAAGATAATGCACAGCCCCATGTCGCAAGGATCTGTAGACAATTCCCATTTCTTCCATGGCTTGTATACTCATCAGACATGTCACCCATTGAGCATGTTTGTGATGCTCTGGATCGACATGTACTACAGCTTGTTCCAGTTCCCACTAATATCCAGGAGTGGGACAACATTCCACAGGCCACAATCAACAGCCTGATAAGCTCAATGCGAAGGAGATGCATCGCTCTGCATGATGGTGGTCACACTGGACAATGACTGGAGTCAAATGAAATCCATAGATTAGGGCCCAATGAAAACATTTCAATTGACTAATTTCCTTATATGAACTGTAACTCAGTAAAATCTTTGAAATGGTTGCAAGTTGCATTTACATTTTTGTTCACATTCTGCAACTTTCATACCCACATAGTATCAAGGCAAAACCACTCTTGAAAAAACAATGTGTAAATGTTTTTCACTGTGTGGAAACAATGATGTAAAATGATGTTGTTGACATGAAGAGCACGTTTGCTTTGACCCTCGCTCCACAAAAACAATGACAAAACATTATGAAAGTTCAATCTTAACTTATTATGATTTACGATTATGATTTACCTGTAATGTTCTGACCTTAGTTCCTTTGTTATGTCTTTGTTTTAGTATGGTCAGGGTGTGAGTTGGGTGGGTTGTCTATGTATGTTTTTCTATACTTTGGGATTTCTGTGTTCGGCGTAGTATGGTTCTCAATCAGAGGCAGCTGTCAATCGTTGTCCCTGATTGAGAATCATACTTAGGTAGCCTGATTTCACTTTTGAGTTGTGGGTGTATGTCTTCCGTGTCAGTGTTTGTGACCACATGGGACTGTTTCGTTTATTGTTTTGTTCCAGTGTTCTGTTGCGTTTGATGAAACATTATGGACACTTACCGCGCTGCACATTGGTCTTCCGATCCTTCTCGCTACTCCTCCTCAGAAAAGGAGGACAAGATCTGTTACATTACCTGTAAATCTGCTATCTTTTTCGATCATTCTGAAAGTCTGAGAAACCAGACCTGGACTGATTCCGTTTGCACTCCCACAAAAGGTCAAGGACTGCCATTTACACAACGTTCTTTCAACCAAACCACACTCTCTAAACAGCAATTGGGTCACATTGCCATTCATTTACCGTTGGGTTGCGCTAAATGGTCAGTTTTGTCAATCACATTGGATTACTGTCAGGAGATCCCACCGCTGACATCATTTTACCTTGCTTCTCCACTCTGCTCTAACTCACAGCTATTCTGTGAGTGTGTTGGTCAATATGGATACTGGATAGGGGGTTGTGAAACTTGTTTCAAAATTGTCAGCCTCTCTTGCAATATTGATATTGTGTATTTTGGTGCCCTACTTTTGAATCTTGAAGCTTTGTGATAGGCTTTGTGATAGGCTCTGACTTCCAATTTTGTACACAATACACGATTGTAATCTCAAACTCCTGCAAGAGTAGAAAATTGTGTTTTTGAGAAATCCCTGGAAGGTTTATCAAAAGTATTACATTTGAATGCATAAATGCAACTCTAATTCCGGTGGTTTCTCATGTCTGACCACAGTTTTTAACCACTTGCCATGGACTCCACCTTCCATGCTCTCTATGGATATAAGTATGTTTTCACAAAAGCCTTCCCAACAGCCTCCGCCCACTAGAACTACTCATCAACCAGCACCAGCTTTCAAGGCCCTAAACTGTGAGGTTGAAACTCTGAGTAATCAGTTGTTACCACTGGGATTAACATTGAGTAGTACCTAAATGACAAGGTAGCACCATGCCTATTCCTTCATGAGTTGTAATGGGGATCTGAAGGCCTAATGGTCGCTCAGTCACTAACATCCCCTGCCTAGTTAGAAGGATCTTGTTATCAGGGGTTTGGGACATTATGAAGTCTGTGTCCAAAATGGCACCCTATTCCCCATTGGTCCACAAGGCTTTAGTCAAAAGAAGTGCACTATAGGGATTAAGGAGCCATTTGGGAGGCACCCATAGACAATCCAGACAACCCTGTTAGTCAGAGACGGAGATCCCTCATCATTAGAGGGAAGAGAAATGCTTTCTGAAAAGAGAGAACTTCTGTGGCCAAATATACATGAGTAATGTCTCATGTTCCTCTAGCTTTGCATGGGATCGTTTTCTTGTTGTCGGCCATGTTATGTTAACTTCACTGGAGGGCAGTTCTACAGCTGTAGATTAGGAAGGAGTTCTTTGACTAATTTAGTCTTGACAAAAGTTGTTTGACTTGTATGAAGTCCATATTTCAGAACCATTTTGTGACTTTTAGGGTTGAAGGATTAACATGGTTGTAGAAGTTTTGCTCACTGTCACACCCTGACCTAGTTCACCTGTCCTTGTGATTGTCTCCACCCCCTCCAGGTGTTGCTTATTATCCCCGGTGTATATATCCCTGTGTTTCCCGTCTCTCTGTGCCAGTTTGTCTTGTTTGCCAAGTCAACCAGCGGTTTTCCTTGCTCCTATTTTTCCCAGTTTCTGTTTGTTTCTAGTCCTCCTGGTTTTGACCCTTGCCTGTCCTGACTCCGAACTCGCCTGCCTGACCACTCTGTCTGTTCTGACCTCCAGACTGCCTATCGTCTGGTACTGTTTGGACTCTAACCTGACAATGATTAAAGAACGCAATGGCGTTAAGTAAATTGCGGCTGTCACAGCTTTTGAGAGTCATGTTGGCTCTCAGTGATGACACGAAAAATTAACTATTTGATTGAATGAACTATTGATGAACTCAGAAGTAATCAAATTTACTCTCACCATTTGATAATGTATTGCTAAATAAATAAATAACATTAAATATATGAGTTACACAAAGTAGGGAACTTTATTTTGAGAGGGGATGGATTGGAGTCTGTTCAAAGAGAGAGATGAAGGAATATAATGTTACTTTATATAATGTTAATGAACAAAGCATGGGAATGATTAGGGTTCATATTATAACTTCCAATAGCGCGAGATAAATCATTGTAACTCCTTAACGTTAGTAAATGCCTGTACAAAGCAACAATATTAATATTAAAAAGAAGTATAACAACTGACAACAGTTGTAACACGAACTTCCATGTGTAATGAATACAATGGGAGACAGACTGGTTTCAAGCGCAGGGAGCAGCAGGTGTTTGTTAGTAAAGGACCACAGGAGGAGGCTGGTAGCTGGGTCCAGGGACAGGCAGAAGGTCATACACAGGGAGACCAAACAGGTAACAGTACAGGCAGGGGAAAGGCTAATCACGTAGTCTGGGAGATCAGGCTGATCAAGAGGTTGATGATAGAAAATCAGATTGGCAAAAGTACAGGCAGGAAAAAGGCATCGTAGGTGAGGATGGCCAAAAACTATGATACACAGGATGGCTAATACAAAAAAATGATCAGTGCTCCGAATAAACCATGTAACAAAAACGAACAATACTTCAAAATGATGGAGTGCAAGGAACTGAACTAAATAGTGTGTGTAAATGACCTACAGATGTGTGAACAGGTGATCAGAATTCCGGTGATTGGGATCTGTAGAGTGAGCTGCGTTCAGGGGATCTATGTGTTTGTGAGCTGGAAAGTGGTCTGGAAAGTTATCTACGTGTTTGAGAGTGAGTTGGAAGCAGATGTTACATGAAATATGCAATGACGTTATGTTGGATTATATGGAAATTATATCCACATTTGTGAGTCCATTTCCTATGGCATTTCCTATCTTAATAAATTATGTTGCATGAACAAACCATTTTTTTGAAAAACTGTATTTTGACAGGAAAAGCCCAACAACTGCCCAAGAAACTGCGTCGTTACGCTCCCGAAAACAGCTACAGGCTGCTAACGAGGAGGTGATGGCTGAGAGGAGCCTGAGGGAGGTGGCTCATGCCTCCTGTCAGTACCTGTTTAAAGGGAAGCCAATGGTCCAGAAACATTACACATAGTTAATGACTATTGCAGCATGGTGACATGCTGTAAAAGATCACCGAACTGAGTGTGCACTTTGGTCTTTTAGGGAGTCCCGTTCATCTTCTTCACCTGTGCACAATCAAGAGTAGAAAGAGAGGCACGCAGGAATGTCACGTTTCAATTTGGATCAGAGCATGTCATTTGCAAACTAGTTTAATAGATAGCACGCGTAAGTTATTTAGGATATGCGTAATTGCCATGCATTATTGCACACATGAGATTTCACAATGATTGAACACAGCACTCGTGAACAGGTTGGCACAGCAAATACAGTTGAAGTCGGAAGTTTGCCTACACTTAGGTTGGAGTCATTAAAAGTCGTTTTTCAACCACTCCACAAATTTCTTGTTAACAAGCTATAGTTTTGGCAAGTCGGTTAGGACATCTACTTTGTGCATGACACAAGTAATTGAAGGTACCACGTTCATCTGCACAAACAATAGTACACAAGTATAAACACCATGGGAACATGCAGCCGTCATACCGCTCAGGAAGGAGACGCGTTCTGTCTCCTAGAGATGAATGTACTTTGGAGCGAAAGGTGCAAATCAATCCCAGAACAACAGCAAAGGACCTTGTGAAGGTGCTGGAGGAAACAGGTACAAAAGTATCTATATCAACAGTAAAACGAGTCCTATATCAACATAACCTGAAAGGCCGCTCAGCAAGGAAGAAGCTACTGCTCCAAAACCGCCATAAAAAAGCCAGACTATGGTTTGCAACTGCACATGGGGACAAAGATTGTACATTTTGGAAAAATGTCCTCTGGTCTGATGAAAAAAATATATAATTGTTTGGCCATAATGACCATTGTTATGCTTGGAGGAAGAAAGGGGAGGCTTGCAAGCCAAGGAACACCATCCCAACTGTGAAGCACGGGGGTGGCAGCATCATGTTGTGGGAATGCCTTGCTACAGGAGAGACTGGTGCACTTCACAAAATAGATGCATCATGAGGATGGAAAATGATGTGGATATATTGAAGCAACATCTCAAAACATCAGTCAGGAAGTTAACGCTTGGTCACAAATGGGTCTTCCAAATGGACAATGACCCCAAGCATACTTCCAAAGTTGTGGCAAAATGGCTTAAGGACAACAAAGTCAAGGTATTGGAGTGGCCATCACAAGCCCTAACCTCAATCCTATAGAAAATGTGTGGGCAGAACTGAAAAAGCATGCAAGGAGGCCAACAAACCTGACTCAGTTACACCAGCTCTGTCAGGAGGAATGGGCCAAAATTCACCCAACTTATTGTGGGAAGCTTGTGGAAGGCTACCCAAAACATTTGACCCAAGTGAAACAATTTAAAGGCAATGCTACCAAATACTAATTGAGTGTATGTAAACTTCTGACCCACTGGGAATGTGATAATAGAAATGAAAGCTGAAATAAATCATTCTCTCTACTATAATTCTGACATTTCACATTCTTAAAATAAAGTGGTGATCCTAACTGGCCTAAAACAGGGACTTTTTTTACTAGGATTAAATGTCACGAATTTTGAAAAACTGAGTTTGAATGTATTTGGCTAAGGTGTATGTAAACTTCCGACTTCAACTGTATACTTCAAAATATGTGAACACAGCAAACGTGAGAGCAAAAAAAAAGAAATCTCTTTGTCAGCAGGTGACAGATCAGAGTATGGCGCGGTGGTATTATTTTTATGATTCTGCACATCAGTCTTATGCAATTAATTATGTATTGATTCAGTGTGTGTTATTGATGACCACTGCTATTAGCATCATTCTCATGAAAAATGAGTTTAATATTAGCCATTATAGTATTAATACTAAAGCTCATTTAAATGAAAATCATAAATAATTTACATCATTTAGCAGACACTCTTATCCAGAACAACTTACTTATTGGTCTCCTGTGGGAATGAAACCCACAACCCTGGTATTGAAAGCACCATGCTCTACCAATTGAGCCACACAGGACCATAATAATCAATGTTTCTTACAAGTGTATATGGTTACACTTGTTTTTAATCTGTGAGAAACACGCTACCCCTGGTGGAAAGAGACTGTATGAGTTGCATAATGCATGCTTTACAGCATCAGAGGGGTCCGTTTTTTCCCCCATAGTTCCTCAAATACTATTGGTTTATTTCCATGTCAATCAACGGTTGAATAGAAACGTAGCTAAGATCCCGGATTTTGATGCTAACACAGTCGCTACAGTCCCATTAGTTTTCATTGCAGCCTCTTACGAATGCTGCGGTTATGCAGAATGTGTACGCAATACCGTTAGGTAGCAGTAGCCAACTAAAAATATCCAAAGTTTTAGCCTTTAGTCTCAAAATACTTTATTCTCAAAATTGTATTTAGATTTTATTATGGAAATATTGCAACTATTCAACAAATTTAATTTGGACATTATTCTCAAAATTTCAACTCTCTCAAAGTATTTAGAGTTTTTTAAGTACTATCAGTGCAACAAAAAAAAAATCCAAGCACCACCACACATCACACGTTTCTTTATTTTATCTTCACTTGGCCTTAATACTCTTCTGTAATACAGTGCATATGTGCAAAATAACCCGTAAAGAACATTTAACCATCTCTATTAATTGTGTTTTATTGATGTATATTTCACTATCTGCATAGCACAATAACACAGTTGCTGGAAGTTATATATTTTTTGAATGCAAGGCAAACTAACGGACTCATCGGACTGGTCTTACACATCCTCAATATGATGTCTTAAGAGAGACTAGCCTATGGGTTACACTTCATATCACCTTACTGTATCTTATAGTGCATCTGTCTGACCTCCATTTGAAATCATAGACAAAGATATCACAGCCTAGTGCCCTGGTGTAGCTCTCTGTGTCTTGGCACTAAAACGGAGTTGCTTTGAGTCCCATCTCAGGCCAACTTTCAGATAAACAGGAAGTTAGAGGGGCAGTAGCCAAGAGGAGTCTTACAGTATGTTGCTGACTCGCTGTCTCTGCACTGCTGGCAGGCACACTCAGGCTTTAATCTGTGAATCCTTATGCAGTTATCCATCCGACTGGCATCAGCCAGCAGCCCACAACTGTGTTTTGCCTCATGGCTTTCACACTACTCCATCACACTTCTCTCTTCCCAGCCCATGAAAATGGACAGGTTAGGGATGGAAAGGAACACTCAGTGAAATAGCAAGATCTCCTATTTTGTCAACCCAGGTCGATGTCTTCTCCTTATGTTTTGACAAGCTAGGTTGTGGTCTATTTCACACAGTATGTTTTCCTTGGTGTGAAAGCTGTTTTGGACATGGTGTGTCATGCTGTGCAGGTTTAAGGAAAGGGGAATAACTAGTTAGTTGTACAACTGAATGCATTCAGCCAAAATGTGTTTTACATATTTAATCCAACCCCTCTAAACCTTAATTGACATCCACATCATTGGCACCAGGGGAACAGTGGATAAACTGCCTTGCTCAGTGGCAGAATGAGAATGTCAGCTCGGGGATTTGATCTCACAACCTTGCGGTTACTAGTCCAACGCTCTAACCACTAGGCTACCTCCTGTCCCTATAAGTAAACAAAGTGAGTTAGGAAGACATAATACAACATTCTTTAGGAGTGTTTTTGTAATCTATGTAGATTCACGGGTGATGAATGTGTCTGTCTGTTACGTCAAGCTGGAGCTTCTCTTCTCAGAGGAAGTGAGGATGTTAGAGTGACAGTACTCGTATTTCACGTACAAATGTGCACCATATGTGGATGAGAAGGAGTGGAAGTCGAGATATTTAGCCTTTTTTGACTCACATTGACATTGATGATGACAATCATTATTATGATTTATTAATAATAAGTATTAATAAATAATTATATAATACATATTATATTATAATATTTATAATTATTTATATTTATTATAATAAATAAAGTGTATTATTTATTACAAACATGTAGTAATCGATCAATTCAATCGATCAACCCTCAACATTCATTGTGCAGTTTTTATCCTCCAACATCAGCAGTAAGTTCTTAAAACACTCCATGACAAGACAACCTACAGCACAACTGATTTGTATGAATTTGATGAGTACGACATAATAATTCACTGGAAACTGCTCTGTGCTGACAATGCCATGCTATCCATAAGGGCAGTGTGCTGTAAGTAAGTAAGTAAGTTATGCTCTTTTCTCTTTCCATAAAGGCAATTACTGTAGGTTCTTCTCTCGCCCACTCACAAAAGGCCTCTGTGTCCCGGGATCAGTCTGGAGAAGATGTGACTCAAAACAAGATGGCAGTAGTCATGAGTCAGAGGTTGGGAAGTGAACAAAGCACTATTCTCCACCAACTCATTTCAGTGACAGACATTGTGTCCATCTCTACTACATTCACACACAACATTTTTTATGATTGTGGATAACACTCTCTATGAATTCCCTCTACCTCATTGTAATGTATTATAACGCTATGAGAATGGCGTGAGGGCATTATAACACTTTGCGTCATAAGGCATTATAGAGCCTTGTCATAATGCTCTATGGATATAGTTATAGATGTTAATGAGCAATTATTAGTGCCTATTTCATGGATTATAATGCATTATGCGTAGCTCATAGGATTTTATAAATGTGCTTATAATCCATTATAAAGACAGCATTAATAGGAAGTTTTACCAAGTTGTGAAATGGAGTGTATTTTTTCCAGTAAATAAGCCTTGTGGAGCAATAACATCTCAGTCTTTATTTGCATTTGTGTTGTCATCATACCATTTAGAAAACAATATCTTCTCACAGCCAGAGGTGGAATCAATATGGCTGTCTGTGAAAGAACAGGAGAGTCCTTTGGGGGATTGAAAAGAGAGTGAAAGCTATACCAGGTTTTGCCATCAGATGAATTTAGACTGAATTTCATTGTTCTGCTCCTTGCAGTGCTTTGAGTAAGAGATACACACTGGCATGGATGATATCATTGTTTGGCCTCTACGATGATGACCATGATGACATAATGTGTGTTCATCATGTTTATTTAAAAAAAATCCTTTATATTTCTTGTTTATGTGGAAAGAGATATGATATCGAATCGATTGTTGAGAATCTGTATTTATATTGGTTTATTTGTTTATTTTGGTTTAGTGAAGATCAAGGAAAGGTTATTTCACTCATTGGGGATTGGCCTGTTGTTTGTTAGGTTATTGTTTAGAGGTTGGGCGGATGACTTAAACATTTGAATCAGTTGTTGATTACAGATGACATGGCAATGAAAGTAATAAGTAACATGATACTTTGGATTACTCTATTATTACTCTTCAATTAGTATTAAAAACATTCTGATTACATTTACTTCCATTTCTATCACTCTTTTAATTAAACATGTACCCCTATTATTCAATAGAAAAACAAAGAAACACAATATCAAGTAATCTAAAACTCTTCACATTTCTTGTTGCTGCTGGATAATTTTCCTGCTGTAGCAAACTGGCTCAAATGAAGATCCCACATCTGTATGTGCTAACAGTGGGTTTACATTCAATACACAGAAAAAGAAAAAAAAGGGATGTATTGATGTGCACTTTTTTTCCATTGTTACAGACAAGAGGTCGTATCAGCTCTACCTGTGCTTTTCCACGGTTATAGTGGATGTACTTCTAGCCAACTCAACGTAAATACCGTTGCTTATATGTGAATTTGAGTTCGGAGCACGCCAGATGCATGTTGGATATGGTTGGGTCAGATTCTCCCGGAGAATCTGGTTCTCTCGTGACTTTGGCCTCTTTTGACACTAGCAAATCACATGCCAATCATCACGTGGGGCGTTCCAAAAGCATATTGTCGGTGCTGCTTTTGGCAACAGACAGCGCATCTCCGTATGAAGCGCTCTGCACAGTTCATTTATCTCATCAGCTGGTCATTTTTAGGTAAATGTCATTTAAATTGAAACATTTCAGGTAATTTCGCTGCAGCATAGGTAGCGTATAGCCTAGTGCATGCCATGATGATGCTTGGGATGTTGTATGTCAATATACAGTATACCATGTCTGATTATCTTAGATGTTATATTATTATTTTGGGGGGTTTGGGAGAGGACACAATATTGTTGTTGTCATGGCATTCTAAAACACTGAGAATGGATCTGTGTTTGCCTCGGTCCACTGTTTGTAGATGATTGAACTTTAGATGGACTACGTTTCTTTATCATCAGTCTGTCTGATCGCATTAGCGTAACCGGCTGTGACCTTTTCAGACATAGAATGTAGGCCATATCAGCTTTTTCAGACATGCACGATTACACATCAGCTCTGTCGCTCCGTTGTCAACTCGGAGTTGTCTACCCATGCAACACCAAGATGCCTGTCTGATGTTACCCTTATGTGACTACGTCTTTTAGTGTCACTATGGGATACATGCATAACATCCCAATCCCACCTTCTAAAAAGGCAACACTCCATTGTCACTGAAAGTAGCCCAATGGTTATTGTTACCTTTTTTGGTATACAGTATATACTGTCGCGGTGAAGGCGCCGTGCAGGATTACGCCACACTACATACCTTATTTATAAACATGTAAGAACATCTTTGCACAGTTGGAAAAGGATGTCGCAAACGACATATCTTTTTTTCAAGTATGCATATTTTGGGGGCATCTGAAATAACAAAAATACCAAGAAACAACCAAGCAAAAAGAAACAGAAAGACAACCTCATGTCTACCTCAGTTGCAGTTGTTCTATATTTTATCTTACTACGCAAGGTATTTTGGACATGATAATTCCCCAGATGTTGCAGTTGTTCTATATTTTATCTTACTACGCAAGGTATTTTGGACATGGTAATTCCCAAGATGTTGCAGTTGTTCATCATGCTCCTTTGTATTTTCAGGTGGGGGGCACTAAGACAGGAGTGGTGCGCTACGTGGGGGAGACTGACTTTGCCAAGGGTGAGTGGTGCGGCGTGGAGTTGGACGAGCCCCTGGGGAAGAATGACGGTGCAGTGGCTGGAACCAGGTATCTCTCTCTCTCTCTGTGTGTGTGTGTCTTTCTCTCTCCCCCTCTCCTACTTGATCTAACTCCCTCTTTATTTAAATGTTTCTGTCTCTCACTGTCTCTTTCTCACTCTCCTACACACACACACACACACACACACACACACACACACACACACACACACACACACACACACACACACACACACACACACACACACACACACACACACACACACACACACACACACACACACACACACACACACACACTCGCATGCACGCACACAAAACCTCCACACAGATCTGTCTGGCAGATCAAGCTGTAGGCCTAGTAGTGGCTTAAGCAAATCTATCATGTGTGGTTTAGTGTCAGACGAGACAGCATCATTCACTTTTTAGCTGCAATCCCACTGTATGGTAAATATTTAGAGCTAGGCCTTCCCCTCTAACACAATATTGAACTGAATTATTTCCAAAATGGTGGAAACATAAATCACTGTGCAAACAGAATATGACTTCACTCTCCAGAATATGACTTCACTCTTCTACCTACAAAATGAATCCCTAAATCAAAAAATAAAAATTGAGATGGAAAGTAGCTGTGCTAACATATACTATCGGAAACATGCTCTAGTTTCCTCGACGTACATATTTGATGTTTGAAATATGCCTTAGAAAGCTTTATTTCAATCCACTTAACTAAAAGCATGTTTTCCGCCTCTCAAAGTGATTGATTTCTATTAAAATACCTTTTGATGTGAAGGAATGCTCGACAGCAACTAGTCATGACTTGCATCACATTTTACAGTACTATATTATTAATGACATAATACATACTAGAGCATTGATATAACCTTTCCAACATGCCACTAAAATGAATGTAATGTAATGTTTCCCCAATAGTCTTGAAAGGCTAGTCTTAATTCCTCATTGCCACCTTTCTCTCATAACCTCTGATTAGAAAGGACTTGATTCCACTTGACATGATGGAACCTAGTAGTGAGCACCAATATCGCTAAAAAAAGTCACAATAAAATAACAATAACGAGGCTATATACAGGGGTACAGAGTCAATGTAATCGAGGTAATTTGTACATGTAGGTAGGGGTAAAGTGACTATTCAGAGATAATAAACAGCGAGTAGCAGCAGTGTAAAAACAAAAGGTGAGGGGGTCAATGTAAATAGTCCGGGTGGCCATTTGATTAATTGTTCAGCAGTCTTATGGCTTGGGGGTAGAAGCTGTTAAGGAGCCTTTTGGACCTAGACTTGATGCTCCGGTACCGCTTGCCGTGCGGTAGCAGAGAGACAACAGGAAATTAACCATGTATTTATGTCGCCAAGACATAGCATGGGAATCTTTGTCTAAGATGCGCTATGAAACTCTCTCCAGTCGCTCCTTTACAGACATTGGGATGCATAGGCATGATGTCCGATGTCAATTACTCATTAATTATCCCTTCCTTCGATGTTTTAACTATGGCCCACTTCCTTGCAAGGTAGAAGCAAAACATTTATTAAAAGAGCTAAATTTACTCAAACATTTTTAAAGGGTATTAGTCACAAGACTTTAAATAATAATAAATAATTTGGTGGGTGCTTATATTTGTCCTAGTTCACATATCTATTCATTGGAAATTAGCTTTTTTGCACATCCCTGAGACACCTTCGGAGAGTCGCCATTATCAACAGCGACCCTGGAACAATTAGGGTTAAGTGCCTTTGTCAAGGGCACATTGACCAATTTTTTTGAACCTTATCAACACTTGGATTCAAACTAACGACCTTTCGGCTACTGGCCCAACACTGTAACCGCTCGGCTACCCGCCACCCTGTGTTTTAGCATGTACAAAGTAACAAAAACAAAACAGATGACATAGCATACATTTAAAAAACCAACCTAAAACAATGAAATTGACTGAATATTCACATTTAAAAAAATGGGCAAGACAAAAGATTTAAGTGCCTTTGAACAGGGTATGGTACCAATTTGTGTCAAGAACTGCAATGCTGCTGGGTTTTTCACACTCAACAGTTTCCCATGTGTTTCAAGAATGATCCACCCCCCAAAGGACCTCCTGTCAACAAATGTGGGAAGCATTAGAGTCAACATTTATTTTATTTAACTAGGCAAGTCAGTTAAGAACAAATTCTTATTTACAATGACGGCTTATGAACAGTGGGTTAACTGCCTATTCAGGGGCAGAACGACAGATTTTTACCTTGTCAGCTCAGGATTTGATCTAGCAACCTATCAGTTACTGCCCCAACACTCTAACCACTAAGCTACCTGCCGCCCCAGCATCCCAGTGGAGTTCATGCCCCGACGAATTGAGGCTGTTCGGAGGGCAAAGGGGGGTTCCAACTCAATATTAGGAAGCTGTTCTTAATGTTTTGTACACTCAGTGAAAAGCCAGAGCGTCCTTCACTCGTCTCATTCATTAGTAGGGGTGAACGGTTTCAGGATTTTTGGAGTCGACTCAGACTCCTGTGGTTGGAGTTAAAAGAGTCAACTCTAGTCCTACTAGGAAGACACATTTTGCATTCTTGGGAGGACTGGCATGAACATGCTTACCATTTGCTTATCAACTTATAAAAGTCCTATGTTGTTTGTATATAGAAGGTGATGTGTAGGAACTAGAATATTTCAGTGATATTTCTGCTGTGCGCAGCCTTGACAGATCCCATGGGATGATGCAGTGCTCTACACTCTACACTCTCCACTCTACGCCGATAAACCTATTATTATTTGCTGTGTTATGAAATTATTATCCAAGCATTTGCTTTATTCCAAAGGACGATTTGCACAGGATTAGTTTTTCCAAATGGAAAATTATTATTATTATTTTTTAAATTAAATTTACTCTTGTAACAGAAGCCTGGGGTAGAAGTTTTTATTCTAGGCGTGAAGATATTTCAACGTCATGTCTAGACGGGCTACACTGATGACAGGCTACACTGATAACTCTTGCTTGGCTGACAGATGTATCGGTGTCTCCATAATATTTGAATTGAGGAAGTGTGATCATAATCATTATTTTAGTGATCCATGGTAGGTGTCCTTCCAAGTAAAAATGTCCCCCGTTATGATGATTTGAGCTGCAACATTTTTTGGGGTCTGAAACTTACCTTTCTAGTCATTTAAAAAAATAAATTGCTAAGGTGTACTCACTTCTGAGGACACAAGCTCAAATTCATACAAATATTCCGAAAATATGAAAAATCATGTATGACTTTTTTTTCCTATTCAAAAAAGTGGGGCAATAGGGCATGACATGATTGAAATGCTTTCTAAATATGGTAACAACAGTTTATTAGCACAAGAAACTGAGTGCTCGGAATAGGCTACCCACTGGTCACAGATGTCATTTGAACATCTAGTTTTGATTTACATTTGGTTGAAAAATCACAATGTCATTGGATTTAGGTTAAAAATTACAGGTGAGAAAAGACAATTCCCTTGCGTTGATGACTTTTTGCAAAGTCTTTTTGCACCTTTCCAGGTTGATTCAATGTCATCATGTAGATTTTATTTGTTGAAATGACGTTGATTCAACCAGTGTTTGCACAGTGGATAGTTGTTACAATGTTGCAAGTTCGCTATAGCAACAGCTTCAGCCGGACACTGTTGATTGATTTGGCATAATGTTGCAATTCACGAGCGACACTTCAAGTCAAACAGATAGAAGGGGAGGCAGACAGGCAGAGTAGAGAGATGAATGCATTTTTACTTAGTTGACAATGGAAGTTATAGGACTACTGCTGCATTGGCCTATAGGCTATCTCTGAGTTCCATGCGCTCATTTCTTTCGCCGCCAATGGCTTACGGTGTATCAATGTGTTCATATGGCAGAAGCTGGTGCTCTTGCATTAGTTGAATTCTTACTTTCAGATTTGTATCATTTTAATTGAAATTTGTATTATTAGAGATAAATGAGAAATGAAAATGTTATTATTGAAATTAAACTGCAGATCGGTAGAAATAGTATAAATTGTACATTTCCCCAAACTTGAAACTCACTCGCCGCCTATGTCAGCTACCCAAGTTTGTCAGGCATTGTGTTATCTTGGAAAATTCAGTCTGGATTTTCTTCTTATCCATGATCAGCTCAGAAATTGACGAATAGGCCTACAAACTTGAACTCCCTAATTATCATGGCAATTTAGCCCACTAAGTGGAACTCGCGTACAGCAGTCGTGTGTAGTCTTATTTCATTCCATAGGCTATTTTCCATTTTATCTGTACTGTTTTTAGGATATGGTGTGTTTGATAAGACGTTAATTCATATTCACGTCGAAGCGCAATTGTATTTGATATGGGCCACCATTTGGGCTATTTGATTGGAAACACACATGATGTAAAAAGTGTCTGTTTCATGACATTGTCATACATTTGGTTTCTCTGTAGGCTACAAAAAAGGCCAAAGAGGCTATATACTTCTATGTATAGGCTACATGATTTATGTTAGTAGATGACCTTGACAGAGCGTAGCAGTGCACCTCTCCAACTGCACCATGGAGAGGCACGGTGGGCATGAACAAGATACATACACTATACATACAAAAGTATGTGGACACCCCTTCAAATGAGTGGATTTGGCTATTTCAGCCTCAGCCGTTGCTGACAGGGGTATACAATTGAGCCGACCCCCGTGCAATCTCCATAGACAAACATTATTAGTAGAATAGCCTTACTGAAGAGCTCAGTGACTTTCAACATGGCACCGGCATAGGATAACACCTTTTCCAACAAGTCAGTTCGTCAAATTTTGGCCCTGCTAGAGCTTCCCCGGTCAACTGTAAGTGTTGTTATTGTGAAGTGGAAACATTTAGGAGCAACAACGGCTCAGCTGCGAAGTGGTAGGCCTAGGGTTGCAAAGGGTCAAAAACTTTCCGGTAAATTTCTGGACATTTTTTGGTTAAACTATCCCCAATTTAATGGAATTGCAACCCTCTGCAGTCACGGATCCACCCCGGTACTGCTGCTCATTCTGTTCACCAGTTCCGGAGGTCGACGTCACCAGCCTTCTTGGCTTCACTGAACTGGATTCATTATCATCAACCCCAGACCTTTTTGATTACATACACCTGGTTCCCATTTCCCCTGATTAATACAGCATGTTATATATGTGCTCTCTGTTCCCCATTGTCCTTGTTGGGTATTGTTCCCATGTCCTTTGGTTGTGTGAGTACCATTGCGTTGTTTCAGCTTTTGTGCTGTGTGTTTTGTGCATTGTATTGTGTCGTTCTTCAAGGTTTACCCTCGCTCTTTTGTTTAGGTACATCCCAGTGTTTTGTATACATGTTTGTTTTGGGTGTATTAAAAAACGCTATTATGTATCCCTGTGTCTCTCCAAATCCTTTATACCAGCGTGACATCTGCATGTAATATAATAATAATTACAGTGCATTCTTCCATCAAATGTAAAGCTGATTCTCAAAATCTTACACACTAATGAGATGCTATTGAGCCCACATTACTACACTGTCTGAGCCAAGGACTACATGCTTACTACAAGTAAATAGCAGCCTACAGCAAAGTGTGTTTAAATCACTACTAACTTGCTAACAATTTCTGCTAGTTAGGTTTTGCTACCATGTGGGTTTTAGCTTGATTGAGCCTGCTAACTGAGGAGTGTTAATTCACTTGTTTCCATACGTTTCATTTTAAAACATTTATCTTACAAAGGATTTGTTTAATCTAGCTGCTTAACTATTTATCGGTACATGGATTTTTATTTATTTAAATGTACTCATTGTTTTCTAATATTTACAGGAAAATGCCACAGGCACTAGCTGATGTGTGGAGACATTTCACTGGAGCTAAAATGGGGAAGGAAAAGCTGTGTACATTTGCAAATACTGTGCCAAATCATATGCGAAGAATGCAACAAAGATGCAGAACCATCTGGCCAAGTGCATAATGTTCCCTCAGTGCTTATAACAAGCAACCTCTGACAAAAGTCCCTTCTATTCGAGGTGAAAGTGATGAATCAGACACCTTATTGATAGCAACAGCTCGTGGTCCTCCTTCTCATTCATCAGAGAAATGCTGATGAATGTCTTGCTCGAGCTGTGTATGCAACTGGTTCACCTCTGATGCTCACAGGCAATGTGTATTGGAAGGGATCTGAATGTTCTTCGCCCAGCATACACCCCTCCAACCAGACATGCTTTATCTACTCATTTGCTGGATGCAGAGGTCAACAAAGTTCAAGTGAAGGTCAAGCAAATCATATAGAAAGCAGACTGTATTGCAATCATCTCCGATGGGTTGTTGAATGTTCGTGGGCAAAGAATAATTAACGACATAATCTCCACCCCTCAACCAGTATTCTACAAGAGCAGACACAAAGGACAACCGACACACTGGTCTCTACATTACAGATGAGCTGAAGGCAGTCATCAATGTTCTTGGACCACAGAAGGTATTTGCACAGGTGACAGACAATGCTGTGAACATGAAGGCTGCTTGGTCTAAAGTGGAGGAGTCCTACCCTCACATCACACCCATTGGCTGTGCTGCTCTTGCATTGAATCGGCTACTCAAGGACATCATGTCACTGAAAAAATTGTTACACACTGCAAGAGAGCCAAGGAAATGGTTAGGTATGTGAAGTTAAGTTATTGCAGCAATCTACCTCACCAAGCAAAGTGAGAAGAATAAAAGCACCACATTGAAGCTGCCCAGGAACACCCTTGAGGTGGTGTTGTCATCATGCTTTACAGTCTCCTGGAGGGGAAGGAGTCTCTCCAAGAAATGGCCATATCACAGACTGCCGATATGGACAAGAGGATCCTCCTGGATGATGTATTTTGGGAGGCCGTGGTAAGCAGCTTGAAACTCCTGAAACCTATAGCAGAAGCCATTGCACGGATTGCGGGAGACAATGCCATCCTGTCTAATGTTCAGACTCTGCTTGTAGATGTAAGAGGATAAATCCCTACTGCCCTGCCCACTTTACTGTTGCTCCAAGCGGAGGAAACTGCAGTTCTGAAATACATCAAAAAGCATGAAGACTTCTGCCTGAAGCTCATACACGCTGCAGCGTACATGTTGGACCCCAAGTATGCTGGCAAGCGTATCATGTCTGGTGCAGAGATCAACAAGGCCTAGGGTGTTATCACTACCGTGTCTCGCCTCCTTGGCCTTGATGAGGGCAATGTTCTTGGCAGTCTGGCGACTTCCAAGCAAGGGCTTTGGGACGGAGATGCAATATGGCAGTCGTGCCAACATATCTCATCAGCCACCTGGTGGAAGGGACTTTGTGGATCTGAGGCTCTCCCCTGTTGCCTCCATCATCCTCCAAACATCATCCGCCTCAGAGCGCGACTGGTCCTTGTTTGGAACACACACACCAACTAATGCAACAGGCTGACCAATACAAGGGTTGAAAAATTGGTGGCCATCCGTGCAAATATGAGGCTTTTTGAGTCTGACAATGAGCCATCCTCAACAAGGTTGGAAAGTGACAGTGAAGATGAGGCCTCAGTCTGATGTTCAAGAGGTGGACATTGAGGAGGTCCAGGGAGAAGACATGGAAGCCTGAGAGGAAGACAACCAGACCTTTAGTTTCTAGACTATCATTTTATAAATGTGTGTTGAAAATGTTTTTGGGAGATGAGATGGATCATTCAATGTTTCCTTTTTTTTGTTCAGTGAAATCATCCCATGTGAAGAGTCAACTCATTTAAAGTTCAATTCGTAACTAAATAGTGTTTTTTATTTCTATTGGAAGGATTTAATCATTTGCGATTATGTTTACTTATGATAAGGTAAATATATCCGGGGCGGCAGGTAGCCTAGTGGTTAGAGCGTTGGACTAGGAACTGCAAGATCGAGTCCCTGAGCTGACAAGGTAAAACTCTGTCGTTCTGCCCCTAAACAAGGCAGTTAACCCACTGTTCCTAGGTCGTCATTGAAAATAAGAATTTGTTCTTAACTGACTTGCCTAGTTAAATAAAGATAATAAAAATATATCCAATGCAAAAAAACTATTAAATGGTATTAATTTGCATATAATTCTCACAAAGTTTCCACCTCTGAATATTCCCCAAAATGTACAACCCTAGGTAGTCCACACAAGCTCACAAAACAGGACCGTTGAGTGCTGAAGCGCATCGTGGGTAAAAATTGTCTGTCCTCGGTTGCAACACTCGCTACCAAGTTCCAAACTGCCTCTGAACGCAACAGAAGCCTAGCTTGTAGGCCTATGGTCCTAAATGAAAGGGAAACAGATTGCCATTTGTAGCCCTATAGACCACTGAAATCAGTCAAACCGAGCTCAATAACTCAATGCATGCGCACAGTCCTATTGAATATGAATTTACCTATATTGTGAGTAGGCCTATACCATCTTGATGTACCCAGTTTATCAAGAGATTCACCATTCAAATAAATTCTTACCGTTATGTAGTTTGTTTAAAAACAAAGTCAAATTGATTGTATTGATACATGGCTGTCGCTGGGAATTTTTCCCATCAAAAAGTTAATTCATTATATTTATTATTGGCATTAAATGTCAACATCCTTGACCCCCACAAATCATCATTAGCCCTTAAAAACCCATATCGGTCATTCTCTACCTCTGACCCAGGTACTTCCAGTGTCCGCCCAGGTTTGGACTGTTCGCACCCATCCACAAGGTGATCCGTATCGGTTTCCCCTCCACCAGCCCAGCCAAGGCCAAGAAGAGCAAGCGCATGGCCATGGGGGTGTCATCCTTGGCCCACAGCCCCAGCAGCTCGTCCATCAGCTCTGTTAGCTCTGTGGCTTCCTCAGTGGGCGGGCGGCCCAGTCGAACTGGCCTGGTGAGAGATACACATGCATGCATAGACATAAACCAACCAATGTATTTTCATGACTATAACTGCCAGTCTAATGGGGTGATATCATTAATGTAAAGTCATACCCCTTGACTTTATTGAGTTACAGCCTGAATTAAAAAAGGATTAAATATATATATTTTTTTCTCACCCATCTACACATAATGCCCACAATGACAAAGTGAAAACATGTTTTTAGAACTTATTGCAAATGTTTTGAAAATCTCGTTTACATAAGTATTCACCCTTGAGTCAATACTTTGTAGAAGCACCTTTGGCAGTGATTACATCTGAGTCTTTCTGGGTAAGTCTCTAAGAGCTTTCCATGCCTGGATTGTGCAACATTTGGCCATTATTTTTTCAATTCTTCAAGCTGTGTCTAATATCCAACGTTTTGACAGACAAGCTGTCTTCATCCGGGTATAATGAAGACAGCTTGTCTGTCGAAACGTTGGATATTAGGTTATTAAATTATTGCATCTAGAGTCTAGAGTGTGTGGCTCTCCTTTTCTTTTTCAATCATTGCTATACAACCATTTTCAGGTCTTGCCATAGATTTTCAAGTAGATTTAAGTCAAAACTAACTCAGCCACTCCAGAACATTCACTGTCTTCTTGGTAAGCGACTCCAGTGTATATTTAGCCTTGTGTTTTAGATTAATGTCATGCTGAAAGGTGAATTAATCTCTGTGTCTAGTGGAAAGCAGACTGAACCAGGTTTTCCTCTGATTTTGCCTGTATTTAGCTCCACTCTGTTTATTTTTTATCCTGAAGAACTCCCTAGTCCTTAACGATTACAAGCATACCCATAACATGATGCAGCCACCACTACGCTTGAAAATATGAAGAGTGGTATTCAGTAATGTGTTGTATTGGATTTGCTACAAACATAAAACTTTGTATTCAGGACAAAAAGTGAATTGCTTTGCCACATTTTTTGCAGTATTACTTTAGTTCCGTGTTGCAAACAGGATGCATGTTTTGGAATATTTTTACAGTTGAAGTCGGAAGTTTACATACACTTAGGTTGGAGTCATTAAAACTCGTTTTTCAACCACTCTACAAATTTCTTGTTAACAAACTATAGTTTTGGCAAATCTGTTAGGACATCTACTTTGTGCATGACACAAGTAATCTTTCCAACAATTGTTTACAGACAGATTATTTCACTTTTAATTCACTGTATCACAATTCCAGTGGGTCAGAAGTTTACATACACTAAATTGACTCCGCCTTTAAACAGCTTGGAAAATTCCATAAAATTATGTCATGGCTTTAGAAGCTTCTGATAGGCTAATTGACATCATTTGAGTCAATTGGAGATGTACCTGTGCATGTACAAATCTGTGTGCGGTTCTCCTTTTCTTTTTCTTTTTTTTCAATCATTGCCTCTTTGCACGACATCATGGGAAAATCAAAAGAAATCAGCCAAGACCTCAACAAAAAAATTGGAGACCTCCACAAGTCTGGTTCATCCTTGGGAGCAATTTCCAAACGCCTGAAAGTACCACGTTCATCTGTACAAAAAATAGTACGCAAGTATAAACACCATGGGACCACGCAGCTGTCATACAGCTCAGGAAGGAGGTGCATTCTGTCTCCTAGAGATGAACGTAGTTTGGTGTGAAAAGTGCAAATCAATTCCAGAACAACAGCAAAGGACCTTGTGAAGATGCTGGAGGAAACAGTTACAAAAGTATCTATATCCACAGTAAAACGAGTCCTAATTCGACACAACCTGAAAGGCAGCTCAGCAAGGAAGAAGCCACTGCTTCAAAACCGCCATAAAAAAGCCAGACTAAAAATAGAACTGTTTGGCCATAATAACCATTGTTATATTTCAGGGAAAAAAGGGGAGACTTGCAAGCCGAAGAACACCATCCCAACCGTGAAGCACGAGGTGGTAGCATCATACTGTGGGGGTGCTTTGCTGCAGGAGGGACTGGTGCACTTTACAAAATAGATTGCATCATGAGGCAGGAAAATGATGTGGATATATTGATGCAACTTCTCAAGACAACCGTCAGGAAGTTAAAGCTTGGTTGCAAATGGGTCTTCCAAATGGACATTGACCCCAATAATACTTCCAAACTTGTGGCAAATTGGCTTAAGGACAACAAAGTCAAGGTATTGGAGGGCCATCACAAGCCCTAACCTCAATCCTATAGAAAACGTGTGGGCAGAACTGAAAAAGCATGTGCGAGAAAGGAGGCCTTACAAACCTGACTCAGTTACACCAGCTCTGTAAGGAGGAATGGGCCAAAATTCACCCAACATATTGTGGGAAGCTTGTGGAAGGCTACCCGACACATTTGATCCAAGTGAAACAATTTAAAGGCAATGCTACCAAATACTAATTCAGTGTATGTAAACTTCTGACCCACTGGGAATGTGATGAAAGACATAAAAGCTGAACAAAATTATTCTCTCTGCTATTATTCTGACATTTCACATTCTTAAAATAAAATGGTGATCCTAACTGACCTAAAACAGGGAATTTTTACTGGGATTAAATGTCAGGAATTGTGAAAAACTGAGTTTGAATGTATTTGGCTAAGGTATATGTAAACTTCTGACTTCAACTGTATATTGTACTGGTTTCTTCTTTTCACTGTCAATTAGGTTAGTATTGGGGAGTAAATGCAATGTTGTTGATCCAGCCTCAGTTTTCTCCTATTACAGCCACTGCTGGCTTGCCTCTGAAGCTAAGCAGAGTTGGTCCTGGTTGGTCCTTGGATGGGAGACCGGATGCTGTTGGAAGTGGTGTTGGAGTGCCCGTAGGAGGCACTTTTTCCTCTGGTCTAAGAAAATATCCCAAATTCCCAGGGCAGTGATTGGGAACATAGAGGGCTGTCTTTTGGATGAGACATTAAACATGTGTCCTGACTCTCTGTGGTCACTAAAGATCCCATGGCACTTATCGTAAGAGTAGGGGCGTTAACCCCAATGTCCTGGCTAAATTCCCAATCTGGCCCTCATACCATCATGGCCACCTAATCATTCTCAGCTTTCAATTGGCTCATTCATCCCCTTCCTCTCCCCTGTAAATGAGAATGTGTTCTCAGTCAACTTACCTGGTAAAATAAGGGTTAAATAAAGTTAAATTAAAAACTATATAACTATTTTATAGTCACCATTGGCCTCATTGTGAAATCCCTGAGCGGTTTTTGTCCTCTAAGGCAACTGAGTAAGGAAGGATGCCTGTATCTTTGTAGTGACTGGGTGTATTGATACACCATCCAAAGTGTAATTGATAACTTCACCATGCACAAACAGATATTCAATGTCTTTTTATTTTTTACTACTTATAGGTTTCCTTCTTTGCGAGGCATTGTAAAACCTCCCTGGTCTTTGTGGTTGAATCTGTGTTTGAAATTGCTCAACTGAGGGAC